>NC_084722.1:5436971-6061971 GCF_033807575.1 Cydia pomonella
GACAGACTCTAATCTGTCTAAGCTCGTGGATACACGTGTAAAGGGACTTTTAGATGCTCGCAAATTTTGTTCTAATTCCTCTTTAAGTGACATATTAGTTTGTACAGCAGTAGCACGTAAATTCAAATCTTCTGCAATCATTGAAAGAGGCAAGTCATCTTCGTTTAATACTGCCGTATTAATCTCTGCTTAGTTCGGTTCTTTACGATATAATACGTGTGTTACATCGCTGACGACTGCCGCCCAATCCCGTCAATCCCAAACGGGATCCCGTCATATTATGCGTCGGGATTGATCCCGAAAAATTACACGGGATCTCGCGAGATCGGGATCCCGCGGGATCGGGATTGCATTCCCTAGTGGGCGCGGAAATTAGGACAGGTCGAAACAAAAACGCAATTGGTCTCCAGAGGGCGATTGGTTACGGCTGCGAGGGTTTCTGGAGAGACTGGAGATTTTGCGTTATTTGACATTTAATTTGCTGTGACATTTATGAGAAGTTCTTTTAGTAAATAGGCGGGTCCACACAGAGTGAGCATTCGCGCTCGGGCGAGGAAAACGCGCGCGCCGCCTCGACCTAGGCACGTCTTCACTGACCATTTTGTACGCGAGGAGATTGCCTCGCGCGTATGTTCGCTCTGTCTGGACCCGCCTAATTGTTATCAGTTTTTACGCACTTTTATGTAGCTTCACTCTGTACATATATGGCCTACATATGTGTGCTTAAATTTTTTAAATTGATTTTTAACTACTTCTCGGTGTCTGAGTTGAAATTTGGCGTACTTCCATAATTCAAAAAAGGCAAAAAGTTGATTCCCATAAAGTTTTCATGCTTAATTATCATCACAAAACTGACAGTAATTAACTTTTCTTAACTGCTCACGCTAATTGGGTACAATATTTTCTAAAAACTCCCTTATACATTACTTACTTGGCTGACGCGATGACCCAAAATGAGGCTTGGCCTCCAACACAACAGTCCGCCATTTTGTTCGATCCTGAGCGAATTCACGCCAGGTTTCGCTGACGCCGCTGACGGAGGTCTACCTCCACTCTATCCGCCCAACGATATTAGGATCACCAACAGGACGGCGTCACATACACATTATACATTGTTCACTTTAATTTTACCAACAAGGTACGTGAACTCCCAGAGCTCAAAAGTGCCAAAAGTCAATTAACATCAATGTGCGGTTCCGTATTAATTTATACAAAGCGAAATAATCCTACCGAGTCATTAACATAGTCAAATTATCAACACAAGACAATCGCGCTCGTGCGTGTCACACGAACGATATGTTTAATTATAGACCTTATACAATTGTAATAAGGTGTAGATCTGTTAATAACGTTTGTAGTAAAAGTATCTTTGTTTGTTCAGGCATTTTCGAGTGTAACCTTTACTTTCAGTCTTTGTTCTAAAATCTGATGCTTAGATATCTATTTTACAGTGAAAACTGTTCTTTTCATGATTATTATAAACATTGTTAAGGAGGCATTTATTATTTTTTAGTAAAATAAACAGTTTGTATTACGTCACATACAAAACTGTGCCCTTATAGAGATATATCATTGGGTACACAAAGTCCATGTACTTAAAATTTCAATCTTGTTTTTGGAAGAAGAGAATTCCTCTTAGTTAATAGTATGATTATTTTAGGAACAACTGCATAAAACGATCGTTGATAAGACTTGATTACTAGATAAGACATTTAACTAAACCATTAGTCATGCGTTATCAAAACCAACTTAGTGTATCTTAGTTATTACAATATTCCCAATCTGAAATTCCAAATTAAAGTAAAGGGAAATACATTAACGAGGGCATAGTTAAAAAACATGTTTATGTTGTAAAATCCGTAAACATTAAAAAGTTAAAATTCGTAGATGATCATTTGGGCGAATGTACACAATAACTTCGCAAAAAAACTAATAACGGCCCGGCCTATACGTAATCTGTGGTTTTGCTTAATTGTGTTATACATACGTATGTGATTAAATGCCTCATAAGTTTCTTAATTTGAAATAAGTACACTTTAAATAAATTAAAACAGGTCACTGTGGGTTCACATTTCGACGATTGCTGAATCAAATCTATGTCGATTGTCAAAATAAAGCTCAGATACACGAGGTAAGAACTTGCATGCGAGTTTAGTTACATTGCCGACTATTGAACTGAGGTATAACGAATCCCACCGATTGATCGCATGTGAGTTCTTGCACTGTCTAAAAGAGCATTGACTAATGATTTGATAAATGTCAAACTACAAAAAGGTACACCTAGATTCGTACACAGAAATTACATAGAGCGGTGCTGGGTTTAAATTTTAAAGCACTTGCGTAAGGTTTCCGGTTTCTCAAAGGGTTACGAAAATAGGGCATCCCAAGGTACTTTAACAATCTGTTAAACTAACTGTTTTGTCCACAGCCCAAAAGACACTACAAATCTTCAACATCGAGATGAAGTCCAAAATGAAGGCCCACACCATGACCGAAGACGTGGTGTTCTGGAAGTGGATATCGCTGAACACACTGGCCTTGGTGACCAAGATGTCGGTGTACCACTGGTCCATGGAGGGCGACTCCACGCCCGTGAAGATGTTCGATCGGCACTCTTCGCTCGCCGACTGTCAGATCATCAACTACAGAACCGATCCGAAGCAGCAGTGGCTACTGCTTGTTGGTAAGTCTGACCTAGCATAATGAAGGCCTTCAGTGGATATCCCTGAATACACAGGGTCTAGTGACCAAGATGTCGGTGAACCACTGGTCCATGAAGGGCGACTCCACGCCCGTCAAGATGTTCGACCGGCACTCTTCGCTCGCCGACTGTCAGATCATCAACTACAGGACCGATCCGAAGCAGCAGTGGTCGCTGCTTGGTAAGTCTCATCTAGCAGAATTAAGGCCCTCACCTAGACTTGATGAGAACAGACACTGATGAGAAACCTTTTGATTAAATTTTCCAATGCAAAGCAAATTTGTCAGAACCACCTCTCTTCACAAACTGATTACTCTCTCAGTCTCATCAAACTTATAAAGGAGTAGATTTAGGTCTTACACATTTTGTGAAATATTTTGTCCATTTTCATCGACTTCGAATTCTTAGATTAATTCGTCAACAGTTGACTAGGTTAATAGCAAAGACTTCCGTTGCATACGACTGGTTAAATAAACATTGTCACATTCCAACTGTAATACTCGTCGCGACCCACGAATCAAATTATGAAATATCTTATTTAACTCGGCTCACTATCTCTCTCACACATCAGACTTGGCATTATAATTGGAGAGAGAAAGTAACCATGCCGTCGCGAGCGTGTCAAGATACTTGTTAAACACATTCATATGGTTTCAAGCCACTAAAGCATAGTTCATATAGAATTGGCACATAATTAGCAATGTTTAAAAAATAATAATTCCATGGCGGGAAAAAAAATTACAATAACAGTTCAATCACCAACCTTCAAAGTATTAATGGTGAAAATATTATCTTCCTAGCTTTATGCATTTTAAAGTTTTCGACCATGAAAATTGAGAACAGGAGATTGATCGTGCACAAATACTTCGCAAATTCTTATCGATCCCGGACAAAGACAGCTAAGTCGCTTAAGATGCTAAAAGCTAGTATTTGTAGGGTCATAAAACGTTACAAGGAGACTCTATCAGCCGACAGGAAAACACAAACTAATCGGAGGTCTAGGACAAATAACAAGATTTTGGGAAAAAAGTACCAAGGTCACTCAAACAAAATTCAGGACGGTCTAATTACGATTTATCCCAAAAATTCAAAGAAACTTCTAGAAAGATAAGATGATTCACATTAGAGGTGGGTATAAGAGCTATCGACCAATAAAACAGCCAAATCGGACTGTCAACAGATCCGACAAGCTAAAACACTAGCTCGACTATTGTACGACCCAGTATTGACAGAATTCGAAGGTTGCTTATTGTTGGACGACAAGACGTATGTAAAACTCGATTTTAATCAACTACTCGGTTCGAAGTTTTATATGGCCAATAATAGAGGTAATTTACCCGAAAAATATAAGTTCGTGAAACTTGACAAGTTCGCAAAAAAACATATGATATGGCAAGGAATTTATAATTGCGGCTGTAAGACGAAAAGTTTTATAACATAGTCAACAATGAAGTCGGACCTTTATATTAAAGAGTGCTTAGAGAAATGAATATTGGCATTTATTAGAACCCATAACGGTCCTGTGAAATGTTGGCCAGATTTAGCCAGCTGCCACTACTCAAAAAAAGTTTTGGCATGGTATGCTAATAATCAGGCCAATTACATACCCCACGAGATGAATCCTTCGAATTGTTCCCAATTTCAATCTATTAACATCTACTGGGCAATCATAAAAAAAAATTAAATAAGACTAGTCAAATTGTCCAGGGTATCAATTCATTGCGATCTACAAGAAATCAACACCCCAAAAATGTCGACAAAAGTGTTGTGCAGAAAATGACGGGGGTACATTATGAAAACAGTTCGTAATTATTTACACAACAGAGTTTTTTTTTAATTTATACATATTTGAAAGTAATATATTTAATATTACTATTTAAAATTCACCATTCATAACTTTCTTATTTTATTAACTTAAAAAAATAACAATCTTCTAGTGCGTACCAATTCTATATGAACTATGCTTTATAACCTGGCTATTGGTATCGGGTTATTGCCTTAGCGAAGTGAATTATGTCGGGCAATACCTAAAGTGGGTCAGACATGTTTGTCCTCTCATGTTAGTACTAGGAGTTCCATAACAGGTGTGGTGCTCATTCCTATAGGGTTGTGGAGATAACAAAATCAAGCAACGCGAATGTAGAGAACATTAGAGAATTTAAAAAGAAAGTCTAAAGAGTTACTATTTATTGCATTTTTGTCCAAATATATTTTAGAGCAGTGGTTCCCAAAATTGATTTCACTCCGACTCACCTAACAGAAACTGCCATTTTTGGGGCCCAACTCTTGGACGGCTTAAAATGGGGGCATAAAGTATTCGCGGTAACGCTCAGTTTAGTCTCAGGGCCCACTTAATATGGCTTGGCCGCTTCGAACCATAGTTTGGGAAATACTGATGTAGACCTTATAAAAGGGTGCCGTATTACTTTCTAATTAGGAAAATATATGGATTGAACGGAAATAATTTTATCTCTAGTAGCTTGCTGCTAATAATTCAACAGACGCTTCATTTTAATACATTTTGGGGTTAAATAAAATCTTTTTGTGTCAACCTCTAACACAAAACTGGGGTCTAAGCGGCGGGTAACAATAGGTCAAGCACGTGATGACCTGCATAAATGTACTATCATCGGCCGCAAGTCTCAATGGCTCGCGCAAAAAGGTTGGGGAAGCCTGCTTTAAAAAGTTAACCCTAAAAAAGGTAAACACCGGCTCCCCCGTCACGGCGCGGCGAGTGAATGAAAGTCAATTATCTCTTTCACGTCTCGGTGCGCACTACTTTGTGCGCCATTTTGAAACTTGGCTTTAAAAATAGCAGGATGTTGTGTTACGCTGTACAGTCAGCTGCGTACGATTTTATAACAATACGATTGTGACATGCCGATACACAGAACTACTGAATAGTAGGGCTTTTGGAAACCCTAGAACAACAAAATCAAGAAGTTTCAAATCCTAGAATCTAAATATCTGAAAGTTTATCGTATATGTGAAAGTTTTATAGAATAAGACTTATTCCAACCACAAATATATTTCTAATCATTATGTTTTATTCCAAAGGCTTCTACGGCTGCGTTTCCATCAGAGATGTGCGCAAATGCGTAGCGAGGGGTGTGTCTGAACCAATAGAATCATTACACGCTGACCGAGGAAAACAAATGACGTGATTCTATTGGTTTTTAACAAACACATTCCTCGCTACGCATCCTTGCACATATGTGGTGGAAACGCAGCCTAATGCAACGGTATGCATATTAGTGTCAATTGGACATAAACAATAATACCCGAAATGTATTATAAATTACTTCAAACTGCTTAGATTAAAGTCAATATTATAGATTAGTATAAAATAAATAAATAAAGTATATTAATAGATTAGTATAATCGAGCCTTAATTCATGTGACGTCACACCGGAATCGGCCCCAGCTCTCCTCTCCTTTGTTTAGCCTTTTCGTACACAAATGTGAGAAGAACAGGTACACAAATGTGGGAAGAAAAGCCATTAAAAGCAAGAAACGTAATTTGTGGATACACCCTAATATAATATACTATAGCTAAACAAAGCTGATATTGTATTTTGGAAGCTTTAGCACGTTTATGAATAGACGATAACACTGCTAATTTATAAAGCTTGATTTATAAAAGCGTTTTACCAAAACACACGCCATCGTCGGATGGTAGCGTAAGTCGGAAACGATATACACAAACAAAACACGGCGTTGGACTAATCACAATAATGATTTATTACTGAAGGTAAACCAATATCACCTGGTCTCCAGTTTAACAAAGATGGTTGGAAGCGCCAGGTCTTTCTATACTAGGAACGAACTCATTATCATTAGGGTTTAAAATGGTTTGTGAATAAAAGGCAAGTTGCCAGCCCGTTTCGACGGCAATGTACTAGCTAAACTGATAACCAAGCTCAGACGAGTGCAAAGCCTAAACGAACCAATTTAAGTGGAACACCAAGAACCACAACAACATATCAGAAATATATCATAAACTGGTTACCCTAAGCGTCGGATTGTCATATCTCCCGCTCGGTCGTTTAGAATTACACAGTTGATAAATGCAGCGTTCGAACGATGTGTGAAACTTGATCGATTTTGGATAATTTGGTGCTATTGAGTATCAATGTCAAATCGTAACATCTGCTTTAAATTTTATCAATTTGGGCACATTCACATTATTTGGGCATTATTTTTGCAAGATGTTTAGAAAAATATATTTGGAGAATAAGAATCATTTCGTATGTAAATCTCCGAACAAAGAGACCCGTAAACATTGTTACTAACTCTATACATACAGATTTATCGATAAAAACGTGATACAAATCTAATATAACGTGACACATATCTTACATTTGCGACTTTTTGCAGCGATAATAATCATAATAATCATAATAATTTATTTATAAAACCAATTTATACGTCATTAATAAATAATTTAGTAATAGTACCTATAGTAATTTACCAAAAATACATGGTACTTATGATAGTTATTACAATAAAATAATAAAAACAGTATAATTATTGCGCTTTATACGCAATGAATTCGTCGTAGCTGTAAAAGGATTGCTCGATAAGCCACTGCTTTAAGCGAAATTTAAAGCTACCCAAGCTTGGAGCATCAAGTATGTTTTTTGGCAACTTATTGTAGACAGTGGGACCCATGACGTGAGTGAGTTTAGATGACTTGGTCAACTTCCGGCTAATACCCACAATTTTATCTGCGTTCCGCGTTTCGTACAAGCTTAACATTCTAAATGTTTTAAATGACGCCAGATGCACTCTCACATATACGGCCACTTGCAGAATGACTATTGCCGGCAGTGTTAATATGATACAATCCTGATGTCGTAGCAATGAAGTAATTTTAACATATTATGGCCGGTATCGTGATGCAATCTCGCGTTTGTCAAACGCGCGTTCGTAACGCTGCAAAAAGTTGCAATTTAGTTGCAAGTTCCATCAGCAAGAAAGTTTGGACATAAAATGGCCGTGGCATTACAGCTACACAGTTTTTTTTACATACTGCATTATTCCATAGGTATCTCCGCCCAGCAGAACCGTGTGGTAGGCGCCATGCAGCTCTATTCCGTAGAGCGCAAGTGCTCACAGCCTATCGAGGGTCACGCAGCCTCCTTTGCCACGTTCAAGGCCGAAGGCAATGCTGAACCCTCGACGCTGTTCTGTTTCGCGGTGCGGACCGCGCAGGGCGGCAAACTGCACGTCATTGGTGAGTCCAAATAACCCAGCTGATCGACGGCTACGTTCAAGGCGTTGTGGCTATGCACAAATTAGTCATCCGTCGGTATAGCTAGTGTATATCTACATATCTGTATGTATATCCTGTAGGCTATGAATTGAAAAATGTGCTTGTTGTATAAAAAGAAGTTGAAAATGTGGCAAAGGTGATCTTAGAGAATGTATTTTCCTGGGCAACATACTAATAATGTTATTTTACCCAACAGAGGTTGGCCAGACACCAGCGGGCAACCAGCCGTTTCCCAAGAAGGCCGTGGACGTGTTCTTCCCGGCGGAGGCGCAGAACGATTTCCCCGTCGCCATGCAGGTCTCCCCCAAATATGACGTCATCTATCTCATCACTAAATACGGGTGAGTTAGTTACTAATATGTAACAGAGGTGGAGTGGGAGCAACAAGCCGTTCCCAAGAAGGCTGTGGACGTGTTCTTCCCGGCCGAACAGCAGAATCCCCCGTCTAGACTTCCCCCGTCGCCACGCAGGTCTCCCCCAAATATGACGTCATCTATCTCACCAATAAATATGGGGTACCCCAAACTGATTCATCGCTAACTTAGGCTAATGAGGTCGGAGAGAGCATACAACGACACGTCGATATGAAACGGTCAGCGCCTTTTAAATTTAGAAATAGCCTACTACCTCCTACTGTTTCTTAATTTTAATTGTGTGTTCCTTACTGACTCCTTATAAATCGCATTCGCCTCTCTCTAAATTGTAAAAATACATATTCGCTATGCTAATTTTACTACCGTACACCCGAAATATCCATACATATTTCTTTGCGCGAATCCTTTATACATAATGTATATATATCCGGCAGAAATTACATGTTCACCGAAAATAATAAAAGAATTTTGTTTTCCCTGGTTTGAAAAACCCTCAAAAAACACTAACCCAAACTAAGTCCGTATTCCTGTTCCTAACAGGTACATCCACATGTACGACATCGAAACCGGGACCTGTATCTACATGAACCGCATCTCTTCTGACACCATCTTCGTGACGGCCCCCCACGAAGCCACTGGTGGCATCATTGGTACGTCAACTTATAATGATGACTACGAAAATATCTTGTTATGCCTTGGAGACTTTGATGGATGATTACTATGATATCTTATAATCTCACGAAAACTTGGACTTGATTGTTAGGCTGATTAGGTTAGACCATTTCAAAGCTTAAGCAGCCTAACTTTGAGAAACAAACGAGGTATTTTTAGGGTTCCGTACTCAAAGGGTAACACGGGAACCCTATTACTAAGACTCCGCTGTCCGTCCGTCTGTCACCAGGCTGTATCTCATGAACCGTGATAGTTAGACAGTTGAAATTTTCACGGATGATGTATTTCTGTTGTCATTATAACAAAAAATACTAAAAAGTACGGAACCCTCGGTGGGCGAGTCCGACTCGCACTTGGCCGGTTTTTTATTAAGATTTTATCTTCATATTACATTTATATTTGTGCCTATTAATTTTGGCATCAAGTTTTAGTGTTATTTACATACCCCGCACCAGCTATGCTTCTCTGTTTGGCCTAAAGGTTGACTGGTAGAGAATGCCGTGTGGCATTAAGTCCGCCTTTTGTCAGTGTATATTTTTTTACTGTGCAATAAAGTTTAAATTGAAAATGTGATAGCTTAATGAAACACAAGACAGATGCTCACCATTCACTTAATTCCATGGAAATACCAATAGCAATTTGGATTTGTATGTTCGGAAAACATGCAAAATGCTGTCCAAAAACATAATGTTTTATTTTAAGAATTGCACGCTACAGTCGACAGTCATAACTTTTCATTTCAAACCCATTACCATTTAAAACAACAAACATATTCCGTTGTTCTGCGAAAATTAAATCTCATTAAGATGTGAACTAAACATTGCATGTCCAAGTTCACGCCGCAGTCGTTGACCCGCTATCGAGCGTTAGAATAACAAGGTTGCAACTATTTATACACCATCATTATGATACTACTTTTCTAATATTAGCTGCAAGCCACAGACTACACAGACACCGCATTATGAAGCGTTTACGAAGAGCATGAAGTCACCACACATAGGTATATGTAAATTAATAAATATTATAGGAACATTCTTACACAAATTGACTAAGTCTCGCGGTAAGCCAAAAAGGCTTGTGTTGTGGGTACTCAGACAACGATATATATAAATAAAAATACTTAAATACATAGAAAACATCCATGACGCAGGAACAAATATCTGTGCTCATCACACAAATAAATGCCATTACAGGTTTTCGAACCCAGGACCATCGGCTTCGTAGGCAGGGTCACTTCCCACTAGGTCAGACCGATCGTCCAAATATGTACTTGTTAAATGCTACGATTCGAACTGCTCATCTGAGCTCTACATTGATTTATACGTTAAAGATTTTTACTCATTATTTTTCACTACGACGGGACTTAATTAAATCTAGTGCGCAAAACGTTCGAGTTGATAAACACGATCAAGTGCGGGTAGTTCGAAAAACTCGCGCGGCTAGAAGATGTTGATATCAACTTTAGCCAGCCTTCTCCGAGACCACGGGGACAACGCCGTTCGAAACGTCGGAAGTAAATTTAATAGTATTTTATGCAACAGTTGTATAAGAAGGGTCAAAAAAGGCGAGTGGCGTGAGTTACAATGTGAGCCGGAGCCGAAGGCGTAGGCGAACATTGTAAAGGAATACGCCACGAGCATTTTTTGACCTACTTATACAACGTTGCATACAATATTTTTCCTACGAGTCAACAAAAATAAATCTTAATTTAGGTAAACAATGCAAAAGTATATAGCCAAGACGCGCGAGCATACCTTGTTACGCGCCCGGCCCGCCCCGGGCCGCGACCGGCCGGTCGGCGACACCTCGTAATGAGGCCCTGGTACTTGCTACTTGCTAAATTAAATTTTTGGACAGTTTTTTTCTCAATTTTGGCCACCGTAGCCTACGGAGACTAACAAGCAACGCTAAGCGGTCTTCGTAGTCTATGGGTGTTGCTATATTACGGGTGTCACATGCGTGTTTCTGACTTATGAAGTAATTATTTTTACTATGCAACCAAATTAATATTTTGTAAGTTGGCAGCAATGCACTTAGTTTAAAACTGTATTCGTTTTGGTTTTGTTAGGTTGGTAGCCATTAATCGCAGTAACGTTATAGCGATTAAAAGCACAAGAGCTTTTATGAGGAATAGACAATATAGACTTTTCTTGAAACCTTTTATGTATGTTCTTATATTCGTGTTAATGAATGCATAAATGACAGATAACAGTAGAGGAGTAGGAAAAACATTTTACGTGATTAAGTCACGTACTCGTGAATAATAATGATATCTGAGTTTTTTTCTCCACCAGTTTATAACATAACAGCCTAGAGGGCCTAGCTAAGATGACAATCGTTGATAGAAAATTCCATTCGAAACCTAAATAATGTATGGAAATTATCACGTGATTTTTACCATCTCGATACATCTTTGTCGTTTGGTGTTTGTATATGTTCGATGTCATCCTGGCTAGGTACACCCTTAAAGCTGTATAATTTTTGTAATTTTATTTTCTACTCGTCGACTGTAATGGTTGAATTAAGATTTCGCAAGCTTCGTTGCCTAAACACGGTACTCGATTGAAAAGCTCTCTATTATATCAAGATTGTATAAAATACTATTAATTTACACGTGTACTTGTATGTGCAAATTAAATAAGCGGTCACGCTCCCATACTAAATTTGTACGAAGCGATATGCGTGGTGACCTCGATTCTCTAATGTGCTCCGTCTAGTAGTTGAAGCGGTCTGTGCCGCAAGTTCAAGAAAACGATTTTTCATGCCGACGCTCTGAAATGCCTTACGGCGTTGGCCGAATACAGATTAGGACGAAGATGCCTTGGCACGTATTGAATTTGGAAATTAATGTTCTCGATTCACCAATGGTGCAGATGAATCGATTCGGTAGGCGAATACATAAGTACACTACAAGTGTATCGCAAATGACCATTTCATTGCATGTTTTCTATTTTGTAATGATCCCCTTAATAACTCACGCGAAAGTATTGTTTAGTTTAATGCATCTGTAGTGGTATACAAAAACCATGAGTGTTATATTGTAAATGATGTCCAAGGCTGATAATTAAACAGTTTTATTGTAACTATTCTGCGAAGCTTCTTTAAAGGTTTTGTTGACGACAAATAAGTCTTGAAACGAGTCAACAAAGTAACAGCAAGAATAAGTAATACATAAACTTCGGTTTATGACCTCACGCCCCTTATGGTATTACGCCTACTCACAACACATTAACCTTTTGAACGCCACGCCTATCGTCCGCGGTGCGTAATCGTGAACCTTGTCGGTACGCATGAAGGTTGATATTGGGCTGTAGCCGCGCGCGTCATTTGACGTCTTTGGCGGTCAAAAGGTTAAAGGAAAAGGGCATGACCATACCCCGTAATCAAACCCGCAAATCTGTAGCAAATGTACATCAGAATTGCCGCTACGAACTAGGAATAAATAAAAACGCAATGTTATTTAAATCATCAAATTTATATTTAAAATATCTTATTTACCTCGACATCATTTTGAAACAAACTATGTTCCTGTATAATTACGTCCTTATCCATAAATGTAATGAATGAAAGGCACCATCGCGAATTATATACCAGCTGTGATCCATTCTGAACCTTCTTCTCTATTGTATATAGTCAGATGATGTGATGAACTAAATCCCGACACATCTTTTTAAATAATTATTTTAACTTTATATGGGATTTATTCGAATACTTATCAGTTGCTTTGTGAAAAGTGACGACAAAGGTTAAAGACTTGTACGTGTAGCGGCAACAGTGTTCAATGTTCTATAATAAATAATAAAACATTTATTTCAGACAGAGCCCATACAATCTTATTAGTTAATCTTAAAAACTAATTATTAATTGATGTTCTTAACTAGCATTACAATAGATCTATAGATCTTCAAAATAAATTATCATAATTTTTTCTAAATTGATTGCAGTCAAACTGCGTCGCCTACTTTTGTAAATCCATTTTAAACTCGAAAACGAGCGTTCCACGTTGGTAAATAATTTAACTATGTATAATTTTGTTATGTATTTTTATTACTCATACGTCCATTACAGTAAGTAAATTATTTATCGCAATCGCCAACCCTAACAACAAACTGTCAAATGCTACGGTTTTGCTACATTCGTTGCGAGGTATGGGCATGACAAGCATTCCAGTAAAAAACCTAATTCCAAATGTTCTATTTGCGGAAATTTCCAATTTTATTTTCTTTAGATACAAATAACAACCAAAAACCTAAAAACTCTATCTATGCCATACATAGTCATAGATTCTATGGTAATATGTCGGTGACGCCAACGTTTTGAAACCCTTCGGTAGCCTTTTAAATTCCACTTAAAATTGTAATTTTAAACTTAATTAGAGTAAAGGAGCAAACGGGATCCGGTCAAGGTCTACTCGCTTTCTTGTGTGGCCTCAAATAATGACGTTACTCCTTCCACAGGCGTGAACCGCAAAGGCCAAGTCCTCTCCGTAACGGTGGAAGAGGACTCCATCGTCCCCTACATCAACACGGTGCTGCAGAACCCAGAGCTGGCCCTGCGGCTGGCCGTGCGCAACAACCTGGCGGGGGCTGAAGAGCTGTTTGTCAGGAAGTTCAACATGCTTTTCACCAATGCACAGTATGGCGAGGCCGCTAAGGTGAGTGACATAGTGGCCGGGAAATTGTAGCTGTCCATATACAGTCAAGATATTAAATATTGATACGGACAAAGTGCCAAATACATGTATACACGACCTTATTGCCTACATATTAAGGTAGTGTGTACATATTTTTGACTCTTTTTCCGTATGGATATTTAATACTTTGACTGTACAACACAGTTGGTACATGAAGCGCTTTACTCGACTTTAGGCACCTTTAAGCTTGCAGACGCTTGCTCGATCTAGCTGCTCCGCTCGTCGCAGTGTGTCCGTCTAACGATAATTTTGTTAATATATGCATCACATACATCAAAGTCATAAATATGTATACAATTATCCGTAATATTTGAGTAGATTTAGGTTATTTAACTACTAAATCTTAAGCAATTCTTTATTAGTATTGTAATTAATCCAGGTGGCAGCTATGGCCCCGCGAGGCATCCTTCGCACCCCGCAGACCATCCAGCGTTTCCAGCAAGTGCCAACCCAGCCAGGACAGACGTCCCCCCTACTCCAGTACTTCGGAATCCTGCTCGACCAGGCGCAGCTCAACAAGTTCGAGTCGCTCGAGCTGTGCAAACCGGTGTTGTTGCAAGGTATGAGGCCTATACTTTTAGCAGACCAGAGCTGCAGTACCAAACGACTGACATATTTTAACTAACAAACATCTTGTCCTAGCCTGTTAAAGACAAGAGTACTGCTTCCCGCACCACCATCTAAGACTACACTTTTTTGCCTTTAGAAGAGTGGTCCTCATAAGTGAAGAACTAACCGACAGGCGCTATAAGCCCGGGGATCGGAACCGGTTTTTTTGCAAAAAAAATGATATTTCGGTTTATTTTATACTCCAAATGTAAGACTCAGTTGTGTTTTTAGATAACGACTTCGTATTATTGCCCAATTAGAAATGAAATAAATAACAAAGAAGGAAAAAATACAGTTTTCATTCCCATACAAAAAATACCGGCTTCCGATCCCTGCTATAAGCTATTGCGAAAATCTCTACGAAATATTCGTTTCCAGGTCGCAAGCAGCTGCTGGAAAAGTGGCTAAAGGAAGAGAAGCTGGAATGCTCAGAGGAGCTCGGAGACCTGGTGAAGCAAGTGGACCCCACGCTGGCTCTCTCAGTGTACCTGCGGGCCAATGTGGCCAGCAAGGTCATCCAGTGCTTCGCCGAGACAGGACAGTTCCAGAAGATTGTGCTGTACGCTAAGAAGGTGAGCTCTTGTGTAATTTCCTTATCCTGTGGTTTTGGGAATCACATAGGCTTTACTGTAGTACTAATAAAAAGTCTTCAAAAACAGTCAGCAGAAGTTTCTAAACAGGCAAAACGTATGACGATAATTTTGACCGTGGCTCGCGCTCCACTTGGCCATTGTAGGGGTGAGAAGGGAATTTGGTTCCGGGGTTATTTTTTGTGGCAATAAAGCATTTCACTTTACTTTTACTGCTGACCAGACAAGATAGTTAAAACGTAAGAAAGTGATTTCACAATTTGGGGGTTGGATCTATCGTAAGTTGGTCAGTATGGCGTAATTTACCTACATGGCTTATGGTCAGACGTTGGTAAAACACTGTGTAGGCTGTATTAACACGAGTTAGTGTTTCTGTCGCAGGTGGGCTACACGCCCGACTACATATTCCTGCTGCGCTCCGTGATGCGCACCAACCCCGAGCAAGGCGCCGGCTTCGCGGGCATGCTGGTGGCCGAGGACCCGCCGCTGGCCGACATCAACCAGATCGTGGACGTGTTCATGGAGCAGAACATGGTGCAGCAGTGCACCGCCTTCCTGCTGGACGCGCTCAAGAACAACCGCCCGGAGGAGGGGCCGCTGCAAACCAGGTCAGCTATCTGTTACCATTTCAATGATGGAGCAAAATAATAGCTGATCCTAGCCAATTACAAAGTTATTTTGACAAATACACGTTGTAACGCAGTATTTACGTTGATTCAGTATAAAGTTTCAGAAGCAACAATTTATGTTTTTGTTTGATACAATCGGCCCAACGTCTGTCGAGAGAGATCTAGCACAAGTACTCATAGTTTGGGTATCTCCACTTGCCTGTGTTGTGAGGTTTTGTGGACGTTGATGATGTAATATAGTTTTGCTATATTGACTACTGTTTTGTTTCCTGCAGGTTGCTGGAGATGAACCTGATGTCAGCTCCGCAAGTGGCGGACGCGATCCTCGGCAACGCCATGTTCACGCGCTACGACCGCGCGCACGTGGCGCAGCTGTGCGAGAAGGCCGGCCTGCTGCAGCGCGCGCTCGAGCACTACACCGACCTGTACGACATCAAGCGGGCTGTGGTCAGTACTCCGATCTTGTCATGTGCTCCTGGTACTATCCATGCAGCCCATATAAAATAGATATGGTACACACACACACACACAACCTTAACCTTACAAAAAAACCTTTCAAAACTTCAAAGATTTTATCTGTAAAAACTTTTTAAAGTATATTGTTTAAATGTTGTAGAGTTCCAAAAAGAAATGATTTTTGAAATACAAATTCTGAAAGGATGAAGCGCCGACTAGTTTCAGAAAATCTAAAATTCTACTTTCTCCCCAGGTCCATACCCACCTGCTTTCAGCCGAGTGGCTGGTCACCTACTTCGGCAGCCTGTCTGTCGAGGATTCCCTCGAGTGCCTCAAGGCCATGCTCCAAGCCAACATACGGCAGAACCTGCAGATCTGCGTGCAGATCGCCACCAAGTACCATGAGCAGCTGACAACGAAGGCGCTCATTGAGTTGTTTGAGAGCTTCAAGACTTATGAGGGGCTGTTCTATTTCCTGGGATCTATTGTCAACTTCAGCCAGGATCCGGAAGTCCACTTCAAGTATATTCAGGTTAGTAATTATGATGACATTTAAAATTTTATCTCAAATCATGTTTAAGTTTAGTTTTGATTAAGATTTAGTTTATTGTACACATACTTAATTGTTATAATTTTATTATTGTGTGTTGTTACTAAATGGTGATGAGACTGAGATTTTTCTTCCTCCATAACGGAACACATACCGAGTGATATACACGTATTTGAACAAAAAAGAAACCAATTCACATTATTCTTATTTGTAAATTTGACGTTGGATTTTTTTAATTTACGATGTCTAATATAATATTTATGGTGCCTTTTTGAAACATCGATCTTCCTTTGTAAGAATTCACAAACATAAGTCACATTCGCAATGAAGTTATTATGATGGTGCCTTGTTGACTTTTTGTATACACGGTGTAACATGAGGAAACCGAAAGATTTTAAGTGTATTCCTGATCATATTTAGAGACTAAAATGTCATATAAACGGATTTCGCCTATTTTCAGAGTTAATACCCATAAAAACACATTTATTGTAACTTAGTCTAAAATGCCTTTTTGATAGCGATGATGCCGTTGTGGCGCGTAGTCTAAATAACCTTATTGATAGATGTCAAAAAGTGACAAGTAACCTTTGCAAAAACTACGTTTTACGAAAAAAAATCGTATAAATTCGTTTTCATTGCCAGTTTTACCATAATATGAACTTATTATGTACACAAGATATAAAAAAATTGAAAATAATATTTTTTTTTTGCGAAACTTACAAACTCATATAACATTTTTTCCTTGTTTTGGCCTCAGAAGTGCGTGGAAATCTTTCGGGATCCTAGTGTTACACCTTGTATACTACCTCTTGCTATTAAAACACGAGTTTGTAATTTGTATTATTTTCCAGGCTGCTTGCAAGACCGGTCAGATCAAGGAGGTGGAGCGCATCTGCCGCGAGTCCAACTGCTACAACGCCGAGCGCGTCAAGAACTTCCTCAAGGAAGCCAAGCTGCCCGACCAGCTGCCGCTCATCATCGTCTGCGACCGCTTCGACTTCGTGCACGACCTCGTGCTGTACCTCTACAGGAACAGCCTGCAGAAGTACATCGAGATCTACGTGCAGAAGGTGACTACACAAAAGACGTGACACGTTCACACAATAGAGTTCCACTTCTAAAGACAAATTAATCGTCGCCCTAAACGAATGGTCAAAGCGAGTGCGATGGATCATCCGATAGGCATTCCTGTCAGACCTCGGCAATAAACGGCTGCTCTACGCGTTCCGATTTTTCAAAGTAATGCTATGAATTTCCAATACTTAACCTGAGTTGGAGGATATAAATAACTAGCGATGAAAATGACAAAAATATCATGTATTTTCCAAATGCCCCCCCTGTATTTTTCAATAAAATACAGTATCTTTCCTTGTGGATCTTCGGTTGAATCGTTCGCAAGTTTAAGTTTTTTATGTGCAAAGTACAATGTATTTTTCGCATTATTATATTATATTATGAATAGTGTCTCGGAATGTGTTGGCTCTCGTACAAACAGGTGACTTATCATTCATTTTCATGGCGTTATTAATTAATAAAATATTTACATGTATGATTGTATTTGTCAGACAAACATCAGTTTTGTTTTTTTTTTTTTTTAATTACATGTAATTTATAGGAATGATACAAAGTTTCGAAAGAAACAACATGAACCTATCGCCATTTTCATCGCTATAAATAACCCTATTTAAACATTAGACTGTGCTGGTTGCTAACAGTTGGCAAAGTTAACAGTTTTCATTCAGATTATGACAACCTATGTTCGTTTAGTTGAGTTTAGAAAGACGTTTGTTACAATCAAATTGTGTTACAGGTGAACCCGTCGCGTCTGCCGGTGGTAGTCGGCGGTCTCCTGGACGTGGACTGCACCGAGGATATCATTAAGAACCTCATATTGGTTGTGCGAGGACAGTTCTCCACTGACGAGCTCGTGGCCGAGGTTGAGAAGAGAAACAGGTGAAGTTATATGCTAAATTTGTTAAGGCGGTGCCATATTACATTTGATAGAAACTTGTTGAAAAAAAACCTTTTATGTCTCAGGGTTTCGCCTTTTTTAGGGTTCCGTAGCCAAATGGCAAAAAACGGAACCCTTATAGATTCGTCATGTCCGTCTGTCTGTCCGATTCTGTCACAGCCACTTTTTTTGTGTGAAATTGAGTGAGCATTCTGTTGACGCAATATCGCGTCTGCGGGAATCGAAATAAGACGTTAAATTTATATACCCATCTCTGTGCGTAAATATTAACGTGAACCTTATTGCAAATAGATAAGGTATCTTATCCTTTCCATCTTCTTTCAGAGCGACTTACTAGGAGCTAGTAATTCATGAGTATCCTAATTCCAGACTGAAGCTGCTGCTGCCGTGGCTAGAAACCCGCGTGCACGAGGGCTGCAACGAGCCCGCCACGCACAACGCGCTCGCCAAGATCTACATCGACTCCAACAACAACCCCGAGCGCTTCCTCAAGGAGAACCAATGGTAAGACGGCTTTAATTACCCTGTGTATACCTATCGATATCTGGTTTAAATATTGAAAGATTGTTTATCTGCGTTTTTGCTCAATAAGTGATAAATTTTTAGATGATGAGCGGATTGAGAAAAGAAGAAGAAATATCGGTCCTAATTTTACCCTGTGGGACATACCCCCTTATAATGTTATTATCGAACTAGCAATCGTAGTTAGGTTCAGGCCTCTCGTGCTTGCTAATATGCAATTGTCGGTCCGTTCGACAATTTGAATGTTTAGAACGTCGATTATACCAACAACTGATTATTTATTTGTGTGGGATTATTAAAGTCTGCTTATATCTTACTAACAGGTTTTACCTTACAGGTACGACTCCCGCGTAGTCGGAAAATACTGCGAAAAACGCGATCCCCACCTCGCTTGTGTCGCTTACGAACGCGGACAGTGCGATAGAGAGCTCATCGCCGTGTGCAACGACAACTCGCTGTTCAAGACGCAGGCGCGCTACCTCGTGCGCCGCCGCGACCAGGAGCTGTGGCTCGAGGTGCTCGCCGAGTCCAACCCCTACAAGCGGCAGCTCATCGACCAGGTATGTACCGTCTGCAACAACTCGCTGTTCAAGACGCAGGCGCGCTACCTCGTGCGCCGCCGCGACCAGGAGCTGTGGCTCGAGGTGCTCGCCGAGTCCAACCCCTACAAGCGGCAGCTCATCGACCAGGTATGTACCGTCTGCAACAACTCGCTGTTCAAGACGCAGGCGCGCTACCTCGTGCGCCGCCGCGACCAGGAGCTGTGGCTCGAGGTGCTCGCCGAGTCCAACCCCTACAAGCGGCAGCTCATCGACCAGGTATGTACCGTCTGCAACAACTCGCTGTTCAAGACGCAGGCGCGCTACCTCGTGCGCCGCCGCGACCAGGAGCTGTGGCTCGAGGTGCTCGCCGAGTCCAACCCCTACAAGCGGCAGCTCATCGACCAGGTATGTACCGTCTGCAACAACTCGCTGTTCAAGACGCAGGCGCGCTACCTCGTGCGCCGCCGCGACCAGGAGCTGTGGCTCGAGGTGCTCGCCGAGTCCAACCCCTACAAGCGGCAGCTCATCGACCAGGTATGTACCGTCTGCAACAACTCGCTGTTCAAGACGCAGGCGCGCTACCTCGTGCGCCGCCGCGACCAGGAGCTGTGGCTCGAGGTGCTCGCCGAGTCCAACCCCTACAAGCGGCAGCTCATCGACCAGGTATGTACCGTCTGCAACAACTCGCTGTTCAAGACGCAGGCGCGCTACCTCGTGCGCCGCCGCGACCAGGAGCTGTGGCTCGAGGTGCTCGCCGAGTCCAACCCCTACAAGCGGCAGCTCATCGACCAGGTATGTACCGTCTGCAACAACTCGCTGTTCAAGACGCAGGCGCGCTACCTCGTGCGCCGCCGCGACCAGGAGCTGTGGCTCGAGGTGCTCGCCGAGTCCAACCCCTACAAGCGGCAGCTCATCGACCAGGTATGTACCGTCTGCAACAACTCGCTGTTCAAGACGCAGGCGCGCTACCTCGTGCGCCGCCGCGACCAGGAGCTGTGGCTCGAGGTGCTCGCCGAGTCCAACCCCTACAAGCGGCAGCTCATCGACCAGGTATGTACCGTCTGCAACAACTCGCTGTTCAAGACGCAGGCGCGCTACCTCGTGCGCCGCCGCGACCAGGAGCTGTGGCTCGAGGTGCTCGCCGAGTCCAACCCCTACAAGCGGCAGCTCATTGACCAGGTATGTACCGTCTGCAACAACTCGCTGTTCAAGACGCAGGCGCGCTACCTCGTGCGCCGCCGCGACCAGGAGCTGTGGCTCGAGGTGCTCGCCGAGTCCAACCCCTACAAGCGGCAGCTCATCGACCAGGTATGTACCGTCTGCAACAACTCGCTGTTCAAGACGCAGGCGCGCTACCTCGTGCGCCGCCGCGACCAGGAGCTGTGGCTCGAGGTGCTCGCCGAGTCCAACCCCTACAAGCGGCAGCTCATCGACCAGGTATGTACCGTCTGCAACAACTCGCTGTTCAAGACGCAGGCGCGCTACCTCGTGCGCCGCCGCGACCAGGAGCTGTGGCTCGAGGTGCTCGCCGAGTCCAACCCCTACAAGCGGCAGCTCATCGACCAGGTATGTACCGTCTGCAACAACTCGCTGTTCAAGACGCAGGCGCGCTACCTCGTGCGCCGCCGCGACCAGGAGCTGTGGCTCGAGGTGCTCGCCGAGTCCAACCCCTACAAGCGGCAGCTCATCGACCAGGTATGTACCGTCTGCAACAACTCGCTGTTCAAGACGCAGGCGCGCTACCTCGTGCGCCGCCGCGACCAGGAGCTGTGGCTCGAGGTGCTCGCCGAGTCCAACCCCTACAAGCGGCAGCTCATCGACCAGGTATGTACCGTCTGCAACAACTCGCTGTTCAAGACGCAGGCGCGCTACCTCGTGCGCCGCCGCGACCAGGAGCTGTGGCTCGAGGTGCTCGCCGAGTCCAACCCCTACAAGCGGCAGCTCATCGACCAGGTATGTACCGTCTGCAACAACTCGCTGTTCAAGACGCAGGCGCGCTACCTCGTGCGCCGCCGCGACCAGGAGCTGTGGCTCGAGGTGCTCGCCGAGTCCAACCCCTACAAGCGGCAGCTCATTGACCAGGTATGTACCGTCTGCAACAACTCGCTGTTCAAGACGCAGGCGCGCTACCTCGTGCGCCGCCGCGACCAGGAGCTGTGGCTCGAGGTGCTCGCCGAGTCCAACCCCTACAAGCGGCAGCTCATCGACCAGGTATGTACCGTCTGCAACAACTCGCTGTTCAAGACGCAGGCGCGCTACCTCGTGCGCCGCCGCGACCAGGAGCTGTGGCTCGAGGTGCTCGCCGAGTCCAACCCCTACAAGCGGCAGCTCATCGACCAGGTATGTACCGTCTGCAACAACTCGCTGTTCAAGACGCAGGCGCGCTACCTCGTGCGCCGCCGCGACCAGGAGCTGTGGCTCGAGGTGCTCGCCGAGTCCAACCCCTACAAGCGGCAGCTCATCGACCAGGTATGTACCGTCTGCAACAACTCGCTGTTCAAGACGCAGGCGCGCTACCTCGTGCGCCGCCGCGACCAGGAGCTGTGGCTCGAGGTGCTCGCCGAGTCCAACCCCTACAAGCGGCAGCTCATCGACCAGGTATGTACCGTCTGCAACAACTCGCTGTTCAAGACGCAGGCGCGCTACCTCGTGCGCCGCCGCGACCAGGAGCTGTGGCTCGAGGTGCTCGCCGAGTCCAACCCCTACAAGCGGCAGCTCATCGACCAGGTATGTACCGTCTGCAACAACTCGCTGTTCAAGACGCAGGCGCGCTACCTCGTGCGCCGCCGCGACCAGGAGCTGTGGCTCGAGGTGCTCGCCGAGTCCAACCCCTACAAGCGGCAGCTCATCGACCAGGTATGTACCGTCTGCAACAACTCGCTGTTCAAGACGCAGGCGCGCTACCTCGTGCGCCGCCGCGACCAGGAGCTGTGGCTCGAGGTGCTCGCCGAGTCCAACCCCTACAAGCGGCAGCTCATCGACCAGGTATGTACCGTCTGCAACAACTCGCTGTTCAAGACGCAGGCGCGCTACCTCGTGCGCCGCCGCGACCAGGAGCTGTGGCTCGAGGTGCTCGCCGAGTCCAACCCCTACAAGCGGCAGCTCATCGACCAGGTATGTACCGTCTGCAACAACTCGTGTGTTACTAGGAAAAAATCATCTGCCCTGCCCTGCCAAAATAGCTCAATCTTCATCAGATCAGCGTAGCGAGCAGAAGCATCGAAAAGACGTAGACTGAAGTTTTCCGCTACGATTGTTACCGTATTCTGCCTTTCAACCATCCATCCATAGAAATGGCAAAATTTTGTCCCCAGATTCAGACTGTTGATGCTCTTAAAGTTACTCGAGCTATGAAGCTAGTATCTATTGGTAGCCCAATGGCATAACTTTTGTCCCCGGGATTCGGCACTGTGGCTACTTATCAGAGCAGAGTCTGACTTTGATATAGCAAACAATAACAACATTCAAATAAAATTCTCGTTTTAAAATTTAATTTTTCAATCTTTGCACAGGTCGTCCAAACCGCTCTCTCAGAAACGCAAGACCCAGAAGATATCTCCGTGACAGTGAAGGCTTTCATGACCGCCGACCTGCCCAACGAGCTCATCGAGCTGCTCGAGAAGATCGTGCTCGACAACTCCGTGTTCTCCGACCATAGGAACCTGCAGAACTTGCTTATCTTGACAGGTTAGACCCACTTGCTCACAAAAACTGACAATTATTTGAATAAACTTTTCCTTTTCGTCTGTCAAATCTTCAAGACCTTCCGAGTCTAAACTCGATGTCGTTTTTCTATTACGGCGTTTCTTAGGCCACCTTTCAGCTGTTTGTTCAGATCCCGACCATGCATAATATATGTGACGTTATCTATGAAAAGGGACCTTATTGTCGATGGCGCTTCCGCCATTACAAACGATGCTCCGATACAAATACAACGCTGCGCGACGCAGTGCGGCGTAAGCGCCATCGACAATAAGGTCCCTTTTCATAGATAATGCCGCATATTATTATTACATTGTCCATATAAAGATAGTGCATACATATACGGAAAGAAAAACTAACTAAAAGTATGTGTAAAGTAAACTCGAACTCACGAACTCCTTGAGAGGACTCTTACGGATTTATGCACATAAGTCTGAGCTAACATGAACCGTATGTGTACAGCAATAAAGGCGGACCGCACGCGCGTGATGGAGTACATCAACCGCCTGGACAACTACGACGCGCCCGACATCGCCAACATCGCCATCAACAACGAGCTCTACGAGGAGGCCTTCGCCATCTTCAAGAAGTTCGACGTTAACACTTCTGCTATTCAGGTACTCATTTGCTACAATAAACTTCATATTTTGTACCTTTATTCATTAACCTTTCGAGCAGATATGGCGTAAAACCGTCAAAATCCGAGCGTTTTTTGACAGCGTTAGGTGGCTCCCCAGGGAGCCGGCGGGTATTCTGGGTTACCATAGTACAGGTTGATTTTATTTTGTTATAATTTGGTAAAATTTCAATTAATTGTATAATTATTATTGCATTCAGTCGGGTTGGTTATTTTATTATGATTTATGAAACTATTATGGGGCGTTAATTTATTACGTAAAACAATTTAGGTGGGGGTGGGGGTCGAAAGTTCAAATATGAGGGATTATTATCCATATATTTTATCTCACTGGATAATAAATGAATAGCCCAACCCGATTGTTATAAAATGGGATTTAGTAAGGATCTAACATGAAATAAAAAATAAAGATACATTTCAGATGCAAATTTATTTACATTATGAATTACAATATTTACACTTATACTAAAGCCGTCCAGCAGGACTCGGATTCCGCATTATTATCGATTTTGTTTGTAGCAGTAAACTGTAAAAAATGTTTAGTAAACTTCACATACATATTTGTTTAATTTCTTACCTTGCGTTTTTTACAAAATATATTGATATATTTTATATATTTTACAAAATGCATCAGTAAGCCGTAATGAGCCTCCAGGTGTTACCGCCACAGGGTACCCTACCGACAAGTTCGGAGGTTGAACTTGATCGCCGTTCATTTTGGCAATTACTAAAACAGTACAATAGAAAATTAGCCTCAATACAGAACTAAAAAGTTACCGGCTCCCCGGGGAGCCAGCGGGTATGCTCGCGACATTCATAAAATAATCATGCCGTATGTTCATTTTATTCCAAACATGGCCGAACCCAGGACGCGGCATTTCATTTGTATGCTAAAATAAAATAATGTATAACATGGATTGTAAATTGAATATTATAAATAGATTCCCAATTGAATTTCCTAAGAAATAAAATAGTCACCACTATAAAAGTTCATAGAAAAATTGAAAAAAAGACGTTACAAATACGAGCCGCAAGTAGTCCCAGCAAAACTCAGTTTTATTTATCTATTATATTGGATTTACACTATAATTACATTATTATTTTTATGTATTTACATAGTAAACACTATATAGTAGTGAAATAATAACATATACTTACGTATTTCTCACTCAAAACACAAATTTTCACAATAAAACACGGAGCAACCTCACTTGTTTTCGCCGCGTAAATAACTGCCGATTTAAAATTTCCCTAACGGTTATCCATAGACATTTTGGTATCATTCTGTAGCTCATTTCATTCGCTTGCCTTTCGTATAAAAAGAAACCTTATCGCCATTAAATTTTGGTTGAAATTTGAATAAAATCGTGCTGGCGCCCTGGGGAGCCGGCGGGGCTTAGAGGTTTTTAGCGCTGGCGACCCAGGGAGCCGGCGGGGCTCGAAAGGTTAAGCTGCAAGAAGCGCTGGTGGCCTAGCGGTAAGAGCATGCGACTTGCAATCCGGAGGTCGCGGGTTCAAACCCGGCTCGTGCCAATGAGTTTTTCGGAACTTATGTACGAAATATCATTTTGATATTTACCAGTCGCTTTTCGGTGAAGGAAAACATCGTGAGGAAACCGGACAAATCCCAACAAGGCCTAGTTTTCCTCTGGGTTGGAAGGTCAGATGGCAGTCGCTTTCGTAAAAACTAGTGCCTACGCCAAATCTTGGGATTAGTTGCCAGGCCCTCATGAGCCGTGGCAAAATGCCGGGACAGCGCGAGGATCAAGAAGATTCATTAAACTGCAAACCAATCTGAAATTTTGTTTCTTTCTAATGACCGCAAATGTCAACATTACGCTGTAGTAAGCGATTATCAACGGCTTGTTAGGTTTTACATGAGTTTATGAATATCGCCATAACTTTTTAGTCATCATTTACATAGATTACTGAGAAATCTAGGGGGCATTTCGGATTTCAAACAATTGCAATTCTCATTGACTTTAGAAAGGCGTGTTCATGTGCAAAAGAATCTTTCCTCTCCTGACTTTTGATAATGTCTTGTTCATGTCTATATCTTCCCTAAAATCACTTGAAGTACTTTGTAAATTAACATATGTCGACTTCAATCCTCTTCCAGGTGTTAATAGAACAAGTGAAGGACCTGGAGCGCGCGAACGAATTCGCCGAGCGCTGCAACGAGCCCGGCGTGTGGTCGCAGCTCGCCAAGGCGCAGCTCCAGCAGGGCCTCGTGAAGGAAGCCATCGACTCCTACATCAAGGCCGACGACCCCTCCGCCTACATGGACGTGGTCGCCACCGCCACGCAGGAGCAGTCGTGGGACGATCTCGTCAGATATTTACAGGTATGTGCATATGCACATGTTTCATATCGATCTGAGTACTGAAGAAGTAGCTCCAACAAGGATTAATGAAGCCCATAGGCGTCCAATTCAAGGCGGGTAATAAATGAACCTAGAGCTCGGAGTATGAACACCAGTATTGGACAAATATATGGTTTTTGTTGTCATAATTTTTGGAGTGAAAACTTCTTGACGCTGTGCACTTTTTGTGACAGATTGAAAATTCGTAAGATGCACACGTGACCTGGTCGAAAAACTGTTACAATTAAATTATTGTAATAATTCTGAAGTGTAAAATTTTTAATGTAATATAAATTGTCATGTTTCTGTACGATAGTGCAATAAATGAATATAGTATTTTACCACATCAATGATAGTACTTTTATACTGATAATTAAAGCAATTCGTGCAAAATTATTTCCTGACCAATCAAAAATACACAAAGTTAATATTCAAGTTTTCACTTCTGCCAGCAATCCCGGAGTGCATCCCGTTGTTTTTTTTTTGTAAACTCGTTTTGACCAAGTGACCTGGCATGTGTTATGTCTATTTCCAGATGGCCCGCAAGAAGGCTCGCGAATCCTACATCGAATCGGAGCTCATCTACGCATACGCCCGCACCGGCCGCCTGGCCGACCTGGAGGAGTTCATCTCCGGGCCCAACCACGCCGACATACAGAAGATCGGCGACCGCTGCTTCGACGACAAGATGTACAACGCAGCGAAGTTGCTGTATAACAACGTCAGCAATTTCGCCCGCCTCGCCATCACGCTCGTGCACCTCAAGGAGTTTCCAGGGTGAGCTCACTATGATGGCCTCGAGGAGTCCGTCTATAGCCTCAACCATGCTGACAACATACTTGAAGTAGCGCTTGACATATTGAATCGCGGGTGACAACGTAAGTCATGCTAAGCGCTCAGAAATCTAAATCAAGTTCCAATCAACGTAGGACCGTTTAGTGTCCTCAGTCATGATTGTAATGAGTAACTGGAAATCACGCTTAAAGGTGCCGCGCATGTTGTAATATTTCATAGCCCGATTATTTAAATACTGCATTTTGATAAGTCCAGTCAATCCATTTAACAAGACATTTGTAATGTGTAATGTTGCTGCGCAGGCGCGGTGGACAGCGCGCGCAAGGCCAACTCGACGCGCACGTGGAAGGAGGTGTGCTTCGCGTGCGTGGACGCCGGCGAGTTCCGCCTGGCGCAGATGTGCGGCCTGCACATCGTCGTGCACGCCGACGAGCTCGAGGACCTCATCAACTACTACCAGGTACAATACTTCAGCATACAGTCGATTTCAGACGTATGTTTACACTTTTTCATCACACTTGCTCGAAAAAGATCTTATATCATGCAGGTGTACTGAAGGATTAAGGCCTATATTGTTCCTGCGGGAGTTATCTATTGTGAAAAACATTGTGTGTAACTCCGGCGGTAAGATTATTGCAAACTTGGGTCTTTAATTCCCCCCAGCCTGCGACTGTCGGGAATTACCATCCTCGTATCCAAAACTTCACTTACCCTGCTCGTTGCACAATGTACTATTGCAAATTTACAACTTTGTAAAAATATCTCAGAAACCTAATCCTAGTATGATGAAGAAAAAAAAACAGGATCACTTTTTAGTTAGTTTTGGCGACAAAGATCGTCAAATAATATTTTCTTTCTCTACCAATTTAAATAATTTTTAATTAGTAAAAGAATTTTACTGGTTTTTGTGGGAGGTCGTGGGTTCAAATCCTGGCTCGTACCAATGAGTTTTTCGGAACTTATGTACGAAATATCATTTGATATTTACCACTAGCTTTTCGGTGAAGGAAAACATCGTGAGGAAACCTGCATGCATCTGCGAAGAAATTCAAAGGTGTATGTGAAGTCCCCAATCCGCATTGGGCTAGCGTGGGGACTATAGCCCGAGCCCTCTCGCGCATGAGAGGAGGCCTGTGCCCAGCAGTGGGACGTATATAGGCTAAATTATTATTATTATTATATAAAAGAATTTTAACTAGTTACGTAGCCCAGAACCGCAAAATTCGTCATCTTTCCATTAGCATATCTATTATATTTCCGTTGGAATTACGCTTTATAACCCTCATTGATTAATTTTTACAGGATCGAGGCCACTTCGACGAGCTGATCAGCCTGCTGGAGGCGGCGCTGGGACTGGAGCGCGCACACATGGGCATGTTCACGGAGCTCGCCATCCTCTACTCCAAGTACAAGCCCGCCAAGATGCGCGAGCACCTCGAGCTGTTCTGGTCCAGGGTCAACATCCCCAAGGTCAGACAAGCATTTCACAGGGTAGAGACGACGTCAAAACTCGATAAACGCGTGTTTACACACGTTGAGGTCCAACCTTAAAAAAACACATTTATTTATCATTAAATTTATTTATTTTTAAAAAAAATTATGCCACTTTTAGTGTATACTACCTACCCGCCCCGGCTTCGCACGGGTTGCACAAAACTTTAACAAATTTAAACTTTCCTCAAGTATCACTTTATTGATAGGTGAAAACCGTTCAGTAGTTTTGTAGTTTATTGCGAACATACAGACGCGGCGGGGGATTTTGTTGTATAAGATGTAGTGATATAACTTGCCTTGGCAATCACATGAAGTAACCTATACTAGGTTACTTTATGTGATGTTAAGGTCCGTTCAGATCAGCCAAATAAATAAATGCGTACCAAATGGGTCCATATTGAGTTGCATAAAAGTTTAAGTCATAACTTTGATACGCATAACAACTTGTGTCATAATCATCATTGCGCATACAAATGAAAAGTCATATTATATTGTGTCATACATTTTTAGCCATAGTATTTGATGACATGCATAGCAGCTTTCATATATTTTTTGTGCATACCTAACGAACCTAACCTAAAATTTATGACTATAAAAATTATGACAGAACTCATTTATGACAAAAATTCAGTTATGTTTAGGAATAATTATGACTCGCAATTGTATGCATAAAATGTTATGACAATTAAAAATATGACAAAAGTTGTTATGCGACCAGAGGGAGTCCCGTACCAAATGTATTGTTAACGCACTACACATGTGTTTAATCTACGTAGCCCTATCGCAGTATGCGCACGTGTAAATGTAAACAAATAATGTGAAATGATTGTTAGATTGTCTGTTTCCAAAAGCAAGATTGAACGTTTATATTTTTTACTTATTAAAGTTCCAATTAATTTAAAAAAATTCGCAGAGTTCAATGTTTACTTACTGCTAAAGTCATAAATGGCTTAATTACAGCAAGGGTTCGGACTTATTAAACTAATTTATATAACAAAGCAAAATATATGTTTGCATAACATAGTCGTAATTATTTGATATGAAATAATTTTTAACTTCGGTGGGCAGGTGCTGCGCGCGGCCGAGCACGCGCACCTGTGGTCGGAGCTGGTGTTCCTGTACGACAAGTACGAGGAGTACGACAACGCCGCGCTCACCATGATGCAGCACCCCACCGAGGCCTGGCGCGAGGGACACTTCAAGGACATCATCACTAAAGTAACTACTGTACTTCATGTTTGCTTCCGGCGGTTAATCTTTGTTTAACATTAGTCAACCTTGCGTTATACACGGTGAATACTAAGTGACGGCGAGAAAATACAACTGTATCCAGTGCTGGTTTAACCTTTTGACCGCCAAAGACGTCATATGACGCGCGCGGCTACAGCCCAATATCAACCTTCATGCGTACCGACAAGGTTCACGATTACGCGCCGCGTACGATAGGCGTGGCGTTTAAAGGGTTAACCCCTGGAACGCCGAACCGACAAACGTACTTGTACCCGTCAAATGCCCAGTGCCGGATTCGTCCCATCCCCCTCAAACGCCGGATAGGCTCGCGTACGTGCACCCGTTGACTGCCGCGACTTATACTGCATTGAAATGCAAGTAATATAAAACTCTATTTGTAAATGTTTAGATCTCAAAATTAAATACGAATATGCTAGAATACATTTGGTGACTGATAAGGCACAAGGCAGTTGAGACAGTTTGTACAGATCCGGGACTAGTTAGTTGACGGGTACAATAATTGAAGATCCTCTGGCAATTGACAGGACTGGTACGGATCAGGGCAATAACCGCGAAAATCGAAGTTCGTCAATTGCGGGCATTTTTCTCTGTCACTCTACGTCTTAGTGAGAGTAAAAGAGAAAGATTTCCGCAATTTGCGAGTTTCGGTGTTCGCGGTAGGGCCCCAGGCACTAGGCGTCCCATGGGTTAAAGTTGAACAAGGCGTGTCTCGATATCGCGCGGTGGCCGGGCCAGCATTGTTCGACCGCGGCAAATCTGTACTTTTGGCACCATCTTGAACTATAGCGCGGCAGCCGAGCGCGGTATACGATCCGACGATTGATCAGTTTCTTTCATTAGTTACTTTCCCTTCATCATCGATCATTTACTTTCCTTTATATAAATCGCTAAAAGCGTGGTCATTTTCTGTTTTAATTCCTTTACAGACGGGGCCATTGCTGCACTAATATCATTTCATGCATTATTTCTTAATAGGCGAATTTCAAATATATGATTTGTTGCGACATTCTCTACATTCATTGTTCCATAGAAATTGTTTAGAGCCGTATAATTTAATTTAAGTACGACACTTTTCGTTATCCGTATCTGCGGCCGTGCGTGCCAACTGAAATATATACACCTCCGTCCCAACTGTGCGAACAAAACAATGATCGCTCCATTTGCCGCGCGGCCAAAACTGGCAATAAATAGTTCGTCGCGCGACACTTGGCCGCTCGCCAATGATCGTGTCGCGCTACACAATGTTCGATAGCTTGCCGCGCGATATCCAGACAAGGCTTAGTATTATAAAATTGTGAGGAATCTGAGTGGGAAGAAAATTGCTCCGCATATCGGATCGGTCTGTGTAGACAAGCCTCGCTTGAGGCATCGTGGCATCGTAAATATATTCGTAAATATATTATTGTGAACTATATTCCATAATCTTTTGATATACAAAAAAAAACTAAAACTTTATTACCCCATCGTATTCCAGGTAGCAAACATGGAGCTATACTACCGTGCTATCCAATTCTACCTGGACTACAAGCCGCTCCTCCTCAACGACCTGCTGCTGGTGCTGGCGCCGCGCATGGACCACACGCGCGCCGTGAGCTTCTTCACCAAGGCCGGCCACCTGCAGCTGGTCAAGGCCTACCTGCGCTCCGTGCAGAGCCTCAACAACAAGGCCGTCAACGAGGCGCTCAACTCGCTGCTCATCGACGAGGAGGACTACCAGGTACACTGCTGCAACCTCGGGGCCGCTCGAGCGAAGCCATCGGCAGGGCCGCCATGATAAATAAATGCAAAGGTATGTGAGCCTCCGTGCACGATACTCCAATCGCTTGGACCCCACCGCGCCGCCGGCGGCTGGCGGCCGCGCACGAGGCGGCGGGGGGCACTCGACACTCACTACGTCATTCGCTAATGATTCGTCCACACTGTTCACCGATACTACCCAAAACAGTTTTCCAGCTCGGAGGCCCTGACCAACCACGACCACGGCTAAAATTCGAATGACTAATTTCAATAGCCTCCCGTACTTTTCTCTGACAAATTGTTACTTGTTTGTTGTTTAACTGTTTCAATATATTTGTTGTTGTTATTGTGTCTCGTAACATAACCAACACAAGCCACGACAAACTTGTAACCTAGTTTTGTAGAGAAATTATATTATAAGTCAGTGTTACTCGACACGGTTCCCTGTTGATATCCTCCATACACTACTGGTTACAAACCGCGGAGGTGTTAGTGTTGTGTTCCTGCCGGTGAGTAAGGTTGCCAGAGCTCGACGAGGGGTTGTTAGGTTTGGCAACGCGCATGTAACTCCTCTGGAGTTGCAGGCGTACATAGGCTATGGAGACTGCTTACCATCAGGCGGACCGTATGCTTGTTTGCCGCCGACGTGGTATAAAAAAGCTAGGGCTTTGCGGATTTTTTGCCGTGCGCCGACGCCCTGATGATTGAAATCTATCATAAAATAAAATATAGCAGTTGCAACTATGTTAGCAATGCATTGTCTTCTGATTTCGCGAGTTATATCTGTTGTATGTTTTACAGGGACTACGGACATCGATAGACGCTTTCGACAACTTCGACACGATTGCGCTCGCGCAGCAACTGGAGAAACACGAGCTCACCGAGTTCAGAAGAATCGCCGCGTACCTATACAAAGGTTAAATTTTATCATTACTAGTCTAAGAAGCAACGTTGAAGTTTTATATTTTGAATTAAAGTTATGCGTGAAGCGAAGGATTAGGCGGGTCCACACAGAGCGAGCAGCGTGGCAAGGAAATTTCCTCGCGCGGCAAATGGCCAATGTAGACATGCCTCGGCCGAGGCAGCGCGCTCTGCCGAGGGTAACGCGCGCGCTGCCTCGGCCGAGGCACGTCTACATGAGCCGTTTGCCGCGCGAGAGAATTTCCTCGCAACGCTGCTCGCTCTGTATAAACTCGCCTAATTATCATATTCTATATACTCTGTATATTTAGGTATTTTTATAAAAGCAAACAAACAAGTATATTTTCGGGTAGTTATTTATTGATTAACCAACCAAATATAAACCGCCTGGATCTGTCACTGAACGACCTGATTTTAACCTACATTATTTGATCAATGCATGTTTTTATCTACCCTCGACCGGCTTAAGAAGGCATTTGAGGGTAGATTTTGTTTACTTTTAATTAAATACCTAAAGATACAGAGTATAAGATCAGATACATTGCTATTACACCTTTTTACTATTACACTTTCCTCGCAAGGCGGCTGTTCTGAGCGGACCCGCCTGTGTCGGTTGCGTCGAAAATCCTATCGTAACTTGGAACTCGGAAATAAATGATAAATCATTTGGACAATTGTACTCAGGAAACAACCGGTGGAAGCAGTCGGTGGAGCTGTGCAAGAAGGACGCGCTGTACGCGGACGCCATGGAGTACGCGGCCGAGTCGCGCCAGCCCGACGTGGCCGAGGAGCTGCTGGACTGGTTCCTGCAGCGTGACAACTACGAGTGCTTCTCCGCCTGCCTCTACCAGGTACAGAACTGGCTGTCACCATAGGATGCCCTGGATAACCTGCTCTAGGGTCCTAATTGAGGGAAGCTTACGCGGCGGCTTGCAGGCGCGGGTTTGAGCCCATGGCAGGCGACCGGCCCGAGCGCAGGCGGCCAACATTTCCTATTAAACAGCTGAACTTGTCCAATCGTAAAAATTCACTGTTAGTTGTCAGTGTAGTTTACAATTTCTATCAAATAAACTAGTCACGAACACAACTGGGATTTTATATGTTATTTGTTTTACAGTGTTACGACCTATTGAAACCCGACGTCGTCATCGAGCTAGCGTGGAGGCATAACATTATGGACTTCGCCATGCCTTTCCTCATCCAGGTCAGTTGAGTTCCGAAATTTTTGGCAATAATATTCATTCCGAATCACTGTATTAGTCATTTTATTTCATTTATTCAACATTGAATATCTCATAATATATTCGTGAATAGGCGGGTCTACACAGAGCGAGCATACGCGCGAGGCAATTTCCTCGCGCACAAAACGGCCAGAGTAGACGTGCCTCGGCCGAGGCAGAGCGCACGTTTTCCTCGGGCGAGCGCGACCTTTGCCGAGCCGCTCGGTGTCGGTTTTTCTGCATGCTCTAAGGTGCCTCAGTCGTTTGCCGCGCGCTGGTCGGGACGTGTTTGTTTGGTGCGCGTGGTTATTTTATTTTGTTTCGTACATCAAATTGGAAAACATGAATGAAGACCACTGTTGCAAATTAATATGCTTTTACGTAACAAATACGTGATATGGGATGCTAGAGATCTCAACTACATGAATAGGGGAATTAGAGAGGACTGATGTTTAATTTGATTGTAAATTTAATAAATAGACTGGTGTACGAGTCTTCCATCGCTAAATATCGCTGTGTGGGAAGCACCATCTCCCTGAAAGTGATACCTTTCTTCAGTTTGTGTCTCGCCGTTTAAGTTTTACGTGTAATTGTGAACATAACAAGTTGAATCACTTCTTTTTTTAATGCGTTTAAAATACGTCTTACTGCATTTTCTAACCTCGAAAGAGCCGATTTTCGTATCGTTATTGGTATTTATAGATTTGTTGCACCCAAAATCTCCTGCAACTTGTTCGTTTTCTTTTGGATTGCTTTGTAAAGCAAAATAAAACATACACGAGCCACATCAGTAAATATGTGCAGCATCATTTTGAACAGCTGACTGAGGGACGCCGTCTTGCCGAGCAAATTGGCTCGGCTGAGGCAAAAGTTACACGAACACGCGGCCGCGCGAGGCCCGTCTTTTGCCGCGCGAAGAAATTTCCTTGCGAGGCTGCTCGCTCTGTGTGGACCCGCTTAATAGAGAAAATAAAAGTCTTAAATATCTTCAACAAAACTCAAGTTTCGGTACTAAATGGGAGAATTTATAACAAAAACTATAATCTACATACATACTCACTATCACTTCATAAGGCCACACTGTTAGGGCCGCCATGTGACGTGGGGACGTTAATTAACAAAATTTACATTATTTATTATGGTTTTACTTTGACATTTAAAAATTCCTGACAAGTACAAGAGCTTGATATGCGTAAGGAAGGTGTTGTATGAGGCGTAAGCACACACATACAAGGTATAACATTGATATTGAACAAAACCAGTAAAATATATATAAGTTATAGCAAATAACCATATAAAAAACTTATTCCAATTATAATATGACTATTTTATAACCACTTTAGACTGTCCGCGAGCTGACGACGAAAGTGGAGAAGCTGGAAGAGGCGGACGCCAAGCGCAGCACCGAGAGCGCCGAGAACGACACCAAGCCCGCCATGATGATGGAGCCGCAGCTCATGCTCACCGCCGGTACGTCCGCTTGTCTCGCCACTGTAGAGTTACGAGCGGCCCCTTCGCTGTGTGGACTGCCCAACTTACGCGAGGGTCTGCCTTTAACACCTGATGAAATAACCACTGCTCAATATGTACCAAAACTATTACCTTAGGACCCCTCTATACATATTTGTATGCAGGGGTGCTAAGCTAATAGTTTTGCGTCATATTTAGCAGTGGTTATTTCATCAGGCGTTTAAGGCTGACCCTTAATACTTTAGCTGACCTACACTACCGGGCAAAAGGAGTTCGGTACAATGAAGACTTTAGTGTTATCAAAGTTTGCAGTGCTGACATCGAAAGGAGGATGGGCAGATTTGCCTGGACACTGGCCCATAAACCAATAAGAATAAGCGACATACCATCGGAAAGGTTTTTTTATTGTACATTTTTTGTATGTCGAGACTTTATCGTGACACAAAATTATCTACAATAACAAAACCTTCATGATCTGCGACATAGGAACTTAGTATCGAAAAAACTATATAAGTAGTTACGTTTCAACTCACACTACTTTTTGCGGCGATAACTTTTTTCACACAAAGATTTGGGACTACCTGTCATAATTAGTAAAAGTGATACAACTTACAATATTCTATCCGGTGACATACCGCTTGCCCTTATTGGTCAAATGGGCCAATTAGCCCACCCTCCTTTGTTTCTTTATCTTAGATGTAGTTTTTTTTCTTTCATTTAGAAACCACGTCCCGGGACATAACGAGCTATGAAAATCAAACAAGACAAGGCAGGCTTTAAATAGCTTCTACATATTTTGTTTCCTTAGTGAGTAGTTTGCGGCGGCTAACAGTGTTAGCCTAACATGCATGTCTAATAAATCGTTAATAGCAAGGTTTTATGCTCATTCCTATTTTAAATTTATTGTAGCGTACGCACGCAATAATAAACATTTGGGCATTTTAGAGCTAATTAATATTTTTTTTTATACATAACTGAATGATAATAAAAATATACTAAAATACTAAACATTGGGGGTTTTTCAAATCAGTTAAAAAACCATGATTGTACCCCGTTTTCGGGAACACGCTTTTTGATGATTTATTTGCGTATGTGAATTTTCATATAGTCCCTTTATGATTGCTTAATTTATATCAATTATATCTCTAGGTGTAAAACGTATTTACATTTTCCGATCTGATATCGGATGTAGAATCTTTCCAACATTCGTAATGTCGGGTCGCAGGGTGTACTTGCAGCGGCGTTCGCTTCAGCGGGCACGCATACCACAGCAAACATTAGCCCCCTTATTCATAAACGTCTACTAAAGTTAACAACCTGCTAATAGTTGTTTGTCCCTTTCCATCATATCAATACGTCGGAAAGTTACAAACGATTATTAGCGGCTTGTCAATTTTAGTAGACGTTTATGAATAAGGGGGTATATCTACACATATATAAAAACGTGCCATATTAGTGCCCGTTAAGATTAATTCTTACAGGTAGCTGTTGCTACATGCCACTTTAAGGCGTTTAACCCTTGGGACGCCTAGTGCCAGGGGTTAAGTATTAAGGGACAAATGGAAAAATTCGCACACATCTGTCTTCCGTGGCTCAGTTGGTAGAAACGATTGGACCGGTGTTCCAATGGTCGCAGATTCGAGTCCCGCTGGAGGTGTACATTTTTCAATTTTTCCTTTAAATTAAAATATTTGTAGTAACGCTCGCAGACGTTTGTGCTTGATAAAAAACATATATGTTATACATTTTACACTATCTGATATCGGATCGGACAGTGTGAAAACGCTCGCAGGGTACGCATATGTGGCATATACGTGGTTGGAACTGTAAGATGGGGGGTTTAAGTGCTTCCCACGTGGGCGCACACTAATTATGAGTTACGGTGCAGCGCCACAAGTGCGTGCGAGGCCGGGGCACATATGATACCTGGCGGTGTACTGAGTGAGCTCTCCCGCAGGCCCGTCCATGGCGTACCCCGGCGTGCCGGCGCAGGCGTCGCCCTACGCGTACGCCGCGCAGGCGCCGTCGCCCGCGCCCTACCACGGCTACGGCATGTAGGGCTCCGGCGTGCCGGCGCAGGCGTCGCCCTACGCGTACGCCGCGCAGGCGCCGTCGCCCGCGCCCTACCACGGCTACGGCATGTAGGGCTCCGGCGTGCCGGCGCAGGCGTCGCCCTACGCGTACGCCGCGCAGGCGCCGTCGCCCGCGCCCTACCACGGCTACGGCATGTAGGGCTCCGGCGTGCCGGCGCAGGCGTCGCCCTACGCGTACGCCGCGCAGGCGCCGTCGCCCGCGCCCTACCACGGCTACGGCATGTAGGGCTCCGGCGTGCCGGCGCAGGCGTCGCCCTACGCGTACGCCGCGCAGGCGCCGTCGCCCGCGCCCTACCACGGCTACGGCATGTAGGGCTCCGGCGTGCCGGCGCAGGCGTCGCCCTACGCGTACGCCGCGCAGGCGCCGTCGCCCGCGCCCTACCACGGCTACGGCATGTAGGGCTCCGGCGTGCCGCGCTAGCCGCCCCGCCACTTCTGAGCACCCGACCGCCGCACCAGGACCCTAATGGAACAAGGAACCCACCACCGATATTCATTCCACTTTTATCTCGGCTCTACGCCCAAATTCATTCAAAATCCTTTGGACGTTACGTCAGCGTGTAATGTCATATTACTAACATTTATTCTAACGTAGGGTCTAAGTTATTTTTGTAACGCTACCCTAGGTAGATTGTAAAGCCCGGATAAAAGTGACCGAACACCTGGAGTTGCGATGGAAGGCGAACATGGCGTCTCTCGCTGTTCTCGGCTAGAAAATAGGGGAGAACACGTACACTGATAGTGTTCCGAACGCTACTCATGATTATTACGAATTTGAACGTTGCAGCGATGAAAATAAGATTCATTCTTATTTTACCTCCCGCCCCCCGTCGTAACCCTAGGAATGGAACGTGAAAATGGCAATCGAATGCGAGTAGCGCAGTAGCAAATCTCGATCGTCATTTCGCGTATACGGCAAGTTCCGGTGGAGCCTCGGACCCGCGGTCTCGTTGGATGTAAAGACGCAACAGATATGGTCTCTATGCACTTCCGACCGGAGTTGTCCCGTTCCGCCGGCTATGTATGATAACTGAAAACTCCCGCGCCCCTGCCGAGGCCTAAGTTAAACTAGTATTCTATTTAGTATTCTCATTTTGTAAAAAGTTATTTACGTCGTAAGTGCATAGATATACCTTTAAGATTTACGAATAGATTAGCGGTTGGGCTGACAACTAGAACTATATAAAATGTTGGCCTGTACAAAATTATAATATATTTGATGGTGAAGTAGCTCTCGTGACTACAAAGTGCTTTATTTTTAAAATGGAATGAGAGTTTTAACAGATGATCGGTCTGTTGGGCTTGAGTAGTTGTCGCGTTAGGCCGCGCGCACACGACCTTACCACCGCGAGTTAGAGACGCGGCGCTATAGGGTGTCCGCATGCGCGAGATTATGTAATCGTTAATGTTTACAACCAATGTTACGGTGTAGCTTGCCATGTGGGTGGACTGTTAATAGTTGATCATTCAGCTTATATAATGACACATCTATCGAAGCTATTGTGCATAACGTTCAATTTATCGTAGTATGCTGCGGTGGCAGCATGGTTCCATTTTTATCACTTGTCACTATGTTCGTCACTTTCGCGCTTACATACTTGTTAGAAACAGGCATGGTGGCAAATGATAAAGAGCTGTCCATCTTACCCTACAGTGGGGCTAAGATGGTCGGCTCTTTATCATTTGTCACCATGCCTGTCACGTTCTAACAAATATGTAAGTGCGAAAGTGGCGCATGACATGACAGGTGATAAAAATGCGACCATGATACCGCTGCTGGAGTAACATTATATCTCGTTCATATGTTTATAACCGAAAGGCCAAGGTACCTAAATGTTGTTTAGAGTGTCCATATGTGGAGCCGCGAGCCGCCAGTAGCGAATGACGTCCGAAATTTAAATTAATAAATTATTGAAATTAATACTTTATTTAATCAAATTGTATGTTAGTTTTCATTTATTATTTTTATATTACTGAAAAGACTCATAATAGTTGAAATGTTCATATAAACAGATCTAAAAAATCAATCGAACAATAATTTTTAAAATAGTGCAATAATAATACTTAAATCATATTATAAAAAATACCAACGAATAAATGCATGCACGAAAATTATCTTCAATATTAATGTACAAAAACACGATATTTCGGGAGTTGACCGCGTTTGTATGTATATAATGCTTTCACATGTTTAGACTCCGCCAGAACTGGCCGATTACAGGAAATACTTGAGGTTACGAGTATCGTAACGGTTTCATAATTTCTAGATACGTTAGGTTTAGTTTAGGCGAAATTAGTGGTACGATGTTATTTTTGAGTAAAATGTTGAACCGTGTGCGAGGTTTAGAACACGCTTTAGTTGCGTCCGTATCGCACTGGGAATGATGCCTTCGCTAGATAAGTCAAATATATCTCTCTCTTATGAAGCGGCCGAACTCGCTGTTACTGCGAATATTAGCGCAAAACAGGTACATCCTGTGCTGACTATATTCGCTAGTGGGCTTGTATGTGTCGGCCCGCGAGGCACTCTGGGGAACTCTAGCCTTATATGTACGTTACATTTTTGTATACACATTATTATTTCGAGATATTCATATTTTACCCAGTTTTATGCGGAATGACCCCAGAAATGCCTTATTATTCTTAGAATACGTAGATTGCATTCATTTGTAATACATTCTGTATCTCAAAATCGTGCAGTCGCAGACAAATCAGCTTAATGTATTAAATAGGACGAATAATGGTTTTCAGATACAGAATTGTTACTTATTGCATAATGCGGGTTGCAAATAAATCATTGATGTTAAAATGATTCATTCAAATCATTCCTATCACATTATGATAATAATAATAGCAATTGTTATATGTTCATTTTGTTTCGTAATAATACATCTTTAACATAAACTTTGGAAATAAAGTTTATTGTTCTATTATTAATATTGTATTTATTCATGTATGATAATGTTTTCCTGAATTTTATTATAGTAAGAAATAAATATTAATAAACTTAGTTGTGTTTTTGTATTACCCTTTTCCCCCAACCAGAGAAGAGTAGATATAGTCTTTTTGCTTAGGCAAAAAAAACAAAGATAACACCAGCGGTGGCATCATGGTTCCATTTTTATCACTTGTCACTATGTCCGTCACTTTCGCGTTTACATACTTGTTAGAACGTGACAGGCATGGTGAAAAATGATTAAGAGCCGACCATCTTAGCCCTGCAGTTAGAGATAGAAACGAAATCATCTTGAAATGCACATCTCCCTTAGACAACATGGTGTATTCCCATTTATGTCTCCGTTGGGTACAGTTGGGAATAAGTGAATTCATATGAATCATTCCCATCTGTCCCCGCTTCACGTCACGTGGGGCGGGGATAAACATGTATATATACCGTGGTCATGTAATGTATCGTGCGAGAGAAAATATTGCACCTTTTTATGGAATTTTGAGGCTTTGAATCTGAGGTAAAACAATCAACCCCACACATACTCAAGGTCAATAATCAGGATTTTAAGACAATGGGCGAGTCCACACAGAACGTGCCGCCTCGCGAGGAAATGGCCGCGCGAAGCGGATCGATCGGCGGCGTGCCTCGCCCGAGGCAATGCCGAGTATTCCTTCGCCCGAAACACGTCTATGCAGACTGAGCTGCTCCGCGCGGCAATTTCCTCACGAGGCGGCTCGTTCTGTGTGGACCCACCTAATAATTAAACTATTAAAATTAATATGACTAGCTTACAAATACATTTGTCTTTATTTAGTCGATACAAATGTTAGATTGGCTTTGATGGATTGTATCGGTAATCGGCCTCGTGTAAATCCTGCATTATGCACCAGTACGTACCGTCTAGGTACTTTAAAAGATAGCGTGAACTGGGCGCAAGCAGCGCGCGGCGCGGCGAGCCCATACATTGCGCTCGACCAAATGCAGCAAATGTATGAACAGTTTTGATTTGATGCCCGCCGCTTGTGCCCAGTCCGTGGTCTTACAAAAGATGCAGGTGTAAAAAGTGTTAACATTTCTTTGACATGGACTGCAAAAAAAATCACGTTATTTAGACATTACATGTTGATAAATAAATGAACATTTACCCCCAACTCCCATGCGTTTTTGACTTTTCATACATTTTGCGGTGGGAGCTGGGAGCTCAAGATTAAATTTAAAGTCTGTCATCAAAATATTTCAGGTATTGCTTTTCCGCGTCTACAACTTGCTGGCATGCGTATTCCCACAAAGTACTATCAATCATTTCAATGCGTTCTTTTATTAGATTCAGATTAGATGTCAATTCTTGCTCCACATTCTTTAAAACCACATCCTTTTTTAATACTCTCCAAATATGTTCCATTGGGTTCAGTTCAGGGTGATGAGGAGGTAACCTTAGAACTTGAAAACCCTTTGACCTAACTAGTTCTTCAATAGTGTGACTTTTAAATGTTCCTTTGCCTTTTAATATTAAATCATACAGTTCTACTTTATTCATTGTTTCTTCATACTCAATATTTCGTTCAGTCAACCATACATGCATAAAGCTTTTACTTGAATTAGGATCAGGACAATTTTCAAATACACAATTTTGATTATTCATGACAATGGCAGCATTTTTTGGCAGATTAGGCATTAGCTGATTTGTAAGCCATTGCTTATAATTGTTGAAACTCATACTATCATCACTTGTTGAGTTCGTCTCATATATTAAGCAGGCATTTGGGACAAACCCTTGACATCCACCAGCATGAACAATTATAATCCGCATTCCATTTTCTTTTTTCCATTTTTTCTGTGTGGATGCTGTGTCGACATAGTAGTTGTCAGTAAATACAATGTATCTACCTTCGTCTCGATATTTTTGCAGCTCTTTAAGATATCTGAATCGCAACATTTGAATATCATGCCTTTCAACAAGTAATTTGTGATTATCAGTTGTAGACCATTCAAAACCTGAATCATACAAAATTTTTCGCAAGGTTTCTTTACAGCCATTGAAACCAGTTTTTTTCTGATACAATTTCCTTAAGTTCTTTTAATGTAGGCATTTCATGATTTTTGGTCTGGTATGAAATAATTGTTTTTCGAAGCAAAGATAGGTCGTAGTTGTCCAATGTTGATTTTGGGCAAACACGTTTTCTTTTTGATGGTGGCTTGAATCTCGATTTTGTGTCTGGCTCCACAAAGGATGTGTTTGCACAAGCTTGTCGTTCTTCTTTTAGTATTTTGAATACAGTTCGTTGACTGTAACCAACAGCTTGTGCAGTTCGCCTGCTAGGGCTCTTAGCATTTGTAAGATTTCTAACATTTTCAATTTCTGCTTCTATTTTCATCTGGTGATACACCCTAGCAATTATTTCTTTGGTCTGTGAATTTATATCATTTGTTGGTGTCATTGTAGTTTCCTCTGTTGTGTCGGTTGATGTACATTCACCATCTTGTTGTTTTTCATTTAATATACTGGTTATAATGCATTCACTATAACCAACAGCTTGTGAAGTTCGCCACATAGCATCTGTAAGATTTATAATGCCAGTTTCTTTTTCTTTTTTTATATGGTGGAATACTTTAAAAATGATTTCTTTGGCCTGAAAAATTATACAAATACTTTGATTTATATATAAACAAAAATCATACAACTGTAAAATGATATTGTGAAGTGAAATTTACAGTCAATCAGCCTGACAACTGAAAGGGAATCTTAATTTACTATAAATATATTATTACAAGGAGTCTTAATTTAATCGATTTTCAGTGTGAGTGCATGTAATTGAAAGGTTTATTTTTGAACGTCGAGCGCCTAAAAGGTTGTTTCTAAGTGACGAATCTCCGAGGAAAAATAAATGAATGCAAATGGAATATTATAATATTCGTATCACACAAATTCAATTCATCAGCTTTATACAGAAATAAGGAAAGCAAAATTATTTACCTGGCTTCCAAGACATTTTTTCCCCGACATAATTGGAGTCTATAAACATAAATAATCGTAACCCTATGTACTGATTGGAGTGAGTTAGAAGGAGGAAGGAAGGAACCTGAGGAGTGAATGAAGTGATTGAAGACATTGAAGTAAATCTCAATCAAAACAAGCCCGATCGTTGACAGTTGGCCGCTCCAAACCAAACGGAATATCTTTGATGGCAATCAATGCCAACGTAGACTAAATGTAGACACACAAGATAGGACAAGAAGAGAAATGTCTGAGCGTGTATACCGTATTTAATTATATCGATAATATGGCAGCCCCACGATTGTGATGTGACAACATATTACGCCATAAAATCCAAAAAAAAAGTGACAAAACATTATGACAGCTAACTGACAGCTACACAGTGACTTAGTTTTGAATTGTTTTCCCCTTTCCCTTATTTTATTATGACATACAAACGTAAAAAGTACCACCATGGAGATACTCATTTAAAAAAACGCTGGAGAGTCAGAAATCGGAAGAAGGATCTCGATCAGATCGACGACGATATCAAAGAAGGTAAGGTTATAAGTCCTGTCACATGGTTTCAATTTTGTAGGTTATCTGTCGTTATACTATTTTTATTGCTGTGTTTTCAGAGAATGCTGAAAAATTATTGAACCAGGACGTGGATTTGGATCTCCCTGGTGCAGCGCAACATTACTGTCTTCACTGCTCTCGGTATTTTATCGATGACAAGGCGTTGGCTGAACATTTCAAGACGAAAGTTCACAAACGAAGGTTGAAGGCTTTAGAACTCCAGCCTTATACAATTGAAGACTCGGAGCGAGCGGCCGGTCATGGTAACTTCATACAGCCAGTAAAAAGGAAAATTACATCACAGAACCAGAACAGTGATAAGGCAGTCGACGAAGATGGTGACGCAGTGTTAGACGACGTTAGTCCGAATAAAAAGAAAAAAGTTGACGAAAATGCTACGTAAAAATATTGAGTTAATTTCTCGCAAAGTTTTTAGTTGTAAGAAGTTGTTAGTGAGGAAGTCTGCATTGTTTATAAATGGCCCAAAAGCCAGTGAGACATTTGTCTTTGTGACTCCTCATGTTGATATACCAGAACTGATCAAACAAAAGTCAATAATACAAGAACAATTGGATAATAGAAAAGTGAATATTGATTTCCAAAAGGTGGAGAATCTTTGGGCTGTATATGAAGAATTAAAGAAGCAGAAATCAGATTATGATAAAAAGAAAGCTGCAATTGCCCAGGAATTGGGAAAGTTAATAAAGAGTGAGCCTGACAGTGATGTTACCAAAAAGTATAAAATCCAAAGTGATTTGGTCAAAGAAAACATTAAAAAGTTAAAGGTGCCATTGTGGTCTGCTGAAGAAGCTGTAATGCTTGAAATATTAAAAGTACCAAATAATTTACATGCAAAGACACCACTTAAGGAATATCAAGTCATATATAGTCACAGTACCACTCCAAATAATGATAAAGACCATTTGATAATTGGTAGAGAAAAAAACCTAATAAATTTTAAGAAGAATGAAAATTACTACCTAACAGGGGATGCAGCAATCTTTGAACTTGGGGCGAAATTTTGCATTAACAATATTCTAAGAAAGAATAAATTCATTCAATTTTCCAATCCTGATTTTGTGAAAAGTGTAATTGTGGAAGGCTGTGGGGAAGATCACACCGATCCAGATGCTACATTTATTCTGCACCATAATGAGGACACTAAAATAAATCCAGACAGCAGGCTGCATTTGACTGGAGGGGCTTCACTCTGTGCTTTCTTTGCATACCATGCTAAAAATGTTTTGTTTGCAAAATCCCTGCCATTGAACTACTTTTCCATGGGCCGCCAGTACATACCATCACCAACTGAAGAAGACAGCTTATTTCATGTCAGCCAGGCCTCTGTTGTTCAAATTTTCAATGTTACAAAAGATTCTAATGAATGTGATGCTTCCCTTGACAGAATTATTGGGATTCTCAAAGATGCTTATACCAAACTAGGTTATCATTACAGAATATGCTTTACTCCGGCTCATAAGCTAGCCATGTGGGAATCACTAAGAGTGGTAGTAGAGATGTACTCCGGCTCTATGAAGAAATATGTGAATGTTGCAGAGATTTCTGTCAGTGGGGACTTTATAAGCAAGAGGCTCATGTTCACTTATACTGAAAATAAAGAGTCAAAGTTCCCTCACATTATTTCTGGTACAATTCTGAATGTTCCAAAATTATTAGCCTGTGTTCTTGAACAAGATTCAGAATTTTCAGTTCCTGAACTGTTTAGAATAGAGAACTGGTCAATGAAAAGTTAGAATGTAAAACAATTTATTTCTAAACATAACAATCCATACATTCGGTTTACTAATTAGTAGCTAGATTATAAACCAATCTGGAATTCTTCTTTCTTCCAATTTGGGCTCTGAAGATCAACTGGGTTCTGCAAACTTACCTCAATGATGTCTAAATGCCCTGTCTTTGTTAAGAGCACTATTGTGTGTGTCCTACAAATTAAGAACAACAAAATATTTAATACATGCTTGGTTATGTACAAATTTTAATCATACTAAGAGTTCTGTACCTTGTTCCATATCTAACCTCAGGTATTGTGACAAATATTGAACTTAATTGTTGATACATTGGAGTTCTATTTTGTAATTCTTGGTCAGGTAAATGCCTGAAATAAAAATTTTAAGTTATTTATGTGTATTTTTATATCACGAGTGAGCGAGGAAGACGGCGCGTGCGTTTTCCTCGCCCGAGCGCGCCGCCTCGGCCGAGGCACATCTACACTGGCCGGTTTGTGCGTGAGGAAATTACCTCGCACGTATGTTCGGTCTGTGTGGACCCGGCTAATTGATATTATGTAATTTGTGTTATTAGCCAGGTCCACACAGAGCGAGCAAACGCACGAGGCAATTCCCTCACGCACAATACGGCCAGTGTAGACATGCCTCGGCCGTATTATGCGTGAAAAAATTGTTCGCTCAGTGCTATTTACGTAAAAAATGACTATACAGGCAACAAGTCTTACTGTTCCTTTGATTTCAACAATGTAAGTAGCTCCTCTACCAACTGCTGCTTCTGCGCAACCTTGTTGAGTCTGCTGCATATGTCATAAAGGGCCCTCTTGCCAGCTACAGCCTTTGTCAGGGGCTTCTCCGGGAGACTGTTGGAGAAGCCCAGGCATGTGTACTCCCAGGTGTGCAGTTGGTTTGTGGAGTTTGTATATGTGTTCACTTTGGTATTATTACTGAAATATAAAATATAGAAGATTGTGTAATCAGCTTCAACAGGACCAATTCTAGAAGGTAAGTATGTACAATGAATGCCAATTTCCTTAAATAAACAAATATAAGGATGGCCAAAAAAGACAGTAAGGTGACACATATAATAATATTACATAGAGAGACAATACTTTTCTGTAAGTAAATAAGTTTACTTACCCAAACTCATATGTTACTAAAACAAACTCATTAGTTTCTTTAACATAGTTCTCTTTTGTCTTAATATATTCTTCAATAGACAAACCACATTGCACATAATCTGTAACCAATCTGCCTCTACCTGCAAACAATAGAAAGCTTTATCCTCTTTTTTACAAAACACCTTGAAGTATAAATTCCACATGTATATATAACATGTTTTTTTTTATTTTGTTATGGAATTTTCATTTTCCTCAGATTTCGATATAATTTGAGGGATAGGTAGCTGTACAATTAGTACAACATAAGTGTAATTTCACTGTATGTGCTAAAAAATATTCCTCCCGAGTTACGAAAAAGTAAGATATTTTTGTAACCAAAGAGAAAATTCCATACATTTGTTTTGGAACAAATTGTGATTTTATATTTACTCCGCCCAGGATCTTCAAGTCGGCCAAATTCTATCGAAATCTAACAGCAACAATATAAAAGTTAGTCTGGATAGATAGTTACTTTTTGCATCTGCCCTCTTACTGTATGGCAGATTCAGGAGAACCCCAAGCTTCCTCCTTTGTGGAGACACGGCTAGCCAAGTGCCATCACCATCAGGGGCTCCCAAATCCCGACCTGCAGACAGTACATGTCAGTCATGTTTTAATTACTGACATTTTTCCCAAAAAAAGTAATGAAATAATTGATTAAAGATGATATACTTCGAATTGATTTCACGTAAATTTATTCGGAATAATGTTTTGATTCTAAGTTCAAAATTCAGATTACCCGCTACAACATTGGAGTCATTCCACAGGCACATGTTAAGTGCTGACCGATCATAATACTCGTCTCGGTTTTCTGCTAAAATCAGCTGGTAGTCGCTCTCCGCAACATTATCACCACAATACGAAAACAGTATACACATTTTTGCTGAAACATAAAAAAAATAATGTCTTAAAATGGTTTATTTATTTAAATTAATGAATGTTTATTCACAAGCACATGTATATAGGCACAGTACATTATAAATATACACATTGTGGACCCTTTACGTGATAAGGCATATGTAAATGGTTTTTTCTATGACATGACAATGCCATAGGTATATGTGAACACCTATTGCGTGCACATAATGTTTTAATTATTAAGTATTATTTATTATATTTCTTGTTAATGTCAAAGTACTTTTATGCTAAAATAATAATACCTAAGAAAAATTTATGACAGGTAGGAGGCAAACCAGCTGTTCGCCTGATAGTAAGCAATTACCATTGCCCATGGACACCCGCAACACCAGAGGGGTTAGATGTCAATGTCATAAAGCATGCGTATACAGTTGCATTTTTGTTGAAAAAAACAAATAGACTATTAACTATTACCACAAGGAGTCAGAAGCTGACACTGCAAACGTTGAGATAGCGGCATGCACTGGCGCCCAAGTATACAAGATAAATACTGCATTCCAGGTATCATTGCAGCAGACAGACATTATAACAAATCTTAATTCAAATAAGTAACCGACGTGAGCTAGTTCTCAGTAGCTTATTATTTACAATTAATTACCTTAGAGTTGAATAAACACTTGTATAACAACACAAGCCTTAATATTTAGTTTACGGTGAGGCTTAGTCAATTTATTATAAACGAATATTTATTATCAGATAAGTAATTATTATGATAACGGCATTGAATTTCAAACATTAGGTATTTACCTTTGTCTAAGCCATCTGATATTGCTGATAAACTATGCAATAAGAATAACAGTGTTTGATAAATGTTAAATGCAAATTATTACAGTAATATAATGAAATTACATATGTATTATGTATGTTTCTATTTGTACGCTTAAAAAACAGCGAATTCGACAAAATCGTACAAATCAGCCTCAGCATACATACAATATGGCTCATAGTGACAGACTCAGGTCGGTCAGACTCTGACACACCACTCAACGTCTTACGGTAGCTATATACTGTAGTTATATAAAACGGTCGTGCAAAGAAACTTTTATTTGTGTTATGCATCTGGCAACATTTTGACTGCTACTGCTGCTGTCTCAGTCAGCGCTGTCAGCAGACAGTCACCATTTTTATTGAGAAATGAGTATTGTTGTGAATTTATTTCAATCGAAGTGGTATTTAAAAAAATACCTGTAATATGCTTTAGAGAAATATATTTAAACGAAGTGTGGGTTCAAAAATAAGCTATGGATTCGACGCTATCCTTCTTTAGTCTACCAGTAAGTAGTGTTAGTTTCGTTTTTATGCAATCAACTTTTTAGTTATTATCATTAATAACATTTACCTCGCTCAGTTTGTAGACTCCGAGAGTGCTGAATTGGCACTAAATATCAAGAACGTTAATCCAGACTGTGGTTATGACGAGCTTCAGTCCAGTTTGCCCTCACACAGTGGCCTGCTGGGTCACGACGACGTGTTGGCCCAGTTTCTGTCCCCGGACGAGCCGCTGGAGGAGCCCGACCTCAACGGCCCCACCACCTTGCACTGCGAGATATGTCAGAAAAAGTTTGACAATGCTAAGAAGTACTATGGTCATCTTAGAATACATTCCAAGGGCAATGCTTGGGTTTGTGGTATGTTATTGCTATATATGAATCATTTACCTGCTAATAACAAAGAGACGTATGGTTTAACTAGTTTTAGTGTTTTATAATAAAATCATTTTTACACAACTAATTTAACTAAACTTCAATTTTATATATTGTGTTATCAACTTCTTCACACTGCATGTGAATTTGTGTGTGACATGTATTTCAGACAAGTGCCCGGACCAAAAGTTTGCCACTAAGCAGCACCTCATGAAGCACAGCCTCAGCCACAAACCCCTGGAGCGAGTGTGGCGGTGTCAGCACTGCAGCCTGTCCTTTGAGGCTCTCTGGAGGCTCCAGCAGCATCTCTTCTCTACCCATTTGGAGTACAGGTTAAAACTACAAGAATGGAAATAGATTAGGCTAAACTTCTCATATACTTTTTACAATTATATGTGACAGTACTTTTTACTGATATTATTATGTAACTCCCCTAACAAACATACTATGGTTCTTATTTTAAAAGTTTTATGTATAAATGTATATAAAACATGTAACAATAGGAGAATTGTGGTGATATACTATACTATAATATTGTTCACTGGATGAACCTTTAACAGGCAACATCCCATTGAAGTTAATTTTATTTATGTTTCAGACCCCACAAATGTGATGAATGTGAAAAGGCTTTCCATAAAAAATCTGATTTAAAGAGGCACAAAGACATGCATAGCAGTAAGTGTATTGTTTAAAATATACTTTCTTACAACAAAACATCCTTAAAACAAGATGATGATGTTAAACATATAAATATTTTTTGCAGATATAAAGAAATTCGCCTGTTCAGTATGTGAGGTGGAGTTCAAAGACAAGTGCAATCTCAAGAGGCATATGTTGCGGCACACCAATGAGAAGCCCTACTGCTGTGCAGGCTGTGGCAATAGATACAAACAGGTATGAAACATTTGTTTTTCCAGCCTAATAAATAGGTGGGTCCACACAGAGCGAGCATACGCGCGAGGCAATTTCCTCGTGCACAAAACGGCCAGTGTAGATGTGCCTCGACCGAAGGAAATTGCCTCGCGCGTATGCTCACTCTGTGTGGACTTGACCTATTGAACAAATATGAGTAATGTTCATTATGGAGATGTTTTAAAGTTGAGTAGGTTTTTATGGTATGGTATGGAGAAGGTTGGAGGAGGCCTTTTGCCAATAAATGGCACACAGACAGGAAAAAAAAATATGCAAGAAATGTAGAAAAATTGAAATTTACTTTACTGTCTGAAATAAAGGATTTATACATTATACATAGGTTTTTATGATTCATTCATTATCACTAGATCTCATTTCACCTTTTTTACTTTCAAAACATTAGAAGTTTGATTTGAGAAAGAATATGTTAGACCAGCATTTGCCAAAATACTGAAATGCAGAAGGCCTAGTTACAGCAGAGCCATCAAATTTATTGTGTTATAAAAAGAATTTGATGCAAAAGTAAAAGGCCCGGTCGGGTTTAGCGCCCCGTGAAGGCTGAAGACCCAAAGAATACCAGCAAGCTCTGCTCTCCTGTAGCATAGTACAAAGAGTGGGGAAGTAGGTTATCTTCATACAAACGCACCGCGCGCGGCTTGTATGTGTGCGCCATTCTCTTATTCTTCTTTGTCAGGGGCTATGTAAGGCTCTACAGCCTATATATCACTGAGCCCATTCCTGATGTATTGTGATCGCTACCTATTACAATTCTCGATCCAAACCTGCAACTTCAAACAGCTGCGGGATCTTCTTGATCTCGAGAGACCTTAACTCCTCCGGACGTAATATATGTCTGCCCAGCATTGAGTCACGAGTGTGCATTAGGCAAGGGTACTCTGCGAGGATGTGCAAAGGCGTCCCCTGTGCCTCCATGCAGAGTCTGTACCGCCCCATGTTTCCCCATAGTGAGTATGTGCTTATATAGGCCGCAGTGCCCAGTAAGCACCCTTACCAAGTTGCGCAGTTGGTTCCCAGACAGCGCTAAGGCGTTCGAGGCCGCCTTTTTGCTGAAGGCCTTGATAAGCGCCTTGGAATGGTTCAAGCCTGTAGTTTCTTTCCAGAGTTGAATGGTTTTGTAGTGACAGTAGGTCTCTTGGGTGAGCCGCGTTAGGCTTTTGGGAATACCACAAAAAGGCTCAGGACTGAAGTTCTTCCTCTCAGCCCCTGCTCGCGCGAGTTCGTCGGCCTTTTGGTTTCCTGCGATACCCGCGTGCCCCGGGACCCAACGTAGAACAACCTTGTTCCTGGCTCCAAGGTTGTTCAGTAGCTGCCTGCAGTTCTCGACCAGCCTTGATGTAGTAACATCAGAGGTTAGGGCCAAGAGTGCCGCTTGGCTATCCGAATGGATATAGATTGTATTTTTGCCGTTGTTGCATTGCAGGTTGATCGTTGTTGCATTCTGGCCTGGAATATAGAGCAGTAACGTCCTAGGTTTAAGCTAATGCCCTTCCTAGACGCTTCGCCATATACTCCGCAGCCTACTCCAAATCCGGATTTGGAGCCATCAGTGTACCACCTCAGGCTTCCTTCTTTCCACTTGAATTGACTGTTTGACCAGTCCTCCCGTTTGGGGAGTTCCACTGAGTAAAGTTTGTGTGGTTAAAATTTGGGTGCCATCATGTCGGAAGGTATCCCAAGAACAGGAATATCGTGTACTGATTCCCTTAGCAGTCTCAGAGTTTGCGATAACGAGTTACCTCTCCTCGCGCCCGCTATTCTCAGCATACTAGATTTCGCCTCCAATTCCAAATGCAGGTGAAGGGGAGGCAGATTTAGTATGGCCTCTAGGGCTGCCGTTGGGGAGGATGACATGGCCTCCAGTGACGATAACACAGGCAGTTCTTTGCAGACTGCTAAGCTTCGCCACCATTACCTTTTGCGGCGTTTTCCTGTACCATGCTACAGAGGCGTAAGACACTATCGGCCTCACTATATATGTGTCACCATTGATACAATTTGGTTTTCTCTTGCACGCCTTCCGGCTCTCCACCACTCATAATAGCATCACGCCTCTTGTCCTGCGATCCCACCTCGGCCGCCGAAGTCGTCAAGGGAACGTGGCAGGCCAGAGGCTTTTGGACTTTCGGTCCTGGCTCGTTTTTGACGACGACCGGTCTGGCCTAGTGGGTAGTGACCCTGCCTATGAAGCCGATGGTCCCAGGTTCAAATCCTGGTAAGGGCATTTATTCGTGTGATGAGCATGGATATTTGTTCCTGAGTCATGGTTGTTTTCTATGTTTTAAGTATTTATAAATACTTTTATATTATATATATCGTTGTCTAAGTACCCTCAACACAAGCCTTATTGAGCTTACTGAGGGACTTCGTCAATTTGTGTAATAATGTCCTATAATTTTTCTTTATTTGTTTTGAGTTTTCTAAAAAATACGACAATAAAAAGATGTACAAATAAAGTGATGGTACTCCTTTTTGTTTGATATTATATTCACCAACAGCCCCCGTTCAGGGCAACCGAATATTGTGACGCGACGGAAGGGTAACATGGAACCTAATACTGAGCATAGCCCGCCATGGTCTTAGCCTATTTTCATTATTGTTATTAAACTGCATTTTGGGTAAAATAAATTAACCAAGGGCGCCAAAACTCAATCTCGCTCTACCTTGATCGACACATCTTAACATGAGGTCCACCAATGTAGTACTACCCACCTGTTAGTACTTGTAGTAGTAAAAGTAGAATCAGACTGTTGATTGTACTAATCCCTTATTTTTCAGTTGGCATCAATGAAAAGGCACAGCGTAAAGTGCCCCAAAAATCAGAACAACATAAATGCGGATGCCAAAGTCCGCAAGAACCATTGCAGAGTGTGCGGCATGATGTTTCAGTACAAGAGTGCTTTATTGGAACACTGCGTCAGGTAATATTATGGTATTTTAGGCCTTGTCCATTTGACGGCGTACATTGTGTACAGTTACGTCTGAAAATATCGATACGAATAAAATCCCAAAACAAAAATACGTATACACCTTATTGCCTATATATTAAGGTGTATTCATATTTTTGGACTTTATCGTCCATCGTATTTTCAGACGTGACCGTTCAACATCACTTAATTTGGTAAGATCGCGCTCCAAGTTACAAGAACCGTGTAAAACAGCCTTTAACACCCGCATGACCAATGGCGGGGGGCGTTTTGGCCAGTGTTGCTGCGTTTAGGGCGTCCGCTAGCGTGCGCGGGTGCACGCGCGCGTTTGCCATGCTAGGTAACATCCGCCGCATGCGTCTCCACCAGTTAGAACCGGTCATACTATTTTTCGTTAACCCGCTCACCCGCGCCAGCAGCGGACACCCTTAAACTTGTAAGATTGTAAGTATTTTATAAATTGCGCCCACGGTATTCGTGATCGAATGTTATGTAAAGTTTATTTTTATTTTTATGAGAAGTTTTGATTATGGCCGAATAACTAAGATTCTCTCCCCTCCCCCTCGTCCTCGTCGGCGATGGCGGGATAACTCACTCCTTTTTGAGAGACTAGCCAGTTGTGGCGGGACGAGTGGTAGAGGGGGAAGGCCTTTGCCTAGCACTAGCAGTGGGACACAGTAGGCTCGTAAAAAAATAACAAGATTCCAATTATACAATTTTTTTCACAGGCAACACACGAGCCCCCCCGCCCCCGCGCCGGACCAGCCCCGCCTCGACACCATCGTCGACGACATCCTCGCCGCCGAGGACGACTACCTCTCCCTCTCGCACAATAACCTCCTCAACTACACCCAGAACGAGATACAAGACAACAATGATAACCTCATGCATGTCGAATTCTTAAAAGCGATGAATCAGCTCCACAGTCTTGACGATGAACTGTTTTATAACGATTTAGATTTAGATAATTTCCAAGCTTCACATATATTCAACATGAACACTAATGATATGGACTATGGAGATAAAAATGGAGAAATCCTCTTTGATTTCGCTGATAATGGGAGGAGTATGGATCAAGATATAATGAATGTACTCTCCGATGTTACCGTCCCGGAGACATCTAAGACTGAACCTGAACAAAACCCACCGGTTTCTGTAAACGAATGCGCGACAATTTTTGAAAGTGATGTTGATTTAGAAGCCAGTACAAATTTAGCGGCTAATTTGAATCAGTTGATCGGCGAGAATAATGTTCATTACGTTTCAACTGAAGATGATGATACGTTTATAATTAGTTTAAACAGTGCTATAGACGCCGAGCAGTTAACGGATATGTTGAATATAGGAGTTGAATTAGTTGAAAATAATACTGAAGAAAAAGCGCCAGAAGTAGTACCAGAACTGGATAAGACTGATGATCAAATAGATGATCCTATTGTAGTGAAAATTGAAGAGCCTGTACTCAATAATGAAGTGCCTAATAATAACAAGGAAAATGTCATAGTGAAGCCAAAGATCAAGAAATGTACTTTATTTATATGCCGGACGTGCAATAAAGTATTTAAAAAAAAGGAAAATTATAAGTCACACAAAGGTGAGTTTTTTATTTATTTAATTTTTATTGCACATAAGAAAACACACTGTACAATAGGCGAACTTAATGTCGTAAGGCATTCTCTACCAGTCAATCTTTAGACAAAGCAGACAAGTTGTAGGTGGTGCAAAAACATGAGGTATAGGTGATACAATTAGGTACATGTACGAGAACACAATACAATCATAAGAAATACACAAACACACATATATATAAATAATATTGATACAAATACATATACATACATACATATATATGAAATTAGATGAACTTACAAAGCAGAAACACTAAGATTTTCCAGTACTGCCAGCAAAATTATAGGATTTTTTAAAAGCAAACCTGTTCGGACTTAGACGGGTTTTTATTTGAATATCCCATAGAATTAGTATTTTCTTTAGATTGGCCATACGCGTGGGCCCGTGACGGACAGAACATACACCATGCGACGAAATTAAAAACACGTTTAAACAGTCCTGACATGCCAAAATCAAACCTACGTAATTAATGGACTATCCATATTATTATCGCACAACAGCTTGATCAATATCTATGGTAGGGCCTTTAAACCTATATTTGTGCGAGAATAAATATGCGCTGGGGACCGGAAAATTATGAATGGACTATATTAAATTAAATAGAAAAACGTCGACCGTACATACAAACGGTCAACGTCAAAAGGCTTTCAAGAGTGCAATGTGTGTGACCCTACTGAACATATTGCAGCGACACACAACCCGGCGCTGCGCGCGCACCGCTGCGGCTCGTGCGGGCTGCGCTTCAGCTACCGCTCCACGCTCAACAAGCACCGCGCCGCGCACGCGCCGCGCCCGCCGCGCCCGCCGCGCCCGCGGCGCTGCCCGCGCGCCGGCTGCCCCAAGGCGTACGACGCGGCGTGGAAGGTCGTTGTGAACAATAAGTATAAGGCCCGAGTGGCCGCTCGCAGCGGAGCGTCCGGCGGCGCGTGCAGCGTGGCGTCGCGCTCACACGTGATGTGAGCAGCGTGCCCTGCGGCCGCTCCTATACACTTGCATTTGTCTAGCAAGCACGCCGCACGCCCCGCCCCGTTGTACGCTCAACTCCAGCGTCCACTCGGGCCTTAAACTAAAGACTTATTAGTTTTCAGACGAATGTAGGGTAGTTTAAAGGCATCGGTACTGCAGGCAGGGGACCGCGGATATCATGTTCTTGTATTTTAATAAAGTTTTAAAAGAGGAAACAGTAATCACAGAGTTCCCTTAAAAATTACATTGCGCGTTTTAAAAGCAATTATCACGTTTTTAGCTTTTGTGCATTAATTGTCACAAAGCGCGTTTTAGACCCATGTTCGTGATTTTATTGTATCGAGCGAACGTCAAATAATCAGGATTCGAATCGCCGAAATCCTTAGAGAAAATCCTGAAGACTGCTAATTAAATTTTTGGCAACAGTATTGTTATCTAAAAAACGGCACGGTCTGCTCTCTGAATCTATACGGCACCTAAAACGTCTATAGAACATCGTTGTCTGAGCACACACAACACGAACCTTCTCGAGTTTACTGCGGGGCTTAGCCAATTAATGTATAAATTTCGTATAATATTTGTTTATTTCTTTTGCAGTTGAAAAATCACATAGAGCGGGACCACGAAAAGCTGACACCGTACAAGTGTGACAGACAGGGTTGCGGAAAGAAATTCTACAAGAAATGCGACTTGCAGAAACATGATAGGTAACACTTACTTTCTGAAAAAAAAAAAACATATGCAATATCCGATATTAACATAAAGTAACGTCGCTTTTACATTACATTCCGTAAGTGTTATGTATTCGGGTAATTTGGAATTCTTTAGAATGTAAGATAGTTTCGAAAGTGGACTGTGTTGGAATTATGATTGATCTTCGGAAGTATCCGACACTACAGTATCCACTATTACCCAAATACACTTTATTGTTCACCAATTTAACTTAATCACGTAAACCACACACGTACACCACAAGTATTTTTGGCGCGTTTGGACAGGGTGGGCGTCGGAATGGAGTTAACAGTATACGTAATTATTTTTTAAGTTCTGTTCCGTATTCTAGCCCATATTGTATAAAGTCATCATGGTTATTTGCATTTTTTGTGTATTGACTAATATTTGAAGCTACGCCAAAAATACGTGATAGCCTAATAATAAACAAGGAAATGTTCTCAGGTTCCACTCCGGCGAGAGACCGTACTCGTGCGACGTCTGCCGGCGCGCCTTCCAGCAGGTCTCGCATCTCAAACGCCACGTACGGACCGTCGACTGCACTCGGCAGTGAGTTACCTACTTTTTTCCTTTTTAGGGTTCCGTAGTTTATCCTAGAGCATTCCACGGGCTGTCCCGTACGGACGCATTTTATTTCCTGTGTTGCAACTTTTTTTCGCGTTTAAAGCAGTTAATTATTTTTCTGTATATATTTTTGATCATTAGTCACAGAAAAAGAAACTCTTGTACCTGCAAATCTTCAGAAAATTCGCGTTTATACTGTACAACGGTAGACAATTTCATGAAATGCTCCTCCTGTTATAAGCCCGACCAGTATTATATGATCACGCGCCATATTGCGGAATTTCATTGGAACTAAATTTTTCATAATTAACTGAACTGTCACCCTATACATGAGACACAACAGCGCCCTCTTGACAATGATCATATATTTCTGGTCGGGTGTTGGGTTTATGCGGAGTGTGTATCATATTATTCCACTGATTTCGGTCCAGAGGGCCTAGCCAAGATTATAATAGAAAACGCCAATCCAAGCTTAAATAATGTATCGAAATGATCACATGATATTTCGTTCACATAATCTCCAATTCCTCATACATATTTACTTTTCGATTGGCATTCGTCAATAAATGATTGTCATGTTCGCAATAAGGGATATTACACAAAACTCTGCGTAGGGGGCGCCTGTAGCATATACTGAGGGCCTACCGAAACACGAAAATCATGCCTTAGTGAAAACTGTTTAAGGCATAATATGTATATGTTACTCTATGGTTTACAATATGCGATAGTGCTGCTCTCTGGCGGCAGAACATTGCAGTAATACTCCCTATTTGGGTTTGCAGGTTTGCACTTAGCACACTTGCTGTACGAATTGACGCCAAGCAAAATTAATGCCTACATTTTGTTCAATAACTTCACTGTTTTATGCGATTTTGTGCCTTATTTTATGAATTAATTGCACTTTGTGCTGAATTGTGTTTCAAGTCGTGTTTATTTATTTTCAGTGCACAGCGATGATCCTGGAGCTCCGCTAGTTTATGATTACTGTTCTTAAGACTAATATTGTGATAATGCCCTCTTAATATGATAAATATGATTATTAAACATATTTGAACATTTATGTGTATTTTTCATTATTTTCCAGACCGCACCAATCTACAAGGTTTTTCCAAAATATCGAAATATATTCCAATTAATCTTAGATTATTCATTTGAAGAAAAGTCGCATTTCCCGAAAGTGCAACCTTATTTAACCTTAAATCGGAAAGTTTAAGTTGAAATTCTATTGGCGCGTATGTGTTACAGTAATATTATATACTAATCTATGCGTATGTGGTAGATAAATCGTACTGAGCGCTGGTGGCTTAGCGGTAAAAGCGTGCGACTTGAAACCCGGAGGTCGCGGGTTAATACCCCGGCTCATACCAATGATTTATTCGTATCTTATGTCCGAAATATCATTTGATATTTACCAGTCGCTTTTCAGGGAAGGAAAACATCGTGAGGAAACCGGACTAATCCCAATCAGGTGGCAATAGCTTTTGAAAAACTAGTGCCTACGCCAATTCTAGGGATTAGTGGCCAAGCGGACCCCAGGCTCCCATGAACCGTGGCAAAAATGCCGGGACAACGCGAGGAAGATGATGTGGTCGATAAATCGTACTATGCCTGGGAAAGGGTTAAACATTTTGAAAACTTCTATTAACTACAAAGAAAAACAATGTATATAAAACATGTTTAAAAATAATTCGTTCACTTTAAAACTTCATTTAATGATTACAATGATATAATTACTACCTTATTTACATCTTATAAAATGAGTGACAATTATTTTTATGCTATATACACATGTGTATATAGCACACACTATACAACTTCCACTCCAAAAAAAAAAACCAAATTACCGTCTCTTTATCTCTTCCGTCAGGAGAGGTTGCATTATTTTTTCTTCAAACCATATTGAGTTCAATTCAACAACTCTACATTAATAATTTGCGTAAAAAAACACTTTTTGACATTTTAGTATGGATGGTGACAATTTCTTTTTCACTAAGTCACCGCAAGTACTCTTATTTTATTATTATGACTTTAAAATAGGTGTTTTAAGATGGCACTTAGGTTTTACAGGATTGTAACTATCGCAATATAGTATAATGTGACCCGCCATTTCAGCCACTAAAAAACGAAAAAAAAATTAACAGCGAGCTGCAAAATTGATCGAATTCATTTACAATGGTGACATCATTGGCGTGTAAAGTGTTTTCAACTTTAAAATGTCGTGCCTTTAAAATTATTTTAACTTTGATCGCCAAGGATTTCAGGAGTCACGTCTGAAAACATCGACACGATCGAAGTGCCAAAAATATATATACACGACTTTATGGCCCATGTGTTAGGGTAGTGTATACATATTTTTTAGCACTTTATCCGTATCGATATTTTCAGACGTGACTGTACGTTCCGACAAGGTTCTCGATGGCGCACCGCACACGGGCGTGTCGTACAACGGTTCAGTCTTCTTCATCCCGTTGCGTCATGCTTTGCATGAAGTTCTCCAGGCCGTTGTCGCTGTTGACCAGGCTCTCGTACGTGTGGTGGTTGTTGCCCAGCTGTAAATAGGGTGGATCAACTTTTAGAACAATGATTTCGTGTCCCTAGACTACTAGCAAAGAAAAACTATATTGATTTTTTAACTTTTTTGTTACAAATTAATGAAAATTGGTAGGTAACTCAGTAGACAACAAATGTAGTACAAAATACATAAACGCGCGATTATTAGTCCCGCTCCGCGCCCGTTTAATCTATGGAAGCGCGGCGGCACGTGATTGGTAATTTTTTTATAGCTGACTACAGCGTATCGAAATGAATCTTATAGATGAGTAGGAACCATGAAAAGTACGCAATTATAGTTTGGCATACGAAATCTTAATTCAACCATTACAGAAGAAACATATATGTACTCACAAAGCCCTTGACCCACTTGGAGAGGTGGTCGGTGTAGTAGGCAGCCTGGAAGCGCGCGTCCACCAGCAGCACCGCGCCCCAGTCGCCGCGGTGCCGCACGCAGCGCCCCACCGCCTGGTTCAACGCCCTGAACACATTCCACATGATTAAGAGATCATTTAATAGATGATCCTTATTTGACCAGACAATCCCTTCCCAATGGAATAATAATACGCCACTATTATCAGACAGCTAAGACCCATTGATAACACTACGAGTACAACAATAACCTAAGAATCATTTTCATTACGATTTCGATGCGATGCAAATCAGCGGTGTCAGACTTGACTCCTAGAGTTGTCTATGTCATTGTTCCATACAACGCGAATTTACTGAACATTGGTAGGAGTTTCTTTTACCTGGTATACTTACTCTTTGGTTTCTTTTTCTCTGACAAATAGTCAAAAATATGCCTAAAAATAAAGTCCTAATACATGAAATATAGCGTTTGTGCGGGGCATCCCAGTCGAATGCTTCTTTAGCGAAAACACTTCCTCAGTTAAGCCAGTAACAGTTCAGTTGAGCAGAATTTCTTGCAGAAGTTTTATTCAAAGATGAATGCACAAATTTTATAAATCGTATCATTCACGAAGGCGCTTGCTTTTAACCTCCTTAACCAATTCGGTTAAGGAGTCATTACTGTCCGGCTGGCGGCACGAGATACACCGCCAACTTGCTTTTTTATCCGCGTTCATTCTTTTATAAGTGTTCTCCTGTACTCCAGAACACCGATAGTGATAGGATCGTCCACATTGTGAACACGGCATATCACCATCACCATTAAAAACATCACGTGAGTTAACAATAAGAAACATAATCGGTCGCTCGCGCGGTCGATCGCTAACTGTAATATCATCTCATTAAAGGTTAGATTCGACAAATCTGCGCATCATCATGGATGAAACGAACCTGTATGCTTGCACTCGGAGCCACTCTCGGCTGGAGAGCAGGTGTCTTTGCGCGGCGTATTTGTCGTTGTATTTCATTTTCTCCTTAACTGCCATGTCGAATGTGTTCGGGTACGGCACACCGATCTGGAATACACTTATTAGTTGTTATCATGCTTCGTAATTAATTTCGGTGAAGAAAACATCGCGAGGAAACCGGACTAATCCCAATAAGGTCTAGTTTACGCTCTGGGTTGAAAGTTCGGGTCTAGTTTACCCTCTGGGTTGGAAGTCCTCCGGCTATAAAAAATTCGAAATTTTGTGTGACGTAATTAATGGATGACGCCCTAGGTTCTGCTATAGATGGTCCCAACTTCATCGTAGGTAAGAATAAATGCCTTAAGGCGTTAAGTCCGCCATTTGTACTCTTTTTTTGTAAATTTGTGCAATAAAGTTTAAATAAATAAAGTCATAGTGTAATTAATTTATAGGTATTATTATTATTTATTAAGCAGGCAGGCAGTTTGACAACTGATATGACCTGTATCCAATATTCATAAAGATAGTTATCATGAACGAGTAGTAGATATAATATGCTTGTCTAATTTATTTTTAAACTGGTTCACATTTTGTGCTAAAACCACATCTTCTGGGAGTTAGTTCCAAGCCCCCACTATTATTAATGAACTATTTCTAAGTATGTATATCGTCGCCTAGAATGCTAGAGTCCTTGTACATATATACGAGCTTTGCTTAGTTTGGGGCTCAGAGAGATTTGTATATACATAATTGTCCCCAAATAAAGTTTCACCACACTAGCTGGTAAAGGCCGCTGGTGTTTTTTATCCACATGAGTGGCAAAGTAATGAGTTGCAAATTTTGAGTTTTTACCGCATGTCCGCTGACGGAATTGTCTTTTAAGTGATGACTTTGAATGATAAATATTTCATAGCGTTCATTTGGTTTATAGTGTTTTACAGTTAGTATTATCTTCATGTTGGTGTGGTGAAAATTCTTCTGTTTCCTCCTCGTGCCTTTTTTTTTATTAGGAAAAGGTAAGCATTTGACCACAATCTCACCTGATGCTTACTTAAAAGAAGAAAGCATTGAAACCCTCGTAACGCTCAAGATAATTTTTTTCGCTCCTTTTTTTACTTTATTTATAAAATAATAATTTGTAAAAGTACCGTAAAACCGGGTTTCTTTAGCCCTAAGGGTAAAGATTGTCCCAAAAAATTAAAAGGAATTTAACATCCCGCCACAAAGCCAATAGACGTCCGATCGTAGCAGTTACGCTCTAAAATCATAAATGACACTACCTACCCGCGACGTGGTACCGTTTCCAAGTTGCTTGCGCAGGTTTCAACTTGTCAGTATCGATCAAGCGTGAGGTGAGACGTACGTACATAAATGGTGTCTGCAAACATTTGGTTAAAACAGCGAAATAAGGTAAGTTAGCTTACTAATACCTATATCTTGATACAAAGCATGTCTTTGAGGATACTGCCATTACAATAAAAACTTATTTAGTCTTTTCTTAGAAACATAAAGTTCGTTAGTATAATCATAGTAAACATTGTCCCCCATTTCGGGGAACTTTAGCCCGCGGGTAGCTAGCCTACAAGTAATACCCGATTGTACCTATCGTATTAAAATGACATAATCATACGATTATGTCATTTTAGACGAAGATCAGTTGATAGTTTTCGTTAATCCAATGATAGTTTTCGTTGAAAGACTGAATTAATTAAGTGCTGGTATCTAAATTTTAAGTTTTTCATGATTGTTGTGAGTTTTTGCTCTCCATAGGTTTAAAATAAGTATAAGTGAGTCTTAAGTTACAAAAACGAATTGTTACCCTACTATTTCCAACGATTATTCTCGTTAAAATGCTGTGATTTAAGAATTTGTTACGTTTTCAGTATTAAGTTTTACTTGACTGAGATTTTGTACTTTTATTTTACTTAGAGGTAAAATATTACCATATTCTTGTTACTAATAAAGGTGATTATTATCGTATATGTTGACTAATTCTAATGATGATTCTTATTAAAAGGCTGTTAATTAAGGTTTTGTTAAAATTTGAACAACTTTTATTCTATCTCAGAACTGAAAAAGTTATTTTTGTTTGATTTTTGCTCAAATAAATGTCAAATATTGTATCAAAAATTAATTCGTTTCATTTGCTAGCCTACCTTAAGAAGATTTCTTGGGTTTCTTTGTTGTTTAGATTAATAGTGGGACTTTCTGTATGAAAATAAGTATAAAGTTCAAACTTACCCGCATCTAAGATCAACTTTGGCCCAAAAATGAAAAAATAAAAAAAAATACACAGAAGGTTTTTTTTTACTTTTTTTTTACGTTTACTTATCCGACGTATCCTTAAGATGCACCTAACCGTAACTAAAAATTCGGATCAAGGATAGAAACGTAATGATCTAGAAGTATATAAAAATATACAAGAAAAAAGGGTCATGTAACCCGACTTTACGGTATGTAATAACTATTACTGTACATACTGTGCTACTTTCTCGCACTAGTGCGGGAATGAGCACTTTCCCTTCCTATATCGAAAGTTTGAAGGGCCACATTTGTAGGTACCTACTGTAAAACGTTGTACGATACACGTGCGAGTAGGTAATTTGTAACTCGTGTCGATTTAAAACACTTCATTCGGTCGTGTTTTAATTTATGGCCACAAGTGGCGAATTTTCTACTTTCCGCATTTGTATCGTTAACGGTGTCATTGTATGTCAGCATAATGAGATGGAATGAGCTATATTATGCCCACGGGCGTATTAGATTAGTTTTAATTTCATTAAGCCGATGGGCATATTGGGCATGTTTTTTCAAGTAGGTACAAATGAGTTTTAAAGTTTTACTTCTAAAATCTGGGGGCAAGGCAGTGCCCCCGCCAAGACGAGCAATGCGAAGCGCAAGGGCACTACCTGCCTTTTTTCAAAGCGCTTCATGGTTTTTTAAACCCTCATAACTTGGGTTTGGATTATACCAGATAAACAAAATTCTCGGGATGATTGTATTATAGAACTAGATGGTGACTCCGTGACCGAGTTTGACTCGGGCTGCTGCAAGGCGCTGACGTTAACGTCAATCGGGCGCGAAGTTGAAGCTTTGCCTTCTTTGCCGAGGTCTTCCTAGTGTAATTGTAATTGACTGTGGAAATTGAATGCACCTCTACATTCAGCCTTGTCGCACACAGGCGCAGAAAAGGTCTCACGGTCGTGGCGTTACGATATGCATTTGTAGCAAAGTCCATGCTTCTTAACGTGGCGCCATCTGTCTTTACGCAAAGCGCGTTTAAACTTCTTACAATCGGACAACTTCTAACATTGAGTGCGGCATAAGAGGCACTTATCGTTCTCCCCTTCGTCGTCGCGTTGGTCAGTTTGCATTAAAATTGCTTGCGCTTCCGGTGCAACTATAGTAGTATCGTGTTGCTTTTGTTTATTCTGCACAGCGATAACTTTGCAGATGAACGTTGGCGATCATGGTAATCTTGAGAGCTTCCATGTTGAGAAAGTCGGACTCGGAAATAATATTCAAACGCAACTTTGCTCCGTCCTTGATTAGTGGATAACTCTATAAGTATAGTCCGACCACTTTGAAACGAGTACTGGAGGTAGCTTCGATATTAGCAATGGGACAATGCTAAGCCCTTGCACGTACTCCTCGCGCCCCACTGCCTTCACAGACTCCACAAAGTTTTGAACTTTGACAGAAAAATTGACTATGTCTTTCTGGTACTCTTGGGACATACATTCGGGGCCGCCGTGACGAAGTTCAAGAGTCGTCCATCAGGAGAGGCGGCGGTTATAAGCAGGGCTGACACGGTTTCTTTAGCTTGTCCATGCAGACACGTAATCTCCATAATTTTTCCTTCGGGGTAAATTTAGAAATGAAACTCAATGAAACACTTTGTACTTCGAAACTTACTGAGTGCGCGGTTCAAACATATGTATAACACAAGGACCGGCTCGAAGACTAATGAAGATTTTGTAAGCCGATTCGCTAATAAAACGTAGAAATCTTGCAAAATAACGTGTAATTTAATTGAATAAACTAACAGTGACCGATAAAGAAAAATTGTAACAGTTAAAAATAGAAAAAGTATCGAAATAGATATATCCAAAAGAGCCCGTCATCTACACCTTCTATGACCAAAACTCTCGTCAAGACGAAGCAATTCAGCCCAAGCCCGATTAAGTTCGGTCGTTATATTACAGCGGTTCTATGGTGGACACCTTCGGACCCTGGATGCCATAATCAGGCCCTGGCTACCATTGAAGACCAAAGTACTCATCAAAACGAGTCAAACTCGATATAGTCGGGTACTTATAGTTGTATTACAGAGTTCCTCTGATCACCTTCTGACTCCATCATCATCAGACCCTGAATAGCATCTACGATCAAAATACTAAATAATATTTGTTTGTGTACCACGGTCTCTGTGTGAAAGTAACAATACTCTAAACGATCCTACCTACCTACCTTCATTACCGCGCCCATCAGGGTTTCATGTGTAATTTGTGTACCTACCTATAGTTTTAAGTACTTGGAATACTTGTAATGTACATGTGACATGCAATAAATAAATACAAATTAAACAACCCCAAACTCGAGGGGGTTGCGCGTTTTATTACAGAGTTCATATAGCCACCTGTCAGCTCTGTCATCAGATCAGCTTCATGACATAATAATATTGCGTCCAATTTACATACTTATGTATGCAATACCTTCATCGAAAACCAGAAAGATGGGTCAAATTTAACTTACAAGATTAGAACCGTACAGACATACATAAGTATACATTTCAAGTTATTTCAGGTTCACGAACTGCGCGTCGACGTAGAATCATAGGATTCCGGATAGCCCCCTTCAGGTACGGAACTCTGATAAGTTTTTTTGTCAAGTTTCTGTCAATTATTTTGATACATGTTTGTACCGTTGACTACTTCTCTTTCCACGTTTGTACCGTTGACTACTTCTCTTTCCACAGTTACTAATACTCATCGAGACAATTCTAACAACCCCAAACACAATTAGGTTGCGTTGTGTTATCACAGAGTTCCTATGGCTATATCTTGTCTTCATCATCAGATCAGCTCGATGGTACCATAATATTACATTGTCACCGTTCTTACATATATATGTCAATTTTCAGCTTCATCAGAAACCATAAGTGCGTTAAGTTTAACTTACAAGATTTGACCCGTTACATACATTACATACAGGTACATTGCAAGTTAATAAAAAGATTGTAAAAAAAATTACTTCCTTCGGTCTATTGCGGCCCGGTTGTATGAAATTACTTTTCAACACACTTGCTCAAAACGACGTTTTTATTCCACCGGTTTTTGGCTCATAATCACGCGTGCTTTTTCAGTATATTATAACATTTATAACACTCGTGCTTTTTCATTATATATCCGACCGAGTTAAGAAGGTAACTGATTGCTAATAATATGCATAGAAACGGAGACTTCATAATTTGTTCGAGTAATACATTTTTTTTAACCAACTATTAGGTTTCAAATCTTAGTTCAAAGAGGTTTTATCACACCAAACATAATTTATAGATTAAATTATCATGTAAATTACACTAAACATGACATTTTATCGATTTGATATCCATCCGTCGAATAGAAATACGAAAATATTAGCTATAATATTGTACATTTTTTTAAATTGGCTGTTTGTCGATTTCGTTCGCGCCTTTGCCTTGCGCGCGCATTGGAACCGTGCGTAAAAAAAAATAACGCGCCAGCCATTTTACGTATTTGTCATAATATTGGAATAGTTTTGCATGGTTTTAGTTTATATATTGACGAAAATAGCATTTGCGAGCATTGAAAATGAAGAACACATAAAATTGCCAGTAATACTAATAGAGGCAAGAGCCGAGAAAGATAGCCTTTTTCCATTAAAATCAGGTGAAAAATAATTGGCGGCATATGAAACTTTTATTCAATGGGAAATCAGCAAAAACGCCCAGTCTTTCTTCGAAAACGTGTTGGTAGCTTACTTCAATGAACTGGCGACTAAGTGCCTACAAGCCCAGCACGCTTTGGTGCAATTATTCGATGTTAAAACTGTAAGCCACCATTTTGAAAATTGTACTTTTACTGTTTTGATAAAAAAAGTTTTGTTTTTTCCTCGCAAGTGTGTTGAAAAACGTCGTATGAAACGCGTGTGCATTGGTCATTACCCACATCGGCTTTCTTATTGCGCGCTCGCTTAAAGCTCGCGCGCACAATATCGCCTCGTGTGTGATGACCAACTTATCAAAATTGTATCATAATGTACTATTACAGTTCTCTCGAGCTGCTCCGCCCGAAACGTGATACTTTGAAGTCTGCTATAAGGCACGTAATGACGACATTTCACGAATAATATTTTGAACGCTAAAGTAAATTTATTGACAACTGAATATACAGATCATCCAATGCAAATAATTGAAATAATGCCAGAAACATTATTATTTGTTGCTGACCTCGTGTTAAATTGTTATTAGACAATTCTACACCTGTATAACTTTAGTAAAGCATATATAATCAGTTTTTTTGTTAATTAGTGAGCAGTAAAGTAACCACCCCAGTGGACGAGGATCCAGTAATGAATGTTATAATTAAGGACTGAATATAATTGTAGTTTGAGCACGTAAATACATCATCGTCTATCTACTTATAAACAGGACACTTGGCATAGCCAAGATGACTATCGTTTGCAGAAAACGAAATGAAATGCTATTGCCTCCCATATATTATGCCAATTTCCACCATTATGAACATTTTCCAAAAAAACGAAATGACAGACAAATTCTATGTAACTACTGAACCTGCTCAAAAAATTTCACGAGAATCGGTTGAGAATTGCGACCTGTAGTCCGGACATATTATAGGAGATTGCCCGAGTCAAAAAGTAGACCTCCGCTAACGTTTCGGTCAATAATTAACGACATATATAACTACACTCGTAGGAACAGTTAATCTAACACACTGCCATTGGAAGTTGACTTATAGACCATTGGAACCTACCACAATAGACGGACTGATCAACATACAGTAGAGAAGTAAACTTCCCATATAGTGACAGCCGGTTACTGTACAACCGACTCATAGAGGAGGCCATACGCATACCCACTTCGGGTAGCAAGATTTGGCATACAATATAGGGTGTTGCATCTTATCTTATAAAATATTACATTTCGCTCGCGGTGCGCGTCCCGCGGCCTTTGCTGGAAACCATCGCGAGCGCGGACTTCTGGCGGTTCCGCGGGAATCTGCCAAATCCTACACCGGAAAGCGACGCAACAGAAAGCTGTGTCGCCGAAAAGATTTTTATTATTGTATGTGTTCGTTTGTAAGGTATGTATATGGGCCTTAGTTGCCGAATAATAAATGATACTTATTTCCTTTATTAGTCAGTCTTTTAGTCAGTGGTTGCATTGAACCAAACATTATACGAATGCTCTCGAAAAGCCAGCTGATTATTTCTGGAGTTGAGTTTTATTTTTTAGGTTTATTGTGACTGTTTGTAGGAGGACTAGTCACCAAAATATAGGTAAAATCAAGACATTTAACTCAAATTAACCAGTTAAACTTGTAAAGATAGCAGTGGAAATTTAAAAACAGTCAATATCTGTTTTTAATCTATCCATAATTGGGGTTGTTACCTTAATAAATATTAAGTTGGATAGGTGACATATTTGTTACAATGAAAGCATGGCTTCATTCTACATTTGTTTCTTTCTCGAGATTTACTAGCGCTTGTCCCGCTATTATATATGTATTATAAGCTTTTTCCCCAGCCTGTTTTAGTGTCCCACTGCTGGGCAAAGGCCTCCCCCCTTTATCTCCACGACTCCCTATCTAGCGCCTCTTTCGGCCAGTTGTTGAGGAAACTGTCTGTCTAGGTCGTCCCGCCCTCTCCGTCTGGGCCTACCTCGTCCGCTCCGCGGTATGGACGCATGCGACTCTGGATGCAGTCCCATTTATTCTCTCCAAAGTTAGCAACGGGGGTCTTGAGCGCAGTGTGGTGTTCCGGATACGATCGGTCCTCTTAACACCTAAAATGTTGCGCTCAATAGCCCGTTGGCAAACTTTTAATTTGGACCTCCGACTCTCTGTGCCATGTTTATATGTATTTGTTAATTTTGTTATACATATACAGTAAACCTTGCTTGTAGGATTTCTTTCAATTGACTTCACGGAATCCTAAAACTAACAGACCTGCTGCCCGAGAAGCGAACATTTAACAAGTTTTACGAGCTGCCTCAACGTTTTCTTTACACATACCCCACTTACAGACAGTCGGTAGACCAGAAGGAGCGAAGCACTAACTTTTCTCACTGTGCAGAAACGCGAGTTCTTGTCCGTTGTGACGGCCTTCTCAACAACATTCAATATGCCGCCCTGCCCGTACGTCTTGTCTAATCAACACTTGTTATCAGTTAAGTTCTCTTCTGCATATAAAATGACATACATATGCGTATGTACGAGTAGGTTTATTTTATAATCCTTTTTTTAGGTATAAAAATATTTTGCAAAAGTTACACAAACAAGTACGCAAACCTCTTGCCATTCGCAGTGAAGCTGTTAACACATCACCAAAATACGGTGGCATTAATTCGTCATGGCCTCGGAGTATAAAATATTCGACTTTGGAAATTTAGTTATGTACACACAGTTCTCTTCAAGAAGCACGACACCAAAATGAAGTCCGCTGTCCTCTTATTAATAGTGATTATCCAGTATTCTCATTGCGACTCCGAATTAGATTACTCGTCGCTACTGGCAAATATATCAGATCTTACCCTTACTGAAGATGGGAGGCTTAATTTCACGCAACTTACGAGTAAATATGGACATACTACCGAGCGGTATGAAGTTATCACTGAAGATGGATACGTCCTCACGGTATTTCACATCCCTGGAAATAGGGCTCCAGTATTAATAGGCCATGGACTTGGAGCGGATGGAGATATTTGGGTTTTGAGAGGACCTGGCTCATTGGCCATAGCTTTAGCGGATGCGGGATACGACGTGTGGATCCTCAACAACAGAGGTACGAAGTTCAGCAGACGTCATACCGAACTGGATCCTGACAAGGACAAAAAATTCTGGGATTTCAGTTTTCACGAGATAGGATATTACGACCTCGCCGCTACGATAGATCTCGTGAACGATCAAACAGGTGAGAAGGTCTTGTACATCGGTCACTCTGAGGGAACAACAGAATTTTTCGCACTTGCGTCGCTGAGACCAGAATACAACGAGAAGGTGAAATTGTTCATTGCATTAGCGCCTGCTGTATATTTCTTTAATATGCCGCCATTGTTCCAAATAATCGCTGACGCTGGCCCTGCGCTATTAACTCTTGCAGAAACGCTTGGGATTGAGGAACTTTTTAGAGACCGCGGTGCGCTTCTCAGCCTGATTAAAACGATTTGCACTAAAGGTGTTATTAGTTACATAGTGTGCGTCAAATTTGTAATTTTCCCGATTGTTGGATATAATCCAGCAGGTTTCGAGTTAGACTTCCTGGGTACCTTATTTGGGCACGCACCCGGTGCAGTTTCAAGGAAATGTTTATTGCATTACGATCAAGTTTATTTGCGGAAGAAATTTAGTCAGTTCGACTATGGATTTCCTGGCAATTTGAATAAATACGGGAATCTGATTCCGCCAGAGTATGACTTGAGCAAAGTAACAGTAGATGTAGCGCTGATGGCTGGGGAGTTGGATAAAATAGTGCTGGTGGAGAATGTGAAACTATTGAAGGAGAAGCTTCCAAATGTGGTCCATTACGAGGAAATCGCAGCCACGTCACACAATGATTTCGACTTTGGTAGAGAAGCATATAAATACCTGTTTCCATCTATCTATGAACTTCTAAAAAAATATGAGTAAGGCGATTATATTGCTTTGTGATTTAAGTTATAGTATACAATCCCAAGGTGTCACCAGGGCTAGTGGTCCTGCGCTGCGCATTATTATATTATTATATTATTTTTCTGTTACCCAAAGAGTCAACTTTCGGCACACTGCGCTCCGTTGACCAGAAAAAGTGTGTACTTCGGCCAGTAAATAAGAAAGCCTCCGATAATATGTTTGTATTTATACATCACGCGTTGAACTATTCTGTAAGCGGCAAATAAATAAATAAACTTATCTTAATTGTTTGTATTATTTTATTATCATTGACATATATCTAAGGACGGGCCTAACAGTCACTAAGAATGGTGCTAGTTCAGTGGTGTCACTCACGAATTCGAGCCAATCGTGCAGTCTAACGCCACTAGTTGCGACCAATCGCGCGCGTGATACAAACTCATCAACCATCGCAATCTCGTCGTGGCGTTAGACTGCACGATTGGCTCGAATTCGTGTGCGTGACACCGCTGTGCTGGCCCCATTATTTAATGCCTGCCGTCCTTAGATATATGTCAATGTTTATTATACAAAAAATAACTGACCGTGATGACGGCTCGAGCCTGGTGATCTTTGAAGTCCATGCCCTCGGACACCTTGCCGCGGTACACGGCGAACAGCAGCGCGCCCTCGGCACTCGCCGAGTACTTGTAGTAGTCCTGCAACAACAGCGAACAAGCTGAACTACTGGTCGCCTTCACCGCGGCCCCGAAACCTGGCCCCGCTCTAACGTTATCACCAGGCTAGTCGTGGTCGTGGGGTTGGGTAACGATCGGTAGCGAAGAGCTGACCAACACCAGCAGCACACATCGTCCACAAAATGACGAGGATTGACCTCCCCACTTCGATGGGACCCGCTACTGCCGTAAGGCGGAAGCGGCCTCTCATACCTCCCTTCCAGGGAGGTATCGAATGATATCTATCCACCAGCGAACAATAATCAGTGTTCCGGCTGCGATCGCGCCATTACGGGCACCGCAGTTCATTTGTGTTGCGCGTGCCGCGGACGCTGTTGGAAACCACCGGACTTCTGCAGGCCTTCCGCGAACACCGAACTTCGCAAATTGCGGGCATCTTTTTCTGTCACTCTAATTATGCCTTAATTGGAGTAAAAGAGAAAGATACCTGCAATTTTCGAACTTCGGTGTTCGCGGTAGGCCATCTGGCCGAAGGCCATTTCGGCGGTTCCGTGGGAATCTGCCTATTTCTACACCGGAACAGATGACGCTATGAAACTGCGTCACCAAAATGATTTATTTATTTATTTATTCAAATTAGTTAACAGCATAACAGTAAGTACTGAACCACAGTGAACTAGTTACACAATTAATAAATAAAAAAATACAATTAATAATTTTGAGTTTTAAATTTTAAGATATTTAATTATTATATGTATGTTCCTTTGTAAGGTATGTATCTATATGTCTTACTAGGCTGAAAATAAATGATATATCATTTAATTTGCATAAGCTGACCATAAAGACCCTAATTCTATTTACTAGTTTCTCTTCTGAATAAGAAGATCAGAGACCCGAGTTATTCACCTCTCACCATATCACGCGATTTCATAATAGTACATTACGATACAAGTGCGAAAAATAGGAAATTCGAAACGAGTGGCGATAAATTAAAACACGACCGAAGGGAGTGTTTTAAATCGACACGAGTTGCGAATTACCTAGTATAATAGTATCATACAACGTTTTACAGTACATATGGCCCTTTAAATGTTGGACATAGTAACGTAATATGTTAATTTTCGCACTAGTGCGGTAAAGTAGCACCATATGTACTGTAAAAACATTAATGATCCAAACAAAAAGGTTTTTCACATTTTGAAGTGCTGGGAGTCAAATGATTAAGTTACATGTTACAGCTCAACATTGATTAAAATGCTTAGTGCAGCCTACATATATTTTATTTGATGACCGGTCTGGCCTAGTGGGTAGTGACCCTGCCTATGAAGCCGATGGTCCCGGGTTCAAATCCTGGTAAGGGCATTTATTCGTGTGATGAGCATGGATATTTGTTCCTGAGTCATGGATGTTTTCTATATATTTAAGTATTTATAAATATTTATATATTATATACAGGGTGGCCAAATAAGAAGTATACATTTTGTTTTTAAATTTTAACTGTATTAAGTTCAAAAATGATTAAGTATTGTTTTAAAAATATATTCTTCAGGGTTGGCAAATTCATGCGAAACATAATGTCTGACATATGTCCACCTCTAACAGCAGGCAAATGTAAGCCCTTATCATCCCAATGTTCAGCATCTATTCGCACATTTTTGGCATTATCTTAGTACATTTGTGTCGAATAGTCGGTTTTAACTGTTTAAATTACATCAGCTCGTTAGCATAGACACGTTATTTTAGATAGCCCCACAGAAATAAGTCAAGAGCTGCAAAATTTGGGGAATTTGGGTGCCAATCACTGTCACTTTTTTTCAAAATTAATCGAGCAAACAACGTGTTAAAACAACAGAAATATTTGAGATAAAATTGCTTGCTGCTAGTGGTAGACATTTGGCAGAAATTGTCTTCCGTATACAATTGCCAACCCTGAATAATATATTTATGAAAAAATATTTAATAAAATTTCCACTTAATGTAATTAAAATTTAAAAACAAAGTGTATCATTCTTATTTGTCCACCCTGTATATCGTTGTCTAAGTACCCTCAACACAAGCCTTATTGAGCTTACTGTGGGACTTAGTCAAATTGTGTAATAATATCCTATAAAATTTATTTATTCATATTAATCAACATAGCATAACAGTCAAAAGTGAAACACTGTGAAATTACACATTAAACCTAGCCAATCTAGAGATATACATTAAAAAAGTGGTAAAACGAAACATTAGTAATAATAGTATTACTGGTGACACATGTCAGACAGAGGAGGGACGAACATCCATTTTCTCGCTAAACCTCAGATATTCATCACGCACTACCACCCATCTACTTGCAAACACATCACACTCGGGCGCCGATGTGAGAAGTGTATTCAAGCTGTGTAAATAATATTAATAAATTCTTTTATTACAGATACATGCGATCCATAATGACACAATCACTAATTTAAGTATTAACAAATTTAACAAAATTAGAAAGAAAAAGAATACATTAAAATTACAATCAATAACACTTGCACACATAAAATTAGAAATTAAAACGAATAACATACAACTAATAAATCAGTTAGACGCCCTGTGCAGCTTATCCCAATGAAGCTGAAAAAGGCCGTCTAGGCGCTCTGCCACCGTCTGAAGGAGGGTATTCGGTAAAGCGCGAACAATGGGAGAGTTCCTGCGCGACACAGTTCGAGAAGCCGGCACCGATAGAATACAGCGATCACGGGGCCGAAACTCAAATCGTTAATAATAGCATTTGAATATTAATAATAGTATTTTATACAATCGTGATATAATAGAGAGTTTTTCAGTCGAGTATCGTGTGTTAACGAAGCTTGCTGAGTTGCCAAAGTTAGGTACTAGATTGAAAAGCTTGATTATATCACTATTGTATACAATACTTTTCACCACTTCAACTGGTAAAGGCACTCTTGATTGTTCAAAAACTAATGAGAAAGTTGCATTTTATCCACATGTGGGGCAAAGTAATCAGATGCAAATTTTGAGTTGTTTCCTTATGTTAGCTGGTGGAATTGACTTTTAAATTATGATGTTGAATGTATCATTCCATATTACGTTCATTTAGATTCGATTTGGTTTGATTTTTTTGATATTTCATAGTTAGTATTTTCCTCGCGTTGGTGTGGTGAAAAAATTTGTGTTTCACTCGGAAGCAAAGTTTGTTTAACCCTCGTGCCTTGAAACCCTCGCAAGGCTCAAGATTCCACTTCTCGAACCGCTCGCTACGCTCGTGGTTCAATTTTGGAATCTTTCGCTTGCTCGGGTATCAATATTAGCACGAGCGGTTAAACAACAACTTTGCCCCCTTGTAAAACAAATAACTATTTTCTACGAGTCAATAAAAATAATACTTTGCACTAATAAAATCATACAGGTAAACAAGCCAAAAGAATACAGCTATTTAGGTTTATAGAACTTTAGTTTCTCAAAGAAATTATGCATTTTACTTCACAGAAATTTAGCTAATACAGAAACAAATTAAAAGTATAGCGAGTGTGTACTCACTTACAAAGCACTTAACTAAAACTTAAATGTAAATAAAAACTACAACGTATGTTTGGTTGTTAAACAAAACAAAGTTTATTACGCGCACAACGCGTAAGAAGCCCCTTTAGTATAATATTTGCAGATCGTTTAATTACCTTTTACCTATACAAACAATAATAAAACAATAATTAGTTAACTAAGTATAGATAAGGTAAGTTCAAATCAAAGACAACAAAATCAGTGAGCAGTGGGTAGGGAAGGATCTACAAATTGTTACCACAAAATATACCAGTTAGTACATATTGTATTTTCAGAATATGGGAATAAGGTCTACAATATACGCGATCATCTAAGATACGCGAGCAGCCGCGATACCTTCATACTCGTGCGCGCCCCGGCCGCCGGGACCCGGCGGTGGTCAGCGACACCTTCTCGTAACTCATGAGGCCCTGGTACTTGCTCCTTGCTAAATTCTATTTTTAGACAGCTTTTTCTAGATTTTGGCCACTGGAGACTAACAAGCAATGGTAAGCAGTTTTCGTAGTCTATGGATGTTGCTATATTAAGGGTGTCACATGTGCGTTTAATGACTTATGAAGCAATTGTATCTACTATACAACCTAAAATAAATAATTAATTTGATCTATCGTTTTGTTTCGTCCTCTTGACCGCGGCGAGCTGTGATTGGTCTATTTCATTATAGTTGACTAAACCGTTTCAAAATGAATGTTATAGTTGAGTTGGGATTCCATACATGAAAAGTACCCAATTACAGTTTGGTATACAAAATCTTAATTCAACCATTACAGTCGACGAGTAGAAGAATTTTTATGAATTTTTTTTTATGATTTGCAATAAATGATTTTTTGTATTAATAAAATAAGCATTTTTGACCTATGTAGTGAAGCCACTTTTAACATACCTCCATGATATCGTTGTGATCTCTAACATTCCTGGACTCAACGAAGACCCGTTTCGTTTGACTCAGTTTCATCCACAACCCTGTTTCTCTCCATCTGCAAATAATTTCAAGTGTCAACCCTGTTTGATTTCGAGCAACAACGGCTTCCGACACGTCGGAACACACAGTCGCTTTTCTCACTCACTACATACAAAAAAGAATCTGTAATGGCGACACAAATACAAGGAAAATGACACGTACGTCAAAGACAAATCTTGCCCACCTCGATCTCTTTTTGTGTACGGACGTTATAGCCTGATGTGTTGTGACTATAGTCTTTACTATTCTAGGGGCTCACCTTTTTACCAGCTTGTTAATTAAAGCGTAGGATGGCAGAAAACATAGTACGCCACTTGGGGTAACCTGTGAGACATACAATATGGCCTGCCCGAGGCCGTCCTGTATATCTGGCTGGTCAGTTCCGCGACTGTTGCACTCAAGGCGCCGGCCATTAGGGCAAGTTGATAGAGAGCCTATCCACACCTGGAAATAATTCGAAATATTAACAGTAGATCAATAATGTACAGATATAGTGAATAATCCTTTCCCTTCGTGTTTTCCCGGAAACGTTCGTATTTATCCGACACCGAAGCAAGTGCTGCCATCTACCGTCCTCGTACACTTTCTTGTGCATAGTACATTGGAAGCATAAACTTCACATTTACACCTCGCGCCAAAAATCTGACGTCTCCTGTGCTGCCACCTACAGTTTATGCACGCTCCCTATATCGTACAGTAATCCCATATATGAGTCGTTTAACTTCAAACTCGGATAAATCCAACTGACAGATTTTACGATTTTGGTGGGTAGATATTTCCTAAGGGTGGATTTATCCAAGTTTGAAGTTTTGTGACTCATATGGTTCATTGGAGTCTCTATTGTTTCCCATAAAGTTTTAATTCATAATGTATTGTTATGAGTGACATTCAATAATTATGTCAAAGGGATTCAGGGTTCAAGGGATTATCGTATTTATCGTTTAGACACAGCTTGTACACGGTGTCTGAACCTTTGATTACGACTGAGTTCGTGATGAGAGTGTGAGTTTCAGAACAATATACGTAAGGTTCAATATCACTTACCCTGGCTGTATAACGTGGTTGGGACTGACTTACAGCGGGAACTACTACTGTTGCGAATGCAACTTATTATTACCTATATAAAAATATTCCCAATGCAGTAGCTAAATGCACCCGTCGGGCTCGGCTAGTATTCGGAGGCTTTTCGAAAGCACCAATAGGAGCGCTCCACATATTCTGTATCGCGGCCAATTAGAAGCACCTAAGTTTAAACCACCTTTTGTACTGATCAAATATTGCAAAATCACTCTTTCATCATCCTCCATACTATCAACACCCACTTTCTACATTTAACCGTTTTGGCAAGAACCCTTGTAAACCAGTACCTTTTGGAAGATTATACCTATCACTTCATTATAAATCGAACGTTTTATTTGAATTGTCGAGATCCTGACCTGCACGGCGGCTACAACTACGTAGACTGATGAGAGGTGTGGGGGTACCTGACGCTAGTATGATGGATTTGGTTTCCTTCAGACCTTCAACTGTAGAACTATAGTCCGCCTTATAACAATATATTTAAGGTTCATTATCGCTTACCCTATCCGGAGGTATCACGTGGTTGGGACTGACTTGCAGAGGGAACTCTGTAGCCAGTTCGGAGTGCAGACTTATTAGGGGTGTGAGGGTCCCTGATGCTAGAATGATACATTTGGCCTCCTTCAGACCTTCGAAGACCACCGCTGGGTTCATGCAAAGGAGACGGAGTGATAGCGTTTCCTTGTCCTGTAGTAAGAAATAAATAATAGGCGTCTTATTATTTATCAATGTTTACGTGTTTAGGTATGTTAAATAAATTTTGAGTTTCGAATAATAAGCTCGTAAACACAGGGCTATAGATTGGCTTGACACGCCGCTGTCTAGATTATGTTTTTGATGGGATCAACTTTAAAGTTATTTAAAAGACGTAGTAGAATGGTTTTTACAAAGTATGATCTGGCAAACAAGTCTTGTTATTAAGAGTATGATTCTCTCTGCCCATGTTCCACTGATAAGCTACTCTCGTCAATCTATAGTATTCGTAAAACTATAATATCAATCAATTGTTCTGGCGCGCTTGGCTCCCAACTTTCACGAGCAGTAATTGAGGCAGACTAAAGAACGAGAAAGAGATGTCGTACGTTAGGCGAGGTTAGTATGACTTGTGCAAGAATTTTACTGTCTCTCTCTAGCGCATGCTTTCAAACATGTTATACAGCGGAAATTCTGTACGTAGTACTTGTATTTATACTGTGGTATCATAAAATTTACTAGATCGTGTTGGCAGAACAACGAGTCCATCTCCAGCCCCTGTCTTATTTATACTTCGTTTTTTTAGCATTAGAAAAAATGTAAATAATCTTAAAATGTCTTTTTATTGAAAAACGCAAATTATCGTATATGATTTGTAATTGTTACATATTTGCCATACTTATTTTTCATTAAATAGACACGTCAAAATAGCTCACTTTCTTTCTAATGCTAAAAACGAAGTATAGTGCTGGCATGAAGTCGTCTAATACTTGACAGTGAGAATTCTGTACGTATTTATACTGTGGTGTGTGACTGGCGAAGGGCGCTTACCTTTTCTCTCGTGTTTTAGAACCCTCATAACTTGGGTTTGGATTGTACCAGATAAACAAAATTCAACAAGCAAGCTTACTTGAGTGTGTTGGGAGAACTGCGAGTACCGCGGTTCATCTCCGCCCCCGGTCTTAACCAGCGCCGGCACGAAGTCGTCCAAATACTTGGCGTCCTGGCGGAACAGGAACCCTAAAGTTAACACAGTACCTATAAATATACGAGGAGAGGAGGTTTTATTATTATTTTCACCACACCAGCTGGCTTGATTGTTCAAAAACTGATGAGATAGTTGCATTTTATCCACACGTGCACGGTGGGCTGGCCTTAGGCCATAACTAAAAAAAAACGCATGTTGTATTTTTTGGTTTCCAATGACTGAATATTATTAGCTAATAAGTGTACTTTTATCAGGTATAAATAGATCCCGCATAACTAATTACTTTCATTCTCTAACAATCCTGGCAAAGTAATCTGACGTAAATTTTGAGTTGATTCCTTGTTGGCTGGGAGGATTGACTTTCAAATGATGATTTTGAATTATAAATATTTAATAACGTCCATTGGATTTGGTTTGATTTTGTTAGATACTTTACAGCAAAGATGCATTGATTGAGTAAGGTGTGTAAAATCTAAGCCAATTTCGGGCTTCGAATTTAACACGTAAACGAGATGGCGCTGTACGGCTTGATACATTTTGCGGTAACTCTGATTGTCAAAATGAAATCAAAAACATGAAAAACATTTATTTCGAGTAACTAAAAAGAAAGAAAAAAGTTGACATTTGACAATTTAATACCGCAAAAGATATGGTGCAGTACAGCGCCATCTGTTTTAGATGGCAAACTAAGGGGCACGTTTTTTTCTTAGACTTTACCTCTCTATTACAATTTATTCTCTTTGCTTTACAGTTAGTATTTTCCTTGCGTTGGTGTGGTAAAAAAAAGTGTTTCACTCGGTGGTAATATATGTTTAACCCTCGCACCTTGAAGCCCTCGCAATGCTCAATTTTGGAATCTTTCGCTTGCTCGGGTATCAATATTAGCACGAGTGGTTAAACAACACCTTTGCCCCCTTGTGTGTGACAGGGACTCAATTTACAAGCATTGTACTGGTTGCTCGCGAAACTACTGATTTGTAAATTGCGAAATTATTCAATTTCTAAGTTTCCATTTTCGCAGACACCCAATAAGTCCAAAATTCTGTACCGCTGTGTAAAAAAGCTCTTTCTAAATGTTAAGCTAACTCACCTAGCACCATTTGTAAGGTTTCAATAAGTGTGCCCGTCGCTTGCGACACTCCGTACAACGTCCTCGGGTCCTCGCGTAGTCGCCGACAAAATATCTCAGCGCTTTCGCTAAATTCTGTAATAAAAGATTAAACTACGATATAAATTGATAATAACTATTGTATGAAGCGTGTGGGGGGTTATGGCGACAGTTAGAGTTGAAATGCTAAAGAATGGCTTCGTGGGATTTATACACCGTGTTTTTTTTTATTTCTGTTAACAAGGGTACATTTCTGAGCTTAAATTAAGTAACTTTCTCAAAGACACCGCTGTTCTAATTAAGTCCATTTCGGCGATAATCAATAATTTATTTTTTATCTGATAAGGCCCTTACGCGCGTGTGCACTTACCTTAGGGCCTGTCTACATATTGATTAGTGTTTTGTACGAGTTTATGCATTTGCTATTAAATGTAAGTACTATCTCGGACGATCGATGTTCAATGACATTGATATATCAGTTTTCAATTGTTTGGTTGGGTTAAATGTAATACCCGTGTTACAACAACGTTATATGCAACATTAAAACACTTTTTACAAAAATAAAAAAGATAAAAAAATACAGTTTTTGAAAATTAACTATGTCATTTGATTTGCCGAAAGCCGTACCCCGAAGTTAACGGAATAAAAAAACATAGGGTGTAATAAACTAGAAAAATCTTTACATCAAGCCATAAGATACAGTATATAGTTTGATAGTTCTCAAATAGAAATGCAGATATCTAACTGCAAAAAAGTTGTGTTAAACATACTTTGACAAGTCCTGTTACGGATTAACTGTAACTATATCGACGAGGCATTTTGATAGTGTGATGAAGAACTACAGGAGCTCCTAAAAACGTTACTGAAAGTATCGCGGTAGTTAAGAAGTGTGTAGTCACCGCTGAAATGTTCCAGGCCGATGTTGTGGTTCTTGAGAGTCTGCACGAAGTGCTGGACCTGCCAGGTGTGGACAGCCTCGTTGTTGTTTATCGGCTTGTTGGTTAACAGAGGCAGCTGGTTAGCGAACCTGTAAATATAGTTCAACAGTTATACAATGGGTTTAATAAAAAATCCAATGTGTGGTCCTGCGTTCACCCGAAGGCGGACTTCAAAAAATGTATTCAGCTGTTTTCCGTCCTGCAAAAGACATGCCAAAAAGCATGTGAACTGGGAGAGAGCATTTCGAAAAATGAACCCAACGGTCCCTAGACGTAGCTACAAGGATGGTGTGAGGATAAACGCTATAGAAAAACGTTTAGTTAGACTTACCAATCGTCCCAGAATTTCAACGTTTTTAGCAGGATATCTATGTAACTTAACACGTCTTGGTTCGCGTACCGGTAATCCGCTACATGAGCCAGTTCCTGTGCACAGACAAAACATTTAAATCTTAAGTTCACAAGTGAAATACAGTTTAAAATACGTCGCGTAATCTTATGATGCTTGGAATAGGATTTAACAATACCAACAATCAACAGAGTAGAAAAACAATATCAACATGGTAGAAAATCAAATGTTTAAAAACTTTAAAACTAAGTGCCACCCCATATTTAGCGTCTCTCGAGCGTTGGCGTCTAGTTAACTCTATGGCTGCTGCTCGACGCAACGTTGGCGCCACTGCGCAGCGACGCCATTTTCCATATAGCTAACTAGACTTCGACGCTCAAAAGACGCAAGTGTGGGGTGGGGGGTGGCTTCAAATGTCAAGCATAAACTACGAGTAAAGATACTCGTACCTGGTAGAAAATTCTGTTGCATTTGCGTAATGGTTTATATCTATTTGAACAATAAAAAAGTATTGTAGACGTTGGCGTTAAAACAAAGGAACAGCTAGAATGTGTTAGTAGAGTTAGTACCTTGATCGCGATTTGTATTTCGTCCCTCGTGACTGTTTGTGTGGCTGCGTCGCGGCAGATGTCCTCGATATTGTGTGCCTCGTCGATTATTATGATCTGGTCGCGCACGTCTATTTGCATCTGCAAAAATTACATTTAATAAATGTGTTCAATCGTATTACTCCCATGATTGTTGATGTTGGTGTGAGTGAGATGCACTGCAAATGAGTTTAAGCTGTTGCTACGATTACGGACAGAGTACAGACGCGGTAAGTTCATGTTAGGAGGTTCTAATAATAAAAGTATTATGATTTTTTGCCATTACTCACGTTGGTCCTACCGCTGGCCTCTATGAGGTGGTTATACGGGCAGAAGACGATCTGTGCCGCGGCCACTATACTGCGGGTCGCGTAGACAGGCTACCAGAGACTCCCCGACAGCGACCAGCTCTTCGACGTCGAAGGCAGCTGGGAGGGAGCTGTGGTGGAGGACCTTGTGGTTATCGAAGGTGAACTCACGTTGCTCCTAATGCCGGGTTCGATGAGGTAGTTGTACGGGCAGAAGACGATCTGCGCCGCGGCCGCCATACTGCGGGCCGCGTAGTACGGACAGGCTACGAGAGACTCCCCGACGGCAACCAGCTCTTCTAAATCGAAGGCATCTGGGAGGGAGCCGTGGTGGAGGGCCTTGTGGTTGTCGAAGGGTTTGCAGTTGGTGGCGGTTTGTGTTGGGGCGTCCGGTGGGGCGGTGTGCGTCTGAAAATGATTTAGCCAGTTACGAAGAAATGTGTGTGTCAGGTATACGATACATCTTGACTTGAGTTAATAGTTATTCGGTCATACAAATATATTCTAAATTCTAAAAATGCTTATCGGTCTATCGTGGTAATAGAAAAATAAGTCAAAATTTACGTGTCTCTTTTGCTATATATGTCAGCGCTAAGTGCCAGAATCAGATAGCTATGTAACAATACACCTCAGTTACACTTTCGTGATTAGCTAAGCATATTCTATGCACCTTGGGATATGCCCTGCACATATTGTTCCCACAGATTTCGGTCGAACTCCCTTATACACGTATACTCCCGACTCACCAGAATCGTTATCTTCGCCTCCCTACAGTACAATGTCCTCTTGAACTCCTTGACACCTGCTGAAGCTGCTTGGATTTCCACTATATTTAGAAGAAGAACTATTGAATAAATCTCACCTTGGTACATCCCCTGGCCATGTTGTTCTTCGTCTTCCACAGCTGCCTGTTGATCTCCCTTAAACACAGAGGCGTACTCCCGACTGGCTAGGATCGTCGTCTTCGACTCTCCTCAGTAGAACGTTCTCTTGAACTCCGCTTGTGGGTCCACTATATTTAGTACAATGGCTATTAAAAAGCTTCTACCTTGATACATCCCCTGCACATGTTGTTCTTCGTCTTCCACACTTGCCGATCGAACTCCCTTATACACGCATACTACCAACTCGCCAGGATCGTCATCTCCGCTTCTCCGCAATAGAACGTGTTCTTGAACTCCTTCATGACTTGTTGGAGCGCTGCTTGCGGGTCCACTATATTTAGAAAAATGCCCATTGAAAAACTTTTACCTTGGTACATCCCCTGCACATGTCGTTCTTCGTCTTCCACAGCTGCCGGTCGAACTCCCTGATACAGGCGTACTCCCGACTCGCCAGGATCGTCATCTTCGCCTCCCCACAGTAGAACGTCCTCTTGAACTCCTTGACGACTTGCTGGAGTTGCTTGTGCGTCCGCGCGCCGTAGTAGATGGTGGGAATGCTGGAATCAACAAGCATGGAGGTCCGGATTTGAAGGGACGTGATGAGGTTGTACAGCCGTCTGGAATAGAGTAATTGGTTACCTCCACCGGTGGACGCCACATGTTACACATTTCACTTTTTGTCATGCTGCATGCGTTATATACATTAAAGACAATACAAAGTTATCTAAATATATTACTATATCTATTGGCTTAATAATATGTACTGAATTTACGTCAGATTACGAGTACAAGAGTTCGAAGTTAATACTTTACAGGTTAATACTGTTTATAACCACCATAATTCTAGTCAGTGTAGAACCCACAAAAAAATCCATATTCCCTTAAAAACAACTAGGGAGACAATAAAAATATGATTTACATAATACATATTTCATAACCACTACAAAATACAAAATATAAATATATCCTATAACAATTTTACATCCCCAGACATTAAGGTGAATTAATCACAGATTATTGGAGTGTTATGTTACAGTTACATACTTACTAAGCCTTCTCAGCAGTACCCAATTTCGGATGTGGGCGTCAAGGAGTTGACTCAAAGTACGAGTATGTAGCTGTTGCGTTTCATGAGTCGTCTTATGTTTTTAAAGCTTAACCATATGTTTGCTAGAAGGACTAAAATGTACATCGGATTTTGCAGTAAGCTATAGGCCGAATTCCGCTTTCTCATAAAAACGGAGTTTCGTTCTCATTTTAAAACTACGCGTTGGATTATAATGAAACTTTTCACATACAATGACATGAGGTATATGCCTGTAATTCGTTTATATTGCTTCAGCTTATAAAACAAACAGAATAGAGCAACACAAGTTTAGTATGAAAAAATAAAATTCGCTGTATTTTTTTTACTATGGTATCTGAAGCTACATAAACTAATTAAAGGTATATACCGTATCCTATTATCTTATTTTATTTATTATTTATTTTATTTATTAAACAAATACTTATGACTATATTACATACAAAAGCTTCGCCAAACTGAAGACATATATTATCTTATTTATTTACTTTTTTTTATTACCCACATTATTTTATTTTAAGTACAAAGTTTACTGAGACAACTATGGTAAGTACAACTTTAATGAGAGCGTAACTACGTTTGTTTGTACGGAGAACTGTACCCCTAGTGTAAATTTGATCGACATCATAACGTGACGAACGCGTTTGCGTTAAGTCTCATTTTGTATAGGATTTTGAGTTTCCAAAACGTTCCGCTTGGCGCGCTCTTTCTAAATCCAATACAAAATGAGACTAAACGCAAACGCGTATGTCACGTTTCAAAATCGAATTTATTTACACTAGGGGTACAGAGCTTGCTGCGGACTCTTCAGATACTTATCCGTCTATCGTGGTAGTAAAGTTGTTCCAAACCTGACTCGAACGTAAGCCAGTGATTTTCGTGATTGATTACATGCCCATATTATATGAACAATTAGGCTTACCGAACTTGCTCAGGAGTTTCGGGTTCAGGCGGTTTGGTGGTCTTTTCAGGAGTAGAAGGTAGATCTGGTGACGTGGAGTCAGAATCGAAGGAGGTGTTCAGTTTCCGCTTCTTGTGGATGGTTACGAGACCGTTGGTCGATGATTCTGCGAACGAGTTTTTTTACACGTGTATGAATATAGATTGCAATGCATTATGTCCATGTCATTTCATTCCATAAAACATAGAAACGCTTATTAATATGTATAGCTTATAGCTTGGCTAGCCATTTGTGTGCCACTCTAGATTGATAGTTCTCTTTTTTTTAATTAGCCTGTTTGAGTGTCCCACTGCTGGACAAAGGTCTTTCCCCTTGATTTCCACGACTCCCAATTTGGTGTTTCCTCCGGCCAGTTGTTCAGGAAGCTGTCCAGGTCATCCCGCCATCTCCGTTTGGGCCTGCCCAGTCCACGTCCCTCTAACGGCATCCACTTGGTGGCTACGCTAACCCACCTCTCCGGATGCATGCGGTAGACATGGCCGGTCCAGTCCTATTGATAGTTCTAGTGTTTGAAATATACCCGTAGTTGTACCTCCGGTTCGTAATAAACCAACCATGAAAAGTGGTTTCAATATCATTAAACTCAAACTAGACGCTTATTTTCAGACTAAGACTATTTAGTTTTCAAATCATAATCATGCTGGGTCAAAGTTCCAAACGTAATTGGAAACACAGCATACAATATATCCTCTTCATATAACAATTACATATTTATAGAACATTATGGGAATATACAAATAGAAATACCTCTCACCGCTTGCCGCCTATATTCAAAACAACACACTAAACAGCCATCAAACCTCCGTAGAAACAGCATAGTTAACGAAATTACAGACTGTTCATTTAATGCACTAAGGATATTTACAAGAAGTGATATAACAGATACAGATGTAGTATATAATTATTTTCCACAGTATTTTCACGGAACCATACAAGCGTGTCTTGCTATTTCTGTCAGTCTCGGTACATACAGTACTGAGGTTGACTGAAGTAGCATGATAAATAAGAATGTTTCAGAGACAATACGATGAGAAACAATCTGCACTATATCTGTACCAAAGCTATACTATATGTACGTTTTACAGCTGGGCAAGCACGCATTGAGTAAGCATTGAGAAAAGTCAATATTGCACCAAAACTATGATTATACATACACATGTGGGCTTAGCAGAATAAATTTGTTTATTTCCTCTTATTTATTTATTTTCTTTAACGTTCTGACGTATTTTCCCATTCAAGAAAATAAAAAATACCAAGTAAACAGCTTTATGAAAAACCTACGCCAAGGAGTCCAAAGATATCTTAACAATATTAGCTTTTAAGTATTTTCTATTTTCATTAAAATTTACTGACTTCTTGTCTTTTCAAAAGTGGCATTCCAGAAAAGTGACCGGTATTTGACGCTAATTTGGCCACTTCTGATAAAGCCAAGACGTCGATATTTGGCACGATAACAGGTGATAACTTAGCTTTAATTTCCACGGTATATAATACACACTTCTGCAAGTTATTTAGCTTCTTTTAGCTTCCATAAGCGTCACGTCCTCGACAAAGCAGACCTTTTTGTAGACTATCCCAAAATATTCAAAACTGCCCCCTCTGTTATCAACGTTACGTGAACAGACAAGCGGCTTATATAGCACAGACGGTACATAGAGAGTAAATAGCAGGCGGACCGCCGTAGGCCGGACAAGGATCGGTAATGAAATATTCATTTTCGGCCGCGTGTAATGTTATACGATACAAGACCTGAATTTATACTGTTTATAGAAACGTAGGCGTAAGATGTACTTAAATAAAGGTTTTGGCTGGAATTTTGGTGACACTGAATTTATAAGAACGCCCGTCTGATGCCATTTTCTAGGGTTGAGATTTAGGACCAGTTTTGGCCGAACGATAATTAGAATTGACCATTAACCATTATTACAAATTGAACCGTAAACTGTAAGCGTTACGGTTTAAAAGTACTTATATTTAATGAAGACTAGACAGCTCATTTGGGTTTGAGATTTAACCTCTTCTCTATGTAAGATAAGGGTCCTGACTAGGGTTTGCACGACGGATCTGAAATGTATGGGAAGATCCGAGGATCCGGATCCAGTTCCGGAATATTTCATACATTTCGGATCCGGATTGCAAACCCTAATCCTAACCGAATTTTTAGTCATATTTTTGTATATTTTCAGAGAATCAGAGATTTTTGCTGCTCTTGTGCTGATACAGGACAACCGAGGTTTTTGACCAACACTCCATACGAAATGTTAATGAGGAAAAAAGTAGATGCATACCACCTAAAAACTAGACAGCTCATTTAGGTACACTCCACATATTCTTATTTGGAAAACCTAAAGAGCAACACGCACGACGCATTTAAACACTGATTGGAAGTTCAGAGTCTCTTGGGACTAAAGTAGCAGGTGCCGATGGCTCTAGGAGCTCAAATTAAGAGAGAAGTATACCACGTGGTCGTGTATGACACAAATAGAGAAAACGTTTTTCCAATTCTAAATAATTTCATTCTGCATGATTTTTTAGTATGTTATTGACACAATAAGAAATAGGTTTACAGGTTTTTTCATTTATTTATTTTCTCATTTTCCTCCATAGATCAATTTTTTCCACTACTAAAAAATTGTTTTGGAATGATCAATTTAAGCTCTTTCAAATGATACCCCACTTGACCTAGTCACTAGACTTTGAAATTTTTCCCCCTCTTCATATTGGGCATTTCACATAGTTATTAAAAATTAATTAACAAAATAATACTTTCAATGTGTCTGGGTTAGCGGCTGTGCCAATGTCAGCGGATGTCACAAAGGGAGTTATAGAGAAGGTAAATGGAAGCACAGAGAGAATGGGAGGAAGAGACTGGTTGCAGACAGTCGAAGATGATGATTAATTAATGAGACCACAGGAGAACCAGGTATCTTTTGAAACTAGGTAAGAGCAGTCTGAGACTACTGACGGGTATAATTACTGGTCACAACACTCTCAAAAGACATTATTATTACTGGAGTTTGTGGGCCTTTGAGTGCCACGTCGACCAGGCAGTGATCTATTGTGACAGCCCTTTAAAGTTACTAAGTTACTAATGCCCGTTGAATCCAGGAAATTCCAGATTCTTTGGGCCGTAATGTTCTGTACCTCATAGGGTTGCAATACGTGCCGCCCTAAGTGGGTACTTCTTTTTGACATTAGTGGTCCACAGGAACAGAGAATGTGCATTGCAGTCTCCTCTGACTCCTGACAGAACCTGCATGTCGCATCTTGTTTCTTTCCAATTTGAAACATGTGTTTGTTCAACTTACGAGTACAATGTCCAGTCAATAGACATCTTAAGATAATGAAAATCAGTAGAGACTTCTCCTGTCCACACTGTGGTCAGGAGGAGACTAGCCTACACTTACTAGCGGATTGTATTATGTATGCGGCACCGCGATATAATACATTCGGTAGAGACACACTGAAAGAAAGCGAACTAGAGGATATCGAACTCAAAGATGTCCTTCTGTTCTGCAGGAAAGCAAGAAATGCCGCCGGGACAGTAACCTGCAGCTCCAACTTCAGGGAAATGGGCTGAATGAACGCGACAAGTGATCGACAGCCCGCCTGTTTCCGGCCGGGCGTCCCTACACTACATCTACATCTGGGTTAGTGTTGTTCATAACTATTCCTTTCAAATCGAAAGCTTAAGTGGTTCTCGAGATATTTAGCGTTGTGACAGACGGACGGACGGACAGAGTCGCACCATAAGGGTTCCTTTTTTAGGTACCTTTTTGGTACGAAACCCTAAAAACTTACTACCTTTAGCTATAAAACCTAAACAACAGACACTACGCCATCAGATACCTATATCTAAGCGGCCGAGGTGCTCAAAAATATATGAACACGCACTGTAGCGCTTTGACAATAAAAGCGTGTTCAGATATTTGTGAGCACCTTGTCCGCCCCGATATAATTGATGGCAACTGTACCTGTCCTATGTATTTATTTAAAGCTTACTTTACTGATGACTTTTCTCCCCACTTGCTTGCAAATAAGCAAAATCACTCCCCCCTATTCAACTAAATATGTACACAATTATGCACCTTACGGCGGTGAGATAAGTATTAATATAGTGTAATTTTTATGGCTAAACCGAGACCCATATTTCCATTGCTTGTGCGATTCGGTTGATAGACATTCTTGGCTGAAACGTCATAACCTTAAGATAGTAAACGACCTATTCATTTAAATACGTATCTAATAGGCGAATGAACTTATCCTACTTCGCTTAGTGTTGTTAAGGCCGAGATTTTTTTTTTAATTATAGGCCTCCACTCAGTTTTTTACAAGCTTTTGTTTAACTTGCCCTATGTGTATGTTCGTTTGTTAGTTAGTAGTGTGGGTCAAATCTTGGAAGCTAAATTTGACCCAGTTTCCTGTTTCCGATTGAGCTGAAATTTTGCATACATATGTAAGTAGGGTGACAATACAATATTATGGTACCATCCAGGTGATCTGATGACGGAGACAGGAGGTGGCCAACTCTGTGATGAATCAAAGCAACCTAACTGTGTTTGGTTTTTTTTAATTGTCTCGATGAGTATTAGTTGCCTATGTAAGAAATGTACAGTCAGCGATCAAAGCTTGTACCAAAAAAGAAATTTTTGCCAAAAACTTATTTTTTAGTTCTATCTACATTTGCTTTCGCTTCGTCTCGCTTGTACTACGCAAGCGTCCAGAATAACCCCCCTTGTAATGAAAGGGGAACGGAGTCGACAAGTGGCCGGGGGACGTAATCTCTCGAGTGCGTCATTGTCATCGTTCCAGACGCCATGTTTAATGATTTGGTGAAAAATTGCGAACGCTGGGGTATTGGGATAAGCCTGCGGTTGGTATAAGATATGATATTGATATCAGTGGGGAAGGGTCGAAATACTCTTACGAAGGCCGGAGCAAATTTTTTTGGCTGGTATTTTTGTTCTGCACCTTCAAATGTGTCTGGGGAGAGAGGTTCCATGCGCTTGACTCCGGAGCTGGAGGGGTCCAGGTCGCACGGCTTGTCGTAGATGCTCTTCTCACCTGGAGACAATATATTAGAAATGATTAAATAGCGTTATTCGCATCTAAAAAGCAAAAATCGTAAGATACTCGTAAGAAGACACCATTGATTGATATCTAAAATAATGATCGATGCACAAGCGTAATTGTATTGATTCAATTTAGGATGTATTGATCCGTAATCGTGATTTTAGCGATGCTGTAATGCGATAGTAGAGATGCAGAACTGTGTTTGACGTGTGCGAGCGTATGTACATGACCGGCCGCTCATGACGAACGACCGGTCTGGCCTAGTCGGTAGTGAGTGTAGTGACCCTGCATGAAGCCGATAGTTCTAGGTTCGAATCCTGGTAAAGAAATTTATTTGTATGATGAGCACAGATGTTTGTTCTTGAGTCATGGGTGTTTTCTGTATTTTAGTATTTGTGTCAAGTATTTGTACAACACAAGCTTTCTTTGGGGCTTAGGTAGTCATAGTCAATTTGTGTAAGGTTGGCTTATATATTTATTTATAACCAGTGACAGCTTTGTGACTGTATCGCGATCTTTCGGCGACGGAATTTCTGCATAATGTAATTGTTTTTTGATTTCGTGGGTTTGCATATAGCACACAAATAAAAACAAAAAAAAAGTAAAAAGTAAAGTAAGTGTAAAGTTTTTATTTTTTACTTTGTATGTTATTAACACATATATGGGTGGTTGTATAAATAAATAAAATTGAATTGAAATGCCTGAAAAAAAAACCAGAACTATTTTTATGTATTTATACCAAACCTACCATAACTGTCAAGAAAATAATATCCAAAATCAGACTGATAAAATATCATCGCCTGATAAACTGGGCCTCAATTCAGCAGCAAACATTTCCATTCATATCTAATCTGTTTATCAGTGCACCCGCTCTCACTGAACTTCAACTAAGAGCGGCACGACTTGATAAACGTACGGAATATGAATTGAAATTAAAAAGAAGTCTTTTATTGTGGCAAAAAAAATATAGTACATACAGAGCAACGGATAAGCAAAAAAGCACAACAGGGTGTAAGTCCAATAGGGTTGTTGAAATTAGTGAAATGGTTGTTGTACCTACAATAAGGGACTGTTATTCCAAAGGTTAGGTCAAAGAATCAGCAGCTGATTTTGCTAGGTCCCTTTTAATTATTCTATATTTAATTATATTTCATGTAATATTAAGCCATTTTGATGTGAATTAAATAGTTTTAGTGTTAATTTTAATGTATACATAATAAGTGAAGTGCTTTAGTGACGTTTACAAGTGTCTTGTAATATCTTAAATTTGTAGCCGTTGTAGGTTATAAATTTAAATTTGTGTTCGTCTCGGTATATTTTCTATGTTTTTATCGCTATTTATTACCAATTTTGTTTGTATTACAGCGTAGTAAATCATTGTACAGAGTCAGAACACAGTGTAGGCATAGTGAAACGTCACTATTTCATGTAAGTACGCTCGTAATATCGCTTAGCTTGAGTAAGCAATTCCCTGGTTTGTTTTGGGTCTATCCTACTATAAAATACATTTATAATGCTAACTCGCAGAGCAGCTGCAGCGGTTCGCCAGCAGGAGGCTGACAAACTCCAAATTACCTTGCTGGAATTAAAAAAATCCAAGGAATTGTGTGCTCAACTGCTTAGTGAAAGAGAGGATAGTGAAAAGGAACTATTATTATCACTTAATAGTATAGAGAAGTTAAAGAAGGAACTATGTTCTTTAGAAAATGTTTACAATGATGTAAATTCAGAGCGGGCCCGGCTCCAGGAGACGGTTGACAAGTTTACTGAGTGTAGTGCAGCATATGAACAGGCCTTGACAGACATCAACTCATTAGAGAGAGCACTGCACGACGCCCACGAGCAAATCTACGAGCTACAGGAGGCCCAAAATATTGCTGCAGCGGCACACACTCAAAACTTATTCGAGGAACTGGTCCGGCCCGACTCACAGTTGGTTGCCGCTCCAATTGAAAACCCTGTTGTTAGTATAGATTTAATCAATGAATCCACCACACCAAGACTAGTAAATTGCAGCGGAAACAAACTCAAAAAATATATTAAATTAAATAGAATGATTAAAAAAAACCAGAGATTATCAAAAATGAATAAATTGTTTTTTAAGAAATTGAGATTTTGTAAAATTAATGTTAATTTAGTGGATAAGTTAGACTTGTATTCTGTTCAATTAGAACATAGTAAACTACAGTATGAAACTGACACACAGATTTTAAAATCAAAAGTTCAGAGTTTGGAGGATTCTATACAATCCCTAGAAACAATAAATGAGAGTTCGAAAAAGGTGATTAATGAATATTCTTTAGCCATGGATGATTTAATATCCCAGATTAAGCACAATTCAGAGCGGTTTGAGTCGCTGACCAATGCCCAGTCATGTGCATGTAAGCAAGCGACTGGACATTTGTTGACCAGTGTACTCGATCCAAGCCTGTGTGACAGTTTACCACAACAGCAAATAAATGATAATAGCTCCTTCCACACTCCACAACAAAGCACACCTAAACCTAATATTATTATGTATTGTGATGAAATTGGGAGCAATATGAGCTCATTTTTAAACTATCACCTAAAGGGACTTAGTACAATCAGCAATTGTCTGCCTCACAGTAGCTTTGAAAATATCTTAAAACAAATTTTAAATGACAGTAATATTAATTCTAAGACAACACTGCTAATTCTTATGGGTAATAGGGGAAATGTGAACAAAAATAATTTACTTAAATACTTTGAACAGTTAAATTCACTTGCAGTGCATGAAATTATTATTTTCACATTCCCCTATTGTGAGCAAATGTCAGAGGCAGAAAATAACATTAGACATAAGTTGAATATATCTCTATATAATCTTTGTACATATAGTAGTAAGTTTATCATAATTGACACTAACAAATTTGTTAGTAAATACCATATGCCTATGGTGTTTTTGACTAAAGGTAAGTGTTACCTTTCAAATTATTACAAGAGACAAATAGCTTTATCGCTATCCTATTTACTTGACATTTCTGCCAAGAATTTGGCAGACAACTCTGCTCCTATTGAGCAGCCCAGTGTGAGCTTGGAATTGGTTCCAGTCATAACCAATGATTTAAACTAGCTGTTAAGACAAAAGATTCTGTCTCTGGCAATTTAGTTTTAAATAAATATAATGAAAAATACTGTAAACATGGAAAGTATATCCACCTGGTGCATCAAAACATTCAATGTATTAGAGGAAAAGATTTACAGATTGAACTTTTTATGAACGATTTTTATGTTGATATTTTATGTATTACTGAACATTGGTTAACAAATAATGAATTAATGCCTCAATTTAATAATCATCAGGTGGGAAGTTCGTTCACCAGAATTAGTTCCATACATGGTGGGTCGTTAATTATATTAAATAATCAGTTAAAATTTAAGGAACGTAAGGATATTGTATCCATGTCTGTTGAACGGACTATAGAACTAAGTGCAGTAGAATTGGAGCAATTTATTGTTGTCTGTGTGTATAGGCCGCCATTAAGTAATTTTGAAATATTTGAAAGTGTAATGGATTCTGTGCTACTTAAAATATCATCTTCTAGTAAGAAATTATTTATATGCGGCGACTTTAATGTAAATATTTTGGAAAATTCAACAATGTCTTGTAGATTGTTGAATCTATTCAAATCTGGTAATCTCAACCACATGTTTATGGAGCCTACTAGAGTGACTGCTACTAGTGCAACCTGTATAGATAATATTTTCACTGATATTGTTCCTATTACTAAAAAAGTTATCAGTAATTTAGAATCAGACCACTTAGGTCAATTAATGGTATTTGAGACATTAAGGAAAAATACTTTGAGAAAACAAATAACTTTTGTACCAGTAACCTCGGACCGCGTAGAAAGAATGAAGCAAAGTCTAGTTCAGGCGCTACCCTTTTTGTCTTCCGATATGGGTCCAAATAGTATGTATAATTCATTCTTTCACACTTTTATGGATCATTATAATGCGATATTTACTTCAAAATCGGTCGTAGTTAGTGGTGCATCAGTTTTTAGTGAGTGGGCTACTGCGGACTTACATCAACGAAGACGTGCACTGTATGCCTTGTATGAGGAACGGCGGTTTAACACGAGTGATGAATTTAAAGAACATGTCAAGCAATATTCGAAAAAGTTTAAAATAGATTGTCATATAGCTAAGCGAAATTATCTAAGTCAAAGAATAAAAAATAGTACCAACATTATTAAAGCAACCTGGAAAGTAATCAATGTGGAGACTGGTCGCTCGAAACACAGAGTGAATGATTTTAAACTAAATATTGATAACAAAATTATAGATTCCAATTTAGAAGTAGCTACAGAATTTGAAATTTTTTTCACTGACGTACCAGTTTTCACAACTAAGGATTTAAATTCATCACCCTCATCTGCTGTTACTCTATTAAAAGATAACGCTCCAGAGTGTTGTGGAGATTTTCATTTTGAACGTGTTTGTACCTCCGATGTAGTAAAGGCGTTTAATTCGGTTAATGTCAAAAAAACGAATGACCTCTGGGGAGTCTCTGTCCATGCTGTCAAATCCTTAGTAGAAATTATAGCGCCTGACTTAGTAATTATATTTAACAACAGTGTTGATTGCGGCGAGTTTCCTGATTTAATGAAACATAGTAAAATAACTCCTTTATTTAAATCGGGTAGCAACTCTGACCCCACTAACTTTAGACCGATATCTGTGCTACCAACGTTCAGTAAGATTTTTGAAAAAATAATTCTTTCTCAATTAGTACGACATTTTAACGTCAATAATTTAATGCATAATAAGCAGTTTGGTTTTACACGGGGTCGCTCGACAACCGATGCTGGTGTCGAGCTAATTAAGCATATCTTCGATGCCTGGGAGGAGTCACGAGATGCTATAGGTATCTTCTGTGATTTGTCTAAGGCCTTCGACTGCGTTTGTCATGAAACATTAATCAGGAAACTACACTATTATGGAGTTAGAGGAGCGGCACTGGATTTACTTAAGTCCTACTTAAATGGTAGAATACAAAGGGTCGATGTGAATGGACAGCGATCACCGGGGTCATTGGTCTCTATGGGTGTACCACAGGGGTCAATATTGGGACCTTTCCTGTTCCTTATCTACATAAATGACTTGCCATTCCTTGTAAAGACCCACCATGATATAGTATTGTTTGCAGACGACACTTCACTTATTTTCAAAGTCAAACGACAGCAACAAGCTTACAATGATGTAAACGATGCTATTTCTAAAGTAGTAAATTGGTTCAATGTTAATAATTTATTGTTAAATGAGAATAAGACTAAATGTATTAAGTTTGTCACTAGTAATGTAAGGCATGTACAAACAAGTGTCATTGTGAAGGATGAGGAATTGGAATTAGTTGATAGTACAGTTTTTCTTGGTATAACTTTAGATTCTAAACTCCAGTGGGGTCCCCATATTGCTACTCTTTCGAATAGACTGAGTTCTGCAGCTTTTGCAGTAAGCAAAATCCGTCAGTTAACTGATGTCAAAACAGCTCGATTAGTATATTTTAGTTACTTCCATAGCATTATGTCATATGGTATTTTACTGTGGGGTGGTGCTTCAGAGATAAATACCATTTTTGTTCTGCAGAAGAGGGCTATTCGAGCAATATATAAAATGAACCATAGAGACTCACTGAGAGATAAATTTAAGGAAATTGACATCATGACAGTGCACTGTCAATACATTTATGAGAATATTCTGTATGTGCATAAAAATATTGCCGATTTTAAGAAAAATTGTGACATTCATAATATTAATACTAGAAATAAACATAAGCTCGCCGTGCCCTTCACTCGGCTCCATAAAATTAAAAAATCATTCATGTGTAATTGTGTGAGATTTTATAATAAACTTCCAAACCATATTACTGAGTTACCAATTAATAAATTTAAGAATCATGTAAAGCGTAAACTTATTTCTAAAGCTTATTATACCACACAAGACTACATGAATGATAAAACAACGTGGGATTAATTGTGATTCGAAATGATTAATTATTTATTATATTTGAATAATGATGATGAAATGGATATTCCAATGCATGTATTTCCTTTGTTGTTTTTATTATATTTGTTTGACATTTAGAATTTATTCTAGAAACAATCTAGACTAGTATTTTTTATACATTTTTTTTTTGTATGACTGTATTTTGTGAAAGTTTTAGTATTCAATTTGATCTATGAATTATATTCATTAGTATTATATATGGAATAATATTTACAACATCAATAAATTGCTCTGATAATTAGATTAAGATAATTATATGTAATACTGTCTTACTATTCATAAGTGCTTGTTGCTAGGCCTACATGAATAAAGTATATTTGAATTGAATTGAATTGAAAGGCCCATTTAGATGGTGAGAGTTTTTCGCCACGACCATACGTTTATCGTACCATTGACACGAACTATAGCTATGGTTGATATACAACAAACTGCATCAAAATATTATTAATTTTGGCGTTGAAACTCTAGGTCCATGGGGTCTCAACGCGCACAAGTTTTTTGCAGAAATCGCGAAACGTCTGGTTGACGTAACTGGTGATCGAAGAGCTAGCGCCTTCCTCGGACAACGTATCAGTATTGCGATACAAGGAGGAAATGCCGCCAGCATTCTTGGTAAATGCCTCAAGGGCCTATTTTAGATTTAAGCTACTATAGTCATCCTCTGTATATATCCATCATGTACATTGTTATTTTAAATAAAGTAATTGTTAATAATGTTAATATCCAGTTAGGAAATGAGGACTACGTTTGTATGAAAAGGCGGTTTTAGGGCGGTCGTGGCCTACCCTCTCAAGCTATCTTAGAAAACGATATTCTGCATTAACTGAAGAGACAAACTTTCAAGTAACATGTATCAGGTCTGGTACCAGTTTTCCTTGCTAGAAATTGTACAAATAAATTAGACCGAGTAGAAGTTTTGCATGGCTGGCATGGTCGGCCTAAGAGGATGGCTGGACGCATTTCTCAGCAACAGCAACAAATGGATGCTGCAGTTCATCGGGACGATTGGAAGACTAGGGGGGAGGCCTTTGCCCAGCAGTGGGACACTTTATAGGCTCGTTAAAAAAAAGAAGTTTTGAATCTAAAACCGCGAACGCCGTTTTACGATAACGCGTTATTGTTGAGATGCCGAGGTCACAGTAACTGATTCGCTTTAATGCTCGACTCAGTAAAAAATTGAGAAGTACACGGTCTGATAACGATAAGATGTGATCATGACAATGACAGTTCAAATCACCCAAGTGTTGTGAACGAACGTGATAGAAAGTGTGGAAAATGGACGAGTTTTTGGGGAAGAAATACGCTTTGAAAAAGTCGGACAACTTTGAAGAATATCTTGTATTTATTGGTAAGTGAAGTTATGGTTTTCAAAAATATAAACATAAGCTAACACATAAATATAAAGACCTTTCTAATCTGACGTAAACATTGAATCTTTATCAAATAAATTAAAAAAAACAATCATACCTCTGAAAATTATGTAAAAAGTGTTTAAAATTAGGATAATAACAATAGATTTTTAAAGATTTCTTTGTAATGCTTGTTTAAATAGACTGTAATAAACAAAAATTGGCCTAGAGCGGACTAAAAGGATGACGATGATCAGTGCAAATATATGTATTAATAAATTATATGTAATTAAATCTTTAATCTAAATTCGTATATGATGAAAAAAACAATTACAGAAATTTATTTTAGTGCCATCTATAATCTGTCGCCTGTACTACAACGATAAATATTAGTGACAGATCAATGCTTGCTTTTAGTACAGATAGATCCTGTTAGGTGGCAGTAAAATCACCAATGGAATTAATAAGTACAAAAAAAAGCGGCCAAGTGCGAGTCGGACTCGTGCACGAAGGGTTTCGTACCATTGTCTAAAAATAACTTTTTTTGTATGGGAGCTCCCTTAAATATTTATTTTATTCTGTTTTTAGTATTTGTTGTTATAGCGGCAACAGAAATACATAATTTGTAGAAATTTCAACTGGCTAACTATTACGGCTCATGGTCATGAGATACAGTCTGGTGACTGACAGACGGACGGACGGACGGACGGACGGAAGGACGGACGGACGGAGTCTCAATAATAAGGTCCCGTTTGACCCTTTGGGTACGGAACCCTAAAAAGGTCAACATGTCATGTTGTATAATTTCAGGTAAAAACTATTTCCAAAGAAAAGCAGCCCTTTCCCTGAGCCAAGAGAACTGGTTGACTAAGGACGAAACCGGAGCGTACACATTCCACTTCCACTCTCCTTTTGCTAGCGCTTCCACAACATTTATATCAGGGAAAGAAGTAGAGGAGACCAGGCCTGATGGTGTTAAGGTACGCTAAGGTATACTACTCTGGTTTACACGGCGTGATACTTTATGACTTAGTTTATTCGTTTATAGAAATAGAGAACATATAATTTTTATTAATCATATATCTAATAAAACTTACAGGCCCTATCGAGTATTATTTATTAAATGTCATTCCAATATGATCCTGATCTGTAAGTGTCAAAAGTGACGTTTTTGGATTCGGCTTTCAGTTATTCTCAGATCTCATCAATCTCAAAATCAAACCAAACGTTTAAAAACATTGGTTACAGGTGAAGGCATTAATAACAATAGAAGACAACAAAATGATCCACATACAGACGGAGGAAAACGGAAGAATCTCAAAACACGAACGTGTGTTTTCTCCAGACTCAATGACAGTGGTAAATCATATTATATAAACAGGTTATAAAGCAAGAGAAGTACAGAGTTAAGCCGCGTATCCACTAGAGGCAGCCTCGGGTCGAGCGGCTGCCTCGCTCCCAGGCCATGCAAGTGGAGATGCTGCCTCAACCTGAGGCACGCCGCAACAGGAGGCAAATTCGTCGCCGCCAGCCGAGCCAAATGTTGTCGGTTTTTTGCCGTGCTCAAAGGAGCCCCATTCCGCGTCGTGCATTTGACAGAGACGGGCTCGCATTCTGCTTGCCGTAACGTGGCTCAAGCCTATGCCTCAGAGCGAGCAGCCTCAAACTGAGGCTGTTTGCTTCAAGTCGAGGCTGCTCTAATGGATACGCGGCTTTAGGTATATCGACATTTAGTCACCCCATCCTCAAAAAAAATGTTAGAATAATTTTAAATAACGCTTCTCTGCTAATCTTTTTACGCTCAGACGCTCACATTTGGATCCGGATCTGAGGGATTAACCATATGTTTTTTTTTGCAATCCGGAACTGGATCCGGACCTGATGGATTTACCATATAATTTGTATCCGGATTGTAAGCCCCTAATACGTCGTACATTTCAAAATTGGTTACCAGCTTTATCAAAATATTATTATAATACTCGTATAGGGTTATCCCTACAATTTCGATGTTGATATGTTAACCATAGTCTGCCGCGTACAGGCGGGATTCGACCAGTGTGCATGTGCGGCACTATGCGGGATTTAGAATAAAACCAAGAGAATAAGGATGCCTTTCGACCAGAGATGTGCTATGCTTGCTATACTATATTTTCATACATTTGAAATGCAGTTCCAGCTACTGCTACGTTTCAAATTTCAAATGTATAAAAACATACTCGTAGCATAGCACAGCATAGCACATCTCTGGTCGAACGGCACCCTAAGGGTCGCTGGTACCACACCGCCTGTCACCGAAGACAGTTTGTTGGCAGACCGTTAAAGTTATTTCATAGTTCTTTTCTTGGCAGCGTAGCACGCTTATCAGAAATATGAAAACTTGGATTATGAATGCATATAGAATGCCACTATCGATTTGATAAAGATACAACTGAGAAAAGGTTTGTTTTGAACAAAAGATACGATAATGTCTTATTATTATATTTCAGATAACCACATTCACAACTGTGTATGGTGCCGAGAAAACAGCAACAAGACACTATGTTTTAGTCGAATGATATTTGTAAATACATATGTTATTCAAGGCTCGCATATCGGTTCAATTTTCAAACAGTTATCATATATTTGACGTAAGTCTTCATTTTGGTGTAGGTTTAATAAAATATATTTTAAATCCGGTTTATGTTGATACTGGTAATAAAAAAATCAACCCAAACAGGGTACTAAGCTATGTATTAAGTATTTTGTCGAATTAACCAGTAACGACCCGATTCGAACTTTGTTATACATATGTCAAATATTAGGTCTAGATTAGATAAAAGTCAATTTTGATACTGAGATATCCGATCCGTATCGTATCTTGACCTAATATTTGATGTATCTTAAAGTTCGAATCGGGTCGTAAATGTAGGTTGCAATAAAATAACGCGTTTTCAAAAAAGTTCAGAGTATAAACGTAAATAACCGGTATGAATATTTTAATACGGTTAAAGATAATATTTTAGTGATAAATAGTTTAACTACATGTACATTTACTCAATTCATGAAATCATTTAATGAATTCTCTGTACTGTAAAGTTTTAGAATAAGTAGTGACAAGTACAGTGTAGTTGTATCCCATCCTATACCCGTTTACGAGCGACGTTTATAAACCAAATGACACATAACGGCTGTAACAGTTTTGATGAAAATTCCTTAGGTAAAAAAACGATCCAGATAATTCACATTTGTTATAATTGGTTGTCCCTATTTTTACGACCACGTCGATTTTATACAGGTCACATGTACGAGTATCTTAAGTGTCAAGCGAATGCGAATGTCCGAATGCGAATACGAATGTTAGGGAATATGTAGTTATTATTATCATTCCTAATTAGAAAAAAATCTGTTGGTACATAAAACATACGTTACCTTAGAACGGGATGTTATAAAGTGTTGAAAAATGCTGTCTACTGGTCAAAATGCATGACTTGAAAACTGCGCGCACTGCCCATACGCGAATCGACGACACATTCGCATTTAGCAAAACATTCGGTTCATTTGATTTGAATATTCGTATATACGAATACGAATATTCGTGACATGGGAGTGTTGAGGTCGAGATAAGTTGACGAGGAAGTATTTGTAGAATGATCGCTAGTTGGTATTAAGACTGACATTAAATATTGAACACTTGAAGTTTTATTAAGTTGCAGTGCAACTTTTATATAACATTTATCGGTACTCAATCTTTTACTTTATTTTATATTTAAGTCTGGCAGTATTCACAAGTAATTAGTTACAAAGTTTTTTTTTCATATATTGTACTTGTACTTATTTATCATGATTAAAAAAAAAGATTATTATTGAGGAAACACTATTGATCCTTTGTTACTTTTATGAAGAAAATTGTTACGTCATGTTGCGTAAAGATGTGCTATACTTGTAGCGCTACGCCGTAGCTATAACCTGTAATACTCCGCATGTAGAAAAAATACTTCGTAGAGGTATATGAAATATTTGCCGCGCCCAACAGGGTACATAATAATGTGATCAATAATTATATTTGTATTTCACCACACAGGTGAACCATTATGTGCAATAAAATGATTGAATATTGAGTATTGAAATATGCATATTATTCTCAATAGATGTCGCTGGAATTCATAAATTATAGTATTGTATTTAATAAAATTGGCCAAAAAGGTATTTCAATTATTCAAACAATGCAATGTAATGTATTAACAATGTTTTCCTTTTTCAAAACAACCCAGCCACAAGCTCTACCCTTCTCAATTTCCTATGCCCATTAACTATTAGATTACACTATAAATTACACGAAAGCCCACTATTAAATCGTTCCCATAATCAAATTTCGGCCTAATCCCGTATCGACTTTCACTTTACATGGCTCAGCAAACCAGAACGTTCTCCAGGGCACTTTCCAAAACACGATTCCCTATTCCATTAGACCCTCCCGAAGTTATCTCGCGTTATTTACATCGCCTGACCGTATCGTCTTATGTACCCCCTATGTGTATCACCCTCTGTTCGGTACATAAGTAAGCCACTTTAAACCTTATATCGTTGTTTTAAGGTTTATTTTGGTGGGTGAGATGTGGGGTGGCGACGGGTTGGGTAGCGGTGTCGTCGCCATGGCAACGCGGCGCCCGGACAGCGGATCGCGACGCCCGCAGTGTCGGCCGCCGCGCCCGCACCCCGCCGCGCAAGTGACACGCGCTGCAAAAAAGCACAACCACCCTGTATGTGGGGTGGCAATGATATCGAAATTTTGTAGGATTTTATAACAATGTTAGAAGCTTTACGAGGCATGAACTCTGGAAATAGAACGTAAGTAATTCAAGGTTTTTGCGGTCAAACTGTTGTAGCAAAACCTGGGAATTGCACAGATTTTCTGTATAAATCGAGTTTCAATCGTCGTAGGTGTATTCATTTAAGGAATGTTACTAAAACGTTGTCAAGAGCGTGACCGCTAATGTTCTGTTTTTAAATGCTCAACTCGTAAATCATTTCAGCTTAAAATTCCATCTGCCTTAGTTGTTTTCCAAACACTTAAGATAATTTCTAATATCATAGTCTAAGCTGATAATGTGACTAAAATCAGTACCTACTGTTCATAAAATGTAAAAAAAAAGATTAGGGTGCAATTTTTGTCTTTTTCTCTGGTTATTTGCTAAATGCCCCTTTCGTAATTCCTTTAATTTTTATCTATTCCCATTCGCAAAATTTCTCACTTTAATGATCCGGTCCCTTAAACTTGCAGTACTTCCTCACCATAGTGCTTGTTTTTCTGGAAGCTAGTTTAGTATGTATGAAATAAAATAATCGATTCGTTTCTGGGTCATTCCACGGGTGGGACATTTTTATTCCTTTTTTACTTATAGGTACTTTGATTTATTTCTCCCTGGCACCTACAATATTTGTATTAAATATTATACAATCGTAAACCAAATAATCATTTTATACTTCACCATTGAAAAAAAGTAATAAAATGGTTTTTTTATTATTAGAAATGGATGGTATTAGAAGTACGAAGGGTGGGACAAAAAAAAACAACAAAAGGACATCATCAAAAACTTCGCAAATTGTAACAAACTATGCAATTTTATTAAACAACTTTTTTATATATATATATATAACAGGGGTCGCCAAATGTCCGGACCGCCGACCCATTTTGTGCGGACCGCGAGAACACAGCAACTTTTGCACTACAGAGTACGTAATTTAAAATAAAAATGTATCCCCCGCATTATCTTTGTTGACGTCAATTTGAAAACGGCCGGGCGAAGTCACTAGCTAAGATAGTCCAGATAGTCCGCAACAGAAAATGTAATTTTTCTCATTGATATGTAAAAAAATACCTTTGTTATTTCTGTAATTACATTTGTTTAATAAATATTTTTTCTATAAAATGTTGTGCGGACCGCGATGGTCATTTCATTTCTTAAAACAGACCCCGAGCGAAACTAATTGGTGACCCCTGATATATAAAATATATATAATAAATGTTCTGAGATTGTATGAATTAAGCACTTGTATAATTCATGCAATGAAACTTGAGCAATTTTCATAAATTACTTGATTGAATTGAGAGATGTCGTATACATTTTTGAGATGTTTTCGTAACACACCTTGTTACCGTAGAAATAAAGACGTGTTCTGATTCCATATTTGGACATTAGGCCAACTCTATCTGTTTGTTGCTGACTGCACGAGTGGAGTTATTTGGACTTAGAATTGTGAGCTATCCTAGTGTCCAAGCCGTCATGGTGACCCTACCGCCCGCCCCCGGGGTCGGATCGATGGCGGGAGGAGCTCGCACCTTTTGTTTAGGACCCCAGCCCCCCTTCATTACCCGTGCCCGTGTTTGCAAACGGTTTAGGCGCCTAAATGTAGGAAATGTCACGGTTTCACTTTTTATTATTTACCTCCGCCCGTCGAGTGCTTTCAGAGAGTTTTAGATGCAGTCTTTTGAGGAAATGTTTGAGTGTGTCTTAGAAGTTGCGACGTGAATGGGTTCTGGAGAGGTTTTTTTATGCCAATATTTACCGTTAGAAAGTTTACCTTGATATTGATAATTCTTAGAACTGAAATTCCAATAAAAAATTATACCTATCTAACATATACTTACAGCGTAAACAATTAAACATACACACAGCATACAGCGTAAATGAAAAGAACTATTATTCAGCTAATGGCATAGTATTTAGGCGTACAAATGTAGGAAGTGTCGCTGTTTTTTTTACCTCCGCTATATAACCAGTAGAGTACTTTTGAGTTTTAGATGCATTAATTTGAGAAAATGAGTATGCCTAAGATGTTGCGACGTAAATGTGTTTTCAAGAGGTTTTTCATGCAAACAGAGCCCCTAGTGTAAAATTCGATAGCGAAACGTGACGTACGCGTTTGCGTTAAGTCTCATTTTGTATGCGATTTAGAAACAGCGCGCCAAACGGGACGTTTTGGAAACTCAAAATCCCATACAAAATGAGACTTAACGCAAACGCGTACGTCACGTTTCGTTATCGAATAAATTTACACTAGGGGTACTGAGCTATGCCGTTACGCGGAAACCTTTATTAAACTAATAAAATACCTTCTTACGGTATAAAGACTATCTTTACTTCATTTAGGCAATATTTGGCATTAGGTAACGTTAGTAGGTGGGTAGGTGTTCAATCACACAACGTGCCTCTTATGGAGAGGCCGAAGGATTAGGTTCCGTAGGGTCAAATACCGAAAACAACTGCAAGAGGCACGTCTTTAGTGATCAAACACGGAACATTGGTTCAAGTGTCTTGATGCAAAGGCCGAAAGTCAAGCTACGGGCCTACGCCCGAAGGCCCAGAGCGTCCGATAAGTCCATGCTTTTTGTAACTTTAACAAAAATCTTAATTGCGAAGTGCTTGTTGAGCTCGGGTTTCAGTTTCCACATATAAGTAGACATTGTGCATTTGAGCACTTTTGTGAGTAGGTAAGGTACGATAATTATATGGATTTTTTTTGGTCAATTTGGCTTTTCGATTTTATTCTTAACGGCTTCGCAGCGAAGCCATCCACATTCAGTTTAACCCATTACCAGGCTAAGGGATATATATTTCCCACATGGGGCTCTTCAAACATGTGTTCTATTTTCGATGAGTAAGACTAGGGTTAAGCTAATATGTAGTATTGTAATATCGGGCCAAATTCATCTTGGCCGTACATTATGCCTCAGATTACAGTACCATGCTGCCATTTTACCTATATACCAAAAAAAAGAAAAAAATCTAATTTCTGAATGTGATCAACCTTCTACGCCTACATTTTCAACCGTGTTAGCTAATGACGAGAATACCTGGGGACCTACGGCGAAAACCGAAATTCGCAAATTGCGGGGATCTTTCTCTTTTACTCTCACTAAGACGTAATTCGAGTGACAGAGAAAAATGCCCGCAATTGACGAACTTAGATTTTCGCGGTTATAGCCCTGATCTAATTTTAAAATACACGCGCCAACTTGTTTAAAAAAGTAGCCAGACCATTTAACAATGGCGGGAGATATTTTTGCCGCGGCAGCCTAATAAGGTTTCCCGGGAAATGGAGAGCGGGAAAACGAGGGAAAGTGAATTAAAACAGGCCATTTAATTTGTAATAGCAGGTGACTCCTAGTGTTCCTTTAAAGTATGGATATATTAAACAAGATAAATAAACTTGCTTTTTATTTTCACATTACATAAAGTATAGATACATTAACACATTGAGTACCTTTCCTCTACAAAGCGGGAAAACGCTGGGATCGGCTACGAGCGTAGCGTTACGAAAACGTTCGTAGTGAATGTGTTAAAAAAACAATTTTCTAATTAATCTAATGTGAATCGGTGTACGGTGGCACATTACGGTGACCGAAGAGCTGGCGGCTTCCTCGCACGACGTATCAGCATTGCTATACAACGAGGAAATGCCGCCAGCATCCATGGTACTCATACAATGCCTCAAGGGCCTATGTTAGATTTAAGCTAGCTATAGTAACACCACTGTATATATCCATTATGTATATTGTTATTGTAAATAACATTTGTTCAATAGTGTGGATCCCTTTTGGGTAAAAGCCTCTTCACACTCTCTCCATTTATCTCTATCTTGGGCTGTTTTAATTCAATAGATGTCTGCTACTGAGATTGTCTTCTAAAAACAATATTTTTTCATCACACTTGCTCGATCTCATTTCATGCAGGTGTGCTGAACGACAAATGCCTATTTTGTTCCCGCGGGAGTTATGGATTGTGAAAAAAAAGCCGTAACTCCCTAGGGAGTTATAGCTTTTTTTAATTATGTCACTTATTCATACAAACCAAGTATCATAAATGAGTTTTACTTTAAAAATACTTGCGTTTATAATTTAATATTTTTGTTTATGTTTAAAATTATTTAATTAGATTATTTTAACAGTCGTTTAAAAAAAATTCACATAATTTTCAATCGTGGCTGAATGCCGAATAGGTCTGTGCCTTCGATGCCTCACCTGCCAAGAAATTACAAAATGGCGGACGAATGTTTGATATGTCACCGTATTTCAGAATTATTTCACTTAAAATTTAGTTTTTCCTTCGCATGTGTGATGAAAAACATTGTGTGTAACTCCGGAGTAAGAGTATTGCAAACTCGAGTCTTTAATTCCCTCCAGCCTGCGGCTGTTGGCAATTACCACCCTCGTATCCAAAATTTCACTTACCCCCCCGACCCTATCGGCGGCTTTTTCCCACCATTTTGGATATAATGCATCCAAGCCCCCCCCCCATCTCCTTTTCGGTCTGCTTGCACCCCGTCCCGCACCGTCTATGGTGTTCCGTGGGTCCCACTCAGTAACCAAAAACAAAAACTAAACACACACTCAGTAAAAATAAAAATTATTAATTCTCAGACTTTTCATACTCAATTTTTGTAATTTATTCTATCCATCTCTTTTTTTGTTTGCAATTGCGCTTTCTCCCTGCTGTATTGTAGTTTCTAGTGTCCGTCTTTTGTCTTTGTACCTAGTTATATCTGAAAGCTTTGTAAGCATGGATACCTGTAATAATTCGTCTGCTTGTCCTAAAAAAAGGAATAACAGCGTTAAAATTAACGTGTTTTGTCTAAAATGCCAAGAAACACAGATATTAATTGTGCGACTGCCCCAAAAAACAGAGTAGTAGGCAGCACGTTCATGTACGGTCGCGGAAATTGATTCTTTAGCAACTTGCGGTTCAAGTAAATTTGGCTGTACATACTTATGGTAAGAGCTGTCCATTGTAACGTGACACGTTAACTGCTAAAGAATCAATTTCCTCGACTGTACATGAAGTTACTTGTTATCTATTTATAAAAAAAATAGGTCATACAGGGCGCTCTGCCGTATTCGATTAATTCTTCAGTTAAAAAAAGTTATATGAAGCAAAAAAATCTTTAAATGAAAATTAAACTTATCATTATCAAACGCTCTGATTAAATAAAATAATAACTTGTAGGGGAGAGTGGGGTAATCACGGACATTGGCTCTCGCTCGCTCTGATGTATTGGTGCGTTAGTGAGGGAATGCGATCGAGTTCACGCAGTTGCTCGCGTAAATGTCAAATGCTCACTCGTGAGTACCTAGCCGTTGGACCAATATGTCTTATAAGATACCTGCGGCGGTATCATGGTTCCATTTTTTATCACTTGTCACTATGCCTGTCATGTTCTAGCAAGTATGTAAGCGCGAAAGTGACGGGCATAGCGACAAGTGATAAAAATGGAACCATGCTGCCACCGCTGATGTACATATAAGATTGGGCACTATTGTGGATCTAGTAAGATGTTTTTGGTTAAGATATATTTCCTGGGAAATGTGATCTTAGTGATCCGTCTGCAACTCTTGAGTTTTTTTTATTAGAAAGTTACAATTTCCGAGTCGGGTCGAGTGGAGAAAACGAGGGGAGGCCTTTGCCCAGCAGTGGGACAATAAAGTAAGCTAACAAAAAAAAAAGTTAAAATTGTTTCAAAATTGTTTTGTTTTGTTGTTAGGCCGCATGTTGTTTACCTCTATCTTCATGTATTTTATGTGTTTCCATGTACATTTTTTCAGAGGTTGTGTAATAAAGAGGATTTGTATTGTATTGTATTGTATTAGGTAAGACGGTAGAAATCGAGTTCTACGGATAAATATACTATCTAATATATTATACCTAGTTTACATCTAAATTAAATTGGCATATACTGCGATTATGAATTCACTCAGCCGAGCCGTCGGCAACAAAATATCCGAACTTAATTCTTATTTAATCAAAATAACGCAGCGAGGTTGACACAATCTAGTGTAGTGTAAACATTTAAGCGAACGTTTTGGGCTTTATTAAGTCGGTAGTTTAAAATTTAATGCATGTAAAGCGGCATTCTGATTTAAAAAATCTTGTTATGTAGCCATAAATAAGCGTGAATGAGATCTACTGAGAGTATAAACAAAAGAAAAAGAAAAACTGAATTTAAAATTTGGATTGCTTCAGAATTTGACAGATAGTATATAAGTAGAACTCGGCATCAAAATGGCGTATCAAACATTGCGTTAAAAATATCTAAAATTTTCTGATTGCTTAGCAAAAAATATACCTATGTGTTTATACCTATATAGAATAACTAAATGCTTGCACAAACCTGAACGCGAACTGTCTAGATATATCTTTATTTGGAAAAATAATCGAGGGTGACTGATAGTTAGGTCATGTCATATTGAAAGTTTAGGTAATATATTATATACCTAATCCCGAAAACTGTAGTAGATAATTATGTAAAAATTTCTTTTATAATTCCCTTTCGTAAACTCGTATATATTAAGGTAAAAATTTTCGTTACAATAGGAAGTACACGGCCCATTTTTCCTTAGAACCTTTTTCTATGAAAATTTGGGCCCTCAGTGATTTTGTATGGCGTTTGTGGGGTATATCTGTTTAGATTCATGTTTTCTGATGTATGACGTACATGAAGGTTTTTGAACTGAAAACTTCTTTAGCGGCGCTGTGCACTTTTTGTGATGAGGGAAAAATGTTAAACTCGCGACAGCTCACGTGACCGACAGATTCGTCAGATTAAACATTCGTAAGACGGACACGTGACCTGATGATCGAAAAACTCTATGATGGTTGTAGTAATGATGATGGTGTAAGAGTCGTAGAAATTATGGGTGGAAGTTGATTTTTCTGAGAGATACTTTTAAATAATTTTCAGTTCTAAAATGTTAATTTTTAATGTAATTTAAATTGTCATGTTTGTGTACGATAGCGCAATAAATGAATAATGTATTTTACTACATAAATGATAGTACTTTTATACTGATAATTAAAGCAATTCGTGCAAAATTATTCCCTAACCATTCCGAAATATCAAAAATGCACAACGTTAATATTCAAGTTTTCACTTCTGCCGGCACTCCCGGAGTGCAACCCGTTGTTTTTTACTTGACTCATTAGGATACTAAGGTATCCTTTTTTTTTGTCAAGTAAAAAACAACGGGTCTGAATCTGCTAATATGCGACTTTATTGTAAATTATTATTATTATAATTAAGCATACAGCTGCGATTTTAGTCAGAAAGTCGCTGCCGAAAGACTTTATTTTCGATTATCATCCGTAAGATTTATACGAAAACAACTAAATTTATAAAACTTAACACAAACCGTCGCTTGAGAACTGGGCTTCATTTTAAGATAATATTTGAAGTCTGGTATAAACGTGTTGTCGACTGAGGGAACATTGAAAGTCGTAAGTAAGGGTGTCAGAAATTGTGTAAAATTGAACCCTATCACTTTAAAATCAGGTAGGAAATATATTTCATGTGCCTTATGAAGGCTTACAATTTCCATATTGTCAGCATTCCTAAAATACACATCATACCCATATAAATTGTATCTCAAAAAATGCCACTATATTGAGGGCAATTGCCAATCTTTGCGTTTGCGAATTTGTAGCTTTCGTTAACACTTCAAAACTCGACGTGTACAGGTACACGGGGACTTGCGAGTATTAAAAAGTAAAATGCCGCCGGTAAGGAAGTAGCAAAAACAAAATGAGCATCGCGGATCGATCGCAGTTGACGCTACGGGTGTCGGGCTCCGCCCACTATTCGCACGAGAAGTGACGATTGGCCGAGCGGCGACACGCACACATGCACAGCCGCGGCGGTTTGAAAATATGGGGGACTTTCAGGATTCTAAATATGCTTGGATCGAACGTTATTTGTACTTAGGTATATCAAATGTCTAAAACGTACAGAAATTTAAATGAACAATTCTGATTTTGTAATGTTTCCGATACTTATTTAATTCATTACGTGACTACGGAATGACGGGTATTCGTGGTTTATAAGGGACATATAAAATACATACAGAAAACGTATGGAAATTTTAACGAATTACCCGCATACAAGTAAAAACTTGAGGCTAAAAAGCGTGTTGGTGATTAGTAAACTTGGAAAACTAACAGGATTCTAAATAAGCTTGTATCGACTCTTATACTTGAGTATTCAAGGTGCTCTCGAAGAACCCGAAAGATTTTAACCACGCATTTCTGAGGCCAAAATAAGGAAAAAAATATGAGTTTAGGTCAATTGAAAACGAAAGGAACATTTTTTGAATGTATTTGTACATAAATATTAGATCATTACCTATGAAATTGGCGTTTTGTATGGAGAACTTTAACGAAATTCGATTTTTCATACAATAAATTCTGCGGATTATTATTTGATGGCATTTTCAAACCAAACAAATTTTTGCCAGTAATCTGAGACATTTTTAAGACACATTTTCTATTTCATTTTTTTTTTAATCTGTCCCGTCAGAAAAATATAAATCATTTAAATACTCAAGCCGGCAGCACATGAAAAGAGCTGTTTTCAGGGCGGTATTCTGAATACATAAAATTAGCAAATACAATTATTTGCACATGTAAAATCGTTGTTATGTAGCGCACTAATGAAATTAAAAAAATACTTCGAAGTTACTATTAAAATAAATAAACTATGACATGACTAATACTTATGAAACAAAAAGTAAATGTTATAGTTGTTAACCTAGTTGTTGCAAAGTGTTACTTGAGACTTTTTGATATCTGTCATATTTAGAATCGGCCCCATAGTGACAACATTGCCATCAAAAAGGTGTCTTTAAATATGATCAGGAAAATGTTAAAATATATCCGAAAGATTTTGTCCTCGTGAACACGTTGTAGATATGACTGACTTTAGAAACTTGATTAAAAAATCTTGATGTTTTTTGATGTTAGATAATATTCTCTCTGATCTAGTGAATTTTTGACAACGTCCGAACCCAATAAATAAAGACGAGCAAAAATGGGCATTAGTGGATGGTTCACTAGACTTAACAAAACTGTGGATTTTAAAAATATAAAAAAAATATATAAAATGAAATAAGTGAAGTAGGTAAATTATTAAATACATAATGGGTGTTATATACTCGTCTCTTATTTACAGATTTTGAAATGAAAAAATCTTTATTTTCAGGCAACTTCAGGCAGGTGTAAAAGTTGAATGAAAATATAGTATAGGTATTAGTTTGTTTTGGCGCACGGAAAAAAGGAAACATGACCGGAATAACAGTTACGGCACACTTAAGGAATGTGATCCGCAGGATAGTTTAAAAACAAGAATATACCGAACCAGATCAGATGCGTATACAGCCCGGTTTCGCCGATACTTTTTGGACATGGTCGCATATAATTCCATATACTCGTATTTTAATCCACCGTGGCGTGTGCAGGTGTGTGCAGAGTGCGCACGTTCACCAAGAGTGTTGGTGACTATCTGCATTCGCGTCTGCTTTATAAAATTCTATTATAGGTACTTAGTATAGTAGGTTCTAAAAACTGGACACCACTGAGCCGACAAAACTGCTTGGTTTATTTATATCGTCTTCAGTTGTATCAGGTAAATCAGGTTCGTTAACATGCCTAGGAACAGGCGAAACAGTTTTTAGGCCTCAGTATTTTTGGTCATATTATAAATCAGTTTCAAAGTTTGACAACATAAATTTAGCGCTGTCAAATTGTCAAATTTAAAACTTCATGTACTATTATGCAGGACGAGCGTTATCAAGAGGTTAAAGAAACAATGATTGAATGTATAACCAATACCTACATCAGTCTACATACAAAATCAAGACAAGTAAAGAAAGCATAGAATAGTGCCTAAAGAAACTTCACAATGCGGAAATACAAACTCTATACCAAGACACAGATGTACAAATGATTTGTGAACCACAAAGAATCAGTAAATTACAGAAATATAAACCTTTTGGTAACTGAATAATATCTTAACAAGCGTTACAGATTTCTTGGCAGAACTGCCACTGAAGAAATGAACTAAAATCAAACAAAAATAAACCCTTTGCCAATGGACCAAGTGCGTGACTAGTTGCAGATAAGAGTTCGTAATGTAATGCGCACGCAACTGCGCGCAATGCTCACGCGCCGATGCCTTTCCATATTCAAATTATCTGAGCTGTCGATCAGCGAGTGTGTTATGGCGGTCGGTTTGCGCACAGTATACAGTGTTACGACCGAATGTATACCGTCAGTCTAAAGTATTTTATTAAAAAAATATGACATATCATTTGAACCCATGCATGAAACGGTACAACAGTTTATTTATTTATGTATTTTGTACCACCCACCTGCCACCACCACCTGCTCTTTCAGTCGTATAACTTGTAAACGGCTAGGTAGGTACTACATCAGTGAAGGAATAATGAAGGAATGAAACTTGTTAAGGAGGCATGGACTGGCCTAAAAGAGACAACTCTTTAGTGATACTACAAATACAATACAAATGGAACACGGAGTGAGCGGGCTCAATCCCTGGCTCGTACCAATTAGTTTTTCGATACTTAGTTTATTATGTACGAAATATCTTTTCGGCGAAGGAAATCATCGCGAGGAAACTGGATTACTGGACTAATCACAATAAGGCCTAGTTTACCCGCTGTGTTGGAAGGTCAGATGGCAGTTGTATTCGTAAAAACTAGTGCCTACGCCAAACCTAGGGTTTAGTTGCTCAGTGGACCCCAGGCTCCAATGAACCGTGGCAAAATGCTGGGACATCCTGAGGAAGAAGACTACCAGTTGTTTGTCTGTACTTGTAATCGGAGTCTAGTCTTGTTTTATTATACAAGGTAGCCAAAAAATATGTGCATTCCCGTTGCCAGGGAGGTTTTGGGCTTATACTGAGCAACTTTTACTATGGAACCAACCCCGAAAACGCGAAAAAAATTTCTGGCTGTTTCAAACATTTTAGCTGGTCCATTTTCTATGGGAGGGTAAAAAAAAATTCGCGATTTCGGGGTTGACCCCATACCAAAAGTTGCTCAGTATAATTCCAAAACCTCCCTGGCAACGGGAATGTACGTATTTTTAGGCAATGTAGAGGTTTACAATTAAAAGTTACGATTCGTAAAAGTTCGATTCGAAGTTCGATTGCAACTGGTGTAAACCTATCTTTCAACTGCAGAGACGTATGTAGTAAACAGTGTGATGTGAAATAAAATCTTGTGCTTAGCATACTGTTATTTCTGTAACGACTGTTCCCTCGAGTAAAATTAGATGTACGTATTACGATTGTGCGCTTTTGTTTGCGCCCGCGCATCTGCCCGATCGCGCCGGAGTTGGATTTCGTTTTTTCTAAGTGTTAACGGTAGCGGATTGGGCAACAATGGCCGTTACAACCGTTTTGATCTCGTGAATAGAGAAATAATAACTAAAATTACATCGAGGATTAAAATTGTTAGCGAGTTATAATTTTGGAGATGAAACTAGGAATTGGTTCTGATGGTGCCGATGAGAACTTTAAATGCTCATAATACATATGTCACTAAATCTGAAGGCATAATTGTTGGTTGAAGGTCATGTATAAAATATTACCTCTGGGATATATTTTTAACTCCACAAGCAACCAAATATTTTCGTCAGGCAAGGCAAATAGAGTATTAGGTCACTAGACCTACGAACTAGGAAGTCGTTAGACTTAAATACACATACTCGTATGCTGTAGTACTTTAAGACTTTAAAGTGCAAATTGAATTTTGAACTATAACGGAATAAAAGAAGGTTTCAAATTCAAAACTGCAAAAATGACTCTAGAATTCAGGAGGTGACGTTTTCCTTGAACTAAAGATGCGAGACCTAAAATGTCCGCGCCAAGTTTATCATCATACAACCTAAGGAAGGTGAGTGAAAGGTATTATAATTAGAACCGAGTATTAGAAGTCACCGAAGGTGCGTTTGCTGAAGGTGAAGAGTATGCCCAAGTCGCCTTAGTTTTTTATCAGCGACGCAATTTGTTCAACTATATTCTCCTTTCCTCGCAACTGAGATACGAGTCCTGGAACTTGTTCACCAGGTCTAAGTTCATGGAAATTAAAGCAGAGTGGAACTTTGTATTAAAACTCGCCGAAGTTGGGTTTGTTAAAGAGCTTGCTCAAGTCGACCTAGTTTTTCTTGTAAAGGGAATGCAATTCCTAAAACTTCTGCACACGTTCTATGACCATGAATACTAAGGGGGGATTATGAAAGGTACTTGTATTAGACTTCACCGAAGCTGGGTTTGTTGAAGGTGAGTTTGGCCATGTTGACATAGCTTTTTTCGGCGACGCTATTTTGTTCGACGATATTTTCCTTTCCTCGCAACTGGGAAGAAGATTCCTGAAATGTCTGTGCCAGGTCTATGAACATACAAACAAACGAAATAAAGTGGAAGATACTTTGATTTGCATCTGAATACTCACCGAAGCTGGGTTTGTTGAAGCTGAAGAGCTTTCCCAAGTCGACATAGCTTTTTTTCGGCGACGCGATCTGTTCGACGACGTTCTCCTTCCCTCGCAACTGGGGATGCGACTCCTGGAACTTCTGCGCGAGTTCTGTGGCGGTACGATCTGAGAACAAAAAATAATAACTTTTTAATAAAATTTTTGGTACATGCTTTTATTGCTGACTTTTCTTTCCACATACAACTAATACTAATTGAGATAATTCTAACAACCCCAAACACAATTAGCTGCGTTTTATTTTATCACAGAGTTCCCATGGCCACCTCCTGTCTTGATTACCAGATCAGCTCCATGTCGTAATAATATTGCATTGTCATCCGATTTACATGTAATTTAGCTTCCAATATTTGACCCACACTATAGTTCGTTTTTTAGCATAAGAAAAAAGGTAAGCAAACTTGGCATGTCTTTTTATTGAAAATTCTTAAAAAACGCTTTTTAAAAACTAGTTTATATTACTTATGAAAGCAAAAGAATGTAAATAATCATAAACATTTATGTATACTTATGATTGTTGCATAATTGCTGTGACTTATTTTACAAGTGGTTTTTTTTAAATAAAAAGACACTTCAAGATTACTTACCTTCTTTCCAATGCTAAAAAACGAACTATAACGAACAGAGCAAGTTAAATAAAATCTAGTAATAAAAGAATGAGTATAGAATGATTATTTGTCCACAGCTGTCACCTCTTCATTGAATGAGGTATCTAGATTATTTGCTGAATTTTATATTATCATATCTCTTTGAATCTAAGGAAATCATCCAGTTAAGGAGCACTAGCACAAATCTAATAAAAGAAGACTATTTGCAAATCTTCGATCTATTTATAGGCATATTATTATTTTATATTGGGGATATTTGTAGGCACATCTACTTTCTTGATGTTTTATGATGTATTTTTATTTTTATTCAAGTATTTGTTTAGAAAAACTTACACTAGGACTATTTTAAACAGTACGAGGTACTTGTTGAAATAAAAATATTCGTCCTCGGTCAGGAACTTTATTCTTTTAAGTTTACTCAGGGATGTAAAGGAAAGAATGAATCTAAACGGGGGACCGGACATATCTTCGCAATAAAAACCATAGCGATCGAAATTTTACTTACAATTAATAACATTGTCTTTGTTCCACTACCGAGAAATTCTCAACAACTTCGGAATCCCTTTAACTGCGCAATTTGTTTCTTAATTGTTATCCGAAGAAAAACTTACAAACTCGCTATAAACGCCAAAATTTCATATTTCCTAAAACAGTGGAGGCAAAACCGCGCCTCCCCGACATAAAGAACTGTAAAATCCATGCAATTTATACCTACTTACCCTCTGCTCTTAGCGTGTATATAGATACCTATCGATTTATCGCAAACACGAAACCGTATTTCAAAAAGTCAAGTTTAAGCTCGTCAAGCGACAGTGTTCTGTTCTGTTTTGTCTCAGGGATCATTTTTGGTTGTTGGTGAGCGTGGCATGTAGGTTTTCTCGGCACGGTGTCGTGTAAAAATGCCGTCTTGTCGCAGCCCGCCGCCCCACCAGCGACATTTTTTAGGAGGGAGGGGGCCACCCGCGGCCGCTCCAGTCATTTCGTTGTCATCCAGGGACTTTTTGCGCGAACGCGCGGCGTCGACAATACCGTTCAGTATTTTTATTCTTTCCGAGAAAATAAAAAAAAAATAGAGAAAATGATGAACAATGCCGCCCTTCGCCGAGATTACCGCCATCAGAAAATGAATGCTTTGTTAGATCCGTCCGGAATGTTTTCAGTTGTTACATTAGTCTTGTCGTGTATCCATTAGACGATGGGTTTAGCTAGGCATGAAAAGTTCTCGGATACGATTGTCCCGTTTCAATCCTGGGATGGCGTTTCGGGGTTTTGTTGTTGAAAAAAAAAAAGAAATACGGCCGTTTTTGTTATTCTCGTGGAATTCTGATGAAAATTCGTTGGTATTTTGTGTTAGAAAATAAAAATAAGAGATAACAAAAGAAGTAAATATAAAAACAGTTCATTTTTAATACATACGAATTTAGGTAAGCAACTCAAGTTCTTTCAGTACCTAAGCAAATATGTCTCACTTTAGACTGGAATGATCTTTTTTGGCTTGGACCACGCTAAGTTTTCCTGCCAAGTGCTAAGTCAGGTATGGCACTTCTAGGGGATATGAATATAACGCAAGGGTACTACCAAGTCAGTCCAAAATTAGCGTGCTTGGAGTCTATACCTACAAGCTATTAAGTATTAAGCATAAACCAGCGATGATGTGCCCCCACGAATTTGAAACTTTTTAAAATTAAATTATCAATTGCTTGAAAATCGTTAGTTAGATTGGAAATACTACTTTGAGTTTTCCTGATTTTACACTTTTTGAACCCTCTTAACTCCATCACACACGTTGCGTATTAGATGTAGCCACAGGAATAGGTAGCTAAGCTGGCGAGATGTTGAATATGACCAACAGATAATGTATTTACGAGTAGTGTAATACAAGCATGTCGTTTTAAGAGGGAAGAATAGCTTTATTTAATTTAATTAATTTATTTCAAAAGACAACAATGGTCCATAATGGTTAGTAACATTTAAGGTTTAAAACTAAGTGTTAGTACAACAAATACAAAAAGACAAAAAGAAAAGCGAAAAGTACAGCAACAATTAATAACAAACAATAACAAACAATCACCTGGTAGCGGTCATGATACCCTCAAAATGTCGCACAACAGGTGAGTCGTATCGGCCCGCTACCGTAGCCAGGATGGGGTTGGAGCTGGCCCGCACTCTGCAGAGCAACGAGGCAATCCTCTTTCTTATTATGGCATAGTAATCATCTGTGCGAGCTTGTGCAAACATGCCCGATGCGCTGCAGAAACGGGGCAGCCCCAACAACATCCTGAAACCATTATTATATTGGACGCGCAGGGAACTGATGGTCTTCTGCGTAAAACTAGTCCAGAGGCTGCACGTGTAGAAAACTTGACAATAGGCTTTAAATAAAGTTATTTTTACCTGTTGGCTACATCGTGCAAACCTCCTTATTAGCACGTTGCATCGTACCGCCAGTGCCCTGCGCTCCCGTTCTATATCTAATTGGTCTTTAAGGTCGTCGGTGACATAGTCTCCAAGATACTTAAATGTATACACGCGCATTTAATCTAACGAAATAACGGTAATTTTTACAAAACTAAATCTTAACAATTCACTTTGATTTTGATGTCGATCGCTTCAGCATAATATATTCTAGGCTCATAGGTTTCGCTTTTCTGAAAAAAAAAAATGTTTTTGTTTTGTTAATTTTGAAAAAATAATGGAAAACCTATAAACCTAGTTTTCCATTGTGTCAATAACATAAAAAAAAACATTGAGAATGAAAAATATTTCGAAGTGGAAAAACGTTTTCTCTTTGTGTTATGGACGATCACGTGATATAATTCCCTCTTAAAATGAGAGCGTAACTTCGATTATATGGGAGCGGCTTATTGCCGACGGGTTCGTGTTACTCTTACGCTCTTACTCTCACAACAACAATGAGACGAGTAGCTCATTTAGGACACCTCCAGTTACATCTCCTGCCGACTGTATCATTGTATAGTCAAGGCATGCTTTAAATATCGACACGAATAAAGTGCCAAAAAATACACACACAACCTTATTGCCCAAACATTAAGCTAGCGAGTACATATTTTTGGCAATTTGGCCGTGTCGATATTTAATACCTTGACTGTACACGCTTCTTTGTAGCCTAGAAAAAATATCTCTTTACACACGCGACACACGTCGTCCACGAGATCACATAAATATATAGGCTTAAAAAAACAACTTCGCCTTTCTTTTTGCGCTCAAGGAAACCCAAGTCTATATTTAACCTAAGACGCGCCTCAAAGAAAAACAAACCATCATTCATATTTATTCAACCCGGTTTTTAATCAGATCCGATTATCAAGATACGGAGGCATCGTGATGAATAATTGAATAATGAATAATTTTTCTGTAATGAGGTTGGCGACGGGACAACGCGACCCGATCTAGATAAAGGGTTATTCGATACCGCGACGACACGAAAGCGTTTTCCGATAACGCGGGGCGATCACGGGATGGGTGAAATGTCACGCTACGTTCATTTTGGATCATTTGCGATTAAAATTTGGGCTTCGGAATGTTACAATACGAGTATGTTTTTATGAAGCATGTTTAGATGAGGTGAAACGGATGAGCGGCTAATGACAGTCGCCGCCTAGAGATGCCGTACGAAATTGCTTTTTGTATGAAAAAATAACTATTTGATTTAACTTAAGAAACTCTAAGCTGACTTAAATAATATATCGTCAGGTGAGAACCAAAAGTCAGTAATTGCAAAAATAATTAAATAAAAATAAGCCTTGTTTTATTACTAGCACACGGTTTATCAGCTCTGAACTCGTGGTAGAATGTACCTAATTAGTTTATTTTGGTTGTTGTCAGACGATATTCTGTTTATTCCAAATATAAGTTAATTTCATACTTGAAAACCAGTGGTAAAAAATATCTTAAATATGTCCGTAGTTATCATGGCTTAAAACCGTCTAGATCACAAATATCACTTTTTCATCACACTTGCTCCAAAAAGAGCTTATTTTATGCAGGCGGTTAACTAAAGGACAAATGCCTATATTGTTCCCGTAGGATTTACGGTGGAGCTTTTTTTAACTATGTTACTAATTCATACGAACCAAGAAAATAGTGACGTTTATAATACATTAATACATATATTTTTATTTGTTTAAAAATATTCAATTTTATTAATTTAATTTAATAGCCGTTTAAAATATTTTTACACATATTTCAATCGTGGCTGTATGCCGGATGGGTTTCTGCTTTCGAAGCCTAACTTGTCAAAAAATTAAAACGAATGTTTGACATGTCACCGTATTTAAGAATTATTTCGCTTATATTTTAGTTTTTCTTCGCAAGTGTGATAAAAAACATTGTGTGTAACTCCGGGGCAATTTTTCACTTACCTTCATTACACAATGTACTATAATAAAACGCATGTCCTCATCAAAAGCCTCAAAAACACAGGTGTAGCCCGTCTTTTTATCCCTTTACCCAACATGATATGATTGGCGGCGACAACCTTTGCGGCTGCCGAATTGTATGGCGCTGCATGGCTTGTGTGGGTGTCGTCTTACGGAGGCTTTGATTTACACGCGGCCTTTGGTTCGGCCGAATGCCGCCTCCCTTTGATGATGCCGCTTTAGTGTTTGGGCAGAGCTAGATGTAGGCTAAATGAGGCAGTAGTGAGCATCAATAGTAGTGGTAGAAACAACGCGTGAAAAGTGTCTGCCACCCTTGATTACTTTCCAAATAGAGACATATCTCTACACTACGAGTATATGCTCAGAAGTTAGCTATGAATCAGTTAGTTATGGTTGCATAGGTATAATGGCTCCTCTACACGATGGGCTATAACATTGGCCCACTAAGATGGGCCAGCGTGTAGAGAGAGGGTAATGGTGTCGGATGGCTTATGGCGCGGTGGTAGGCGATGGGATGGCCACGGTGTGGGTTTTTTGTCCGCACATCAAAAATAATAGAGGGCTGCGTTAGTGCGTAATACACATCTACACGAGGCCCATTCCATAGTGCGTGCTCTCAACCACCTCATAGCCATCACGCTGGTCCAGCGCTGTGCCATCATGTAGAGGAGCCATCACCACCGCATTGCCATCTCATTGGTTCAGCGCTGGACCATCGTGTAGAGGAGCCAAAAGTGTATTAAAATGCCCTTTTATACCTAAGCTGCGCGAGACGTACCTTTTTTCACTAGGGCCACAGAATTATATCGGTAGATTAATATCACTTAAGAGTGAGATACAATCTACTTGTTGGTTTAGTGCGTGGCAAATAAATTACCTCATATATTACCATTTATTAATGAAAGTGCACATTAAAATGTTGTTCATTCGTAAATAAACTATACTGTAGCCACAACTATTTAAAATTGCTTCGCATGCTCCCTACTTCCTTATTAAACTAATTATGTGTTCAAACTAAAGATTTAAACAACTAACTTCCGAATTAATACATAATCCTTTTCTGGTTATCATTTGTACTTACTAACCTATCAAATAAGCCTGCTTGCTAACTGCTAATATATTATATGCATATGTAGTTCATTGTTGTCTTACAAGTGAAATTTTGTTATTTCTTTAGATATTAAATACTCCTTAAACCAACTACAGTAAAATTAACATAACAAAACGAACAGCGAGTACGTTTTCAATAATATTTGTTCTCAACTATAGTGCCAGAGTGAAATGGAAAGCAAAGGCGGATTTTAAAATGAAAGTAACACGCGCTGATGGGATTTCTCGTATCTCGTAAAATGTTCAGGTTTACTAGTGAATGAGCAGTGCGATTTATCAAGGGGTCCACTCATTACCAGTTCGCCGGACGATATCAGCCTGTCAGTTATTCGCAAAAGCTGATTATCGCGAATAACTGACAGGCCGAAACCGTCCGGCGACCTGGTAATCAGTGGGCCCCTTTAGACTATGTAGTTATCGCATCTTCCATATACCAAAGGCTATGATTTTTATTACTATTTAGATAAAAAGGCGTATGAATGACTAATAAGGTCATCATGACATTCTGAAAAAAAAAATCTAAACATGTCAGTCATCCATTTAAATGTCTATCATAATTCTATTTTTTCCATAATTTCTTGTCTTGCTGTAAACCTCATTTGTACGCTGAACCGAGCTTAATTCTATAGCATATTTCCTTACATACACCGAGAAAATTGATAACCAATAATTAGAACAATCACTAAAGGTACGCTTGAATCGAACAAAGGCGTCTTTACAAAGGTAAGGAAATAGCAGTTTCGGGGAGCTATATTAGCCAACCACATTTAGTAGGTATAACTATCGTAACTACATTTGAGATCACATCTATTTCCTACCTTATTGCGTATAGACAAGGTTGGTTTTTGAAAGAGTTTTCGAATGCAGTTATGCTATTTATGCAGTATGGTGGTGGTAAAAACGGATGTGTCAATAATTAACTGACGATCGGTGCTCGGCGCCCGCGGGCTTCGCGGGGCGCTCGGTACAGTACTGTCTACTGGACCGTAAATTATGAGGTTCAGTATAGGTATAAGTTGATTTAGATTAGGTACCATATTCATTTCTTAAGCATGTTCTATTGTTCTTGTTCAGGTACTTTGTTATTACCAGTATTTACTGTGTATCTCTAGCACATCTATTTCCACATATCTAGTAATTACTTACTGTGTGCAGTATTTGCGACCTAGTATATGCTGCCTGGTGCGAATTGCAATAGTTTTTTGAACATTGTTTTGTGTGGTTGTCTTGCTTCTTTCGTTGTTACGTACAACTGTTTTTACTGGCCTAGTGTCATCTGATTAATATAACAAGGTGAAAATGTACCTAACTTGTTCCGTTAATAATACCCAGAAGATTCTTTAAATTCTGACAACAAAGACCAGGTACCTTCTGAAAAACGTGCTTGAGCGATGATGTTGAGTAACCGAGACTTCAAAGAGGCAATTCGAGTCAGAAATTAATCGATTCACAAAACAGATGCACTATCTCACGGAGGGCCCATTGCTCCAGGCGGAATCCTAAAAAATAACGAACGCGCATTGTACTATGGACAAAAGAGTTCCCCGTGTACTGTTTTCGCTCTCCGTAACATTGGGGTGAAAAATATTACACCCCCGGGGCAGCCAATGCACATGCGTTTGTGGTACAATGGGCTTCGTAATCGACTGGCCATGTAGGGCTTTATGTATTGGCTTTATGATATAGTCGTACTGGCGTAGGTTTTAGGGAAGATACTTATGGATAGATTAGTGAAGGTTTTTGTGATCGAATTTCATTGAGACATGATCATGTTTAGTGGTTTTGTAGAGGTCTCATTGTATATAATACCTCTGGAGTTGCAGGCGTCCATAATCGTAGGCTACGGTGACTGCTTACCATCAGGCGGGCCGTATGCTTGTTTGCCATCGTCGTGGTATATAAAAAAAATTACTTCTATTTTCCGTAGAAAACGAATTATTGGAAAATTTAAATCTTGTTAATTAATATTTCATTAATTGCTATGCAAAAACGCAGCATCAATATTAGGTAGCGAACGTAACAGCTGTACAAATATAAATACGTCTGTACATTGGTCTACACCAATCAGACCGTGGCAGATAGGTACCTACTTGTGAACACGTTACATCTCTCTTTGGAGAACTTAGGATCCTGACTGTAAATACTCGTACTGTAGTGGTGTAAGTTAGTACATAAGTTACATATAATTATCTAAATATAAGGAGAGACATGTGGGAGTGTATAAACCGTTGCGTCGTGTATTAAACATCCATTATCTAACCGAACTTGTTTGTTTCACTACATAACACCCTACCTCTACATGGCGACCCTGCCAGACGTCGCAGACACACGTGAGAGTATATAAACCGCTGCGTCGTGTATTAAACAGGCATTATCTAACAAAACTTGGTTGTTTAGCTACACCCTACCTCTACATGGCGACCCTGCCAGACGTCGCAGACACACGTGAGAGTATATAAACCGCTGCGTCGTGTATTAAACAGGCATTATCTAACAAAACTTGGTTGTTTAGCTACACCCTACCTCTACATGGCGACCCTGCCAGACGTCGCAGACACACGTGAGAGTATATAAACCGCTGCGTCGTGTATTAAACAGGCATTATCTAACAAAACTTGGTTGTTTAGCTACACCCTACCTCTACATGGCGACCCTGCCAGACGTCGCAGACACACGTGAGAGTATATAAACCGCTGCGTCGTGTATTAAACAGGCATTATCTAACAAAACTTGGTTGTTTAGCTACACCCTACCTCTACATGGCGACCCTGCCAGACGTCGCAGACACACGTGAGAGTATATAAACCGCTGCGTCGTGTATTAAACAGGCATTATCTAACAAAACTTGGTTGTTTCGCTACACCCTACCTCTACATGGCGACCCTGCCAGACGTCGCCGACACGTGTGAGAATATATAAACTGCTGCGTCCGTTATTAAGCAAGCATTATCTAACCGAACTTGTTTGTTTCACTACATAACACCCTACCTCTACATGGCGACCCTGCCAGACGTCGCAGACACACGTGAGAGTATATAAACCGCTGCGTCGTGTATTAAACAGGCATTATCTAACAAAACTTGGTTGTTTCGCTACACCCTACCTCTACATGGCGACCCTGCCAGACGTCGCCGACACGTGTGAGAATATATAAACTGCTGCGTCCGTTATTAAGCAAGCATTATCTAACCGAATTTGGTTGTTTCACTACATAACACCCTTTCTCTACATGGCGACCCTGCCAGACGTTGCAGACGCATGTAAGAGTATATGAACCGCTGGATCGCGTATTAAACAGGCATTATCTAACCGTCACTAACATAACACTCTGTACAATACGTGCCGATGATACTAAGTGCCCATAAAAGATGGCGTACGTTCCAAAATATCGTATCGATTTGATAATTTCTATTTTCATAAGCCCATTGAATGGACGTCACATATCTATTTGTATGTCTGACCTATTTATTCGTCATTCAATTAGCATTGAAACTAAATTCACCGATATGTTCGATTCATTAATGAAACTATTGTTTAGTAAATCGTGTCGATAAATAGCCGTGGGCTTACAGAAAATGTATTCTGCGTCACTTAAAACACAATTTGTTATTTAAAACTTGATAAAGGCGACTAAGAACAGTCGGTTACGGCGAATTGCTGAAAATAGTGAAAATATTTCCAGCAAAAATCGACTTAATTTAAATAAGGCAAAGTTTAAGAGTAGGTCCGCAATAAGATAACTACAATGGAGAATATGGAATGTTGGCGACAATTCCAGATAACTGATGAATTCAAAATCATTAATGCAAATAAAAATATGCATATGATTACAATGGTTGCAGTAGGCAAGAAAAAGTGTTAGCCTTTCATAGATTTTTTTCAAAAATCATGATTTTCGAAAAAGGGGGCATAGGCATAGTTGGAATGGCTACATTGGCATGTTTGATGGTAATTTCTGGGAAACTCAGATAAAAAGGTAGAAAACTAGTAATGTCCGACCGAAGCCGGATTTTTGCCGAAACAGAAGGTTTTACTCTATTTTCGCCGAAGCATGATTATTATACCGAAAACGAAACTTTTCGTCGGACACTAAAAACTACATGACAGTATTGACACAAGATACTGACAAAAATAGAAGAATGATAATGGCTACAAGAGTTTCGCGATATCGTACTCTTGATAATTAGTTGTGTCTCCGATAGCCTCAATCAAGGCTCGGAAATTATCATGTACCTACCTTGGCGGAAAACCTTTTAATTTCAGTTTCGCTCGAAAAACCGGTTTTATGAGAAGAGTTCTTGTCAAATTAACCGGTTCTCGTCGCTTGTCGAATAAACCGGTTTTTTAGGTTACATTAAATTTCTTAACACGTTCGCGTTCTTATAACAGTTTGGAGGAAAACCGAAATAGCATCTGAGGGTCAATATTCACAGTTAAGCGTTTGTAACATGTATAAATTATGCCTACCCTCACATCCAGATTGTTCATGTGGAGGCCCCTCATCATTTACTTATTAATCCGCGCCTGCAGCTATTATTCATAAGCAACTTGTTATGACAAGCTTAATGTACATTATGCTAGGAACGTAGGGACTCTTCAGCGTATCATGGCTTATATATATTAACAGATATATAGGTAGTGAGGAGCATTAAAGGGGGGGCTAATGGAAAATTGTAGAATTTATATTGAATTTGCACGTTTATAAAAAGGCAAATGTCATGAAAAAAATTACAGAAAATAAATTATATTAGCAAGGGCAGACTCCAAGCAAATGGAAGTATTTTTGTGCTTTTTGAGCTTGTCTCTTTCTCATCGGTGAGCGGGAGCTCGTTAGGGCGTGCACATTTCTCGCTTGTCCAGGTGCGACTAAAGGCAACTTGTACAATTTGTCATAAGGTAAGAGCTTCAATTTTGAGACGCATATAACATATCTTGAGTTATAATACTTATAATAAATCATTGGAGCAGAGTCCAACTGGGGAAGTACTTCCACCTTACAGAAAACCGCAGCCAAATAACACTAGACTCTACTCATAATGTTGTGTTCCTGCCGATGAATAAGGTTGTCAGAACTCGAGGGTGCGGAGTGTTAAGGTCAGCAACGCGCACGTATAGCCTGTCCGATTTCTAAAAAAAACTGAGGGATTTGGCTAGCAAAGTTTTAAATAGAATTATACTCGTACTTTCATAGTTATTGGGGTAAATGGGGTAAAACGTTAAACGCCACGCGATCACCAAATATTCCATCGTAAATTTAGTTTAGCTCCGGCGTGCCATTCTTTTGTTCCTTTCTAATTTCCTGGCTTTAAGGTGAAATCGATAATCACGAGTAGGTACAGTAAGCTGCAGAGATAACTGACCCCTCTGCAAACAATTTTGTATGCAGGGAGTCAGTTATTTCTGCAGTTTATTCTGTTTATTCTCTGGTAATGCTAAGATGCAAGACATGCAAATAACTACACATGTAATGCCGTCTAGATTGTTGAAAAAAAAAAGATCTAGCAGAGTATCTTTGCGATTTTATACCAGGTCAAATTATTGTGTCTATCGAGTATTTTGAAAGAATAAGTAGTTATTAACCGAAGCGATAACGAAGGTCTCCATTTTGACTCGGGCAATCTGCTTTCGTATGTCCGGATGTTCGTCTCTACAGGTCGCAATTCTCATGACATTTTGTGCCAGATTCCATGACTAAATAAAAAAAAGTCGGTCCAGATTCTGTAAATTTTTCAAAATGCGGACTTGCGATCATTTAGGTCGCGCTTCGATCATTGACATTTAATCTTGTACATTTTAGTACAGTCCAAGAATTTAATTTCAGTACCATTTACAGTGACTCAAAAAAGAGAGAGAGTGATGAAAGTCGTTGGAGACCTCATACTATTGTCACTATGACACGATGCGACGTGGTACTGAAATAAAATTCCTTTAACGTATTATATACCCATAGATTTTCTTAACATAAACCCAACGCAGATTCAAAATGTCTACCCACTTACACGGCACATACTGACAAGCACGCACAATCACTACTTGCAATTTGTCAGCGCATAATTGCACGGCAACCCTCCGGGGGCCGAGATTCATCCGGCTAATCCAGCTAGTAAAAGTGATGGCTCTATTCATTCGGGTTCGGGGTGGTAGCCCCCCGGCGAAGCGCAAAAATTTAATAAAGGGGCTCCACGGCCTGCCGATTAATTACGAAGGTAGGGGGATGTTGAGGGCGTGAGGCTTATGTAGGTAGTCGAGGGTCTGAAACGGTGCGACATCGTTCCTGTAGGTAATGTGCCTAATTATTGTATTATTTTTCGATAATGAAACCCACAGACATTTTATGATGATACCTAATTCCACCAACTGGTGTCTTGTATCAATAGAATTGAATATTATAACTGCCATATAGGGCTGCGCATGCGGTAAGGGGTTAAATAGATAAAAATATAAGTAACATATAGACTACCTAGCTTGCATATTATAGGAGCTTCGTCTGCCAACAAACCACTTTGTGGTTTGGCAGAAGTATATTGTAAATATTTATAAGGCATGAAATGTGAATAAACGTTTATTTATTTATTTAATTATTTTTTATATAGCAAATGGTCTTGGTTTTTTTTTCTATTTTTTTAAATTAATTTAATCTATTAAGAATAGATAATGCACAACGGCAATACACTTGCAAAAGTTGAAACCCCTCTGATGTTGCGAGTATCCATGGGCGATGGCAGTCCATTACCATCAGGCAATTTGTCTGCTCGTTTGGTTCCTATATCATATAAATAAAGTTTCCTGTAACATAATAAGACAGATAATATCTAAAAGTTCCACGAAGTGCCGTCAAAAAGCCGTTTCAAACACAATCTTGAAGTTACGCTCTCATTTTAGAACGACATGCTTGCATTACATTAGCGTGAACATTTACGTAACATATATCTTAGTTGTACAGTCACCTGCAATAATATGTTACACAACGAAGGGCGCAAAAATATCTGACACGATCTTATTTGTAGAGCCAAAAAGTGTGTCACATATTTTTGCAGCCTTCGGAGGGTAACATATTATTGCAGGTGACTATACTAGTTTTCGTTGCCATAGATCGTGTCATTCACGAAGACGCGTGCCTTGATTCGTAATGTCATGTTATTAAAGGTTAAATTTGACAAATCTGTGCGTCATCGTAGATGACACGAAGTATATAAATTGTTATAGGTACAATGAAAATAAAGCAACTTTTGTACGTAAAACTTCTACTCGCATTTGTATTCGCATTTATAATATTAGTAGGTATATTCGTCTATCCACTTTTATTTGCATATACAGTCCCACATAGACAAAATCACAGGTAACAAACGAAATTGCCAATTATCTACAAACGTGCGTATCTTACGCGCTCGGGCCTGGTTCAGAAATTTGCAAATCTATTAACCTCTGCTTCAGTACAGTTGCGTCAGCACCGCGCACCTGACAAGATCACTACTCGTACAACTTAACCATGCAAGCGAAAACAGCTCTTCACTGCTACTCTATAAAGTCTTTATTGACTGGTTACATGTATTAATCCTGTAATTAAATATAATTCGACATTTTACATTTAAAAGATCACCTCTTGTGACTGTATCATTGAAAATTCAATCTTCTTACACGCGAAATAACGTCGTTATTTCAAATGAGCGATGTCAGATAGATTTGTAGTTAGGTAAATAGTTCGTGGTGATGAATTTTAATGACAACTAATAGGGAGTAAGTTTGATAATTGTTTTACGTGTCTCGTTAGGCTAAAAGAGATTTCTTAATGAGGGTTATGAGCAATGATATGATGCAACATTAGTTTCTGTTAGGTTAGTTAGGGGTAATGGATTTAGATTACGAGGGCATAGGGGTTAAAGCTATCGTTGGATGGTAGACTAATATTTCGTAATATTTCGTATTAACTAGTGCTTATATACAGGCATTGCTAATGTACCGCGATACAACATTAATCTTAACTGGATCAGTTACTTTAAAGCATAACTTCTGTCTAGTTATCGTCATTCGCTGATTATAGGTATTTTGCTTATATTTGTTTTATAGTAAATAAAACAGATTTGGACATTATTTTATAGAACCGACCTTAAGCGAATTAAATAAAACTTTTTCTCAAAAACGGACGGCAACGTTGACTTCGCCGGTTAAAAAATAGGTCGCGAAGCGCGTAGTTTATGGTCAATCAAAAACTAAAAAGTTAAAAACATTGCAGTCTCGATTTCAGGACAGCAGTGTTGCATAAAAATTCAATTATTTTTCGAGTTCCAAACTTTAAAAAAGTTGAAATGGCCATATCCAATGATAGAATACATAGGTCAATTAAACAGCCAAAAAGCTGATTATGAAAAGTAATTTTATCTATTTATTTATTCAAAAATAAGAGGCGAATGCTGATATTTAGTATAGCACTTAAAATGATGTGGACATCATAAAAAAACAGGTCGAAAAGCTATAAGGCACAAAATGTTTCCTGCTACGATTTTCTATGGGAACAATTCAGGAGTAACTTTTTAACAAAAAGTCCAAGATCTCAACAAGGGTGCGGGACCTCTGGAGTTGCAGGCGTCCATAGGCAGTCTCCGTACTGCTTACCATCAGGTGGGCCGTATGCTTGTTCGCCGCCGACGTAGTATAAAAAAAGATTGACGAAATGATAAAAAAAAAATAGTGTCTATTCTAATCCTAGTTATCAATATGCCAAAATACCTAACCCTGTTCAGCCGTGTTCGCTTCATTGAGCAACATGCAAACTTAAGTAATATTTGCATTGCTATTCCATTCCTCATTCTGTTCTCTCAAACGCAGTAATCAAGTCTTCCAAGTGGTGTACCTCAGTAACGACACATGCGTATTTCTCGACCCCGTATAACCACTGACTTACAAATGTCAACCTAATGAACAAGGCTTTTAAGTTTACTATTGATAACACAGGGTAAAGAAATAGGCAGTTTTAGAGGCTTCATGTACTGAAGCAGGTAGGTTAATGCACGAACGCACGCAAACGTAGGATTTATCTGGGAGGGGACTCACACGTTATGGAGCACCACTTAGTGTCTGAAACATAGATGTCGTTAGCTTTGTTAGCCTCGGTGAGCCTTGTGATATAGCAGAATATTAATTACCTGCGTACGTAGGTAGTTATACCTAAATGCGTTTTCTTACTTTATCTAAGTATGTATAACGAGAACGTATCAGAAGACCACGGCCTACTCTAATTAAGTAAGACTAAAAGTTTCGGTGCGGCCGAAAGGTTTGGCAGTTTTTTGGTCGAAACATGACTTTTGTACCGAAACCTGCCGGAACCGAAATTTCGGTCGGACACTAGTAAATATCGACCGGACATCGAAAGCTTCCTGACAGCGATGACGCAGTTACAATGACGCAGATCGCAGAGCCGGTTAAATGATTTCGCCTTGATAGCTGATTGACTTGCGGGTTGCGAATGCGATCAATTGCTTAGCGAATAATATCGGGTCATATTTTTTATCTTCACTTCAAAAAATAAACTAAATATTGAACACTGTCATATTCGGTTTCACGCTTACGGTTGTCCTCGATCCAAACAGGCTGAGGAAATGACAAGATGATCACTTCAAAAACTGAACTCGTTTAATTAAAAATGTATGTATTTGAACTTCAAAAATTGTTTTTAATACCTCATTTAGATAATAAACACAAGCAAAATATAGTAGTGAAATTATCTAATAAAAGGCATGTAGGTACATTATAACATTTCTAATTTAAAATTTCATCCCCCAAAGCCAGCGACAATGTTGCCCATATCCAATATTGGGTGATATTGGATATGCCCGAAACAATATACAAATTCATTTCGGCACCCTTTCGCTTAATAATGGCCCTGTCATCGACATGACACCGACCGCGACCAGCGGTCAACCTTTCTACGCGTAGTTTTGTGCATTGGCATTTATGGCTTTAGGTGTTGTAATAAAATACGTTTAAAGGAAATTGTACTGTATACGGTTTTTAGGAATTATTCGTAGGAATGGTACTCGGAGTTGAGCAGTATTTTACTCAAGTTAATCGACACTAAAATAAAAATAGGTATGTATTATACAGTCAAGCGTATAAAAATATGGGTGCACATATCTTGCGAATGTTTTTGAGTAAGTTGTATGCACCTATATTTTTACACTTGACTGCGTAGGTGACGTAGCTATAGTGTTGTATGAAAAAGTCAATTGGACGCCAAGTGTAACGTACGTTTTACTTAACTATATTATTTATAATGTTCATTAAAAATTTGTTAACAAATCGACTTCTGAATAACAAAGTCGATTCAACCTGTTACTATTATATTTGCAAGCATGCTAAGCAAGAAGTCTGAAGAAAGATTTTCTTTCCGAAAGTGTAGTGCTTTGTGTAACATTATACCTACAGCATTAACATGCAATAAACCTACATAAGTAAATAACACGCAGTTGTTAGCACAAACTTGATACGCAAATACAAAGCGATTGGGTAGGCATTTCGGCTCCTCCGAATATATTTCTCAATAATAAAGCTCGTTCGACCTTTTACTATTTAATCACGTAACGACTTACAAGAAATACAAGCAAGGTTTTCTTTCTGAAAATTTCTGTTTTCGTGTACTAAAATCCATGCCCTATGTCACAGAATAAGTAATAGTATTGTCATACCTGTGTAGAATAACTTCGTTTCATAATGATTCATATGACATACACAGTTCTCTTTTCGCCGCCATGTCAATGAAGTAATAAAATGTCATCAATCAAAAATTTCACGTAAGCAACCCGTATAACATTTCAAGTCATGGCGTGTGAGGTACGAAATGTACTGACTTTATATCGAATCAATGGCGGCGAAAAGGGTAAACCTAGTTGTTAGCACTGGAACGAGTTCCTTAACATACATTAGCCTATGTACTATGCCACATTACCTGGCTTGATGAAACAGTGATTTTCTACCATAATGCTTTGTTGATGTTTAAGAGGATACGGGAGTTGAGATTTAAATATTTTAGGTGAATATATCTATCCGTCTCGCTAACGGAAGCCGCTTCTAAAACTAGTGCGATAAGGACAACGCCAGGTTAGGCAAACAATTCTGGGTAAAAATCTCAGAAAACGATGTTTCGTACTCGACTATTTCCTCCTTCAAAACTTAACGAAATTATCTGTGTTGGACTGTTTTGCTTTTAAAGCTAATTGATGTCAGTTTTGAATACCATGCTTCTCTTTGAGGCCTAGTGCATTAGGTCGTTTTTGCGAATATTTGAAGTGCACTAGTGCCTTAAGAAACAAAAATATCAAAAAAAGCAAAACAGTCTACTTAAACAAGTCTACAACTCTAGCTTAAAAAACCACGGAGGAAACAGTGGAGTACGTTTGTATGAAGAAATGACCACTCATGTTACCTCTTAAGGATAGACACACTGGCACCTTCTCACCTCCAACGGACTAATGTAAACGCGGGCGCAGAGGCGGAAAGCGCCGAAATTTTGAAACGTAATAAATATAAGAGCCTCGGTAGAGAATACCATTTTGTACCATTTGGCGTTGAAACTCAAGCTCCAAGGGGTCCTAGAGCGCACAAGTTTTTTGCAGAAATCGCGAAGCGTCTGGTTGACGTAACTGGTGACCGAAGAGCTGGCGGCTTCCTCGCACGTGTCAGTATTGCGATACAACGAGAAAATTCCGCCAGCTTCCTTGGTACAATGCCTCAAGGGCCTATTTTAGATTTAAGCTAGTAATAGTAATCCTCTGTATATAACCATTAAGGATATAGATAGCAGTTCGATACAGAATATTTTTTTCAAGCCATTGGTAGGACAAGTTAATGAACAAGTTATCGGCCCACAAAACAAACGACGAAGCAAATTACTCCGGGATTTCGGCTCGTCAGAGGACACTGCACAATAAAGTTGAATCGCCGTCAATAATTGAATTCCCGGGGAGGCTCAGCTAAGCCCTTCTTTAATTGCTGGTATTAATGCGTCCCCTCGGCTAAGGGCTAGGGGATACGGGGATGAAATGTACACCAGTAAAGGGGCGATTTTGGCGTTTCGTGGTTAGGTACGGTTTATGTAGGTACATAGCGCAAGTTTCCTATTTTGAAATTCTGTTAAGTGAACAACCGTTTCTGAAATCGAAAGGAAATTTGTAAATATAATTTTGGAAGTGAAACGTCATACGAAGGGGCATAGAGTTAGACCAATTTAAGCCTGCAACGATTTTGATAGCACACGCGGTGCAAGTGTTATTTATACGTCATAATTTCATAAAAGTTTGACGTTTAAAATAACACTTGCACTACGTGTGCTATCAAAATCGTTGCACACTTCTCTTCGTCTGACTCTAGACATATTTAATACATATAATATACACCAAATTATGTAAAACTATTTCCCATAATGTCAATTTCCTGAGAGGAAACTTGGGACTATGATTGTATGGAGAAGCGGTCGTCCACTTACTACTACTGTTGCTAGGCGCCCGTGTAGATACCGGTACTATATTTTGGTTGTGTTTATTGTCTAATTGTATGGTGCTGAGACACGGACAGTCTAGGAGTGAGAGAGACAAAGAATCGACGCACTCGAAATGTGGTGTTGAAAACGAATGCTGCGAGTATCTGAAACACAAGGTGACAGAGAGCAGAGAGGCTCTCAGCTACGGTCAGAAGAGCGCGTATCCTCAGATACTTCGGAAATGTGACGCGACGTGGAAAGCAGGCCATGGAGAGACTTATTGTTCAGGGACGCGTCAATGGCTGTAGGTCAAGAGGACGTTCCCCAATGCGTTGGACGGATCAGGTAAAAGCCCTTACCATCACCCCACTTAACACATGTGCCAGAGAAGCATCTGGCAGGGAGAACTGGCGTCGTTCAACAAAACCACGACTGCTGTACCAAGATTAATTCGAAGAAGAAGATCATCTAAATTAGGTATTAAAGAACATCTATTGCACTTCAAATCGTTCAAATTTACTGAACACAGTATAATAATATTAATAATAGACAAATTCTTACATCAATATAATTATAAAATGTTATTTATGTTGCAACATTTCGAATTAACAGATGTGGGCGGTGCTACGCCGTAGCATTCGTAGCATCCACTACGCTTTGCATTGACATATGATTGGCATACATACTCAGGCCAAATCGAACGTGCATCTATTCTGTCATCAAAACGATATTTTAATAATATTGGAATCATATGAGTTAGCTGTCATTCGCGCGTGCATTTCGCTCTGACGTCCGTCCGTGCTAGTGCGAGCGAGACGCCCGCGCGAATGACATATAACTGATGATTCCAATATCAATATAATATCATTGAGTGTTGGGAACCCGCTCGGCGAGTTCACTGTTCGTAGTAGCTTTAGGCTACGAGCGTAGCGCTACGAAAACAAGAATAAATGCTCATCAGAAGAATAAATGCCCTAACCAGGGTTTGAACCCGGGGCCATCGGATTCACAGGCAGCCAAAAAAATCACTTTTGACACTGACAGCTGGGTATCGTATCGCTATGACGTCATGTTATAAGCATAGTTCGAATTCGGCCGTATATTTTGCCACAAAACGCCCTTTTTACCCAAATATTCGTGTTGTAGTTGCCAGTCATTCCTATACGTGTAATATTGTAATTATTGTAATAATTCTTTAAAATACAATGTCTGATATGAACCCTGTAATGGCACGGCACATAATATCTTACTCATAACATATTTACATATTATTAGCAAATTTTAAAACTTATTTAAAAAACATCAGGTCATGAAGCAATTCTTATATTACACATGAGATCCCTAATAAATGTTAAACAAATAAATAAATTAATGTACAATATTCATAATACAGATATACAGATTTAATTTTTGGTTATAAGTTTGGGTAAGTCTGAAAATAAATGTCATTAGATTAGATTATTTTATTACATGATATTAATTTCTATACAAATTTGCCTAAGCCAAAATTATAAGAATACAAAATTATAATTTACTATAATCATTGCTTTGATTATAGTTAATTATAATTGCTTATTAGAAGGTGTCTTTAACACCATCATCAAAAAAAATCCATAATTTGTAGTAACATTTATTTAAATTATTTGTAATTTTTTTGAGCTTTGATATCATTTCTGAGGTGGTTATATATTTTAACTGCCATGACGTTTGAACTTGTGCTATGGAGTTTGAGTTTAGAGATTGAGGGCAAAGCTAAATTATGTTTAAACCTTGTTTCGAAGCGTCGAGGCTGGTCTACTAATTTTGTAAATAGGTCCGAGTGTTTTCTTACGAATTTACAAATTTCGAATATGTACATTGAGGTTAGGGTTAGAATTTCGTACTTAATGAAATGTGGTCTACAGCTCTCTGGACTCTATATATTTGCGAGGATACGTATGCATTTCTTCTGAAGCAAAAATAAATCGTTTACGTCTGTGCTATTTCCCCAAAGGATGATACCGTACTTGAGCCAAGAATAGGCATACGCATAATAGGCTATTTTTGCCGATTGTAGAATAGTCGACTTTTTTAATTCTTGCAGGGCATGAATTTGAGCATTTTATTCTTGATTTTCTGAACGTGATCTTTCCAGTGTATGCCTGTGTCAATATCAAAGCTTAGTAGGGTGAAGGTATCTACACAATCCAGTTTGTAGCCGTTAAACGAATAATCAATTTCTTGTACAGTATATTACTAATAATAAATGCGAAAGTAACTCTGTTTATCCAAGTTTATACATTTCCTACTAAACGTAAGTACTATCTCGGACGATCGATGTTCGAAATTACATTGATATATCAGTACCCCTAGTGTAACTAAATTCGATTTTGAACCGTGACGTACGCGTTTGCGTTTAGTCTCATTTTGTATTGGATTTAGAAAGAGCGCGCCAAGCGGGACGTTTTGGAAACTCAAAATCCTATACAAAATGAGACTTAACGCAAACGCGTTCGTCACGTTTCAAAATCGAATTTAGTTACACTAGGGGTACAGTTTTCAATTATTTGGTTGAGTTAAATTATGATGCCCGTGTTACAACAACGCTGTATGCAATATTTAATTACTTTTTATATAAGAAAAATGACTGTACCAATTAGGTTCGTATAAAATAATTTTAATATGTTCGAGTCTCACGGTAGTTTTATAGTTGGATCCAACTAGTTAAAGACAAAGATAGTTTATGTTTCAAGTAGGCATATTACAATGCGCTTATCAACGTCAAATAAAGCTACGCCGGGTCTAAGTCGGAGTTGTTTACCACCTGTCCAAATAATGTTTGTATGTTTAAGAAATAAATAAATATTAAAGGGACATTCTTACACAAACTGACCAAGTCCCACGGTAAATATAATATACAAATACTTAAATAACATCCATGACTCAGGAAAAAATATCTGTGCTCATCGCACAAACAAATACCGTTACCGGGATTCGAACCCACCACCAACCATCCACTTCATAGCAACCATCGGCTTCATAGGCAGGGTCACCCACTAAGCCACTCCGGTCGTTACATTTACAAAGAACTGGGGCCCCTTTTCCCGAACGGTATTACGCGGAACGGTAACCCATACGTCTTGACAGTTCGCGGACTAATAATATTAGACTGGGTCTTTATTGTTTCCCATAAAGTTTTAAGTCATAATGAATTGTTTGTCCGTTAGCCATAATTTGGTTTTTCTCAGAAACGCGTAACATTTCAAGATTGCCCTAAAACAAACCTAACCTAACCTATCTATAGCATAACCTAAGGAAATTTCTAAAAAGTTAACGGTTTCAGAGTTATGACTAATGATAATATGACTATCATTACATTATGACGTTCAATGATTATGCCAAACAAAGGGATCCGTATTAGTCTAATACCGTTCGGAAAATGGGCCCCTGCTTAAAGATAAACAACACTTAGGTAAGCATCTGAATGGATACTCGTTGCAACCACATGCAAAGTTTTCTAACTTTAAATAAAATAAATAAGGCACCTGGCAGTCCACACAAATAGTGGTTTAGGTATTGGAACACTCAGTCGTAATACATGATGTAGCAGAAGCGTAACTTATTAATTATATTCAGTCGGGTTTTAGGGGGCAAAATTAAATGACAGGTAAGGAGTTTATATAGTATAGCTAAACGCAACTATCGATGCTTTTCCAACATACTAGTGATAGCTTCAAATTTTGTTTTGTTATGTTTTACAGTTTTCCACCTTTTGTTAAACAAATAACAATATTTACTAGGGTACAAACCGAGCATAAATATAATCTTGAGCGTTGCGAGGGTTTCAAGTCACGAGGGTGAAACAAACTTTGCTGCCGAGTGAAATACAATATTTTTTTAACCACACGCCAACGAGTGGAAAATAATAACTGTAAAACATTACAAATCAAATCCAAATGAACGCTATTAAATATTTATCATTCAAAATCATCAGTTCATCACTCAAAGTCAATAGCCAACATGAGGAAACAAGTCAAAATTTGCATTAAATTATTTTGCCACTCTTGTTGATAAAATGCAACTATCTCATCAGTTTTTGTAAAATAAAGATAGCCTTTACGAATTGGTGTTGTGAAAATTAATAAACGTACTATAGCTATTTGTACAAGAGAGCAAAGTTTGATAACTTTGATCTCGTGTAGTACACAAAACTTTTCACGACAGCAGTGAGAACATATTTGGAAGGTAAAAATAAAAATACAATCTGAAAAAATGTAATCCGTCTTCATCACTATTTCACTCATGTTTTCTTAAGGTATTTATTAAGGACAGAAATTTTAATAAAATAATACGGAAATAATGAAGTAACGAACATCAATTGACAGTTCAATAGACAACTTTATATTGTAAAAAAAACTTTGTAAGATACGGTCGGAATTGCGGATAAAACTTTTGCCAACTATAGTAGAGATCGTGAAAAGTAGAATTATTTACTTTGCGTAGCAGTTGCGTATTTTTTTTAAGTACATTGTTTTGATTGTATAATATAATACGTAAAATATGGTGTTTATTATTAAATTTTAAATTTTGTTTCATGATTTAATTAAGACTCGTAGAGTGTTTTGGAACGATGCGGTCTGACTTATTTCGGGGGTCTATTATAAACCGTCAATATACCGTTGAATTACGTATGCAGTTTTTTTGCCTCTTTCTTTTTGCTAATGACGTGAAAGGGACAAAGACAATAGAATCCAAATATTTCGAAATTGTATTAACGTGCGGGGCCACGTTAAGATGACATTCGAATATACAGGTCACTTGAATGGTTTTTGTCTCACTCAGTGAGAAAAATGCGATTTTTCTCACTGTTTTTAAGCAGCAAATTACCCTTGTTAGAGCTGCTGACGTGAAAATGACTTTACCTTATCGATACTTCATTTACAAAGGATTAAAGGTTGCCATGCTGCAGTACGCGGTGGACGGAAACAAGAGAAAGCGCTCGCGGGAGGGGAACTGCCGAGATCTGGCTAATTGCCATTTGAGCACCTCTTGTAAGACAGAGAGAGAGATAAAATGCATGTTATATACAACAATTATTAAAGGCTTCTTCGATTTGATAGACATTTTGAAAAACGCCACAAATGTTTTTAAATGTATATCAGAAGTAGGATTTTAAAAAACAAAGTCGCACCATAAGGGATCCTGTTTACCTTTTTGGTACGGAACCCTAATAAAGATTAAAGGTTGCCATACTGTAGTTCGTGGTGGACGGGAACAAGAGAAAGCGCTCGCGGGAGCGACACAGCCGAGAGCTGGCTAATTGCCACTTGAGCGCCAATTACGACGACGATACGCCGAGTTGTAGGGGGCGCTGTGACGAGCGCGGCGGGTTGTTGTATGTCAGAGTGGGATTGAAATAAGAAAAAGCACATTATAAGTATATCAGACACATTAAACACAGAAAACATTAAGATCACGTGGATTCCATACAAGTGTTTTTCTTGCCCCAATATTTCTATTACCCTATCTAACCATGTAAAGACATATCTAACAGTATAATAGTAAATGCGACATATTGCGTATGGCATCAAACCCCGGATCTCGGGTGCTCGGGTGAAGTATCGAGGCCGGCGATGAAGAGTCCCTCCACCGTGACGCGAGGCCTAACAGAAGGTGTCATTACTGCGTATAATAGAAAGTTATATCATACTAGTAAGTTTATATGAAAATACTTCTAACATGAAAAAACAGATTACTGTAACAGTATAACGGTAAATGTAAACAGTTATAACACTACGCCTCGGGCCTCGGCTTAAGTAGCAAGGCCGTCGAAAGTAGAGGTACGTGGATCATACCAGCCTGGCTCGCGAGCCACTCCGCTGTGACGCGAGCGCTCACAAAATATGTCACTAGTGTGTATATTAGCTACCCGCTTCTATAAAAATACTTCTAAAATAAAACATAGTGAACAACAGTATGACTGTAAATTAATCTTACGGGCATGGCACTAAGCCATAGGCCTCGGGTGAAGTGTCGAGGCCGGCGAATGAAGAGTGACGTGCACTTTAGCCTCGCGACTCTCGCGAGTCATTCCGCCGCGGCGCGTGGGCTCACAAAAGATGTCGTTAGTGTGCACACTATTGAACTTGTATTTGGTAACCGTCGTAAAATATAATATAGCCAAAGCAAACGCTTTATTTTTTTTATGATAGAAGGCAAAGGATAGAAGTCAAACGAGCAGACGAATCGCCTGATGGTACACAGTAATACTATGGACAGTAATACTAAAGGTGTTGTAAGTGCGTTGCCGACCTTTAAGATAGGAGCAGTATCCTTTTTTCTTGAAGGTCGTATGGGTCCGAAAGCCTAGTCGATAGTGACCCTGCATACGAAGTAAGGTCCCGGGTTCGAATCCTAGTAAAAGCTTTTATTTGTTTGTTTATCGCAATCTCAAAAGTATTTATATATAAGTATATATTGTATATATCGTCGTCTAAGTACCCACAACACCAGTATTATTGAGCTTATTGTAGGACTTGGTCGAATTTTGTAAAGTTGTCCAATAGGTAATATTTATTTATTTATTCCAAAATGCATCAAGCCATAGAAAGTCGAGGTAGCCTATTGTAAATTTGTGACACATCGGCCACAGTATCCTCAAAAAACAAAAAGCCTAAGCCTGAGGCCAAAACATCCTTTTTTGAAATAAGACATGCCTGTAAGCCTAGAGTAAAAGCACGCGATATCCCCTTCGGAAGACAGCCGCAATAACGAGAATTCCTCCGAAAGAATGAAATACTTGGTATATTGCGTTGAGGGAAGCTTCGATTGGGATCTGCCGGAGGGGCACTATACTGATCGACACGACAAAATATAGGAACTAAAGCTGATGATCAAAGAAAAAGCTTTTGCAATCGGCGAAGTAAAATTAAAGCCAATAAAAATTTTCAAGGGAAAGCGTGTCTAAATTTTCTGAATTTTGAAAAGGTACAGTCAACCAATTTGAATCCTAGGCCACTATAGAACCTTGTCGTTTTATCTACTAGATACTTAACACGCATCACTCAATAAGCACTGTCGTAGAAGTCATTATGGCATGGTTCTATAGTGGCCTAGGAATCAAATTGGTTGACTGTACATAAATATTTCCGATACGTAAGTCTCATATTTGTACGAACGCCATTGGGTGTAATTTATTAAGAGTAAATGATGATGTTGACGCTGGTGATGATGATGCATGGTATTATGTGCTTATCATCAATTTATTTCATTTATATGTATGTTATATCATTTACAATTTCAGTTTTGCGAAAATGGTAATATCAAAGTTTTTTATCCTTCTGGAGATTTCATCACTGCACTAACTGTTCTTAAATGTCAAAAGGAATTTCGTGTCTATTTAGTAGATATATTTTTAAGTACAGTATAAATTAACTGCGACTGTTGGACGTTAGCTCTTACTCCAATTAGTACTTGCCTTTATACTTCTTATATAGTTTATTTATACTGCTTATAGTCATGTCCGTACATTAAATATTCAAACAAAACCGGCCACAAAACGAAACCAAAGGCAATATCACTTTCTCGTATCTTGTTGCATATCCATTTCGTGCTATAGCGTCACAATCGCGACACCGGAGGGTGTGTTACCCACACCCTAACCAGCATACACCCTTCACACGTGCCTTACACTTGGCAAAGTTAATATCAAGTGAAAATAAACTTTACTGTTAAGACATAAGAGACACCAGGAAGTTTTTGGATTGTTGCGGTAAGTTTGTGCTTGTGTACATAGGGCGCGCCCCTACTGTCGCCGTTCAAATATGGCGGCTAACAAGGTTTTTGCGAGCACTCGTGAGCGATTTCGCGCCTAATTTTGGTACGAATGTGATATTTTGATAACGAGCAAGTTTTATTTGCACGTTGGTAAGTTTGGAGGTATTGTGGAAGATTCGAGTTTGGAGATGAGACTGAATGTTTTAGTTGGGGAGTAGAAAAGTTTGTACTTTTGTGGTATGTTCGCGAAATGAGTTTTTGCCAACAGTTTTGAATTTATTTCTGTGAGCTCGGTGACATTTTTTGGTATAATGTTATAGAACTTTATACAGTTTCCCAAGATAAACTTCCTTGTTTTAGCCAGTTTGTAAGATGTTGTTTAAGTTTTCCTGTATTTCGCGTAGCCTTTGGCTTATCAATTCGTTGGGAAATTGTGTAAGATTTTCCTTACAAATATTATTATTTCAAATATATAGCGACGGCAGAGTTAGAATATGTTTTTCCTTAAAAATTATCTCACCCTACCCCAGGTTGTAAATTGAACTAATTGCCATTTTTTGCAAAATGAAAATTTAATCAATATTAGCACCTGACCCCCACAAAATAAGACCATAAGTAATTACACTGTTAAAGTAAGTCAAGTAGACTAACGGTGCCGTCCCTACATTGGTAAGCTACCTTATTCTCCTTACTGCAAACACAGCGGAGCTCAACCTGTTAATTAATGAAGTTATATGGGAGTCCCATTGTAAGTTGGAGTATAAAGTTATTCCTAGAAACACGTGGTCTTAGCAAATTCTAGATTTTTACCATTAACTTTAATATTAGAGACTACATTTTCAGTTGATGAGTTTGCTAGTGAGAACCGGAGAAATGGGTTTAGTCTTCAAAAAGTAATTCATAACGAACAGCAAATGGACTTTTAACGTTCGGAAATGTCGCAATAGACGGTCTAAAGCCAAGCTGGAAAGTAGGCAATAGCTGTAGCACCTGAACCACCACTACTACTACAATGTTTCATTGTTATCATCATCTGTCATTGGTAATCATTGTGATCATCATCTGTTATTGGTGATGGTAAAAGGTCTTTTTTTGAAGTAACTTTTTTCTCAAAAATAAAATTGGGTTATTTATAGGACGAATTAATTGTTTAAATAAAAAGAAACGTCAAAACCATTCAGTTCACGCTCAAGGCGTTTTTAATTTTGTAGCTGTTTATGTTTTTTAGCAAAAACGCTCCTAACTTTAGAGTCGGTTTGAAGCAAACAACAGAAAAACGCCTCATAAAAGTGATAAAAAAAAGTAAAAAAGTTGGGATCGGAAAATACTTACTGAATTGAATAGTGTAAGTTGTGTTTGACTAAAAATACAAGAAACACGTATCTACGCCATAAAAATGAGTTCGTCTAGTGAAGAAAATATAAATGTTCCTGGCAAAAATAAATCGCTTTTTTTTTTCAACAATTGTCCTCACGCCAATATAAATATCAATTTCTATTAAAGTACTTATGCAAATGTTTTCTTATTTCCTCGCTGTAGTCGCTATTATGTAATGCCTCGGCCGGAAACGCTAAAGATGGACTCGTATTATTTGAGGGCCTCCACTAATGTATCGGCCCTCAAACTCACTCTTCTATCTTTGAGTTTTCCGGCCTATGTATGTATGTAGGTCAATTTCTTTGGCACGCCCTACAACCCAAACGGCTGGACGGTTTTTGATATATTTTTTTAATGTTTGTTACTTCCTATTGTCATTTGAGTAGATAGAATACAAAATCCAAGAGTTTGGAAATTTGACTTGTTATTTTTCCTTATACTGCAGGGATACAGCTTAGGGAAGTCCTTCTCCCCAGCTCCGCAGTTACGAGTAGTATATCCGAATGAGCCAGGGATGATATCTCTACCTTAGAGAAGACCGCAGAGTAGGTGTGGACTCTGCAGGCCTAAAATAGATTATTTATATTCCATAATCTTCATAAATAGACTGTTAAACTATGGAGCAATAATTGTCGTAGTCAAGTAATACAGAGCGAACTCTTCCTTTACAGCAATAATTTGTTGAAAACTGGCCAAAATCTAAAAAAGTACGCCAATTCTCTAGAAATGTTATCAATGACCGCTAAACTTTCGACGCTCTTCAAAGCCTGTAAGTAAATCGAACAAAATAAGCACCATTTCAATAATACAGCACAATGAAAGCACCCAACGCTCTACGGATTTATTACTTACAACAAAAACTTACCGAACGGAAGGAGTTGGCCCACCAACCAAAATCCCTAGACCCTCTCAACTTTTACCGTGACACTTCAAGATAAGAGCATTTCAAAACGAGAAAGAACCTTTAAAGTTCGAGTTATATTGGCCGGTTAACAAATAATCGAGGTTCGTTAAAAGAGCATTCTGACAAAACGTTATTAAATCTTATTTCAGTGAGGATGAAGATATAACGAGTCCTGTTGTGTTCATTGTCGGCCGTTTGCCCTTCACTGCATATTATCTGCTATTTTGAACAGATTTGTATGGCTTGTTGGGCCGTGGTGTTTGAAAAAATAATAACCGACACGAGTTTTTGTGAAAGGGGATGTTTTAAGCGTATATCGGAGAATGGTGGCTTGCATTCGATATCTTCGATCGAGAAGAGAACTTGGTTTAATATCAATTGCAAAGGTATTGTTAAATAGAGGGCATTACTAATTTGCCTCTCACAGTCATTCTCTAAATATCGTTTCTCAGTATGTATAATGTTTCGGTGCGATTTTGAAAACATTTTGCGTTGCTTGTAAGAATTTAGTAAAATAGCTCTTAACTTCAGCATTGAGACCTACCCGATTCATCATGTCAGCGAAATCGTAAGTAATTTTAGAGAGCATGTTTACGTATAGTATCAGTGTTTATGTATAGTAAATGTTTACGTTTTTTTAGTTACATTTTTAATAGGTACCTACATGCAACACACTTACAAAACTATCTAAATTCAAATCATTACTTACAGAGATATCTTCTCTATTTTTTGCACAACAAGTAAAAAGCAATTTGAAATCAGATAACAAAATGCCAGCGGTACATTACCGGCGGTCGATTTCACATCAAAACCATGCGACAACCCATATCATTGTCGTGACGACAAACGATTAGCCCCCGGCCATCCAGCAAAATAGGATGAAAATGTCAAAATACAATCTTTCACGACAATCTCTACTTTTGCAAAATTACGATACTCGTAAATCAACCTTTACTTACCCGTAATAAGAGTGAAAAGAAGTGTAAACCATCCGTGTCGCGATTAAAGTGCCAATCATTGACATAAAAGATGTAACACTAGAACTTGTGCCAATATGACGTGTTTTTTGTCAGGATGGCCGAGTCGACAAAAGCATTGAATGACACGGCACGCCATTGTCATTAGCATTGTTAAAATGGAACAGGAAGACGAGAGTTGTGTTGCGTTTTGCGCAAACTTGAGTTTCTTATCTTGTTAAGGTTTGGGGAGTAGAGGAAGGTATAGAGTCGGCGTTTTAGATTTGTTACTGTATCATTTTAGCGGCAATAATTTTGAAGAACTGCCTCACAACAATAAAGTTACGAAAAGAGAGACCTAAGATTTACGATTACATGTTAACGCGGCTGACTAACTTTATTGTGCAACTAGCGACCCGCCCCGGTTTCGAGCGGGTAGTAAAAGCAAGAACCTGCCTAAAGAGATAACCAAGAGGAAAAATATGGTAAATTTGTTAACAATTTGAAAAAATATTTAATAGAAAACTGTTTTTATTCCATACAAGATTATTTTGATTTGTATAAATTTAAAAAATAGTGTGATTATGTACTTTTTTTTTGTGTGTGATTTTGGTTATAGTTTTGCAATACCCTAACAGGGTCTCATGTTGTGCTTTAATTTTGTAAGTTTCACCTGTATTTGTTTGTACCAGCGTGATCGAAATAAATATATGATATGATATGATCTTTTTCCGACATAATTATCAAATATTATCATAGTTCAACCGATTTAACTACACAAAACCTTAACAAATTATACACCTAAACCTTTCACAAGAAACGAGCTATTGAAAGGTGAAAACCGCAGGAAGTCGTTTTTGAGTTTATCGCGAACATACAGGCAGACAGACGCGGCGGGGACTCTATTTTATAATGCATAGGATAGAGCGTTTGAAGGAAGTTGGGCCTAGCCAACTATAATAGTGCTCGCGATAGACAACGTCCATAATATTTACCTATTTAGGGTCGCCATCACAGAAAGCAAAATTGTTACGGTATGCTTGATTTTTTTTAGATAAAAACTTTGGGAAAACCTTGAAAGTTCAAATCAATACACTGTATCAATATTTTTGCAATTTGCATTTATTTTAGTTTACTAAGACTACGCATTTTACGGTTTCACGTGCAATGTAAAATTATCAAAGGAAATGTATTAATTAGACGGAATTCGCGCCATTTAAAATCAATTACGAAACACGGAAAAACAATATGTGCTTCGAATCATTTGAGTGGAAACAAAATAAGTATTACCTGACCCCTACAGAGCGATTCTTCTGTCTATAGGTGCCGGTAATTTTCAAGAAGTTTGCAGGTACCTGTAAGCGGTGTTTCGAGTTTAAATATTACTATTGAATTGTCCATAAAATGAATATTTCCAACAGCTTTAACGCATTCTATCTACTGTTTTTACGATTATTAAATACGTGCCTCCTTTTCTCACCAAAAAATGTTAATATTCTAAAAAGCAAAGAGCCAACAGCGACTCCACAGCTTTTCCACGCGGCGTGTCCTCGAAAAACCTTCCCTGCCTGTCTTACCCACAAATAAATTGGCCTCCAGCCCCCACTTGCCCGAGGGGATTTTCGGATTAAACTTTATTACATCTCAAAAAACTATTCCAGCTCCTTTGTCAGCGATTTGTTGGATTTTGGAGGCATTGTGTTATTTTAAAGTTCTATAGGTATTGGACAACTCTTTGATCGTCCTTTAGAAATTGTGAAGTGATGATAGAGTTAATGTGATTAGTGAGTTTTGTAAAGTTGTGAAAGGTTTAGGAAGTAATGTTTTGTCGTAATATAACATAAGGTAACAAAGGTTTTAGTATATTTGTCTTATTTCGTACCAATGAAATTTAGTGGTATCATTATTGAGAAGGCACTGCGTTGCCTTAGTTGACCGAGCGTTATGGAACGTCTCCGTTTCAGCTTGGGTAAAAATGCTTTCGTCCGAATTTTCAACCGATTCTTGTGAGATTTAGTGAGCAGGTCCGATGATTAATCGTCAATTCAGTTTTACGACTTTTTCTAAATGGTGAAATCATACATTCATTTAGTTTCAATCTATACTCCCGAGGTCTACAGCTCACAGAACCGCTTGTAATATTTTATTATAATACAACTATTAGTTAGAAAAGGCAGGTAATAATTATAAATAACCGGCCAAGAGCATGTCGGGCCACGCTCAGTGTAGGGTTCCGTAGTTACTCTTCCGTCACAATAAGCTAAACTGGAGCTTAAAGTATAGTAAATTGTTAATCAAGGGATGAAACGGTACCTTTCACTCGAGTTAAACAAATAGGCAAATTTGCATAATCAGTACCTAATTAAAGTAAGTCTTTTTACTATGAAGGGAAAACTTTTTGCGATAACTCAAAAACAGCTAAACTGATCATGTCCGCTATAGTTTTCGTTTAATGTCTTTCTTAAGCTCTACTTCCACGATTTTTTTCATATTTTTTGGACCTATGGTTCAAAAGTTAGAGGGGGGGGGACACATTTTTTTTTCTTTCGGAGCGTTTATCTCCGAATATATTCACTTTATCAAAAAATGTTTCTTGAAAACCCCTATTAGTTTTGAAAGACCTTTCCAACGATACCCCACACTCTAGGGTTGAAGCGAAAAAAAAATTTACCCCCACTTTACATGTAGGGGAGGTACCCTAAAAAAAATTTAATTTTTAGATTTTATTGTACGACTTTGTCGGTTTTATTGATTTATATATCCATGCCAAATTTCAGCTTTATAGCACTAACGACCACGGAGCAAAGCCTCGGACAGACAGACAGACAGACAGACAGACAGACAGACAGACAGACAGACAGACAGACAGACAGACAGACAGACGGACATGGCGAAACTATAAGGGTTCCGTTTTATGCCATTTGGCTACGGAACCCTAAAAAACAAGTGATGTTTTTATTTACTAGTTATTACTGTTTCTATTAGTTACATTTTTGCTGATTTTGACTTCAAGGAAGTATGTTAAGGATAAAATTATACAAAAAAGAAAAAAAAATCTCGCCCTTTGTATGGGTATACAACATTCATTTTAAAAGGTATCCATTATCAATTACGTAGGTTGAACCAGTAATGCTCCTCGCCTTATCACTCGCCAAGAATAAAATCACGCGTCCAATCTCATCGTCTTTAGCTATATACCCTAATGCAGTATAGCCTGCCAGGCTTTCCTTTAAGTCATCGGCGTTGCCGAGCTGGTTGTTGGTTATAAATTCGTTCTCCACCGGCCCGGGGTTCACAGAATTTACCCTGACGCCTGAAGGCGCTAGTTCTAGGGCAGCGCAACGCGTGAAGTGCCCCAACGCCGCCTTTGACACGGCATAGAACATAAGCATAGGTATCTTGTTGGTCGTCAGTTCTGCTACACTGGATATGTTGACCACATTTCCCTTAGTCTGGATCAGATAAGGCGCTGCAAGGCTGGTCAGTTGAATCACAGCTCTTACGTTGGTCTTCATCACATCGTCGTATGCTTGTAACGCCTTGCCATCCAGTAAGCATCCCTGTGAAGCCATTCCGGCGTTGTTAACAAGTACATCGAATTTTCCGAAATGTTTTATAGTTTTCGGGATGACGGTGGCGGTGTCAGCCTCGTTGGATAAGTCGGCTTGTATGGCGAGGGCTTTCCTACCGAGTGCCTCGACGTTTTTGGCGACGGCAGCGAGCTTGGCCTGCGTGCGCGCCACGAGCGCCACGTCGGCGCCCTCCTTGGCGAACATCAGCGCCGTCGCCGCGCCGATGCCCGAGCTTGCTCCGGTCACTATCACTACTTTGTTAGCAAAACTCATGATTCCTTATGCGCGACTGTACCTCAGTAAAACACTGCTAAGACTGGTACATCGCCACTACCAGGCTGTCCTGCGAATCATTGTATAAAATTACATAATTGCACTCAATTACTTTAACAACCACATAGGTAGCCTCATTAAGAGGAATTCCTAGTTGCGATTTTTCCATACAAACGCTCTCGACTGATTCCTCCCTGGATTTTTAACCTAGAGCAGTGATTTTTTCAAATAAGATCAATATCATCAATATCTGTGCCGCTATGTTTTGCTTTTTTGGATTATTTTATTTTGAAGAAAGATACAGCGCCTCGAAAATCGCAAAAACGGCTAAATTGAATTGGCTGTAAAAAAAGGCATAGTATACAAATATGACAAAAAATATCCAAAAAATCAAAACATAGCGGCATAGATTATTTCTTCCTCTTGCAATTTCCAAAATTTCATAATGATTAGTTGCGTTTTGGAGGAGGAAACAGTCGAGAGCGAAACCTCGATTTTTGAGTTTTTTGCGAGTGAATTTCGGTCCGAGCTGCAGTTGTCCTTATCGCACGAATTGGAGGCGGAGACAGTTTCTAAATATACGTACACAGAAGAAATAGTGATGGGCATAACATCCTTATTAGGGATTGCAGAACCGGTACTGTTTTAAAGAACCGGGATTTCCCGGTACTTTCGGAACTGGTCTAATTATTTCATTATTTTCAATAAAACGACAGCATTTTGCGATTTGACCACCTTTCGTATTATAATTTAATAATCACATTTTCTTTTATTACGTAGTAGGCAATTTTTTTTAGAAATATAGTATTTTACATTGCTCACACTTGTGCGTCACAAGTAAAAGATTAACTACTTTGATGTTTGCCACTAGATAGCAAATTTAATGAAATTACATTGACGAGGGGATTTATATATAAGTATCGCAGTCGTATTGTATAATCCGCCGTATTACATTACGGCTAGCCGATATCAAAATAAGGGCCATTTTGAAATGCGGCGGTTCAATGATTAAGGTATGTTGGGTAAATACCGGATGCGGGTGAAGAACGTAGGACATTCATTTCCCCCTAATTTGGTTTTATTTTTTAATGTTGGCATCATTGTGTAAGACGCCATTTCATTGCGTCTCGACTGTCAGTGTCCCCGCGTCGCTCAGGGAGTCGGGCTTGTGTTATGTGCAATCACAGAGAGCAAGGTAAATTTCGCGAATTCTTCCTTCTATCCGATCTTCGCTCTGTAATTTATTTTGCGTATTGTGATGAAACTGTGTTTGTTTTTGTAATTGTGTTAACAGGTAAAGATCGGACCAGAAACAATCAGATCTTTACCTATTTAAAAAACAGCAGTGATTATCAAACTTTAAATTTTCTTCAATTTACCTATTGACCTTAATTATCACATTTATTGTTTTCTTGATCACACTTTCATACCATTATTTTTATCCAGTACCACTACCAGCGCGACGGTTACTGACAATGTAATTTTTTTAATTTCCGCAACCCAAAGGTTGCCTTTTAGCGATAAGACCGCATGTTGTTTACCTGTGCTTATGTGTATGTTTTCTTTTGTATTGTTTTCTTTTATTGAGGTGTGCAATAAAGAGTATTTATATTGTATAGGGATGATGATACATGTTGAAATTTATAACAAAATCGAGTAAAATAGATAGCAAATGAGCAATTTTTCGCAATAAAGTACCTATACAAACGGATGCATATGTAGATGTGCACGCATACATACATTGCTAGTTTCGGATACAAAATAGAAATAGGGCTTCGAAATTAGTTTCCTTAACATGCTTCAAGAGGGCTCTCTTTTCCTATATATTTACTTTACTCTTTACATACGATCCTTACATTTTATCAAAAAAAAATTGTATATCAACTATATATATATATATATATATATATATACATAATTGCAAAATTAAACCAACAAAATCGCAATTTTAATTATTTTCCATACTTCAAGATGGGCTCTCAGTGACCTTGACCTTTTTAAAGAACTACTTAGTCTTTTTGATTTCTAAGTTTGATTCTTATTTTTTTGGCGCCCTTCATTAAAAATGATTGGGCCCGATTATTTTTTATTTTGATTTTTGTCCCTCCTACTTAAGTACTTAATATCTTCCAGTACATTCCATTCAATAAACAATACATTTACACTTTCCCTAAACCTGTACAGTTCACGAAATCTTAAATTGTCAAAACTTCGTAACGTATCTATTATTTTAGTGGTTTTTTTTTATTACTTCGGGTAAACCTTACAATAAGAGGTTTCTTAGCACATTGTTTACTTATCAAATTGCCTTATGACATAGGTATCAAAGTTTGAGAGCCACAATTTTACCAATTTTTGTATCAGGGTTAAGATCGGATACAAAAGGGTAGACACCGGACCTATTTCTTTGTGATACCTTATTCTCTTTCCATTAGAAGCAACTTTTTTTCACCATCCAATGTTCTCCCTTGATGGCAAAACACTCGTTACCCTAAAAAAAAGTATGTCTCATCTTTACACAGGTACAAAACTAAAACCGTTCTATATTGAAGATTACCAAAATTCAGGCCGAATCTACGGTTATTATTTAACGATTCGCTACGTACTTCAAGAATCTGTCACGTGTTGAGATCTCGAAAAAACATTTTTTCACGAGTTCTCTCAATTGGTCCCAAAATTGTCCCGCATTATCCCAACATACTTTACCCAGATTGTCATTGCGATACGTTCTTCAATAAGGCGGCCCAAGTTTAGCCCCATCGTACTACAAGTTAAATAGATTGTAGTTTAACCATAGGTATATTTATACCTACTTACAAAATTTCACAACACACCATGATCACTCCCAACTTACTGATACGGATAGGTACAGTCAAGTGTAAAAATATGGGTGTACACATCTTACTCAAAAATATGTCCCATAGCACCTTATTCCAGTGTAATAAGAGCGTAGTACCATATTTATGAGACGATTCTTTCGATACATATTTTTGCACTTGACTGTACGACAACAACCGAAGCTGAGACATCATTCTTTTTTGCAGTTTTTACCTATATGGTAATTAATATCAATCAATCAATCATTTATTATTTCGTCATCATAGGTGTAAAATACATTTAGTACAGGTGATAGGGTATTTGGTATAAGGGTGTAATAGATACAGTATAATATAAAAATGAAAAACAATATTACGTGGTAACAACAAAAACAACTTGCGTCGGGCAGCGCAGAATAAATTCCGTCTGGCTCGCGGGCGATGTCGACGGAACGGCGCGCAATGAGCAAGCGCACGAGTCTCGCGTCTGTGTGCGCGCACTCACACTTAGATAGCACCGGCTCCCGCCCACCGCAGCGCGACAGAAACATAGCCTCAGAAATTCGAGATTTGAAAAGTTGCTCAGCTAGGAATTGCTCTTAATAGCACGTTGGCGAGTAGACGCAAACAGACACTGATACAAAACATAGACAACGAAGCAAAATTACATGCTTTATTGGCTATGGATACAGGTTAGGTTATAATAAGGTCACAGAGTTATATTACTATAAAAATATGACGATTTAATGACTCTCATTGAAGTTTGCTTAGACGGACTTTATGAGTCTTATTCGCAAGTTTCGCAACGTATTATATCTTTACTCACCAATTTCGATTAACTATAGTTTGCTACAAAGAAATGTAACGGAAAGTTGCATACAATTTCAAAAAATTGAATTAAGAGTGACACAACGGCTAATTTCAAGATTGAGTACAACAAATAATATAATTTCTCAAAGGTTAACTGGAAGAGTATGTACTAATGATGTGCATTTTTTCCTGTTTTAGGTTATTTTTTTTACAATAAAGTGTTTTACTACTAATAATTACAAGAAACAGCAGCCTAAACTGTTGCTTCTCGTAATTATTACTTATGAGCTAAACAGAAAAAAATGGTCGTGTGTCGCGCATTCTAGCATTCAATCTACATAATTACCGCCAAAGCCCGTAATTAGCATTATACAAAAAGAAAACTTATCACAAACTCGTCGGATCGCACAACAATTCTAAGTGCCCCTCTAAATCCTTTGTGAATTCGGCAATCTGGCGTATCAATGGCGCTACCCTATGTGCTTATTAATTACAAAGCATCCGACAACCCTGAGCCTAACACTGCTTTTAACTACGCATACGCACACGTTTAATAAATAGAACACCTAGTTATTGCAAAAATAACCTCGAAGACATGGTAATAAAGTCGACTTTTAAATATCAGCGTTACGCAAATTAGCATATGAAAGCGAATCTTTGGAATTTAGAAACGAGCTATTTTGAATTCTAAGTTCATTGTGATAAGGTTTAAACTGGATTGGGGGGTGGGAATAGCCAGGGGTGTGAATTAAAATATTGTAAAAGGGACAAAAGGGGAATGTCACATGAACGCTTAGTGTCACCCTCGCATGTCTTTGAAGTCCATGTAAAATGGGTGGATATTATTTATTTAGGAACACAAATACGTTTGGGGCGTTGTCGCATGTTGTGATGCACGTCACATCCACAATGACAAAGTGCCTTGGGATTTATAAATAAATAAGCCTTTGTAATGGCTGACAATGACATGGGTACTTGATGGTGCTAGAAAATGTGTAATTGAAATTACTACCCCTTGAGAACCGTGAAGTTATAATCCTGCTTATGCTTTGTTAAGAGAATGTATTTTTTGTTATGGTATAACAGCGCAACAGTTGAACGAGGTCATTGTAGAAAAAGTTACTAGAAAAAGGTTCCAAGATTGCTACTCATATTTTGGCAACCGAATTTTGATCTAAAAAAGCGGCCAAGTGCGAGTCGGACTCGCCCATGAAGGGTTCCGTACCATTTATGACGTATTAAAAAAAACTACTTACTAGATCTGGTTCAAACCAATTTTCGGTGGAAGTTTGCATGGCAATGTATATCATATATTTTTTTTAGATTTTTCATTCTGTTATTTTAGAAGTTACGGGGGGGGGGGGGGGACACACTTTTTACCACTTTGGAAGTGTCTCTCGCGCAAACTATTCAGTTTAGAAAAAATGATATTAGAAACCTCAATATCATTTTTAAAGACCTATCCACCCCACACGTATGGGTTTGATGAAAAAAGATTTTTTGAGTTTCAGTTCTAAGTATGGGGAACCCCCAAAATTTATTGTTTTTTTTTCTATTTTTGTGTAAACATCATAATGCGGTTCATAGAATACATCTACTTACCAAGTTTGAACAGTATAGCTTTTATAGTTTCGGAATAAAGTGGCTGTGACAGAATCGGACAGACAGACGGACATGACGAATCTATAAGGGTTCCGTTTTTTGCCATTTGGCTACGGAACCCTAAAAATCGGGCAAGAGCATTGTCAGGCCATGCTCAGTGTAGGGTTTCGTAGTTACCATTCTGTTAAAATAGACCAAACAGTAAGTACATACTCGTATCATGTACATGATATGAGTACATTACAAGCATAAGGGAGTAGGTACCTTTACAGCGCTTTGTACGTCTTTTTACTGAGAAGAGATTTGCAATAACTCAAAAACGACTAGACCGATCATGTCCGCTATAGTTTTTATTGGAAGTATTTATTAAGCTTTGGTTTCACATTTTTTTTCTTATTTTTTGGACTCATGGTTCAAAAGTTAGAGGGGTGGGACACATATTTTATTTCTTTCGGAGTGATTATTTCCAAAAATATTAACTTTATTAATGTTGGTCTTTGGAGACCCTCATTCATTTTGAAAGACCTATCCAATGATACCCCACACTATTGCGTCAAAGCAAAAAGAAAAATAAGTGTATATGGTAGGTGTCCCTAAAAAATTTTTTTAAAGATTTTATTTTACCGTCTATCGCAATTATTTATGTGTCCATGCAAAATTGAAGCTTTCTAGCACTGACGATTACGGAGCAAATTAAGCCTCGGACGGACGGACAGACGGACATAGCGAAACTATAAGGGTTTCTAGGTGACTAGGAAACCCTAAAAAGGGGTACGATTTTTCAAAAACTATGCAGGCTGAACGCATGGTACCTTAGGGCCACCCCGAGTAGATATCGCATTTAATTGACCCTGGCCATAATCGCCACCCACACTAGCGGCTTTTGAGCGTCTGCGTTTTAGTCAACTCAATTGCTTCTGCTCTACGCAACGTTGGCGTAACTGAGGGCCTACCGCGAACCACGCTCTACATGTTGGCTCCATGTCACAATTACGTATAAATTTACAAGTGCGACAGAGAGGCAACACGTCAAACGTGGTTCGCGGTAGGCCTTCTGCACAGCGACGTAATTTTCCATACCGCTGACTAGACGTCGACGCACAAGTTATGGCCATTATGGCCAGGGCCAATGAAATGCAACATCCACTCGGGTTGGACTACTTTGAAAGGCACTATTATTTCAATAAGACTTTATATTTCAATCGACAGTGATATTCTTGACTTGAAAACAAGACAAATACGTGATTTATAATGAAATAAAATGTTTACTCAGATCTACTTGATAGGAGCCTGTTGTAATAAAAAATAAATTGTCACAATGATATTAAATATGTAATTACAATCACAATGGTATTGCATTAGTTTCCAAACAAACCCACGGTTGTCTGTTGAGCGCCTTGCAGCCGTGCGTTTCTTTCTCCCCTTTTAATTTGAAAGCTTGCAGTCCTTATATCGCAAAGTAGTTCACCCACCCTCCGTTAGATGGCGCAAAATTCAAAGAGGAATGGTGTACACTAACTGCAGTAGGTGGTTCAATGTTCAAGGTATAGATGGCGCGGATTTACAATTATGTTTTTTCACTTGAATACTGTATATTATTACTGGAGTCTATTAATTAATTTGAATTTTTTTTACCACACAAGCTCGTAAAGGCTCTCTTGATTGTTCAAAAACTGACGAGAAAGTTGACTTTCATCCGCAAGAGTGGCAAAGTAGTTTGATGAAATTTTTGAGTTGTCGTAGTAGATTTTTAATGATAAAATATTTAATAACGGTCATTGGACTTGGTTTGATTTTGTTTGATGTTTTCCAGTTTTTATTTTTACTTACGTGTTAAAAGTAACTAAAATCGTGTACTTGAAAAATGTTTGACTCTACATTTTGAACAATACTAATCTACTGCGTTTATCTAGGCGCAGCGAGATTAGGCGGAGTAACGGTTGATTTTATGTTCAAAATACAAGAGTCCGCAGCAAGCTCGGTGCTCGATACAAACGTAGTTACGCTCTCATTTTCAAAACGATTAGCTAGATTCCTTGAAGATTTGTATTTACAATAAGATAATGTATATCTAGTCCTGTAATTTTCCTGTAATGTAACTTCAGATACTATATACAAAAAACAGCAAACTTATTTTTTTCATATAAAACTTGTTTTTGCTCTATTTTGTTTGTTTTATAAGCTGGAGCTATATAAACTAATTACAGGCATAGATATACCTGATGTTATTGTAAGTGCAAAGTTTCATTGCAATCCAACACGTAGTTTTAAAACTCCATTGGATGGAAAGGTGAAAATGGTGCTTTTGGTTCATCACCATTGGTCCAGTACCTGCGGTATTTCCGGACCGATACGACCTTCAAACCTTCAAGAAAAGAGCGTACTCCCATCTTAAAGGCCGGCAACGCACTTACAACCCCTCTGGTGTTGCAGGTGTCCATGGGCGGCGGTAATCGCTTACCATCAGGTGATCCGTTTGCTCGTTTGCCTCCTCTACCATAAACAAAAAAAAAAGTGGCTGTGACATAATCGGACAGACAGACGGACATGACGAATCTATAAGGGTTCCGTTTTTTGCCATTTGGCTACGGAACCCTAAAAATGGTGAAATTCGGCCGCGCTTGCTGCGAACTCTTAAGAGTCACATGAACCCGCCGCCAAAAAGCCGCTCGCATAAAATTGAGACGCTTGCTTATTATAAAACCACTAAAAAGTGTTATACAAAGAAATTAAAGCAAGCAGAAGTGTTAAGTGTTGTATGCAAAAATTATAGTTCCTCTAACTTATTTGTATTACAATTTCTAGAAAGAAAAATTAGTACCAGACATTGATGTTAGTTGAATGTTTATGTCAAATGTCGTTATTTCAGAATCAAGGCCCCAACATTGTCTATTCTCAATACAGTATTGAATACTCAAGCCGCAGCCATTTTGGTGGTCACACTGTGGTGTATGTGTGCGTAAAAATAGTTTTTAGGGATGTGGACTGGTCGATTTTAATCATGTTGTATATCGATAAGCGCTACACATCGGAACGGGATAGTCAAGCTTACATATCTTCACTAAATAAACTAAAATAGAAATATTAGAAATGCTAATGGATAATAAATATTTTACAATACATATAATAATTGTCGCGGAAAACATATTTTAGTAGCTATTTATATAGTGTAATTAAAAAATCCGAACTTTCCCTTGGGTTAGACTTAAAATCGTGACTTAATAACCATGACAAAGAATAAAAGCGTTTTTTATTAATTTTAGGTATAGATTAACTTTTTAAGTACAATTATAATTGCACGAAATGTATCGAAATTTCGTACAATTATAATTGTACAACTATCGAGTTTATCGATATTATTTAATCGACATGGCTACAGTATCTGGTTATACATTGTTAATTTTACATAAAAATGTGGGTGTGTGTGTGTGTGTAGCGACGGTGACAGCTGGCTTTAACTTAATCTTTTGAATCTTATATCTATGTTCAGTACCCCTAGTGTAAATATTTTCGATAGCGAAACGTGACGTACGCGTTTGCGTTAAGTGTCATTTTGTATGAGATTTTTGACTTTCCAAAACGTCCCGCTTGGCGCGCTGTTCAAAAACCCATACAAAATGAGACGTAACGCAAACGCGTACGTCATGTTTCAATATCGACTAAATTTACACTAGGGGTACTGAATGTCGTTTTGAAATGAGAAACTTCGATTATATGGCAGCGGTTACTCTTAAGATATTAACAAGTATCCACGAGATCACTTACGCTGTCGTTGTGGTTTATTTTGGTGTGCTTGATTGAGTAAGATGCGTAACATCAAAGACAAATTCGTGCTCCATACATTTTGCGGTAACTCTGATTGTCAAAAGTTGACAATTCAGTGATTGCAAAACATATGGCGCAGTGCAGTGCCATCTATTTTGGATTTCAATCTAAGGGCCACATTTTTTTCTTAGACTTAACCTCTCTATTACAACGAATTCTCTTTGCTGCATACTTAATAATCTCTTCATAAAGATTCGACGACCGGTCTGGCCTAGTGGTTAGTGACCCTGCCTATGAAGCCGATGATCCCGGGTTGAAATCCTGATGGTAAGGGCATTTATTTGCGTGATGAACACGGATGCTTGTTTCGGACTCATGTTTGTTTTCTAGGTATTTAAGTATATATATAAATATCGTTGTATAAGTACTTACAGTCAAGTGTTAAAATATGGGTGTACACATCTTACTCAAAAATATGTCCCATAGTATCTTATTCCAGTGCAATAAGAGCGTATTTAGTACCATATTTATGAGACGATTCTTTCGATACATATTTTTGCACTTGACTGTTTGCACAAGTCTTAATTTGTATAATAATGACCTTTTAATGTACCTACTCGTGGAGCATTCCATGAAAGCGGTACGTTTTTCATCTAGTCTTTTTAACAAAATCCATTAATTCCATTATTTAACACTTTCAGTGCCAAGTGCCTCATTTCCAATACAAACTGAACCCACCTAGCGAGTTCTTGGCAGTAGGCCACCGCCAGTGACTGCAATGCCTAATTGTACCTCAAAGTATTGGCGTAAATATGAGCAATATGAGTACGAGTCGCTTACGTAACGTTTGCTTAGTACTTATAGTACCTATAGTAAAAGTAAGTTATAAAGTTTTTAAAAACACACGCTGCTTTAAGATGATATTAATTATACACGATAAAATGACAAGCCAAGAGAGTACCAGTAGGGCTATGATGGTCGACTCTTTATCATTTGTCACCATGCCTGTCACGTTCTAACACGTATGTAAGCGCGAAAGTGACGGGCATAGTGACAAATGATAATAATGGAACCATGTTGCCACGGCAGGCTTGGAAAGTAAAAAAAATAGTGCAAGTGTCGATTACGTAATGGTGGAATGCTCATCAGTATGTCTGATTGTCCGATTCCAGTAAAAAAAAGTTTTATGTGTGAAATACAGTACCCCTAGTGTAAATAAATTCGATTTCCAAACGTGACGTACGCGTTTGCGTTTAGTCTCATTTTGTATTGGATTTCGAAAGAGCGCGCCAAGCGGGACGTTTTGGAACCTCAAAATCCTATACAAAATGAGACTTAACGCAAACGCGTTCGTCACGTTATGATGTCGATCAAAGTTACACTAGGGGTACAGGTTTGTCTATAGAGCGAAGTTCATCTTATACCTTTGAACGAGCAATTCTTGTATATATGTTTATATATTTCGGGGATCTCGGAAACGGCTCTATTTCGATGAAATTTGCTATATGGGGGTTTTCGGGCGCGAAAAATCAATTTAGCTCTTAGCAGGTCTTATGTCTGGGTAACGCTCATTTTTGAGTTTCCCAGATATTCGTATTAATGTAAAAGCACCTAAAGGGGTCCATTGATTACCCAGTTCACCGGACGATATCTGATGACAATCGCGAATAACTGACAGGCCGATATACAAAATATACCGAGCTATATCGCAAGGCATTTAAGATACCTTGCAATAAAATGTCGTAAGATACCAAAATATATATTATAACTTCGTGTGTGGACTTTGTCAATTAGTATGCAAAATATATCGTAAGATGCCTCGCTATAAGATATCTTTAGGTATATTATCGCTCCGTCTGTGACGTGCTTTACGCCTGCTTCTATTAATTATTTGAAGGGTCACGTGTTAATCGAAGATTTGTGGCTTCAATGATCGTTGAGACACTCCAAACTCCAATGACAACACGTCTCTTGTCATTAGAGGTAGGTAACGATTATTTTTATCTTATTATTTAAGTACCTACGTGATATTTTTTATACGGAATATTTTGTCGTATGTTGTCTTAAACACAGCGCCGGCAATATTAATAGATCCATAGTATAACTAACAAAGAAAAATAGAATACCAATAAAACAACTCTATCGCTGTATTTATCGCTTTATTTGCTTGCGTTCCAATAAGGCATATTACTTTAGTTCCGCTACTGAACAACAGATGGCGCTCGTATGCAGTTCACTAGAAGCTTTGATTTCTTAGTTGAAATGTTTTAAGTATTACTTTACATTCAAAATTTCAAAACATTTCTTAATATCATGTTTATTTAATTAATAATGAAACACAAGTAAAATATAATAAAGTAAAAACGTAAACTAAAAAGTTATTTTACAGTAGCCTGCTAAACCTCAGACGCTGATTAAGATATGAAGTTATATAATAATATAACTGTTTTTTTTTCTTAAAATGTATTGTTTTATTTTTGTATATACAATAAATAAGGTGGGCCTTACACGGGTCTGGTACATGGGCCAGAATTTCAAATATTTCAATACGTATTCAAGTATCAATAACAGTGTTATTTTTGGTTGTGTTTGAGTGTTTTATTCAATTTATAAAAATGTCTTAGAACTATAACATTCAAATAATAGTCACGCCTGAACGAAGATAATTGAGTTCATTTTACGGTACCTAATCGTGCACAGTCTACCTAGTTCAAGCGCGATTATTCTTGTCTCGAAAACTACGAGTAACAAACTGTTACTAAGCCACGATTCAATACAAAAGAAACAGAAATAAACAGGGTTAACTCATAAATCACTGATCAGTAATATTCTTCCCATACCCCACCAAATTTGCATTAACGACCACCCCGAGGCCAATTTAAAATAAAAACGACAACAAAAAACCAAAAGACAATACTAATTCTTTCGTAAAACAGCTATCTGAATCGAGTCACGAACTGTCTAAAAGCCCATCACATTAATACATTGACGTGCTCAAAACTGTAAAATTACCATTCCAAATATGATTGTAGAAAAAAAAAACCGTTTAAAAAAGACAAATAGGATCATGGCGATGGACGATTATAGCGTAAGCGCCGCCGCGCACGAACGGTGCTATAAATGTTGCTATCTATTAGAAAAAAAAACTTCCGTTTTTATCTATGGCGGTGACATGGCTATGAATAAATACAACGGGTTGCACTCCGGGAGTGCCGGCAGAAGTGAAAACTTGAATATTGACGTTGTGCATTTTTGATATTTGGGAATGGTTAGGGACTAATTTTGCACGAATTCCTTTAATTATCAGTATAAAAGTACAAAATACAATATTCATTTAGTGCGCTATCGTACACAAACATGACCATTTATATTACATTAAAAATGTAACATTTCAGAACTATTACAATGATTTAACATTAAAAAGTTTATCTCTCAGAAAAATCAACTTTCATCCATAATTTCAACGACTCTACCTACTGGCTTCAATGATTTCTAACAGTTATTCGATCAGGTCACGTGTCCGTCTTACGAATTTTCAATCTGTCTAATCTGTCGGTCACGTGACCTGTGCAAAAAGTGCACAACGCTGCTAAAGAAGATTTCACTTCAAAAATGAACATACGTAAATTGAATTTTATGTTTTAACACTTCCTGGATATAAAGCATTGCTCTCGGATGGCATGATGCATGATGTTATTCGTAGTTACTATTTCATATCGTTCCAAAGTACGATTACCTACTTTGCAATTTTTGTCACCGGTCTAAAAAGTTCGGCGGCAATTTGAAATTCGAATCGTAACAAATCTCCTGGCTGGTAAGGAGACATCGATACAAACAGTATAGAGTATTGATAGTTCAAAAACAAAACACAGTCAGACCAAGGCAAACTTAACGGAAAGTTGATCACGCGACACCAAGACTTATTTACGACACAACCAATAGGTTTAAAACGAATTTAACTGCTCAGTTTCACTTTATAGAATCAGTATTCGGATCAGGCACACGCGATTATTGTTGTAAGACGGTGTCACATTGAATTTATCGTTATTATACCTAAATTCTGTTTCATGCACGCCATTTATAACCGAAATAACGTTGTATTTTTATTGCCAGTTAGCCCAATAATACCTTCAAATACTGAAAGGCAAATCGGTTTACATTTTTTATAGGTGCACGATTAAATAAAAAATAAGTAGAATCTACATTAGAATTTTGCCGTTTTCGAGAACGTTCTCCGTTTTGTATAAGAAATATTCTTGAGCGAGTACGTTTCCCATACAAAACGGGGAACTTTTTCAGAAACGGCACAACCCTAACCTAAAACAAATCTAATTGTAAAGCGTAGATTACAATCGAAAGTCCAGAGATGTTTTCGAACAGTTATCGATAAAATTGAATCGAGAAACCGGAACGGAAAATTTACGATAATGTAAAAGTAAACTACCGAAAGATCGAATCGGCTTGTAATCGTATTTTTTTAAGTAAATGGCTGTTTAATATTCAAAATTTGCCTACCCCTTTTTGTCACGGCGCTGACTTCCGACCTGCGCTAATCGACGTGCGATCGACAACGGTGCAACGCTTTTTATTTTAGAATTATCTGCATTAACATGCGTAAAAAAGCACTCGCTAATACCCTGTAGAGTTTATGGAACATTAAAAACCACTTGCAAGTTATAAAAATACAGTACCCGTATTAGTATTCAAATATGGAATACTAGAAAAATAACTTAAAACTATCATAGACATAGGATATAAAAACTACATATATACAACCTCAACAAAGATGACGAAAAATATTAAGCAGCAGTAGGTTCAGAAAACGGAGTTTTAAATTAGGATCAAAATACAGCTACCATAAATTTAATTAGCAATCTTGAGGCCTTTTCGAGCGACTCACGCACGAAGGGTTGCATACCATTATCTATATAAACGGCAAAAAAACATGTTTTAGTATTTGTTGTAGCGGCAACAGAAATACATCATCTGTGAAGATTTCCACTGTCTAACTATCACGGTTAATGAGATACAGCCTGGTGACAGACGGACAGATGGACGGTAATAGGAGTCTTAGTAATAAGGTCCCGGGTAAAAACCCTTTGGGTATGGAACCCAAAAAATCACGAACTAAAATGCACTTTAAACAAATTGTAACAAATTATGTACAAAAGCTGTATGAAAATTGCTTCTAAAAATCATACTTGAGGGAATGTATCGATTATAAATAAATAATTTATTTAAAAGTACAAGAAATTAAAATTAGAAACATGATATCCGCGCTCCTGTTGGATAGAAGCCTATGAAAGAACCTGGTTTCTAAGAATTTAACGTGATGTCGCGGTTCTCAGTATTGAGAGTACGATCAATGTTAACTTCAGTTAAATGTTAAAAAAAGTACTTAAGTTAGATCCATAGCTTTTGATTTAATTGAAATTTCCAGAAAAAAAAATTAAGCACTTTCCAATTGCCTCTGATGGTCTCGTTTACCATACCTGTGGTGGCAGCATGGTTGCATTTTTATAATCTGTCACTTTCGCATTTACAAACTTGTTAGATCGTGACAGGCATGGCGATAGGCGATAAAAATGCGCCCGTGCTTAGCCCGCTGCTTCGATCACATTTGTGTATTTTTTTCTGACGAAATTTTCCAAAACATAATGGTGATTTGCGAAGGTCGTATTCACGACTGTCTTAAAATACAGGGTTGCTCGTACACAACTACACACAGCAATACTCTTGACTGTCCATCAGTGGACCTTATGCCTGTTGTAATAAGGTCCAGCGATGGACAGTTAAGTGTGGGCGCTGGTACACTATCGGTTGTCGACTCAAGAAGGTGTCAATGTCGTAAATCGCCACTTCACGTGAACTCGCATCTGACCCGTGACATTGAATAACACGCTTTTTCCCAAAACAGAGCCTTCTTGATAAACGCATAATAATCTTTGTATAGTGTTGTACGTACGACGTCTAAAATCGTTTGACAGAAAAACGTCTGTATATCACGGCAAGGAACACATGTAAATCGCCGGTTTACTGGAACTCTCCTGTGTTAACACTACCCCATTGAATATTAAGCTTTTTTCCTAACACAACCCATATAGTTGAACACACAAACTATTAATCCTGTCGTACCCTGTCCAATGTTGCTTGACAAAAAAAAATGCCCGCCTATTACGGCAAGGAACGCATGTAAATCGCCAGTTCACTGGGACTCGCCTCCCCTTAAGACGAAAGTGGAGGACCCGCGCGAAATCGCCTTTTCATACAAATGTAGTCCTCATTTTCCTCTCTGGATATTAACATTATTGAAAATATTTTGATACACTTGTTGTATATTAACCACAGCTCCTAGGTTGATTTTTTTCGATTTTTTAATTAAGGAGTTAGAAGCATTTAAATTTTGTATGAAATCTGTTCTTCGCTTCAATTTTTTATAATAATAAAAAAACGAAAAAAGTCAAACGTAGGGGCATAGCTATGGTTAATATACATCAAATTATGTAAAAATATTTTCCAGAATGTCAATATCTAGAGAGGAAAATGGGGACTACGCTTGTATGGAGAATCGGCCGTGCTCTTTCCTCTTAACGTTGCATCATTTGAAAAATACGCTTTTTCCTTAAATAGAGCCCTCCTGTCGATTGCACACTCCTTGTATGTAGGTACCTATGTATTGTATCGGCAGAAAAACGTCCGCCTTACCGCAATGAACGCATGTAAATGTCCAGTTCAGGGGCTCGCCTCTGCCCACAGGGCTCATTGAATAACACCGCGCTTTCGACAGGAAACAGGCGTTCCGAATGTTCTCTCTGGTTACCAAATACCCACCGCTGCGTCTCATTTCTTCGGTCTTTTTTAACCCCCATAGCAAAAGAGAGGTGTTATAAATTTGACTGCTATGTGTGTGTATGTCTGATTTTAAATTTATATACCGATATAGAAACGTTATTTTTCTATTTGAAATCAGGTTTTCTAGGACTGGTTCTTAGTGATTTAATTAAAATTGGTTCACCCGTTTCATTGTGTTGGGAGTATGTATGTCGTAATTGTCATATAGGTAATTAAGAAAAAAATACAAAGACTTCCATCAATTTTTTCATCTTCATCTTTTGTAATAACCGACATACTCTTAATAAACCCATAGCAATAGTTTAATTTATGTAAGAACAAATTTAATTATTTTCTATGAAATTAGTTTTACTTATTACTTCCTCCGTTGGCTCATCGACCCAAAATGAGACTTGGCCTCCGACACAAGACAGCGCCATTATTCTCGGTTAATTTGTATTATTCCAAGTAGACACACTACTATTTAAACTGTAAACCGAAATAAATGTCGTTCTCAAGCAAAAGGTACCACAGTGTGGCTTGCCATAAGGACGAAATTTGCTCATAAATAAATCAATACCTTTTGCCTGAGAACGTCACAAATTTCATACACGAAGGAAAAAACTACCAAGGCCTCCTGTGTCAGTTCAGTTTAGTTCAAATATAAGTACTTTATTCATGTAGGCCTAGCAAAGTAGCAACAAGTACTTATGAATAGAGTATTACATATAATTATCATAAGTTAATTATCAGAGCAATTTATTGATGTTAATATTATTCTATAATAATATTGAATTATTATACAGATCAAATTGAATACTCGGAATATTTCACAAAAAGATCGTAAGACGTTGTAATTTAGTTTTTAATTAAATTGTTAGGTATTTTATATACTAAAAATAATCAAAATATTTTTTCCATCGTATTTTTGGACTGGCCTGTACTGTTATTCAAAATGTCTTAAGGCCTGTTTCACAATGCCCAAGTATTGTAAATTAACTGCCAGATAAAACTTCCTGCAAAAATTTGCACTTTGGACATTGTGGAACAGGCCCTTAGAAACCTACATTTATACTTATCTGTAACCTTCAGATTGTGTCCGTTAAAAGATAGAAAACATAAATTAAATAATAGACGCTTGTTAATATTATTCAATAAGAAAGTCAGACTGACTCTATACAAAGTTTAGGCATTTTCCATATTCTGCACTTTGCATTTCCTAACGGAATCTCTATGGGAAGGTACATAGCGCAAAAGAATTCGTCGGAACTCGTGGGCACAACTAATAATATAGTTTTTACTAGTGACTCTGTGAGCCCCCCTAACTCCGCCATTAAAAAAAAATCCCAAAAGGGAATTAAAAAAAAACCATGTAGGTTCTAGAAGCAGCAGCTGTTCTGCTCGCAAAATTAGACGAGAATCCGTTGAAAAAACGACCTGCAGCGGACAACTGCCGGACCCACGAAAGTATTTGTACCCATGCTGAAACGGATACCGCTTCCCTCGATCAGTATGACGACGTTATTGACACGTTGTGATGTCGTTGGGTGTGTCTCTCTCATTATAATAGCGAACCTCACAGGCACGACTCACCTCACTAAATTGTGGCACCCTCATCTCTTTGAATATCGGAAGCAACCGTCGTTCGTGTATAAATTTGTATGCAAATGCCTCGAAGAGCGGCAATAATCGCCCGCGACCGTAAATAACGTTTACGATGCGGCAACATGACGCTACACACATCTCCTACCAAACCTTGTCAGATCAATGAAATTTAATCCTTAATCTCACGTCTGAAGATTCAGTTTCGAACGGGTTGTTTAAAGAGTTACACGCTTGCGTAAATTATGTAGAAACCCTTGAAATTAACGCTACTTCGACTCTGTAATCAAATTTGCATCTTTAAATTCGCATCAAGTTGCAACATTCCATTGTAAATTAAACTGTATTTACAGCACAACAAGGTTCAGTTTCGATTGATTAGATTGGCTGATATAAGAGTTTTGGTAAGTTAAAGAGTTGGAATTAACGCGTCGCGGGCGGTGCTGGGCGGTGCTGGGTTTAAAGGACATCTCGATGTCACCAGGACTGTTATGTTATGAGACTTGTGCTAATTTAATTAAAAGCTTGAGGTTACCCTTAAGGCTCCTTTAAGAGACACGCATAATGTGTTACTTACCTATTTATATTAGAACCTTTGAATCGAGAGTCATCATTTCCATAGGGGCGCTTTATGTTTGAATTTATATAATATTGCAATATTTTTCAAATGTTGGTAAACATGTCAATATTAGTACCTATTATTTGAACAACCCTTCGCGCACTTTTTTTTTTAATATGCCGCTTTTTTCTACTGACGGAAATGGCTTGATAGACTATAACATAAATACTTATAGGTTACCTAACTCATGGTGATCCTAATCGGGCGATCGTAAGATTGATTGTGAGAACATTCCTCGTCAGTTGAAAAAACATTGAACATTGACCTGTCCCCTCAGATAACATGGTAAGCTGGTGACATTAACAAATTGTGAAACATTCCTATCCAGTCTTCAAAAAAATTTCATATTGACAAGTCCTCCTCACAACGTATGGGGATCATACAGCGCAAATAAACTCTTGGCATTAATATTGAAAAACATTTCTCGTAGTCTTAACAATTGGCACATGCTGAGTTGGTGACCCTAACGGCATAAGATTGAGAGCATTGCTCGATTGCATAAATTTTAACATTATCATGTCCTGTTCAAAACGCATGTTAACCCTAACCAGGCGATCGTAAGCAAATTTAACTTATGCAAATCTAGTTAATTGGCATTAAGGTTGAGCACGTATGCCGATTTGTGCGGAGAAAGCCGCCTGGGACAGTCTTGGATCCGTGACGTGTGGTTACTCGGAGTTTATGTTTGAAACAATAACATATTGAGATCTGGGTGGCGATATCATCACTTACCCCATAATTAATTCAACATCAGCATCTTCAGATCAGATTAAAGATGATGGGGTTCTTTAAGAAAGAAGTGCACCTACAGGTGTTTAAACTGATAAAAAAAAAACTTAAAAGAAAATTAAGAATATGCAAAAAGCCAAAAGCTTGCTTTCAAGGATGCGTCTCCTCGCAAAAATACCTGATTAAAGATAAATAAAAGATAATGATCCCATGATGATTTCCCATCATTTGTCATGAACAGAAACGCGTCGCGTCTTCCGCGCTGTTCCGAATTCAAATTCAATTTAGCAAAGGGTTGCCATCTACGCGGAACGAAAAGTCCCTAAAAACGGGGTAAAAGGCGAGGGGAAAAAAGGAAATTCAAAGACATGTCTAGGGGCGGCGATGTGTCACGTCTCGCGTGCGGGTTGGGACGTCGGGGTAATTGATGCGTTCCCGATTAAGATTGCTTTTTTATGTGTACGATAGTGATGACAGGGCGAGGTAATTTTGGGAATGCGTGAAAATTTGAGGTTTGGGACACGGGTGCCGTTTTTTGTAAGTGCTGAAAATCCTTAATTGTAAGGTATGTAGTGAGAGAATTTGTTTCTTGGACACACCTATTGTGTAACTTGTTTGACGGCAAAAATATTGTTTAGGTAATTCAATTTAGATAAGTTAAGGAACAAATGCAGGTTCCTCGGCATGGCTAAGATTCAACACAGTGCATCCATGTGACCAGTGGCAAAGTGACTTAAAATCAGGAATACAAATTATAGAAAGCTGTGAATGACAGAGTACGGTCGATTTCACAAACATCCAACGTCAACGTTCCAAAAATATATTTACACGAACTTATTGTCAGTGGCTTGGAGACAAGTAAACGGAGTAAATATATTTCTGGAACGTTGGCTTGCAAAGATGATTGAGAACTCGACTGTACATAGTTGTTTATGGCCGTAGTCTTCTGTAAGCTGAACTAAGTACTTCCTCAGTTGAGCGGCTCCAAATTTCAACTAGTTAGGAACTTTGAACCTTATTTTCCCTGTAAAAACACTATTAAAATCGAACATCTGATAATACTTAACTAGTGGCAATCTCTACCGGTTTGTACATAGTTTCCATTAGCCATTTGAAGCATGTTTTTTCCTTATTTTCATGTCAAGATAACGTTTTATGGGTTGCATTAGACGCTCAAACTTTGCCAAACTTCGGAACGAGCAGTCAAAATTCGTTCACGATTGACTTGTCAAACAAGTCGACACGAAGAAAATTGGACGAAATTATCGTTACCAAAATCCAATGCAGTTAGTTGAAAAGAAAATATGTGTGATTGGCTAAGAAAAGGGGATCTTTAAGCAGTCGGCGCTTAAGCTGTTATTAACAATCCTTCAATACTGATATAAAGTTTTTCAACGAAAGCGCCAATTGACCTAAGGCCCCTTTTTACACAGAATGACACTTACGTCTATTTTAACTCTTCAGTCGTTCTGAAGTAAAAATTGTAGCCATCATCCGTCAAAACCATATGCTTTGTGGACATCGTTTCTCACCGGCATTAAAAAGCAACCTAATTTTAATTTCGAATCAGTATATTTTTTTGGCGTTTTTTAAACTGACAGGAATAGAAAAGAAACTTATGACTCTTTTCATCTTTTTTTGTTCACTATAGGGCTGTTCAGTGCAATTAAAATCAAATTTCCGTCTGATTACTGATTAGAGTATCATTGTATCGCATTCTCACACTTTTGGTTACATAATACGAGTAATTCGGTTAAAAACTTTTTTTAGGGTTCCGTAGCCAAATGGCAAAAAACGGAACCCTTATGAATTCGTCTTGTTTGTCTGTCCGTCCGTATGTCACAGCCTCTTTTTTCCGGAACTATAAGAGCTATACTGTTGAAACTTGGTAATTACATAGATGTATTCTGTGAACCGCATTAAGATTTTCACACAAGAATAGAAAAAAAAAACAATTAATTTTGGGGGTTCCCCATTCCCCATACTTAGAAAAAAAAATTTTTTTCATCAAACCCATACGTGTGGAGTATCTATGGACAGGTCTTCAAAAATGATATTGAGGTTTCTACTATATTTTTTTTCTCTGAATACTTAACTTCTAAAATTAGACAATGATAAAACTAAAAAAATATATGACGTACATTACCATGCAAACTTCCACCGAAAATTGGTTTGAACGAGAACGATCTAGTAAGTAGTTTTTTTAATACGTCATAAATGGTACGGAACCCTTCATGGGCGAGTCCGACTCGCACTCGGCCGCTTTTATTAGTGTGTGTTAAGGTCTACTAACATTTGATTATTAAAAAATAATTTTCTTACTTTATCCTTATAAGCATAGGCATGTTAAAACCTTATATTTATTAAAAGTTGTATAATTAAATTAACTTAAAATTGTATATATTTCGTTAGCATCTTGTGGTATACATGCAGAGGTGCTAAAGCTAATAGTTGTACTGAATGAGCATATTACCGGATATATGCAGAATTTTAATTAGGTAAGTTAGCTTTAAGCCGTATGTACTCAAAAGGAATAGAATTTTAAACGTAAACGACCATTCTATAAACGTTATCGTTGGTCAGAACAGAGGGTCTACCGCGAACCATGTTTGACGTGTTGCCTCCCTGTCACACTTACGTTCGAATTCACAAGTGCGATAGAGAGGTACCACGTCGAACGTAGTTCGCGGTAGGCCCTCAGACTCCATTACTTTTTACTCTATGGTTGAGTATGGCCACACTGGCGAGGCGGCAAAAAGCGCGCAATTTGGCGGGTGCGAAGTAATTACCCTACTTTATGGGACCATTACATATGCATTGATACATATTTCAACATATTTGATCATATTTTAACATAGCAACAAGCTTATTTGCCAAGGTGAGAAGATTAATTGTTTTTTTTATTGATGATAGTGCGTTCGTTGCACTATTAATGTAATCGTGTATTTTTCAAGATAGCGGAAAACAATAATGATTGTATTGTAAGGTAATATAGGGCATAAACGGAGGTGTTAGCATTACCACTGCCTATATAAGTTATATCTTTTTGCTTAGCCGTCGATTATCAGCTGGGGTAAACATTCTACATCGCTTATTACATTATTGTATGTTAAGTACGAGTACGTACTATTGAATATTAACAGGTAGGTACACATTTGTTTATCCAATAATTTTCAAGTTCTTATGTTCTTTGAAACTATACATAGGTCCAGAGGGTCGCGCAGCGATCACTATTTTTAATTTTTAAGGAAATCGTGAAGGGTCTGGTGACCGAAGAGCTTGGCGGCTTTCTCGCACAAAAGTATCAGAATTGCGATAAAACAAGGAAATGCGGCCAGCATCCTTGGTACAATGTCAGGGCGTATTTTAGGTTTAAGCTAGGTATAGTAACATCACTGTATATATTCATTATGCTGTTATAGTTCTTGTTATTTATACAGTCGAGTGGTCAATCTTTTATGGGAGGTCATACAAAATGAAACTTAACGCAAACGCGTACGTCACGTTTCGCTGTCGAATAAATTTACACTAGGGGTACTGACCTTCCCGCCTACAGTTTTCAAATTTACTTACCTCTTTTTATGACGGAAATGGACGGTTAAATATTTAATCTTGTAGCAAGCTTCTGCCCGTGTCTTTGTCTGCGCGGAATCGGTTCAGCGGTTTAAGCGTGAAGAGGCAAAAGACAGACAGACAGTTACTACGACTAACTTCTGCCCGCGACTTCATCTGCGTGGGTTGATGATGATGATTGATAAAAACTATCCAATGTCCTTCATCGACTTCCTCTACCTCCTATCTCCATACCAAATTTCATTTAAGGGCCAAAATACTTTGTAATGCTTAATAGAAATTGTATACAAATTTCGTTTCGAGAGACAAATTAGTTAATATAAGACAACATATCATTACTTTTTTTATATGCATTCAGAAAATTTATATATATTTTTTTAAATAATAGACTATCATCGCTACAGCGAAGTTTATACAATAACCATTTTATTTATGCCGATATTAAAAAAAAAATCTTGGGGCAACAACAACTGCGTTACTTTACTAGCCTGTGGATATATTATTAGAAAAAACAATTAGGAAGAGCATTGGTTTGTGGTAAACAACAAGAAACTTATGGGGTCCTATTATTTTAAATAAATATTACTGTATTCTATTTCATTTTATAAATTATGCTAGTAAATCTTTGGGACAAAATGGTAACGCAGTGGTAATAATTGACCAAAATTTATATTTAGATATTTGTTTGTACAAAATATGTCTACGCTCTTTAGTCCAAAGACAAGTGTTCGCGTGCCGGGAGCGAACGTTTCGGTACACCGGCACAATACCATAAATCATAGACTGTCGCGCGACCATCGCCAACGGCCTAACACGAAAATTGCGCTTCGCCGATACTGAATATATTTGCCGCATGCAATGTTTGTGTGCATAACACTGTAAGTGCAATTTGGAACTGAATCATTTAGTGTGAATTTTGCAATGAAGAGATTGTATAGTAGTTTAGTTACATTTAACCGTTTCAGGCCGCAGCAATTTACAAAAACCGAAACATATATATTGCAACAAAATAGTTCATGTTTAGAGATGAGGGAAAAGCTAGAAGTGGAGAAGCTCACAGTCTCGGGCCCTCTCAAGTGTATTCTGATCTGATAATGATGATCAAACCTAGTTATCAATGTTTTAGTGTATTGAAACGAGATAACTTGTCCTTAAACTACGTCCAAAAGAGAGGCATGGGCAATGTGAATTTCATCTCGCTTTGTGTGGTAGGGATGTGACAGCGGATGTGATTCCAGATCTAGAGCAGAGCCCAACTGGGGAAATACCTCCACCTTACAGAAAACCGCAGTCAAATAACCTAGACCCTCCTCATAGTGTTGTGTTCCTTTCCTGCCGGTGAATAGTGCTTGTTTGCCACCGACGTACTATATAAAAAAAACTTCGCCTTAACTAGCATTACATCATAATTCGACTATAAACTGTATCATCATTCTTATGCGTAGGTATTCAACTTTTAAAGATTCGGAATTAGTCTTAGCATAATTTTCATGATTAATAAAATTGATTAGGCAAAGTTGGGGGCGGGTGGCAAAGAAAGGTTATTTTAGAATGCGTTTATACCTACTGTATCTGATTTTCAATCGATCGCAACATCGACAACGGGATTTGATGATGATATAGATCGTGTCATTCACGAAGACGCGTGCCTTGACTCGTATTGTCATGTTATTAAAGATTAGATTTGGCAAATTTGCGCGTCATCGTGGATGACACGAACTTTTTTTTATGATATTGGAGGTAAACGAGCAGACGGATCACCTGATGGTAAGCGATTACCGCCGCCCATGGATACGCGCAACAGCAGAGGGGTTGTATTGTAAAATTTTTCACATACGACAATATTCCCGTTCCCGTCCAGCGGCCGAAATGGCGTCTTACACCAAAACTTTGTGCACTTGAGCAGTAAAATTTGCAGTGAAGTTCGCTAACTCGATATATTACGTCACCGTTCGCGTGACTAGTTCGGAAGATGCATCGGTTACGCGTTCAGTTCATAGACTTAATTCCTATACGGATCCTATATAGCCCACAGATCTAAAATGTGAAAGATTGCCCGTCAAATATATTAGTGCAACCAAAATCGGAATGATGTCAAGTGTGAAATGCGTAAATTAGTTGCTTTTGTACAGTATATTCCAGAATATGAACATCCACTATACCACCTGAGTACAGCTTTTTCGTATTTACAAGCTTTTATTTGACTTGCTCTTATTAATTTGACTTCCTCAGTGAGTTAGTGTGGGCCAAATCTTCGTAGCTAAATTTGACCCACTTCTCGATTTACGATTGAGCTGAAATTTTGCATACATAAGTAATTCGGATGACAATGCAATATTATGATGACATGGAGCTGATCTGAAAATGGAGGCAAGAGGTGGCCATGAGAAATCTGTGATAAAACAACACAAACTAATTGTGTTTCGAGTCGCTAGAATTGTTTCAATGAGTAATATTAGTTGCCTGTGAAAAGTACAGTCAGCGATAAAAGCATGTACCATAATGTAATTTTTGCCAAAAATTTAACCTAACGTTATGGCAAATTCAAGCAGCCGATAGCGGGTGCTATGAAGCTCAAAAGTGGTCACTTGTTTTCATTTGTAGACTGCCTCTTTTGCACTCATGATGTTCATATATGTGATGGTTTCTCTTTTGCACACTTCAATTATCTTTATGCGTAAACGTCATTGTAGATCTGTGGTACATTCGCCATCAGATATATCAGAGCGGCCGAGGTGCTCAAAAACATCTGAATGCGCCTTGACAATAGAGATGTGTTCAGATATTTGTGAGCACCTTGGATGCTCCGATATATCTGATGGAGACTGTACAATCGATATGAACTCGGAACTACTGTTTACTGATAAAAGATTATTATTTGTGAGATGGTCTAAGAAAAAAATGTGTCTGCGAGATTGATACTTCACACTATTTTCAACAAAGCCGAACTAATTTTTTTTATGATAGAGGAAGCAAACGAGCACACGGATCACCTGATGTTACGCGATTACCGCCGCCCATGGACACCTGCAACACCAGAGGGGTTGTAAGTGCGTTGCTGGGATTTAAGATGGTACCACAAGTACCTTTCTATGACTAAGTCACATTTTTTTTTGATTTGATTTTATTTTAGCATTTTGTACCTAAATGTAACAAATGATAATCTAATCTTGTGTTATTAATATGACCAGCACACAACTGTATCAGTTGTCCAAAATGGTGCCACCCAACTATGGTCACAGAATAAATAATAGTACTACCGTACAGTAATGACACTTCTCGCAAAACCGAAGTTTGCCCTTTCTAATGTATGGCACTATCCCTTTCGGCTATTTAAGGTTATCAAATATCAAACATTTATTCAGCAAATAGGCCACAGGGGCACTTTTACATGTCCATTTTTACAAACAATAAATTTAAAAAAAAAAAACAATTACAAATATCGAATCTATGAAATAATAAAATCAAAATTCAATTCATTGTGCATGTAAAGAAACGTTAAGTTTTGACAAACCTAATAAGTGGGTACTTGACACAACATCATAACATAACAATAAAATAATAAAATGTAGCTAAATGGACAGAAAATTAAAAAAAGTGGAATTTGAAAAGTCATACATATTGTGATTATAAAAAAATACAAGGCTCCAAAAACTCGAAAACAATTTTTTTTTACTTTCAGAAAGGTAAAAGAAAATGTTACCATTTGATTCCTTACATTTTATTGAAAAATAAAATATACAACAACTATATACATAAACGCAATAGTTTTGGGTCAAAATGGCCATTTTCTTGATCTTCCATATATTTAGGACAGATTAATGTAAATTTTGTTGGAGGCGTTTCAATCGTCGAGTGCGAGCGTGGCTTTAATTGTCATTTCTGACCATTGTGTTGCTTAAATGCCATGAGCATGAGTCCTATGTAGTCTTTTGATCCTCAGGAAAATCAAGATAGATTGACATTATTTACAAAAAACTGTCAAGTAGCCAATTGCTCGTAGCAATGCTGAGCCGAGAGCGTCCGAAAGGCCCAGTGTCACCCCACTGCTATGGCCCAATACTACACTTATTTGTGTTAGTTTGGGCCATAGCTAAGAGATGATTTTGCACTATAGGCAAGTGGTTTTATGTCACATTTGCAATTACAATTGGTATACCCCGTTTTTTTAAGATTGGAATTTTTCTAAGCTCAAAAGTAGTGGAAATTCTAGGGTTCCTTTGATATCTATTTATATATATTGGTACAATAATATTATGTAAACGACACTATAATTCAGTGCATAGTTACTCCGATTTAATTTTGGAGGTAAAAAGTTACCACTGCTTTTAATAATAATAAAGTTTATTTCAGAATTCAATTATTCCATATTCACTTAAAATCTATGCACATTTTTACATTTTAAACTAGGTGGACACATGAAATTCTAGCACACATAATATACCTGTAGCTAATATTACCTACACTATAATTATAATTGTTATAGCTCTAGATACAGAGAACATCCACTAGTCAGGTGGCAGGACGAAATTGGTGCCATAATACCGCAGGAAGGCAAACCGTAGCACTCATTGACATATATCTAAGGACGGGCCTTACAGGCAATAAGAATGGGGCCAGTACAGCGGTGTTATGCACACGAATTCGAGCCAAACGTGCAGTCTAACGCTACAACGCGATTGGTTGATGAGTTCGCATCACGCGCGCGATTGGTCGCAACTAGTTGCGTTAGACTGCATGATTGGCTCGAATTCGTGAGTGACACCACTGAACTAGCACCATTCTTAGTGCACGTAAGGCTTGTCCCTAGTTATTGTCAGTGGTAGCACTAGACAAAGCGAGATGGAAACACCTGGAGTAGGCTTTTATCCAGAAGGGATTTACAGAAAACGATAAAATAGAAACTCAGCATTTTAAAATAATTGTCTGTAGCATTATTAAAGCTTAAATAAATAAAATATTGATAATTGTATATAAGACGATGGTCATTTTACTTAAAAAACCGGACCCCTAAAGAAACTAATTAGTGACCCCCGTAATAGACTGAACTTACTTCTCATGTGCTGCTGCCAGGCTAAGGCAGCACACAGCAGGGCCAGCGTCTTCCCAGAGCCTGTGGGACTCTCCAACAAGCAGTTTTGACCTTTGTTGATTGCTGTTATCACCTGCGCAAAATTGGTTATATTCATAAATCAACTTTATTTGTTGCTACAGATGCTTAGCTCAAAGAATTTGGTACATTGACCTGCCTGTTCCTATTTCTAATTCTCTATTGCACACTGATTATATTGCTGACTCCCTCGCATAGCGCCATTGATAGCCACCATCTTGGGCAATATAATTGCGAGCAAAAGACTATTCTAATCCTTATTTTATATCATATTTATCGTCATTATCGCCTAGCCACTCTCGTCTCAAGATGGCTAGAGGTTATTAGAAAGATAAGTTTACAAGATATATGCTTTCTATCATTGACAAACAATCCATGGTTAATTGAGGTTTGTAGTGCGCTTATAAGTAACGCCATTTATATATATGGTATTACACATGTGGCATGGTGTGGTACAGAATGGTTCTTTTATATTAATAATGATTTAATTTTAAGTTTAATTTTATATGCTAGTTATTATCAATAGGGTTGACTGAAAATAAAGTTTTTTTATTTTATTTTCATTTATATCTTTGTATGAACAACAGTGTGTGAATATAAGCAAACAAGGCCTATTTTAAATCTGTCTATATAGGTATTGTGTAGCAGCAGGGTAAGTGTCTCTGGCCTTTACTTTTGCCCATACTCACCTAATACATTTTTATTCTAACATATATTTTCAAAAGTATATTTACAAATGTTTACCTTGAACATCAGCGCTATTTGGCAACCATAAGGTTCCACCGGCAAATGAACAGGGACACCACCAATTATCTTCTCAAACCCTGGTACTTTGGGTTTAAGATACACAGGCATTTTTGAGCTGGAGGACATTCCTGATGTAGCACTTTTAGGGAAAAGGTTTTTGATCACAGCGGTCTTTTTTGAAGATAATGTGACCTCGGGAAGCTCTGAATCATCGTCTGAGATCAGGTTTGTGTCACTGTAATCTATTGTGTTATCTGAATCGACTTCACTTGATATTTCCATAACGGTTGGCTTGTTACTCGCAGCAGCTGACCTTGTTATCCTCATGGAGGGTACTGGGGCTTCAAAACTATCGTCATCGTCGGATATCTCAACCGGAGAAGACATTTCGCGGCTAAATTTGCGGGCTAAACTACAGGGGACAAAAACCGGCTAATATGTACACTTATTGTAAGAGTAGAGCGTTTTGGTATCACAAGAATATTGTCATAGAACTTGAAAACGATACTTTTCATTTAGTTACATAGTTTTCATATGGTTTTAATCACAAAAACAATCGGCAGATAAACACGACAGGACGAGTTTCACTTTGACACTGACAGTTCGAACGTAAATGTCAAAATAAACGGCGTTGCGTTTCGTATTTGCAGAGTATTGGCTTAAAAAATATGAAATTATACACATGATCTAATGAATATAATAAAATTTTATTTGTAAAATATGAGTAAAATATATACAACAAGTTACATTTTTACTGACAATTCTTTTCTTCAAGACATCCACTTGATTTTATCCTCGGTACCTTCCATTTTTAAAACGCTGCAAGCAAAATAATCGTTAATATTACAAATATAATGTCATGGGAAATAAATAATAAATCTACATATATGTGGGATTTCTGTTATTGTTATATATAAAAAGCATAAACGAAAGGATTTCTATAAATATTAGTAGAAATATTTGTTTTGGTGATAGTGATACATACTTATTTTGGTGGTGGGGGTACTAGTGGTCCATTATATACATAGGAAAACAACGAAAATATAGCTGCCCAGCCTAGCCAACACATCTTGAATTTATGAAGGTATGTTTATTTTCACTTCTTATTTTGTGATAAATTGTTCCGTTTTAAAATATTTACATATCCTACTCAATCTGAATTTACATGACATTTGAAGTTTCAAGTCAATATATTTTTTATTGTAAGCAACTTTTGCCTGCCAGCACTTTTTCATCTTTTAGTCGCCTTTAAGAGCTTACCCCTCCTTCGAAAACCTCGGCCAATGGTCATATGTATTGTATGGACTGGGACAAAGAGGGTTAATACGCATAGCCAAGTTTTATTGACGCAACATATTAATCTGAACAGATTGCAGCACTATGAAAATTTTATGATTAAATGACGAAAACTCATAAAATATATTTTATTGTTCGTTCACCCACCATTAACAGTTAACACAGTCGCATTAGTCAACTGGCTGTATAGTAGTGTCGCCTTCGCCTCGGTGCAGCGCGTTCCCGCCAAAACGGGCGCCATTACACGAGTGAGTTGTCAGCGGAGGTTATGGTGCGTTATAATTTGGTTTATACCCCGACACTGCGCTGTTTAGTCGATGCAATTAGCGCCAAAAATGTCGCAGTCACACATTGCGACTTGCGAGAAATATCAAGTGGAATCGTTTAGGTTTTTACAAGCTTTTATTTAACTTTCCCTGTTAGAATGTATGGGACAAATCTTGCAAGTTAAATTTGACCCACTTCCCGGTTTCCGATGAAGCTGAAAATTAGCATACATGTGTAAGTCGGGTGACAATGCAATATTATGGTACCATGAAGCTGATCTGATGATGGAGACAGGAGGTAATCATAGGAACTCTGTGATAGAACAACGCAACCTAATAGTGTTTGGGGTTTTTAGAATTGTCTCGATGAGGATTAGTTGCCTGTGGAAAACAAGTACAGTCAGCGATAAAAGCTTGTACCAAAAATGAAATTTTTGCCAAAAACTTGTTCCTTATTGCTTATAGAATACAACTTAAGTTTGAGGCTTAGGTTATGGGCTAAGATTATAGAAGACTAAAGTCAGACCAAGTTAAGTTAGCAGCGATTTTGACAGCCCAGACTGTGCAAGTGATATTTTAAACGTCAAACTAAAATTTACTTTTTTTTAAATTTAAGTTTACTTAACACTTGCACAGGCTGGGCTATCAAAGTCCTTGCCAACATATCTTGGTCTAGAATCTAAATGCCTAGTAGTGGATATTGTATTAAAGGAAAATATAAGCATTTTATGTATGTATTTGACATTTTAACACACAGCACCCAATAATAATAAATAATAATAAACATACAGAGTATAGGCCAACCTTTTAGTGCAAAAATATTTTGTGTATACCCTAATACTTTACACACTATCCACATTTAATTTATGACAAGCCGGCAGATAAAACAGTGTTAACACAACGCATCTTTATTCAAGGATGTCACCCCATTTTTCGGGCCATTCAACAGTTAGCGTCCGCCTTTTAATACGATTCCTACAAATTGGTATACGTCATAAATTACAGTGAAGACGCAGCCCTAGCTCCCCTCGGTTGGCTGTTCGTATTAGTAGACTTTTTGGTTTGATTAAAAAAATACACTTAAATTAATATTTGTTTTTTTAGCATTAGAAAAAAGGTAAACAATCTTAAAATGTCTTTTTATTGATAAACGCTTTTTAAAAATCAGTAACTATTACTTATGAAAGCTAAATAATGTTAATAGTCGTATACGATTTATACATGTTACATATTTGCCGTAACTTATTTTTCAAAAGTGTTTTTCAATAAAAAGACACGTCAAAATCTCATGCCTTCTTTCTAATGCTTAAAAAACGGACTATAAAATAGAATATTAGGTGAGACATTACATTTTATTGTATGCTTAACTCGTTCCCATCTTTCCTAGATATCGCAAAGTTGAGTGAATCAAAGGCTAACTTTTACACTGCTTTTTTTTTAGGCGGGCTGCATTTTCAGCCAGTAGGAATTAATATAATTATATACACTTGGTACGGCACCGGGAACGGAAACCACATCAGTGTGTTGATAACCGCCAAGCACAAATACCTCCGGTAACTTGTACAAACTATAAATATTTGAAACATTTGCAGACTTAACCCCAAATAAACGGCTATCAATGACGTGAAAGCCCCTCAATATGATATATTTCAATCCCATTCGACCCACAAGTGACCTAATGTGAACACAGGAGCTCTCGCGGCCAAACAGTGGCGCGTCCCTACCAATTATTGACATGGTTTATTGCATTTCCTCTATCTGAGGCGCCTTTATCAACGTATGTCGCTCCACACGATACAACGGCATAGTTTTACTGTGGAACTAAGCTAATTTTAACCTTAATTCTGATAGTTAAAGCTGTTGGGAGATGCAGGGATGATGGTGCGCTGTCCGTTTTGCGTTTCTACTTAATTTGATGGCAAAAGTTGGTATCAGAGTCATTTATACGGTCTTATTATAGATGAAAAAGTTAGTTACTTTTTATTGTATCTGTTAGTTTTATTATGTACGTAAATAAATACTAAATATAAATACTATCTTGAACGCCTTATGTTGTTGTTGTTGCCAAATACTTAGCTATCAAGAAATGCCACACTCACGCCAACATCATGGGTTCTTGTTAGGTACCTAACTTGAAACCCTGACGGGAAAGGTTGGTAAGCGATCTTGCTTGGTGCTATTGCTTGCTTGGACTCTTTAGGGGCTCTTGGAATTCAAAGGGTTAAAACTGACTGGGACAAGTCGAAAAACAAGCGTCTAGACTTGATTGCTAGAGAACTTCTGTATGCGGATGATGCTGCACTAGTTGCAAACTCTGAAAATGAACTTCAGGAGTTCGTGACGCGATTTGGTCGAGCCTGTCGACTGTTCTCAATGAGCATAAACACCAGGAAAACTGTCATCATGGTGCAAGGCGTAAACCAGTCTCCGGAAATCATGCTCGACGGTGCTGTACTCGATGTTGTCGACCATTTCTGCTATCTTGGCTCTACCACCACCCAGTCACAATCTCTAGACAAGGAAATAGATAGTCGGATAGGCAGAGCATCAACTGTTTTTGGGAGGCTTTTCGCACGCGTATGGAGAAACCGTATGTTCACTACATATACCAAAGTCCTTGTATACCAGGCCTGCGTCCTAAGTATATTGCTGTACGCATCAGAAACATGGACTACATACGCGAAACAGGAACGCAAACTCAACGCTTATCAACTCATTGGAGCCTGGGGTCCGCTTGGCAACTTATTCCGAGAAATGACGTAGGCACTAGTTTTTACGAAAGCCACTGCCATCTGACCTTCCAACCCAGAGGGTAAACTAGGCCTTATTGGGATTGGTCCGGTTTCCTCACGATGTTTTCCTTCACCGAAAAGCGACGGTAAATATCAAATGATATTTCGTACATAAGTAAGTACTGAAAAACCCAGCCAGTCAGCCAGTCAGTTCGAGCCGGGGTTTGAACCCGCGACCTCCGGATTGCAAGTCCCACGCTCTTACCGCTAGGCCACCAGCGCTTTTTAAGTAAAAAAGTACCAAATATAATTTTAGGGATTCCGTACGTCCGTTACAAAAGTAACTGTCAGAAACTAGAAGGTTACATAAACTTTAATTTCAATTAGTCTTGGTATGGCTTGTCAGACATCACGCGAAAGTGTCGTCATCTATTTGCCAAAAGAGTAGGTAACCTAATCCTGATTGAGTGATCGAATGTTTCCAAATCTAACGGTGCAGATAAGAAACACCCCATAGTTAATACTTCTGGCAGATTGCAATTCCCAAGTCCATCGCTTAGATGTTATCTGTGGTATAAGTAGTTCCTCGGCTGTTTGGCACTTCTATTGCATTCGTTAACTTCTACTTAATCTATGAATTAAGAACTGATAAAATAACGATTAAAAGAATTAATGGTAGTTCTAACTTTAGTTGTGTTGTTGCTTTCTACTTCGAAACTCATAATTCGTTATTCAACGCTTGAGTTAGGGTGGTCTGTGCCTATTACAAATGAATATGTTTGAAGATTAATTTTCATTGCGTTGTGTGCGTTGCAATGAAAAGTTACTTGTGGTCAATCAGTTCTTTTAATTACTCGTACATATTTTTTCATCTTTAATCATTTTAATCTTTCGGATGAAAGAAGCCCCTGGCGTCCGTTGGCTCGTTGGTAGACGACATTCGGAAGATTGCGGGTCACTTCTGGATGAGATTATCTTATGGCGTACTGGAAGAGAGGTCTATGCTCAGCAGTGGGCGATAAAGGGCTGATATGATGATGATGACATCTTTAATGTGTAGCCAGTAGCGTGACGTCATCTTCATAGATAGATAGATAGAACTTTTATTGGTATTAATCATACACTGTCAGTTACACAATAATAATTCATTATAAAATGAAAATAAATTTAGATTTACATGTCAATAAATTATTTAATTGCTTAGATATGTTGATATGTAGTTAGGTTAAGCCTGTATTAATTACTTAAAGAACGAACGAAGTCGCTTGCCCTGTAACAGAAGATGATTTCTTAATTGTGCGGTGGAATGAGATGAATTAATGGTCAAAGATCTTTCATTTTCTCTTTTTCCGTCGCATGTCAGATTCCCAAAGATTGCCCAAGTTTGACCTATCTTGTACAGTCAGCAAAATAGTAGCGGATGAAATAACGCGCCAAAAGTGTGTGCCACTCTGGAAAACTTTTCTAAATAGAGACAAATCTTTTTAGTTTGCGTTCAAAAGTAGGTATCTGTTACAGTCTAATTGTTTTGCATAATAAAGAAATATTTCTTTTTGTTAATCTGTAAGACAATCTTAGACATAAAACATTTAAAATTGGAAAAATTACTGCCTTGGGTGAGACTTTTGAACTCACGGCCTCTGGTTCAGTTCAAGTCTCACCCAAGGCAGTAATTTTTCTACTTTTAAATTTATTCTAAGCTTAAAGCATCGTTCGCAGACGTTTCCGCTTGTTAAAAATTAATCTTAGATAGAGTTAGACCTAGCTAACTGCAGCGAAGTTAATAGCACAGAGTGTGAATGTATCATAAATGTCAAATGTCTATGAAATTAGGTATGACGTTTAAAACAACACTTCCACAGTCTATGCTGCATTGATGCTGACATTGCTGATTATATTGGGAGCGTGCACGACTGTCACGCAACCTAGTGTCCGCAAGTCTAGGGGAAAACTTCAATTCACTACATCTTATAAAACTACTCCAAAACTAAAAACTACTGAACGGATTTTCATACGACTTTCATCTATCAATAGAGTGATTCTTGAGGAAGGCTTAAGTATATAACTTGTTAAGGTTTTGTGTAAATTGTTTGAAATATAACGATGTTGTCGGAAAAAATCACGCTGGCTAGGAGCTTTAATCGAAAACGCTGCCTAATCCGTTTGAGCTATAGCAACACAATGTATGGTGGGGTTGTTTCTCATTCATAGGTCTACAAAAAAGTCCGCGATGTTAAATGTCTATCTTTTAAGGATAACTTACTATATCCATTCTTAACTTCTAGAAAAAGATCACGTAATATGTGGCATTTGCAAAGCTATTTACATGGATACATTATTAACAATTATCAAAATAAATACGTTTGTTATATTAAGCATTTCATACAGATTACAATGATCCCTTACACCATACAATTTAAACGAATATTTCAGGAGTAATAGTAAATCAAAGTTTCATTTCGAGCCATATAATTGTACGAAATGTTAAAGACGCTATCCGCAGTTAGTTCAAATTTTTACCACCTTATGCGCTGGGATCGCTTTACTTACCCCCACCATGCACTTCGCACGGTCCCAATACAAACCGCCAACGTCTTTAGTGTTGCCAATTCAACCGTTCACACCCTGCAGCGCAGCGGGCAAGCCAGTCGATCACTCCATTCTGCGCGAGCATTCGTGCGTGATAACCCCAGTGTGACCCGACTAATTTCTTTGTTACTTTGTTGGATTTAAAGCCTAAGTTTTCGGACCATAGGGGTGTCGTTTGGTAAATTGGTGGTATTGATTTTGAATAGACAATATTTCGACTCGGTTTTATGAAAAAAGAGAGGTATTGTCCCTACCGTAGGTATCACTGACCATTGCATAATTAAGCGATAGTAAAAAACGTACAAACAAGGGTCCACATTTCATATTCAATTGATATTAATTTTAAAAGCATATATATGAGACCTGAGATATAACCGTGAATACTTCAATCGTAACGATGCATAAGATTTGCTATGGTCTAGTTTCTCTAAACCGCTCAAGGATAGCCGATGGTCAAGCAAAAATTTGGGTAGATACCTACCAGAATTTATATTTTTCTTAATCAGATCCAATTCGCTAAGTTTGTACAACATTTTAAGAGCAATTTCATCCGTAAGGTAACTGACCCATGTAAGGTCCACCTTAATTATTTTAAATTCAATAATAATACTATACATTTTAAGAAAAAGCAACAAAATGTTTTAAATATTTTTTTGAATAATCGACAGACTGTAGTAGCTTTGGCTTAGAAAACATCTACTATTTAAAAAGTGGGCTTGATTAGGCACTTTTGGGGTCAAGTACCTTAGATTTTCAAAAAATCTTCCACTAAGTACTAGTGTAGTTAAGAATACTACTAATACTGGGCTATGGGATAAAAAACCGGACGCCTGCCTAATAAAACGGTATTCAATTTTATTTCCGGCAGACTTACATAATATGTAATTACATAAAATAGTATAATATATTATATTATACTATTTTCGTCACTCAACGAAAAATTAAAAAATATTCTTTCGCGACAACTTGTGATTTCATATCGATCCCGCCCAGGATGAGATCTTCAAACCAGCCAAATTTCGTCCAAATCTAACGTAAAAAACCCGGCAGCAAATTAAAAATCGGACTAAATCTTAATTGGCTACTTGAGCCATAACTTTCAGAATAGACAGTTCGACTGATTATATTTCTGAGGGCCTACTGCGAAAAAAGAATAGCGAAATTCCTTTATCTGAATCTCTATCGCTCTTACAAATAAAGCCCGACCAGAAATAATTTGATCATTGTCAAGAGGGCACTGTTATTCTCATGTATAGGCTGACTGTTCAGTTTAGTATGTAAAATTTAGTTCCAATTAAATCCCGCAATATGGCGCGTTGATCATATATTACTGGTCAGGCTTTAAAAAAATCGATTTTCGTTTTTCGCGGCAGGACCTCTGATCACCAGTGTTGATTTTCAATTCATAAACAATCCGATCGCTGCACTAAATAGTCACCAACCAATTACACCCTCCGCATCCCTTACAATTAGAACAGTAACAGCTACCACATTAGTTTCGTTTCGCTAAAGCGGTGAACCCGACATATGTCACCGACAGACTTGGCTCAAGTCGAGTGTCCAAGATTGAACGGAGCACAGGACTGTGTTTTAGTCGCTGATTGCCCGCTATCGTTGGTTTATCAAACGATCACTACAAACAATTCTTTGACGGCTCGAATTCTAGTGATCCTGCCTACGATGGTCCTGGGTTCGAATCCCGGTAAGGCCATTTATTTGTGTGATGAGCACAGATATTTGTTCCTGAGTCATGGATGTTTTCTTGTATTTAAGTATTTGTATATTATATATATCGTTGCCTGAGTACCCACAACACAAACCTTCTTGGCTTACCGTGGGACTTATTTTTGTAAGAATGTCCCTATAATATTTATTTCTAAGTCTAGTGGTAGTTTCCACTTTTCATTTATATGAACTAGCATCGGCATCGCTCTGCCAACTGAGCTACCGAGACTTCACTAAATGACAGCGAATATTTTCATCATCACCTTAAGAGCATTATATTAGGGTTTAAAGTAATCTAACCACCTATTTGGTAGATCAACGAAGGATATATAACATTTGTTACGTTCAATGTGCAGTTTGTGTCGTTAAGACAGAATTTATATTTTTTTCATACATTTACAAAAATTAAAATTCTGTTAGCAGACGCCTACTCTAAGTAGTATTAATTATCGATTTCTTGGTTGAATACATGTGCTCAGATGAACAATACTATAGAGGTGACAAGAAGCGAGGAGCGAGATGACCGAACGAGGTAGTCTTATGGAACTTTCAGTAGGAGGAGCAGAGAAAGTGCTATTATTGTTTGTCCTTGTCATAATCTAAATTTTAATTTACTTATGTCTTCTTCCTAAAAGCCTTAAGTGCCAATCAAAACGGTATTGCTATTCCCCAGTTAAGCTTGATGACGGTTTTGTTATACGTTGTCAGGACTGACAAAACGTGTTTTTAATTTAGTCACATTGCGTAAGTTCTGCCCCGCCCCTCATTTTATATGGCAACTCTATAGTATACTTGCTGTAAGGTACGCTTACATTGTAACTGGTGTGTCAATTAATTAAATGTCAGCTTCGATTGTTTTTACTGCAATTATCAGTAAACTGGCTCATAGAGAATGCTCTAGTTTTAATTTCCTTTTAAAAAATGTCGTAACCACACGCGCGTTTCTAAGTAAAGCTAATGCAACGGAACTATGCTACGAAGGCTCAAACTATGTTGTAACCTGAATTTTTATGGAAAATACACCCGTGCGTTCGTCGCGAAAGAAAAAGACGGCTATATTTGCCGTATAAGTCCGTCTCTTTCACATAAGAGTGTAGTTTTATAACAGATGACTGTTATTACACCTGCTTCACCCCTGTAGGTCTCACGACACGATACGAATCGAAATTGTATAATTTTAATCGAGTTAATTATCTCTATTTGGTCACCCATCACACGGTCCGATGAACGGTTTTATAGCTCAAAATGTCGGCGATGAAATAACTATTTTACAATAGAAAATGTGTTACAAAAGAATACAAGAAAGACTAGAAAATAAAGCTATTGACATTTGAACTGAAATGCTAACTTTTTCGATAAATTGAGCTTTACGTGTGCCTAATCGCTAAAGTGATGGCAATGGTCTCACAGGCTAGCATAAATATCAAGTCACATTTTTTTTTATACTACGTCGGTGGCAAACAAGCATACGGCCCGTCTGATGGTAAGCAGTCTCCGTAGCCTATGTACGCCTGCAACTCCATAGGAGTTACATGCGCGTTGCCGACCCTAACACCCCTCCCCCCCTAGTTGAGCTCTGGCAACCTTACTCACCGGCAGGAACACAACACTAAAACCCATGAAGTAATGTGACATTAATGATGACATTGCCACATTTTGTTATTGTAAATGTTAGGCAGAGTTAGATCGGTCAGATTCGAGATTCTATATTGGCTGCATTTGTTTTGTTATATCATTTGTTGTCGTTCTTGTTGTGTCCCGTTGTCCAAGGGACGATAGTGGATTTGTCTGAAAAAATATTGTATAACGTTCTACTAATATGCGTAGGATGGAAAGGAACTAATATTATGGGACAATTTCTACAAGACCTAGACCTAGTCCAACACAGTCACAGTCAGTCTTGTGTTGTGGGTACTCAACGACGACATATGTAATAAATAGAAATAGATAAATACTTCAATACATAGAAAACATCCATGACTCAGGAACAAATGTGTGTGATAACATGACATAACATAGTAGAAAGCTAAATAATAACATCTTTATGTACTAACTATATAGGATTTGTGCCAATGACCATTTTTCTTTTACCAGGAATTTACCAGTTATCTTAGTGGCCGCACGCAAATAGTTCAAATCCCAAACAATACTAGTTTATATGCAAAATCAAAGCCATCTGTCGTCTCCAGAGGTGTGCCGCAGGGCTCAATTCTGGGCCCGCTCCTCTTTATTCTCTACACAGCTGATGTCAGTGGTATCATTGAGAATTGTAATTTTCACCTTTACGCTGATGATATCCAAATTTACATATCTTTCGACCCAATTGAAACTGGTTATGCCGTTGACAAATTAAACAAAGATCTTGAGAATATTACAGCCTGGTCCGAGTCAAACTGTTTAGTATTAAACCCTAGTAAATCCAAAGTTATGTTTTTTGGTTCCAAGAAACAGATTAACCAGGTGGAAAACCATCAACCGATTATCATTATCTCGGGAAATGAGGTAGAACGTGTATCGGAGGTGCGAAATCTGGGAGTTTTGATGGATGAGTCATTGCGTTTCGAGGGTCACATAGCGCAAATTGCGAAGAACGCATTTTACAGACTTAAAGTACTTTATCGGATTCGCGATTTCCTTAGTGTTGATTTGCGAATTAAGTTTTGTCTTTCATTAGTACTCTCTAAATTTGATTATGCTGATGTCGTTTATGGCCCACGTTTATTAGCTAGTACAGACCGGATGGTACAAAGAGTGCAAAACGCCTGCACACGTTACTGTTTTGGAGTCGCCCCGCGAGAGCACGTGACGCCATATTTGAACTCAGCACGTATTCTTAAAATGTCATTACGCAGAGAATTGCATCTTTCATCTCTGTTATTTGGTGTTTTTAAAACGTCTAAACCAGAGTATCTATTTAATAAGTTTAAATTTCGTGGTAGCAGGTCAAGCTTGTATGGAATCAGATCGGTTTGCGATGATTTGTTACTGCCTCGCTGTCACGTTGCCGTTTTCAAAGGTAGTTTTAAATACTCAGCAACAAAATGCTGGAATAACTTACCGCCACCTATCAAAAACTTAAATACAATTAGTACTTTTAAATTAAAACTCAAACAACAACTTCTAGAATTTCAAAGCATGCTACCTCCTGGTACTAGAGTAAAACCGTCGTATCTGTAGTGGTCGAAATCGTTCTTATGCGCCGTTCAACTTTGTTAATCTCGGTACTTACTTATAGTAAAATTATTACATTCATGTTATTTATTTCCTCAATATATACTTTATTACCCAACGTATTTATTTAGCCTAAACATTAAACCTACTATCACATATGTCATAGTATCATACAGTATAATCTTATAAATATATCCATAAACATAAACATATATTTGCATACCTATATTATTTTCTACACAAACTAAAACGGTCTTAGCCATACAGTTTCCGACAAGCAGCAAGTAAGTTCGTATTGTACGAAGGGTCGGCCTGACCAGCGTTGTAGTAGGTAAGCCTGCTGCAACACATGCTGAGGTTCGCTCCTTTTTAGCATCATAATTTTAAAAGTTTTTTATATCTACATGTAAACATAAATTTGTGCCTAATTAAGTTTCATTTTAAGGCTTGTAATGTTTTGTAGTATTGCCTGTAAACATGTTTCAATGTGGTGTTAAATAAAAAAAATCTATGTCTATGTCTTCTATGTCTATGTCTAATGAAATGATAAATACCTGACCGAGTGCCCTTACCAGGATTAATTCGAACCCGGGAGCTCCCGCTTCGTAAGCAGCATCACTATCGAGTATACCGACTAGCCTAGGAGGACGTGAAATAAACACATAAATGAAACAAAAGGTCCAATAAAAAATATTACTTTTTTCTCATTTGCATTGAAGTATAATTGATACTTAAGGGGTTAAGTGGAATTTTATTCATTCATTGCAAATTTCAGACATCATCAAGTAGGACATGAATAATTGAATATTCAGAAGGTACCTGAAGACTTTAATTGTTATTTTATTGGGCCAGTTATGTAAATATAATACGCTGCATTTTGTGAAATTGTATATTGTAAATAAAATACCTTTAGCAAAAAGGTAAAACAAATGATTTTGTAATAATAATATGTAAAAGTGTAATAATTAATCTTAATTTATGCGATTGATTAGGGTAAAACATTCAGTTTTTTTTTATAAAGGGACAGTATTTTAAAATTGTGGCTTAAGATTTTCACCCATTTTGGACCCTTTACTTAGCGAATTAAAAAAAATCGTTAACTCTACAAAAAGGCTCTACGAAAAAATAGAAAAAAGATAATGAAAAATTAGAATAGTATAACAAGAGTCGTTTGTCAGTGGGGCATAGACAGAAAATTATCTTGCAATTTTCTTATGATAGTATTGATATACCAAGATTTTTTTTATTCTGCTGTTTGCCAGACTATTTAACAAAGGGTTAAGGGGAAAAATCTGTCTGTCATTTTCATTACAGGCTTTTATGTTTCGACCAGATTAGTAGGTACTTAACCAAAATATCTATTTATCAATATATAACAAACCCAAATTCGACGAAGCTACTTATGTTTTATTATTACAGAACTAACTTAAGTCTCCATGACCTCAGATTTTTATCGTTAGTACATACCATAATAGTTCATCTTCGCTGAATTTTTACTATTTTATTTCAGGGAAATACCACTACGTGGTTTTTACCGATATTTAGGCATTTCATGTTAGTAGGTAATATTAATAAACTTATAAACAGGTTAATTTTCCAAAGATATACCCACCGCCATAAGGGTTAATATATTAATAACTTTCAAACAGATCAGATATATACGACTAAAATTACCAACTTTCACCTTGACTACAAGAGGTAGGCTAAGTTGCGGATGAGTCGGGATTATTCCGCCAAGTTCTGAAGCAGCCCGCATCCAACTCGCAAGTTCTGGGTGTTTGCTCCACACTTTCGCTTGAACTTGGATTTATCTAGCCTCCATTCACAACTTTGGAAGTGTTAGATGTTTGAACAACTTGTTCGCAGGTTTGTTATACCTTAAAAATATCTATAAAGTAACTGGTGTCCGCGACTTCGTACGCGTGAATTTGTATGTTGGTAGTTATATATTCTTCATGAGCGTATAACATTGATTGTCTGTCCTATCCCAACCAACGAAGTTACTCGATCCTAATTTTAAAAAAATGCTTTCGATGTAATTCCTGTTAAACCCTCTTAGAAAATTTAGAAGTCCACTATATAAAAAAAACTGTTCCCTCCCGATGCAAATTTTCAACCCTTTTTCATCGATTTAGGGGATTCTTAAGTATGTAATTAAGAATGTAATCTTGTATGGAATCCTCATACTGTTTTCCTGCTTGGAGCAAAGTGACCTATGTTTCTACCCCGCAAGATCTTATGTCTTATAAAAGATTAACAACACTGTTTATTTACAATAACAATATACATAATAAATGCATATATACAGAGGATTACTATAACTAGCTTAAATTTAAAATAGACCCTTGAGGCATTCTACCAAGGATGCTGGCGGCATTTCCTCGTTGTATCGCAATACTGATACGTTGTGCGAGGAAGCCAGCTCTTCGGTCCCCAGTTACGTCAACCAGACGCTTCGCGATTTCTACAAAAAACTTGTGCGCGCTGGGACCCCATGGACCTAGAGTTTCAACGCCAAATGAATGGTACGAAATGGTACTCTCTACCGAGGCTCTTATATTTATTACGTTTCAAAATTTCGGCGCTTTCCGCCGCTGCGCCCGCTTTTACATTAATTAGTCCGTTGGAGGTGGGACGGTGCCAGTGTGTCTACGCAGGTAGGTCCTGCACTAACATCCGTCCCAAGCTGCAAGGAACTAACGACATCCCATCAGGTCTCTTGCCATCATCCCTGATAATGCCAGTCGGCTCAAGAAGAGCAGGCACATTGATGGTGGCAAGTAACCGACGGATTATGTCATTAAGATTAACTATATTACATTACGTAGAAGACAAACAGTTTGTTTTAACGTCCCAGTTCCGTGCTCGCATTAGGCTAATGGTCGATGCGTTTTCGCCCGCGCTCTGACTGACGGCTCGTTACGCGCTGACACCAATTTTTCACAACTTTTCCCTTCTTTGAATAATCGCTCGCATTTTTTGGGACTGTCCCTAATGAGTATGTGGATACGGTGTGTTACGAATAGTTTTGAAGGGTTCATTTTTTCTATTTTAAAAATATATAAAGATCTGTATGAATCAATTGTTTCGCATCTCAAATAGTTACGAATATTCTATAGGGCTGCCGAAATAATTAATACCCGAGTCGCAATTTCTCAACCCCTAAATGTTTGAACATGACAACAAAACTTGGAGCGATAACTAATGTATGGGAAAAGCATCAATAGTTGAGTTTATCGAGATATGAACTCTCTGAGTGTCATTAATTTTTGCCCCATAAACTCTGATTTTTAATAGTGTTTTTATAAATAATTATATAAATACTTATTTATCACAGCGTTTTAAATGACAAACGAGGAATTTACGAATTCTAATTTGATTTTTAATAATGAATTAACTGTTTATTACTCAGGATACGTACCTAAAGTGTTTTTATTTCCATGAAATATAATAAATATTATAGGTTTTATTTCCTTGTGTTTTTATACATACACAGCATATAGTACTTAAATATTTATATGACTTACCATAAAAATACGTCTTACAAGTCACATCAATGCAAGTAACCCCAATACAGAACCCCTAGTGTAAATTTATTCGATAGCGTGACGTGACGTACCTACTCGTTTGCGTTAAAACTCATTTTGTATAGGATTTAGAAACAGTGCGCCAAGCGGGACGTTACGTTTTGGAAACTCAAAATCCCATACAAAATGAGACTTAACGCAATCGCGTACGTCACGTCACGATATCGAATAAATTTACACTAGGGGTACAGTTAAGGATAGTTATCGTAACCCCCAAAAATAGTGTAACCTCCTATAATTACGGAACCCTAAAAACTATCACAGCCTCATTATACTAAGCGTGTCGCCGCACGCAACTATTTAGACTTTTTGTAAACTTTTTATATCAGATTTGTTTGATTGCTACGCAAGTTTTTACGTGTCGCTTATTGGGTGCCATTTGTTGGTAAATTAACTGATCGTTTACAGCAATTTGTTTACATAAACCTTATATTTTTCAACCCTCAGTTATATTCTTCGAGGTGTTTGTGTGGGGTCATAATACAGAGCAGCGATAATTATCGAACCCATCCCGAAATAACGAAAAAAATGTCGACTCTTCCATTGAAAAAAATAAGAAATAAGAAAGTAATATTATAGGACATTATTACACAAATTGACTAAGTCCCACAGTAAGCCCTATAAGACTTGTGTTGTGGGTACTTAGACAGCGAGTACATAGAAAACATCCATGATTCAGACACAAATATCCGTGCTCATCACGCCAATAAATGACCTTACCAGGATTTGAACCTGGGACCATCGGCATCATAGGCAGGGTCCACTAGGCCTAACAGGTCGTCATTAACCCTTCAATTCAATTAATTCATATGTGTTACATAATTGTTTACTGATTCTGGGAAAAATAAAAAAAAATATATAAAACATCGATTTTACTGCTAAATCAGTGTTAGAATTGACATCTATAGGCTAAATCATATTTATGTAAATATATAACTTTCAGTAAGATATGTATGAAAAATCTTAATACTATCAGAAACGTACACTAGTTGTGATATACCTATGATAATGTTTTTAAATATAAAATAATTGCAAACCCCGAAAAAAACCGCCTAAATCACATACTAAAATCACGAACTTTTCGAGATTTTCCAAATTTTCCGCCATTTCGTCTTAAAACTAATGGAATTTTTTAAAACTAAAATACTGCGTAGATTTGAATAAAACATCTGAAAGTGTATTAATTAACGATCAAAATAATAATAAAGAACTAAAAAAATTAGTTAGATTTTTAAAATCTGTGAGCTGTCTAATGCTTTGTAGACATTTCAGCCGTGAATATTATTATGTATAAACAGAGATTTTCATTAGGTACCTACTAATTTCAGGTTGGTCTCAGTTGAAAAACTATACGCCTGTTTACTTTTATTAGGTAGGTATAGCTACATATAATAATATTATGTCTAATAGTTTTACCTATTTTACGAACGTAGTATAAATATACCCCATTTTTTAAATCCTTTCATACCTTTTGTTGTGGATAGACCGATATACACACACCAAATCCATAGGTATTGTATTAAAACTATAATTAAGCATTTGTGTTCGAATTATATCTATTCGGGGGCGTCCAAACAATGTTAAAAGCTTTTAAACTAAATTACTGTCCACTAACACTAAACTACCGGCATTGTTCCAGCACAATGCACGGCATATATGGAAGCTATTTGAGTAACTGTCCGAGCTATTCGACGCATTGAATCAACTGTCCAAACTGTTCGATTAGCGCATAATTTATGTTGGGAGGGCGTTGGCGTATTGTTGTGATTTGGTTCAAGTGTTGGAGTGAGGGTATTAACCCGAATTACTTTAATGTATTTAATTCACTTTGTTTTCATTCCAAATTATTGTAGAATCTTTCACTTCACGGGGTTTTTGTCGAAGCCTGCCGAAACATCAGCCCGACACTGTCGAGAATGCAGTATCAGTTAGCGCGGTCGAAAGGTCTGGCAGTTTTTGGGCCGAAACCGAACATGTTTTATGTTGATACCTACCTGCCGAAACCGCGCCTTCGCTCGGACACTGTTTACTAGACTCCGCCCGCAAATATTAGTTTATTAATTTTATTTATAAAGCCCTTTATTCTAAACAACTTTGCTAAACCAGTTACCATCAAAATGTCGTCTCTTTGACTTCCCCAATCCAATTGAACGAGTCTGTACTACACACACTTTAGCTTCCGCTTACCCCTACCACTTCCTAACTAAAGTGTTGCCAGGTACGTCATTAAACATTACCCATCACTCTGACATTAAGTAATTTTTTTTTTTTGGATTTTGTGGCCTGGTTACGAGACCTTTAAGCCAAGTCTTTAATTGTATTACACAGCACTACGATAACACATTTATTAACGTATTTTAGGAATGTTGCCAACGTAAAATTCATATTTGCTTACACTATTTGGTATTATTATTAAAAATCATGACATGTTTGTTGTTTTTATATGATAGCAAATTAGTTTTGAATATTTATATGAAATCTCTTAGTTCAGTGTGCCTGTCGAAAGGCCTCCTCCAACTTCTTACAGTATTTCCTCTCTCTTGCCACCCTTGTCTAGAGTGTTCCAACTGTTAGTATTATTTCATCTTCCCATTGTGTTATATAAGACTTTCTGTCAGTTAACTCTTTCTTATTCTAAATATCAGTGTCGGTGTTCAGTGTTACATTACTTATATTCTTTATGTGGAAGATTTTGACCCTGATTGTGAAGAGTCATCGAAAAATATCTATAACACTATCTATCTCTTTATCTAAAGTAGGCTTATTTCTAGAAGCAATTGATGTATCTAAGGGTTTTGTTGTAATGTTTAGTCAATAATATTAATACATGTGATAGTTATACGTAAACATATATATCTGTATGATATCGTATATATGGTAACTGATACTACGTAGTTTGCAATTTGCTTCTTTTAACAGCCTTCTAACATACCTAGTCGGTACAGGCACCTTGCCTACGAAGCAGGAGATCCCGGGATCAAATCCTGATAAGGGTATTTATTTGTATAAATATTTATATACGTACATAAAAAGCATTCTTAATCCATGAATAAATATAAATGACAATTTCACAAGTAAATGCCCTTCCAGAGACTCGAACCAGGGACTTCCAGCTTCGGAAACAAGATACCGACTAGGCTTAGACTACTTAAAGGCCTTAACCCTTTGAACGCTTTACGTCATAAACAAAAACGTCACTTACACGCCAAGGTTACGGGCTCTCACGCTCTCTCACGCTAATGTAAACCTTACTTGAAAGTGTGAAGGTTACTTTGACAGTGTTCGCCATAACACTTATAGTTGTCCATGGCGCTGTGGGCACGGCTAGTTACGACGCCTTTAGGTGTTCTTGGCGTTCAAAAGGTAATCTTTCTTCTTACACTTTTTATCAGTAAACTAGCTTCTGTCCGCGACTTCGTTGGCGTGGGATAATGATTGATGGAAACTATCATATGCCCTTTCTCGGGCTTGAAACTGTCTCCATACCAAATGTTATCTAAATCGGTTTAAACAGTTTAAGCTTGAAGAGGTAACAGACAAACATAAAGAGCTACTTTCGAATTTGTAATATTATATTAGTAATGGTAGGGACATCAATGGTGTATTCCCATCGGTCACAGATGGGAATAGGCGCTACATGTACATACAAAATCATTTCCATCTGTGCCCGCCTCTTGTATGGCGGTGGTCACGTGGGGCGAGGACAGGTGGGAATACGCCATATCAATCATTTATTTATTTGCAAAAATAAAGTAACAAAAGGTGTGGGATAGCAATATGAGTGAAGTTTAAGTAGTAGTAAACCCGTGTAATCTTGTATTAACAGTGTAAATGTCGTGTAAGTGGCGCGAGGGTCACTAAATGCTGGGCATCAGGTGTCGGCGTGGAGGTTACGCGATTATTTTGTAGGTGCACTACTATTAGTTGTGGCGGGGGTTTACATGGATCAGGAAACTGTAATGTATAGGTTTGACTTCCAAATTACGGGTACTGTTTAAATTGTTGTAGGTAAATTCAAGATGTAGCAAAATATTTTTATACTATTTCTGGCACTATAGTCAATTTTTTTAAGCATTAGAAAGAAGTTAAGCGATTTTGATGTGTCTTTTTCTTGAAAAACACTTTTGAAAAATAAGTCACGGTAAATATGTAGCAATTATAAATCATATACGATAATTCACATTCTTTTGCTTTCATAAGTAATAGTTTCTGATTTTTAAAAAGCGTTTTTCAATAAAAAGTCATGTCAAGATTTTTGACCTTTTTTCTAAAAATATCGAACTATACTACTCGTATAGAAAACAAATGTAATTTTTATGCGAATATTGTTATTTGATTGTGAAACCCTACTATTTAAATTATGTATAAACTAAAACAGATGTCATACGCGTATATGTAGTATGAAAAGAAAGTGACCAAGGCCGCCGGTGCCCAGTAGGGCTAAGATGGTCGGCTCATTCCCCCGGGATGTCCCTTCGGGATCCCCCGGGATGTAATAGAGAAAAGATTACCTACCTCTAAACTCCCAAAACAAACCAAAAAAAAATGGTCGGCTCCTTACCTGTGACATTCTAACAAAGTATGTAAGTGACGGGCATAGTGACAAGCGATAAAAATGGAACCATGCTGCCACTGCAGTAGAGCTAAGATGGTCGGTTCTTTATCATTTGTCACCATCCCTGTCACGTTCTAACAATTATGTAAGCGCGACAAAGACGGGCATAGTGACAAGTGATAAAAATGGAACCATGATATCATCACAGGGCTGGAATCGGCCGAGAAGTCACGGCATCTGTCGCAAATGCAGCGCTGGTTCGATTCCAACTCCGGGCGATCCGTTTGTAACATTTCCTTTTGTGTGCCATCTGTCATTTCTGACACTTGTTGATTGTGTATTAAAAGTAACATGTTTTATATTAAACAAAATATGATACAGTCACGTTGCTGAGCGGATCGTAGGTTCACCAAGTGAGTCAGAGCAAAACGCAGAGATAGCCCTAGGAAGATGTCTATGACAAAATTAAATAAGTCATTACACTTTGATTCAAAAATAGCACAGGTACTTATAAACCCAAATTTAACAAATAAGTCAACTTAATTTTATACAATTTAAATACATATTACCGGACTAAATTTTGTTCCCATAACAGTAATAACCATGTAAGCCAGCCCGAAATCACACTCGCAGCGACCAGGTGTTTTAACACCATTAATATCAATTGAACATTGACCGTCTGCCACTCCATAACCACTTTACCCTGACCTCCCCTTCCCCGTATCCACCCTCAAACATGGACCAACAAGGGGAGGTTCGACTCGCACGGACGCTCAGTTGAAAACGGTCGCGAAATATTTTATGAGCCAATTTCCGTTTAAAGAGTAATGCCATTTTGTGCTATCCATTTTGATGTCTTTTTTCGTATTTTACGTGTGCCATGTGTCGATATCATGAATTATTATTGTTAACGTCATTATTGTTAGGGCTTTAAATTTAAATGAGGTGTTAAGTAGGATGTTACTTAGTTATGGACGTAATATCATATTATTTTTGGAAATATTGTAACAGAAAATATTCTGATCGACATATCACACAATTCGCCGTTTCCACTCGGTCTGTCTGTATGTCTGTCTGTTTCTTCTTCACATTTAAAGCACAGAACCGACTTACATAGATGTGATGCACCTTAGCTAAGCCCCCTGGCCGCGTAGCCAACGTGCAAATTGTTATCGTTCCGAAGTGTATCGTAATTCGTAGTCATCTCTCTCTATCACTCTTCCATATTTGTTCGACAATGATAGAGACTTGCACCTTTGCTACGCGGCCAGGCCATGCACAAAAAGAAAGAGTGAGTCCATCGCAACTTTAAAATAACGCTAGTTATCAACTTTATAATTTTGATAGTTGAGTTTATAAAAGAATTTCCTATATTTGCTGTGTGATGTGATGCACCTAACTTAATTAATTAATTAGACTTGCACGAATTCTTTCTATGATTAGCGCCAAGAGAATGTGCAAAAAATGTAAGCATAATTTATTGTAACAACCAATAGCTATAAGCTACGTATCTGTGTATAATTTAATTAGTCTTACGACTAAAGTAGGTACTTAGTTAACATATCTAGTCCAATTGATAGGTAACTGAAATCCAATATTTTGTGCGTATTACGTAGCTGTAGCTACCTCTCGTTGCGCTAAAAAAATAATTTAAGCAATATCTTTGTACCGTTTTTAGGTATTATGTACTTACATAAATGTTGCCAAGCCAATGTAAGGTTGCCAGAGCTCAACAAGGGGGAGGGGGGTTTAGGGTCGGCAACGCGCATGTAACTCTTCTGGTCTTCTGGAGTTGCAGGCGTATATAGGCTACGGAAACTGCTTACCATCAGGCGGGCCGTATGCTTGTTTGCCACCGACGTAGTATAAAAACTACACGTCTAATCCCTATGAATATAATATATGACCTTGACATATTATGACCTTGTTATACATCCACTTTGTCGCTGTAAAGAGTGCAAAGTCAAAGTTAGATTAGCATAGATGGACTATAAATGAGTGTGGGTAAGTCCGCATTGACTCGACTACAATATACCTAAGTTTCACTGGTACAAATTGCAGAAAAAGCAGCCAACAATACAACATAACATCGCAATGCTTGACATTACAAATTCCCTTATCATTCCCATCCCATGCGCGAGCGCCGTTAAAAATAAAAGAAACTATAATCAACACGATTTATGGCTATCGATGGTGTCTTTATGGCCTGTAATCGATTCCCATGACATGTGGCGATGACAATAGCCTTAACTACAATAAAGTCATAAGTAACCAAAACGCCAACCTAATCTAGACCGTAAATTTATAACAAAAAGGTTGCTTTTCCTCGTAATGGATTCTCATGACATGTGGTGAAGACAATACGTACACCTAACTTTCAAAAAGGTAACAAGTCACCGAAACGCCTACCTAAAGTCAACCTTAAGTGAATATAAAAAAGGTTGCCTAATCAATAAGCTGATGTTTGGATGTTAGACAGTTCTCATGCGTAGATGACGGTGGGGTGGGTTTTGCGTCACGCTGCGTCTGTTCTGCGGAAACGTATTCGAATTAGCTGATATGTTATAATAATTTACTGTACTAGAAAACCAATATATCTTGACCTAAAAATCTTTAACAACACGTACGGCCAAAGATCAAGTTTGTGCTGGTTTGAGGCTTACACTGAGAGGAATGGGAATATAAATGGTCTACTAAAAATGTTAGTTTTGGAATCGGGAAGTAATAAATTGAAAGCCAATTCACCCAAAAATAGTGTTTGATAGTTTAACGCGGCGGGTCAAAGTTTTTGCTTCTGTTAAAAAAGTTTTGGATTTATATAAACTAAGTTCAAGGTACTACCTACCTACCTCTTTACACCTAAAGCTAGGTATTTACCTACTCCTTAAAATTACATATTATAAAAATTGAGACCATTTCTCAATGAAAACATGTCTCTTTGTATATGTCGGCGGCCGATTGCAAGATCAGGCATATAGTAAAATTCCTAGGCATATCAGCAAACGTGAAAATCTTTGTCTCGTTCCCTGAGTCGACGGAGCCCCTCGGCCATCTGAAGCAGCCTAACGGACCTGTCCTACCTGTCTATTGGTTTATTGTTACTACCGTCAAAATATGGGAACATCGAACGATCTGCCTGATCTTACGATCGGCCGCCGATGACGATTTTTCAAATACGCTCTTATATGTAGAAGGAACCTCAATTATCCGAACTATAACTTAATTTACTTACTTTCCCGAACTTTTTGAGGTGTTTTATATTTGAATGTTGACTTGTATGTTAAATGTAAAAAGGTGTTGTTTTTAACTTGTCCAAAGATATCTCTATATATATATAGTCTCGTTCCAAATTAGTTCGGATAATCGAGGTTCTACTGTACTTAATACATATAGGTATTTTTATATGAAATGAGCAGCAACACTGAATCACCCCTAACGGTCAATCACAAACAAATCCAAAATGACTCGGTTAAACCACTGAACCAAATTTTCGGATACAGTAAGAAGGGGCATTTAAAACAATGATAAGATCAGCAGTTGATCCCGGAATCAATATGGGGTTACTGGGATTGGGGATGGCTGGGACACGCGAGAGGAGATAAATCCCCCGAAATATTAACTGAGACTAACGGATATGTTAGTTGTATTTGTCTACGTGACAGCATAATAATGACCACGTCAGTCTCTATCGATTGGGTTGTGTTAAAAAGTGTACTTTAATAACTTGGGTAATAAGATGTGTGTACTTAATAAGATGTGCTGAACGTATAGAAAATGTTATCATCTAATTTGTTGTACCACATTTCACGCAAATAAATATATTTCTTCTATTTCTATTTCTATTTAAAGCCAACTTTAATACGCCTGCAGAGACGTTTTCGATGCACGTGTCGCGAACGTATTGCGAACCAGCTAATATTTGCCAACGTCATGGCGTAGAGTAGATGGCGCTAGTAGTCACGTTTAAGTAACCGCTTCTAGGTTATTGGGATTTTTTGAGGGAAGTTGAGAGGGTAGATGAGAACGACAGTAGGAAAAAGGAGGTTGTGTGCGAACAAATCGACGCGGCAGTGATATTTGCTTTTAGATCAAGTCAAGAACGTTCTTATGGTGTTATTAGAATAATGATGTGTCTCTGGTATATTGTGACCAACGTTATCAGTACTCAGAGTGAACAGTGATCCAGTGAGGCTAATATGAACTTAAGGTAAACTTTGTGTGAGGAATGGGGTCGCTATAAGGGGAGGTTTGGAGGCGACTATTAAGCTCAAGAAACCAGGTGGATAATCATGTGATACTCATGTTATATGAAGGTAATAAAGTCGGACACCAGCGCAACTCATATCGTCATCTCACTAACATCCAGGCCTCGTATAGGTATGTAGTACATTTACATATCGCTTTCCAGTATCCGTAAAAGCATTAGCTCATTCGATAGGTTAATAAGTATGGTGAGCTTGACGACATGGTGGAGCATGCTGGGAATTTTTATTCACATGCACTGTTATCATCATCAAAAGTAACATATGTTTATCTCTAACATATGAAAAGTTAATTTATTTACGCGCGTACAACTAAAGAGCTACAATATTTGGTTTATTTAATTCAATTTAATGTTTTATTTCAACCATGAAGCCCATATTTATATTATTTCTACCAAAAAGGTATTCAGCAGGCGAATGTTAGTGGTTCACCTGAGCACATAGGTAATTGAGTGAGTACCTACATACATTTTAACTGAACATTCTTGCTCTTTGATATACAAGAGATTGCAAGTGTCAGTAGGTATCATAATATAGTTTATAAAAAGCAGACATATAAATACATACTTTCACGATTATTAATATTTTGCGACAAAGGGTAGTCTGAATTAAAAAGCTCTCTTTAATCTTTGAAAACAGTGTGTTTATTAGCCCTATAGCAGCTATAAGCAGTGGAATGGAATTTCAAGTTATGGTTTTGAATCATATAAATATTTAAATTTTTATGTTTTAGAACCAGTATTTGTCACTAATTGATGTGATAAAAATGTTTGTGTTTTACCAGAGCAGCAAAGTTTGTTTTCAACTCACGTGCCTTGAAACACTCGCAACGCTCAAGATTTTACTTTTACGCTCATGATTATATGTGACGTTACTAAACAGATTCAACATTTCTATGTTAAAAGAATGAGAGAGTGGCAAAGATTGTCACATCAGAAAATATAGTTATCTCTACTGAATAATAAAAGGTAATCAGTAATCATTTATGAATCAGGTAGGTCTCAGTAAACATTCGTAATTCGTGTTTACTATAAATCCTATAAAACAAGTATTTATCATCAGTTTTTAAACACTGACTTAGTAACGTTTTACCTTCAACAAGAGCATTAGAACTCTTAAGTCTCACATTTCATTATATTGAAACCAAGTACACATATTTCATTAAACATGTCGAAAATAATAAAAGGTGAAAGGACATTCAACTCAAATTTTAACGCCCATAGCGGTAGAAATTTTTTCAATTATCAGTGAAGTGTCAACAATTATCCAATTGTTCTCTTAAATGTCCTATGAATGGTGCCATTAGCATACCTGCTCATACCTAACAGGTCAAACTGCTCAAACCTAAGTTTAAGTTGAACAAGAGGTTTAACTATAATCTATATTTAGGTACCTATACGTTATGTTAATTTTGATATTTATATTTGATTATGTAGGGGACAAGGTACTTTACCTACGTGTTTAGATTTAGTTGCCTGACCAATCTTTGATATAAATTAAATAAAATCATGCACTAATAAACATTTACGACATTTTGAATTAAAATTTGCTGGTCAATTTGTGTTGTGATGTGACCCAGGATGCATCCTTTCAAACAGCGACTTTATCACAGATTCAAATCATGCTGTTGATCAACAATTCATTAACAAAATAATTAACATTGTAATATTAAAATAATAAGAATCAAAATCTCACATTCGTTGTTCTGTTTGGCGGAATAGTTGTTATAGTTAATAGTATCAAATTTAAAGTTTATTTATCATGCGGATAGTTGATATAATGCCTTGTCGACTGTTGTTGCTTACAAACCAGTTTAGGTCTGACCTCCGATTTGGTATATTTTCTGTAACTTCGGGATCTAGTTATATTGGTGTTTATAATATTTTGTGAAAAGGACCATAATCTCTTATGAATCATGATGCTTTTGTATAACACGCATTGCTTGCAGAATATCCACTTTATCACAAATTATCAGCTCAGCCCTGATTTGACTCGTCGTGCGCGCAAGTGTGCGTGGTGTATGGAAACAATTTATACTGCGTGTCTTTTTAGAAAACGAATGTATCATGTTTAACATATTAGGTAGGAACCAGATTTAACGTTCGTTCGTTATACTTATATGATCCATAAATATTCTCTTAGAATGAAACAAAATTTATTTTATCAAGATTAATAAAATAATACAGTACAAATATTCTTTGTTGCTCACCAATAAAAAACGAAAATAACATACAGATTAAGCACATAACTCAAACTATGGTGCACAACAGGCGGTCTTATCGCTGAAGAGCAATATCTTCCAAACAACCAAACTAGGCTATTATAATCGTATGTTTTGCGCATCCATATCTTCACTAAGCTAAAATCAGAAGCATTCGCATTGCGTGTAATTCAAAATTCGAAATTAACCCTTTCACTTCGTTTGAAGGAATAGAATCACTCATGACATAAGAGATGTTAAGGAATGTCTTGCCTCATTGTTGTTTGTTGTTACAGTTGTAAGGTATTGGTACGGGTTGGTTTCTTAGAAGTTATAGGTATCATTTAGATGTAGTAACCTGTAACATGCCTTAGTGAAAATGCAGGAGGCACTTGAAATCAGATTACAATTTGATGTCATAATATGTACATGGCTCAACTCAAAGGACCAGGACCATCATTGAGACCCAATCAGAATCGCGCAGCCACTCCAATGGCACCAGCAAACTGCCAATAATGGGGCTCTCGCTAGATTTAACAGTTGGCATGCATGATATTGCTGTCCTGAAAAATAAACGGTTAAAAGGATTGTAAACGAATAAAGAACTGCCGAATATATTATGTTTAAATAATATTCACTTACTTTTTCTGTTCATGTAACTCAGCACAGTATCTTGATTCAATCCCAATTAACATTTCAACCAGTATCAGAATCAGTAAATATCAACTTGTATAACAGTAAATTGCAAAGGCAAAACTGTTTAGTATAAGCCACCAGGCTATTATAATATGTTTGCACCTAAGCCATACCCTATAGGTATGACTTCCTATTATTATTCAACCATTGATTCATAGTGTGGACAGTCACAGATTAGCAATTTGGTATAAACTAATTAGATACATATTAACTTAACTTCTGAATTGAGTATGTATCTATGTCATGTACATGCGATGACCCAAACCTAGGGTTAAAAATATTAAAATATATTATTATTGAGAAGACTTCAAATGAAAGGCATACTAATTGAATGGGCTAGTGGTTTCTTTATTATCTATTTTATTCGAACAAAAACAGGTAAGGGAGTGGTAGATAATTTAAAGAATAGTCACTAGCCATGCATAACTATTTTAATTTTGTTAAATGGAAGTGGAATCGAGCAGTAGATGTTAATTGATGTCGCCAACTCAATCGAGTCTACTCGTCGTAGATGTACATATTAAGTACCTTCAACCTTCATACTCATAGTAATAATTACAAAGGCGGTAGAAGACCATGGTGGATACATTTCTGAATAAGATCAGAATTTCTCAAGTATTGTGTTATTTTAATAAATGTAATGACAGAAGGAATTCAGATATAATATTATCTATGTTGTATAATATCATCTTTAGAAGCAATAAAAAGGACTTTATTATTAATTATTTTAGTATGCAAAAGCTCAGACCATTAAACCTTTAAAAGGAAGAGATTAATCATAAGCCAAATAATTATTGATAATTATTGATCGGGACACCTCAGCTTGTTAGCTTGTTTATCAGATTTAATCGGATTGAAATGCAGACTGGAGCTACACTATGATCCCAAGAATCATAATCACAATTAGAATCAGATGTCATATAAGGAAGTTCGATATCTTTCTTGATTCATTTTAATATTGCCGTGAAATATCGTAGTGTTAAGGCTGCACTCGACGCCAATGACCTCGCGCGTGTGGGCGGAGCTTTATACCCCTCACCGCACCACCCGCTGCAAAACATCGAGCGCGCAGAGCTATGCGTTCGAAATAGAATATCGCTTGCTCGCGCGTGAAATGCAGCACAGGTCCGTCTAGCAATACGACTTGCCTCGCACTGCCTCCGCAGAGGGGGGTAATGGTAGGAATCTAGGCGGATTTAGGCTTATTGTTTTTAGAAATTGAGGCATAGTTTTATGAAATTGCAAAAAGCAAGAAAAATAATCATTTTATAGTGTCTTGTGAGAATGATTGTAAAGTTCCATATTTTTGCAGAAGTAATACCGATCTAACTGAAAGAAATATAGTTGTGTAAATTAAAATAGATTTCCAGAAAAATATATCGTTGGTGATATCTTGTAGATTGTTATATATTTTTTGCTGCTCAGTCATCAATTTTTAATATAAAATATGGTTCTGAATAACTTAGTTTTACGGTATTTTGCGGGAAGAGGAGCCGTAATTGTTTTATGTACGACTCCTACAGTAGCAATAGTCACAAGACAGATTTATTCGTTGCCGTATCGTCATAAGTCACTGTGGACACCTGTCCTGTGTGGTTCTTCACCAGTGCACTTGAAGCCGCTCTTTCTTGGGCGGTGTATGCTAGCCTGTAATGTGGATTTATCTTTAATGTTATTCTGTTCGCCCAACGACGTGTGACCATACGTCCATCCCTACGCTTCCTTGGCTCTTCCTTTCTTGGTTCGGCCTCGATAGCCGAAGAAACTAAGAACGCTATGGGTACAAACAGTGGATAACCTCGGTGATGTCGAGTTTGTCAAGAGTTGAAGCAGTTGTACCGTAGTAACGTTCAAGCATTCTTCGCCAGCACCATATCTCAAATGCATCTGTCCTATGATGGGTTTCAGTTTCAATGGTCTAGGTTTCGGAAATGTAAAGAATATGATCGAGAAACCAAGGCGCCCGCATTAGTCTGATCCTTGTTTTATGTTATTCCATATGCATATCCTGGCGAGTGGTTTCACCGCAGCTTTGGCCATATGAGCTCTTCTGATCACCTTTTAGTCGCAGATGCCATCGTCACTTATTTAAGATACCAAGTCAACCAACAACTTGCCTCAAGATCGTGCAATTCATTGATTCTCTTAATTTTACCAGGAAGATCGACATGCATCATCTTCGTCTCATTTCTATTGATCATAAGGTATGGATCTGGATCCTGAAAATGGACTCATTACTGGCATACTCAATCTTTTGTAGCAGAACCGAAATTCATTTTCCACAGGCACTTAACCTAATATAGTCATGTCATCTGCAAAACTGAGTTTATTGATTAGTTGGCCACCAACTTGGACATCACCCTCACAACCTTCCAATACTCATTGTCTATTCACAGATCTCAGTGAACAGTTGCACTCCTCGTTCAACTATAAAAGGATTACGTGTTGCGGTATCCCCATTTCTCATAACTCTGAACATTTTACTCCAGTTGAAGAAATCAAAAGCCTTTGCGAATGCAAAGTCAATAAAGCGCAAAGCCTTAAAGAGTATACAGACGCCGCACCCACTGTATTCTTCATTAATTGGCACACGTTGAGAATTTGCTACTGAGTACCCATCTATATGTCTCGCATGGTTGTTAAAGTTGTGAAGTGATTATTAATGAATAAAAGAAACAGAGTGGGTCAATTTGATGGACACAGCAGTTAAAACACTGTGGCGCGGAAGGCTGGCGATATTTTGCTTAATTTAAGATCTGATCGGAATGAGGAAGATGGATCGGTACCTCGGATGTACAGTATATGTATTGCTGTTTCTACCATCCTTAGCAAGACTGATGCATGTGCACGGGGATGTAATCAAAGAGTAAACATATCCAAAGCTGCCAGGTGCCTTGAATATCACATCACTTGTTTTGGATTTGACGGTTCGAAGTGGGAGCCTGATTTGACAAGTCTGTTGAATGTCCAATTAGCATAAAAAAAAGGAATGTGGTCGAGTTGTAGATAGATTCTATTTTACATTCTGATTTGTGATTATATAAAAATAGCGTGATTCTCCCTTGGCTGGGGAGAGCTGCCGGACATGAAGTGGGTGCACCCAGAGATGGACATGTCAACAATGGCCTTAATGGATAAGCGAATAGATTTAAAGCGAATACTTAACATAGTAGATTACTGCGAGTAATATTCAGTAAAGAGAAGTAGTGGGAATTTAGGTTACATACACCCGTTCGGATAAGACGGCCGCATTTGTCTGTGTGGTAACTATCATTGCATATAAAAACGTATGTTCTTTTCGATCGACGCGGTCGTCGCAGTTACAGTTTTTTACGTCTACTGTAGTAATAGTTGTGACACTTGAAGTGGTGAAATAGGTTATTATGTTAATAACGATGTCAAAAGAGCAAAGTGACAAAGTGACAGAGCGAATCACAGATGGTAGTTATAGATGGGATAGACCTATCGCGAACGGAGTTCTCACTGTTTAACAATACCGATATTTGATATCAGATCGCATTGCCACTCTCTGACACATGGGCCGCATGACGCGGTCTCTTCTTGTGACCTAAATTGCAACTAGGGACTGCTCGGAGCAATCTAGAACCGTGCGCGCGGGAGTGTAGGAAATAACATTGGTCATGGGTTAACGAAGAGACCAGTAATGGACCAAATATGACAGGTCGCAGCCGTGATCCCACTCAGCTCAGCTCAGACATCGATGGACGCTCACACCAGTTTCAGGATCCTGCTTTCAATCAGTTTAGCAGACTTTAGCACGGAAATTGATCAGTATTCAGATCAGTCTTAGGATCCTGTTATTAGTTGGCTCAGCACAAACATTGATGAATGCTCAGACCAGACTCAGAATCCTGTTCTTTATCAGCTCAAGACAGATCACTCACAACTCAACTCAGACCAGATGCACGATTGGATCGATCTCGGAAACGCAGTGTCTCAGCACATTTCTGTAACGTCATCAGAAATTGCACAAAGTGTCAGGCCGTGCCGATTCACGACGCAAAGGGTGAACCATGCGGTTCGAGAATGGACGGCTCAAACACATCGTTATTCACAAGTGTTCTTAATATCTGATTGTTGATTTATTTGTATGTTTGCCTATAGACATCTAATTTCAATTAAGAGTAGCATTTTCTTTCTGGGCGGGAGTGTCGCGAACGTATTGCGAACCAGCTAATATTTGCCAACGTCATGGCGTAGAGTAGATGGCGCTAGTAGTCACGTTTAAGTAACCGCTTCTAGGTTATTGGGATTTTTTGAGGGAAGTTGAGAGGGTAGATGAGAACGACAGTAGGAAAAAGGAGGTTGTGTGCGAACAAATCGACGCGGCAGTGATATTTGCTTTTAGATCAAGTCAAGAACGTTCTTATGGTGTTATTAGAATAATGATGTGTCTCTGGTATATTGTGACCAACGTTATCAGTACTCAGAGTGAACAGTGATCCAGTGAGGCTAATATGAACTTAAGGTAAACTTTGTGTGAGGAATGGGGTCGCTATAAGGGGAGGTTTGGAGGCGACTATTAAGCTCAAGAAACCAGGTGGATAATCATGTGATACTCATGTTATATGAAGGTAATAAAGTCGGACACCAGCGCAACTCATATCGTCATCTCACTAACATCCAGGCCTCGTATAGGTATGTAGTACATTTACATATCGCTTTCCAGTATCCGTAAAAGCATTAGCTCATTCGATAGGTTAATAAGTATGGTGAGCTTGACGACAGCACGTATGAAGTACTTATACCTAGATGTTCAATTTGGCTTTGATTGAATCATGATTTCGTCACGATTTCGCTTGTATTTATCAGAGGCAACTCGTTTGACAACTTTTGTATCATTATAAGTAACTATATTTATATCTCACTCTGTTGTATTGAAATTCAGAAAATTTGAAGAGTTCATAAATAAGAGAAAACGATAAAATATGCTCGCTGAGCAGATGACGTATACGAAAAGTACTTATATTTTTTTTATAAACGAAATGTTTTCATTTGTAATACTTTTGAAATGATATTATGTTCGGCTTAAAGTAACTTTTGGAATATATACCGATTCCGGTTTCTTTAAATTTCAATGAATGTTTTTCAGAGAGAGACACTCCTCTTAAATAATTTTGCGTTTCTTTCTAGGAATCCGTCATACAATATATGAAACATGAAGTTGTAAATAGAATGTTTTTCTGCAATTCTTGTGACTGGCAGTTTTCAACTCTGCGATATTTACTTAAAGTTTGTAGTTTGCCGCAAATGTTTGCTCCACGAGTCGTCGCCTTCCATACAAAATTGTTTAAGTTTTACCTAACCAAAGGGAGGAGAGAGAGTAATGTTTAATTAGTGTATGTAAATAGTTGGTGTATTGGTTATTGTTTTTTCCTTGGTACAACCAAGTTAGCTTTGCTTCTGAGTTCTTCGCCCTGTGTTATATGCATTAGCTACTAACTTGCGGAACTGATACTATAATACATCTATGCCTCGTATAGATATCTTACTAGATTGACATTAATGTTGTCCTATTGTACCCCGTTGGTCAGAGGGCCTTTGTGAGACATCGCCATCCGCTGCTGTCCTGTGCCTCACTCCGCGTCCTTCCAACTCAGTCCGGCTGTTCGCAGCTCGGCGTCGACGGCCGACACCATCACCTGCTCCCGTGCGGCCTCCACGTAAACGCGATCCTGGCCGTGTTGTCCTCTGGTCTAAGGGTGTGCCCTATCCACTTCCGGTGAGCGATTTCTTGCTTGACCGGGACTTGGTGGCATCGATTCCATAGATCGTTGTTGCTGATAATGATCGTTGTTGTTGTTGCAATTCGGTCAGAATTGACATGAATAATATTGTTAATCCTTCGTTTCATTCGAATTTTAATATCTTTTCATACCAATCGTATGTAATCATAACGTTCTTACATAAAATAATATCGGGTCTCTATTGTTTCCCATAAAGTTATAAGACATAATATATTGTTTGTCCGCATTTTCGTTAGTCATACTTTGGTTTTTCTTAGAAACGCGTAGCTTTTCAGGATTGCCATAAAACAGACCTAACCTTACGAAATTCCCGAAAAGTTAACGGATTCAGAATTATGACTAATCATAATCTGACATTAATTACATTAAGATTTCCAATAATTATGGCAATCAAAGGGATCCGAATAATATCATTATTACTAATTAGGGTCCGCCCTCAAGTTCCTCCACGTCCAAGTCGTTAAAAATTCTCATTCCCGGTTTACCGCCTGAAATTTCAAGTAATAGGATTCATGCACCTTGCACCTTCAATGACTGGGATATGCTGTTGATATCTATATAACTTGAATATTTTATTTAAAAAGGTATTAGTGTCAGGACCATAACACAAGATTTAATTGTTTTGGTATTACCAGCTCTATAGAAATAATCGTCCCAAACACTCCCCGTAAGAAATCTGTCCGTCTCGGAGATAAATATGTAATCTCGATATAATTGCAGCCGCAAACAGATCGCCGGGCCGGCCGCCCTCATACTACTCTCGCTGCGGCGGTCGTAGAGTACAGAGGAGTCACTTCATTCACGATATATAATTACAGGGGAAATGTGATTGTCATGTCAACTGTAAGACGTCCACATCAGGGCAATCCCATCTCCATAAGATATTATAGTGACTTTACTTATGTTAGTAACGTGACGGAGATAAATATGTAAGCTCGATATAATTACAACTCGCTCGGATACAGAAAACAGAGGACTCACTTTTGAAAATGAAGAAGATTTATTGGGGCAAAAGAATAAAACATAAAAACAATGTGTCTATCAGCAAAAAAATTAAATAAATGAGATGACACCAATTGTTATTAACCGAAATCAAGTGTGTCCGTGCACTCGCTGTAGGTACAATCTGTAGTTCTTGTGGCATGGAACTGATAGCAAGTGTGCTTGGTGACAGAATGATTGTGACTATACTTATACTTGCTATATTTTACCCGAGATCTCATCTGCATATAAGTTAATTACGATTTGATACAAACTTTAAAAATGTATTTAAAAAATGTCAGTGATTGCCCTGTTAGTTAGTTAGTTAGTTAGTGTTTCTGGGCATTTTCCGCAAATCGACAACCATTGTGCCTATTTTTCGTGAAACGAGGGAGCGCTACTCTAGCCACCCCAGCTCCTCCACGAAGCCTAGCAAGGCTTTCAGGTTGCTAACTGCCTCCTTTAGTGTGCACGGAGTCCCGAGGTATTTGCTCCTGTATACTTCTACCTGTTTGCAGTCTAGGAGAATGTGTTTAGTTGTTTCCTCTTCTTCCATGCACGCTCTGCACATGGGGCTGTCTGTATTGATTGCCCTGTGCTCTTATTTGTAAATCTTGTAGAGGTGAGGATGGCTGGTGATAGAATGACTGTGAGTTTTGCTAAATTATAATTTCTGAGAACTTGAAATTTTGCCTATACTTATAGAAATTTTGCAGCTTTTGAAATTTCACCTTGGTACAATGCCAGCTGTGGCCATTCGACTATATGGATACTTGGTATACTTATTACTTGGTCTACGTATTTAAGTAGGTACCTGTTGCGGCAAGCAAGAAAGTTTACTCAATTTCATGGTAGATGGCGCTGCGCTGCATACATCGCGCGTTACGAGTTCCCAGCAACCTATATAAGCGGCGGCGGATTGTCAAGTTTTTTATTTTTGCAATATTCTTTATCGAATGAACATGTATACGCGTTAAAATGTTATAATATAAAAGTGTGTTGTAAATGGCGTCTCAATTCTTATTTCACAAAATATGAGTAACTAGAATGTACAAAGTGGCCCATTAGAACCGGATTTATTGAATTAGTGGTGAAAAACGAACAATCGCAGTGAAATAAGAACGTTTTCGAGAGATTATAGACGTCGCGCATCGAACATTCTAGAACAAAATAAATGAAAAACTGACAAAAGTGAAAAAACAAAATACGAACTATGGTGAAAAAAATACTAAAAATACGAGAAATAAACAGTGAATGAACAATATTTACGAGGTTTCAGTGCATAAAAACGATAAATAAGCGTATCGAGTACCGCGAGAACAATAATTTAGTGAATTTCGTGAAAAATAGTCGGCGTTTCCGTGTAAACATCGGTGTAAACAATGGACATAAAACAATGAAAATACATCGCGATTCGTAATAATTTTGAAGAAAACGTGTAAAAACGAGAAAATCTACGAACATACTAGCGTTTTCGAAGCAAAAAGAGTGAAGATTCGAGATATTTCGTCGTAAGATTTTACTACATAACCTACAAAATGGATACATACGTGTCGGAACAAGAAATTACTTACGATTTAATAAGAAAGATCGGACTAAACTTCAAGAAGCAAGGAAAAACACGCATTACGAAAGGCTATGTACAAGCGAGAATTGATACATTGAACGAGTATTGGCAGAAATTTCAAACAAATCATTTCGAAATCTTGAAATATGCAACAACGGCGCAGAAGAAGGAGCATAACTACTTCACAACCGACTTGTATTCTGCCGGAGAAGAAGATTATTTTACGATTAAAGGAGATTTATCGGATACTATCGAGCTATTCAACAAATCCGTAATTTCGAGTGAGCAACCGCAACCGCATCCGCAAAATAAGTCAACATCGGAAGTAAACAAGCATTCCACGCAAGAGGTGAAGCTTCCTAAAGTTAGCCTGCCACAATTCTCTGGAGATTATCAAGAATGGACTTCATTTAGAGATCTGTACACGTCACTCGTTCACAATAAAACATCGCTGAGTAAAGTACAAAAACTTCATTATCTTAAATCAAGTGTCACCGGTGAGGCTGAACAATTATTGAAACATCTACAAATAACCGAGAAAAACTACGATGTCGCATGGGAAACTTTAGACAAGAGGTACAACAACAAACGCATGATAGTGAATACAATCTTGAATAGATTCATGAATCAGAAAAAAGTGTACCACAGTACATCTAGATCTATCAGAGAACTACTCGATACAACTCAAGAATGCCTGAACAGCCTTAAAAATAACGACGTGAAGATTAACGAGTGGGATACAATCGTGATTCACATTATACTTAACAAATTGGACGACGAGACGCGCAAACAGTGGGAAGAGGAGATACGAGCGCTGCCTGTACAAGAGTTGCCGAAACTAGAGAAGTTTACAACCTTCTTAGAGACACGTTTCAGAGTGTTAGAAATGGTTCCATCTACAACCTATTCGAAGGACAGAGAGAGAGCTATCGTGAGACAAAGATCGTTTCTAACAAGCCCCGCTACAACAACAGTACAGTGTTCCTACTGCAAACAAAACCATTTGACTTATCTATGCAAAGACTTTGCAAACCTAGATGTCAACAACAGAGTTCAACACGTCCAAAACGAAAGACTTTGCTTCAACTGCTTGTCATCAAAACATAATGTGAAAAATTGTAAATCCAGAGTATCTTGTCATCACTGTCAGAAGAGACATCATTCATTACTGCATTTTGAGAATAAACTCGCTGAGGAGAGAGATAATCCAGTACAATCTACATCGAGAGCAACCGCAACAAATTCAAACTATGCATCAAGAGAAGAGACTACTGCAAAACCTTCAGATACACCAAAAATGAGAAATTATCTTGTCACTCAGAGTCATACTGCGCTCATGGCTACCGCACTAGTAAACATCAACACTGGCCATGGTATACAATTACTACGAGCACTCATTGATCCCTGTTCCCAAGAATCATTTATAAGTGAGGCAACTGTCAAAAAACTACAGCTGCGAAGAAAAACAGCTGCTGGATTAGTTACTGGAGTGGGTCATATGTCAACAAGAATTAAGTTTGCTACAGATATAGAAGTTTACTCAAGGTTCAACGACAGCTTCAAAGTCAACTGCACAGCCTACATTGTTCAAGATGTCACCGACATAATGCCTGAGATACCAATCAATCCACAGAAATGGAGTCATCTGCAACACCTGTCACTGGCAGATCCAACTTACCATACACCGGGCAACATTGATCTATTACTTGGAGTTCACATCTACGCAGACATTTTAATGAACGGAGTGATTAAAGGAGAACCAGGTACTCCCATAGCACAACAAACTCGCTTGGGATACATCCTGTCAGGAGGTCAGTTGAACAACAACCGCATGAAAGAGTTCAAGAGTATGCATCTGAACATCACTTTAGAGGAGATGGTAGAGAAATTTTGGGAGACAGAGAGATTAGAGTCAGAGGAAAACGACACTCTCACCCCACAAGAACTTCGGGCTGAGAAAATTTATCAAGAGACAGTAACCAGAGATACAAACGGAAGATACATTGTGGCACTGCCATTCAAGAGTAACAAACCTACTTTACCAGAGAATTCGAGAGAAATCGCACTGAGAAGATTCATGAGCACCGAGAGAAGATTAGAAGCAAACGCAAAATTGAGAGAATCCTACAATGAAGTCATGAGAGAGTACATAACACTACAACATATGGAATTAGTCAATCGAGATGAACCTGTAAGAGAGCCAGACAGACGAGTATACCTGTCACATCATCCTGTGATCCGTGAAGACAGAGACACTACCAAGCTTCGGGTTGTTTATGACGCTTCCTGCAGAGGAACCAACGGAGTAAGCCTCAACTCAGAACTGCTAGTTGGTCCATCACTTCTGGGAGATCTTCGAGACATTCTTATGAGATGGAGAATACATAAAGTCTGTTTTGTTGCAGATGTCATAAAAATGTACCGTCAGATCCTTGTAAGAAGAGAAGACACAGACTTTCAGAGAATACTTTGGAGATTCAGCCCTGATGAAGACATAAGAGAATATAGAATGCTAACTGTAACCTTCGGAACAGCATGTGCACCATTCTTAGCAATCAAAACCCTGAGACAGATAGCAATCGATGAGGCAAACACAGAAGAGTACACCCAAGCACGAGAGATCATCAACCACTCTTTCTACATGGACGATGTACTGTCAGGGGGAGATACAGAAGAAAACGCAATAGAAGCTAAACGTCAACTGATAGAAATACTAAGAAGAGGAGGCTTCGAGTTACAAAAATGGTCTTCAAACAACAAAGAATTTATGAACACAGTAGAACCAGAGAAGAGAGCGAAAAATTCTGAGATAGATATCAACAAAAAAGAGACAATCAAAACATTAGGAATCATTTGGAACTCAAACGAAGATACCCTCTTAGTCACAAACAAAATCAACACTTTATCTGAGCAACGAGTAACTAAGAGAAACGTCTTAACTGTCATCGCTTCCCTGTTTGATCCAATGGGTTGGCTAGCACCATCTGTAGTCATGGCGAAGATATTTCTACAGAAAACATGGTCAAGAGGATTAGCATGGGACACAGAGTTACCTGAAGACTTGAAGACAGAGTGGAAGACTTTCTGCAGAGGTCTAGAGCACTTGTCAGACGTGAAACTTGAGAGATGGATTGGAACGAGCAACAAGAGCGAGTTAGTGGAACTGCATGGCTTTGCTGATGCATCAATGTCAGCCTACGCAGCAGTAGTCTACAGCAGAGTAATCCAATCAAATGGAGAAGTCAAAGTATCACTCATCATGGCAAAAACAAAAATCTCTTCAATGAAAAAACAACTCACTTTGCCCCGTCTTGAGCTGAGTGCAGCACTGCTACTGAGTCAACTACTGAAACACGTCGCTACAGCTATGAGAATCGAGCACAAAAACACATATGCATATTCAGATTCAAAGGTAACTTTAGCCTGGATTCTCGGAGACCCGCTGAAGTGGACAACATTTGTGAAGAACCGAGTCATTGCAATCAACAACAATATAGATACTACATGGTCTTACGTGAACACTAAAGAAAACCCCGCAGATCCAGCATCAAGAGGAGTCACACCTGAGAAATTAAAAGAACATACACTATGGTTTAAAGGCCCAACATTTTTAAATCAAAGAGAATGGAGAAGAGAACCCTGTGAAATAGAAGATACAGATCTAGAAACCAGAAAATCTATCAAATGCGCAACTACTACAGTGTCAGAGAAGAAAGAAGATTTCATTCTTACTATTTCAAAGAGATATTCATCATTGAGAAAACTCATCTCAGTCATAGCCTACTGTCGAAGATGGCTCATCTTAAAAAACAAAGATGTAAAATATAACTTATGTCAATATGTAACTCATGATGAGCGAGAAGAAGCACTTACAATATGTATTAAGCTGTCACAACAACTAGAATTTCCAGAAGAAATCGAAGCTCTGAGAAATCACACAACTTTGAAGAACAGAAGTCGTTTACTGTCACTTACGCCCTTTCTAGATGACAAAGAAGTACTGAGAGTTGGAGGAAGATTGAAACATGCAGATTTAGAGTTCTTGAGCAAACATCCAATTATCCTGTCCAAAAACAACGTACTAGTACCACTTTTACTTAACGACGCACACAAGAAGACGTTGCATGGAGGCCCTCAACTGATGACAACATATCTTAGAGGAAGATACTGGCTGATTGACGCAGGAAACACTATAAAGACATATGTGAGAAATTGCTTTCCTTGCGCTAAACAAAAAGCGAAGACAGTAACTCAACTGATGGGCGATTTACCTGAAATACGAGTGAAGCCGTCAAGAGCATTCCTTACAACTGGTGTAGATTTCGCAGGTCCAGTAAATGTGCGCATGAGCCCTGGACGAGGATCAAAGACATTCAAAGCTTATATAAGTATTTTCATCTGCATGGTAACTAAAGCTATACATATTGAATGTGTGAGCAACATGACTATGGAAGCATTCATGGCAGCATTTAGAAGATTTACATCACGAAGAGGATTCGTCAAGGAGATGTGGAGTGACCATGGAACTAACTTCATTTCCTCGAGCAAAGAGATACTTGAGATGTGGCGACTTGGCAAGTCAACAATCCCTGTTGAATTAGCAGCCCTATTAGATACAGAAGGCACCAAGTGGAAGTTCATCCCTCCAGGATCACCAAACCATGGCGGATTGTGGGAGGCCGGAGTCAAGAGTATAAAGTTTCATCTTAAGAGAACTCTCGGAGATGCTACACCTACCTTCGAAGAATTTACAACTCTCTTGAACCAGGTCGAAGCTTGTCTGAACTCAAGACCTTTATCACCATTGAGCGATCATCCTGATGACCTAGAGCCGCTGACACCAGCACATTTTCTTGTTGGAGAACCATTAGTCACCATTCCAGAGAGAGATTTGACACAACATAAGACAAATTCACTATCGAGATGGCAAAATATTCAAAAAATGCTACAAATATTTTGGAGAAAATGGCAAACGGAATTCCTAACAAGATTACAAGAGAGACCGAAGTGGAAAATCAGAAAACAAGAGTTTAACGTCGGAGATCTAGTACTAATTAAGGATCATAGATTACCTCCTAGTAAATGGCTACTAGGTAGAGTTTTACAGAAACATCCTGGACAAGATAACGTGACAAGAGTCTACGACATCCGCACAGCAACTGGAGTGCTGACACGTTCGATTCCGAAGCTCTGTCCACTACCAGATGTGAGAAGAAAAGATTCTGTTATCCTTTAGGCGGGAGTATGTTGCGGCAAGCAAGAAAGTTTACTCAATTTCATGGTAGATGGCGCTGCGCTGCATACATCGCGCGTTACGAGTTCCCAGCAACCTATATAAGCGGCGGCGGATTGTCAAGCTTTTTATTTTTGCAATATTCTTTATCGAATGAACATGTATACGCGTTAAAATGTTATAATATAAAAGTGTGTTGTAAATGGCGTCTCAATTCTTATTTCACAAAATATGAGTAACTAGAATGTACAGTACCTATCTAAAAATATTGTCTGGCAAGGCTCAAATTTCGAATGTTCTATGGGAGTTCTCTATCGTCATCGTAGTACAATACATTTTTCAAATCTGCCGCCTTTTCCTACTAACAAACTGGTTTGCCAGATTCTCTACATCACGATAAGAAAGTAAAGGAAAACAAATGGTTTTAAAATTCGAACTCCACCGTTGACAGTTCATAGACGTGGTCGTCAACCGCGGTCTTGTGGTGGCTGCAACTGACGGGCTGTCAACTATTTCTTAACTGTCAGGGGTGCTCGCGTCACGCGGCGGCTGTATGAACTGTTTGTGACCACTGGATTTTTTATGGGTAATTTTATTTAGTTTTCGAAAATATGGAATTTAAATAGAAGAATTATAAATAAATAAAAAATGTATTGCGAAGGTTAGTATCTTGAATAATACATGTAAATTTTCACAGCAAACCACTACATTGAACCAAGCCGCGACCCCCGCTAACACCTAATGACAGGGTGCACGGCAGAGGACAGCCAAGTCCCACGGATCGACGACCTAAATCTAAACGTTTCCGCCGATAACTGCCTGAATAACATAATTGGCTATTATGCACTAGTTAAATAACGCACGACAACACCTTGGTCACACTCCGTGGCTGTACTAACAGCGACACTCTTATATGACCAAAAATAGACTCTATGTCTTTGAAATAAGGTTCAACAATTGTAAGTTTGCGGCGTGAATGGTACACTTGTCATTTGTGGAACCTGTCATTTCAGTCATGGTGTGCGGGTTGCTAGCATACGAATTAATGATGAAATTAACGCGGACAATTCATGTAATATGGGAATGATTGTGCGTTTGTGTGTATTCTTGTAGTATGTAATTCGATGACAAACGGAGTATGGATAAGTAGTACCTACACAGGGTGCTTCTGCTTAGGTCTTTAAGAGGAGTCCAAAGGATTATACCATGTATTTCTAATGATTTTATTTAGCGACTGATAGCGTTATTTCATTGCCTAGCTTAAGCCCTTTATATTTTTTTATAGATTGATAGATAGAATTAGGGGGACCAGATATAATTTCCGGTTTTACGGGAAAACTGCATTAAAAATACGGGATTCGAGGCTAAAACACGGGATAGGCCGTTTATTTATTAAAAATCAACATTTTTATTACTAAACTTTGATATAATCACTTAAATTGCTAAATTTCTTAATTAAATAATTTAAAAAAAGTATTTAATTGGATCGCGTGGTGTTCATCGTTGTGTGCAAGAAAATAAATATTATTACAGGTATTTTTGTTCCAATACCTGACAATGACAATGAAAATGTACTGTCCCGTATTGGTTTCGCCAAATTACGGGACAATGAAAAATTCTTATCTGAAATACGGGACAGCCCTAAAAATACGGGACATCTGGTCACCCTAGATAGCATACTCTTTATTGATACACCAAAGATACAGCTTAAAGAAACATTATTGATTAATTGTGTTTCTTACATATATACATAATATGTTTACATACAAATATTATTTGAAATATTGTACCCATTTAAAACCGTCATATTGTCTATTTATATTTTGCTTTTCATAATTAATAAATGAACTATAATTTCTAACTCATAATGAAAATTCTAAAGCAAATTTTAATCGTATGTTTCCTTCACGCCTTCAAGGAGGCATTCTTGTCGACACCGAGAAAAAATAACCTATGGTTTATAATTTTTTAGTTCTTATTATTGCTATTTAAAAATTTAAATGTATCGTTTGTAGCTGTTGGAATTCCGTGTATAAATAAATAAATTGCCCGTTTACATTACTTACTGAAATAAACAAAGTCGGCTACGATATTCTTTTAATTATAAGTTAAAGGATCACTTTCAAATTGATGTTTTCCCGACCGTATCGTAAGCGACAAATAGCCGACAAATGTTCCAAAACGTTTTTAAAAACGGACAAAGCCACAGGAAGCGAATACGGGTTATTTATTTATTAGAGTTTGATTTATGCCATCAATGGCTGAAGGCGCGGCGCGTCGCGCTCGGCGGCCGATCACATTATATGGACACTGGATATGGCATCGCTATTACAATCTCAATTATTTAAGGACATTTTTTTAATCATGAGTATAGAAGAGAAAATCATACACAGCAGAAAAACATAGGGAAGAGAAATTGCCACGAACTGGTCTCATCTCAGCACGGTACTGGCCGAGTTCCAGCGCTGATCTTCCGTTGAGACCATCCATCCTTTGTCTATAATAATCGTCTGTCAATTTCAACCTAGTAGCACAGAGAAGTAAATGGTGCAATTTTACTGGGCAAGTGAACCTGAGCCGGTCTATCCGAATATTCCGAATGCAAAGTATTAATGTTGCCACGATACCACTATGATTTTAATTCGGCAAACGCCCCAGTGCAGTGTGCATTCGACATAAGCCCGCGTAGCCAACGTGCATATCGTTCGCGCTCCATGGCGAACGAAACGCAACTGTCACAGTCGCACTAATATAGAAGAGTGATAGAGAGAGATGACTACGCTACGCTACGGAGCGTTAACGATTGTAACGTTGGCTACGCGGCCAGGGAATATACCCACACTACGTGACCCATTTTATTCAGTTTATTTTAAATTTAGGTAAAAAATATCAGTTTGGTATAAATCGGCTATTTCGGCTGTTCTACTCTAGACATCATATTTCTTAATTGAAGTTGAACAGGTTCGATATAATTATGAAAATGTTAATAATTTTAGTTTTTGGATATTGGCTGAGCCATGACGTTTCCCGGATTCAAAGCTCACAGAGCAACTAGTAAACTAAAAAATAAATGGCCATTTCCAGCAGTATATGTCCGTGTGTCAGTTTTCACGCGCCGCTGCAACTATTAATATTCAAATTGGCGCGATCTGTCGCCGCCCCGACTGGACGCGAACTGTAATTTATTTTTAAATCCGGAATTGTGGACACGTCACGTAGTCACCTTTTTGTGTAAAATATCCTTATTTTTTAACAAGATCGTTTGTATATTAACAGCAGCTAGCATAGTGCTGTTAATATATAATTAGTAGAGAGCTCTAGCTCGCTCTCATCATCAGATGTTTAACTCAAGCATATCCTGCTGTTTTGCGAGAAAATAAGAAGATTTGAAGAGAATAGCGTGGGAATATCACCGGAAAAGTAACCTGCAGCTCCAACTCCAGGGATTCGGGTTGAATAAATACAATAACTAATCGAAAGCCCGTCTGTTTCTGGTCTGGCGTCCCTGCACTACATCTAAGTACATGTATTGAAGTATTTATCTATATCTACCCGCAACGCAAATCTTAATCAACGTTCTGTGGGACTAGTTCGATTTGCGTAAGATTGTCCAATAATATTTATTTATTTATTGTACAAACTTAAACCCTCATTTCCCTATCATGGCATTTTTGTCCGATACGTGGTGTTATTGGACTTATTCATGTGAAATAAATTAATTGATGATTCCCGTAACACATAAATTAAACTTGGCTTGTCACACTATCTTGTGGCTAGTGTAAAGGTGCCGTTCGGATGATGACTACAGTTGTATTACTATTGCAGCGTTGCTGCTACGATTAGAACGCTCAATTTGTTACTCATTTTATGAAAGAAACAGTGACAGCGCCCGGCAGGCCAATTCGAAGGGCGCATAACCAACGTGCCTATCGTTAACGCTCTGTAGCCATCGATTTAGTATACCATATTATATTAAATCGATGTCTGTAGCGAATGAAACGCAACTGTCACTGTCACACTAATATGGAAGAGTGACAGAGAGAGATGATACGATACGCTACGGAGCGTTAACGATTGGCACGCTGGCTAAGCACTCAAACATCGAACCGATATAATATCAATCATATTAGAATCATATCAAAACTGGCATTCGCGCGGGCGTCTCGTTACGTACGCGTGCGCGTAGGATCAACTAGATGCGCTATACGCGTGCCCCCGCGAGGCCAGAACATTAGCAATGCGCCAAATTAAAAACACGTTATAACATTTCTGACACCATACAAAAACAACCTACGTAATTTGGTCGGGATATTTGTTGCCGACCGTAAGCCATACTAAAATTTACGGAAGGAATAAAAAAAATCAGATTGTGACGAGGACAAACAGTCATAGGGCTTTCTCTGCTACTCCTACTGAAAGTTCCAAATGAGCATCTCGTTCGGTCATCTGCCGGCTCGACCATTTCGTTTCTATACTTATTGTACGTCTATGGAGCGAGATGAACGCTCGAATGATAGCGAACTGATATGATTCCAATAGGTATTATTTGTTTTAAGTGGCAAGTATAGTAAACACCCCTATAATGGAACAGGCACCATAGGGATGGTATAGACAAATCCTGTAAAACAAGTATATACCATCAGTTTATAATCGCTGGCAACAATTTACCATAAACAAGAGCCAAAGAGCTGCTTAAGTTTAATTTTTCATTGATATTTGTTAGTTTGAAAATGAATGAGGCCATACATCACATGGCTGGAGCAAAAAACACAGTTTTAATTGGTTAATAATATTGACACCAATTGCAGTAGCTTTCATTAAATACATAGAAAACATAAAGGACGAATAGGAAATTCGACTTTTATTTATTTATGTTCAGGAGAACCAACAGCTTTAAACTTACAATAGGACAACAAGATTAATGCAGAGAGCCAATTACAGGAACTCACAAGTAATTACAAAGTATATAAAAAAATAATAATGCTAACACTGACGCACACACACATGCACAATTGAAAATGAAAATACATAGAAGCCATTAAAATATACCCTAGTTTCGGAAACACTTAGTTCATTAGCGCCCAGAATAATTGAGGTCTCAAAAAGTTTTAACGCATAAAGCCGTAGAAATTTTACAGGTGTCGGTAAAAGTAAAATATAAAAAATACTCCCAATTTTCTCTTAAACGTCCCATGATTGGTGCCGTTAACATAGCTTATTCAGAACTTTACTTGGACATTGTTAAACAGGACCTTAGAATAATATTAATAGTGTATTATGTGTAAAACTTCAGTAAACTTAATATTGACAGGCATCAAGGGAACAAACTTACGTATTCAAGTACCTATTCGTAAATTCTAGACATTTTAACCATTTTTGACCGAGCGTCAGCGAAGGTCTCCGTTTTAGCTTGGGCAAAGATATTTTCGTATGTCCGGATGTTCTCCTCTGCAGGTCGCCTTCTCAACCGATTCTCGCAATTTTATGAGCAAGTTCAGTAGTTAGATTTATTTGTTGTTTCGTTTTTTGGAAAATGTTCAAAATGGTAGAAACTGACCATTGTGAGTTCCCTGTGAAAATGACTCAACGCAGAATTGTACATTTTTACATTTTTAAGCTTATGAAGCTTATCGCCAGGTCTACAACTCATAGAACCACTAGTTAGGCATATACTCACATGTTTTTTTTATGCTCTTGAATTATGTATATAAGTAGAGTCGAACTAAGCTAGGTTTTCATGTTAAGTGTTACGCCAAGTATGGACCATAGTGATATTACACCTTACTGCCAAGTTTGTCTGTTTTCCTTTTAAAGTAAAGTATACACTAGTTTAGATTTGTGCCAGGTCTGTGACACTATGTGAAGTGACGGCGGCAGTGAGCAGTAATAACAGTGAATTAGCATATGTGTTATGCAAACGCAGGAGGAGGGTTACAAGCGTTACTATTGAGATCAACTTACTGACCACTATACCTTTAAAACGAACAGTAGTGGTTTAGATTTGTACCGCGTCTGTGACACGATGTGAAGAGGCAGCAGTGGGCAGTAATAGCAGTGAATTAGCATAATGCGGGATCCCGTGCTATGCGAACACGGGGGAAGGGTTAAAAACGCTACTATTGACCTCAAACTACTGAAAACTCACTATACCTTTGAAAACCAACAGTAAAGTGACGGCAGTATTGAACAGTAATAACAGTTATATGTGAACGCGGAGGAAGGGTTAGAAGCGTTACTGTTGACCTCAACTTACTTACATTCACAACACAGATTATTCTAACTCAGGAGTAGAATAATCTGTTCGCAAATTGCGGGCATCTTGCTCTTTCACTCTATTTCTCGACTCACTGACAAATCGCTTCTGTACCCTGCATACCATAGCAGTAGAATTTCAGTATAAATATAGCTATTGATATAGCGGAGGGACCTGATTAGCGAAATTTAAAACAGCAGTATATTTTCAGAGTAGATGATTTTGATAAAAGTAAAAAAACCCTCGCGGTGGCCATATACCTATTTCGAGCAAGTTTCGAGCGGCGTGTCATATCTTTTGTTTCCTACTCCTAGCTTATGCCATTCTTAATACTAAGTAGAAAAAAATAAGGGTCGAACAACGAGTTTCGAGTAAGTTTCGAGTAGCTACTAGTAACGCTGCAGGTTCTTGTTGATCCCCATTTAACGCTAACCGACAGAGAACGTTTTATAACCTCTAATTGTACTGTATTTATTGCTGTGAAGCAGCACAGGGCAGGTGTGGAGACGGTCGACATTATTCCAACTTGTACACTCGGAACAAGCTAACGCCGCTAGCAATGACAAAGAGTGTCCATGTCATAACTATTATATGACAACATTTCAGTTTGTAGAAAAAACCGTTTATCCGTTTCGATTCGAGTAACGGACATGCGAATGTCTATTGTCCATTAGATCTTTTACGAAAAAAATAAATATAAAAGAAGTTTTCATCTGGATTTGGCTTGTAACGGGAAATATTCAATAAACGAACGTTTGAAGGTTAGGCGGTGGAAGCATCTGAAAATGATTTTTATGAAGTCAGTTGTTTTCGTTATTCATAAAGAAAAAAATCAAATCTGGTTTTTTTTTCTTGATACTTTGTCACAGGGATGTTATCCGTCTAACCTCTTACAAAAGTGCCAAACAATCGCACGGTGTTCCCATTTGTTTTAGGCAAACATCGCTGTTATAAAGTGTTTTGTTTTGTGTCGGACCATACTCTGAGGTGTGAATGAGGTGTTATACTGAACAACTTTTAGTGGACAACCCCGAAAAGCAAAAAAAATCTGCCGTCTCATACATTTCGGTGAATCATATGTCAGTGTTTTTTATGTAACAGCAGGTTTCAGGGTTGGCTTCATAGTAAAAGTTCCTCAGTATGATATAATTCATATTCACGCCTGAGTATGGTATTTTCGTTGTATTATTTATTATGCATTAAAAATATATATATCTATATCAATTACTACTAATAACAACTCCATTGCTTCTAGAATGCGGTATCACGCGGTAAAAACATGTGAGAAGTGCGAATCAATGGTTGTCGCAATTGTCATGCTCAAACGCATACTGTTGACACATCATCTACCGTGTCATCGATATAATGAATATAAACTAGTGGCATGGCGTCACCATTTTGGCATGGCATCACCATCACCTAACAGATCCGACTAAAATTCATTATAAAGCGGGTAGGGCTTGTAAAAGGAGCAATTAAACTAAAAACTGTTGGCTGATCCTCAAACTGACCAACACAGCGACTATTAAAAATCACGTGTTTTGATCTCTTTCGCTTTCCTTCACTTTCATAACATTTCTCATACACGCTCGCCGGTTTAAGGATGACTCATGCTAGACCGGGCCGGGGCCGGGACGGAGCTTCCGGCGCTTCGTTTTCTATGGAAAGCACCACGTGGTCACCGATCAGCCGTCATAGAAAATGACGTGTCGGACTCCTCGGCCCGGGCTCGGGCCGGTCCAGCGTGAGTCATCTTTTAGGGTGCTCTTGACCTGGCCTTTCTTCACGATTTCCCCGATTTGATCAGAGACAGTCCGCCGAGATCTATCCCTTCCAGTTCCCTGTTATACACTCTCTTTGTTAGCCTTCTTTCACTCATTCTTTCCACGTGTCCAAACCATCTCAACATACGAGTATATACCTTTGTCAATTTTTACTCTATTATGTAGTAGTAGCAGTAATATAACAAAGTGAGCAGGTGCCATTAAGGATGACATTGTTTCAATTTGTCATCCCAAACAGCATGCAGAGCTAGCTTGTTCTGACTCTACCAACAATTTGCCTCCAGCGCATCCTGCACTATTTCCGAGATATGTGGCCAGATAGGCCAGACGGAAGACAGAATAGCTTTGAAAATGGGGGTGTAGGAGTTGTTATAGTATAATAAGGAATGACAAAGAATGTCAGATAAATCTGATTTGGCTGTGGCTGGCGAATGTCACCGACCAATTAAGACAATAAGATAAACACATGACAACGATGCATAACACCATGGCCAATACATTTTTGTCAATAAAGAAAAAATACATAAATATTTAGTAGGTATATTTTTTGTTTTATTGACTATTTCTTGTAACAGTGTGTGTCTATTTGGGTCTTTTCGCCCTCCTAGCTTGTGATGTTTTCTATGTATATATGTATATACATAGAAAACATGTAATATATACTATTATAAACGACATTATAATATATACTAAAGTATAAATATATATAGAATAATATATAGTAAAGTATATATTATAATGTCGTTTATTACCCGCGTTTACTTCCTATCTTACTGTTGGACTAGATCGATTTATGTGAGGTTGTCCCATAATTATTAATTATTTAATATTTATTGCATATTATGATAATATAAATGGCGGACTTTATTTATTGGCATATAGAAGGCATTTATTTATTTATTCACCTACGTGCTAATAATGAAGCTGTCTATTTGATTCTTAAAGCAATTAAGTGCATTTTTGACATTTTTTTACAATGATTTAAAGGGCAGAACGGTGGTAGCGATGTCCCAGTATTAGTAGTGCTTTACTGAGATACTGTAGCGCATAAGGAATCATGAGTTTTGCGAATAAAGTGGTGATAGTGACGGGAGCAAGCTCGGGCATCGGCGCGGCGACGGCGCTGATGTTCGCCAAGGAGGGTGCCAACGTGGCGCTCGTGGCGCGCACGCAGGCCAAGCTCGCCGCCGTCGCCAAACACGTCGAGGCGCTCGGCAGGAAAGCTCTCGTTATACAAGCCGACCTTTCCAAGGAAGCTGACACTGCCACCGTCATCTCTAAAACGATAAAATATTACGGTAAACTAGATGTACTTGTCAACAACGCCGGAATGGCTTCAGAGGGATGCTTACTAGATGGCAAGGCGTTGCAGGCATACGACGATGTGATGAAGACTAACGTAAGAGCTGTGATCCAACTGACCAGTCTTGCAGCGCCTTATCTGATCCAGACTAAGGGAAATGTGGTTAACGTATCCAGTGTAGCAGAAATGATAACCTGCAAGATACCCACGACGTTTATGCTTTATGCCGTGTCAAAGGCGGCATTGGGACACTTCACGCGTTGCGCTGCCCTAGAACTAGCGCTTTCAGGCGTCAGGGTAAATTCTGTGAGCCCCGGGCCGGTGGAGAACGAATTTATAACCAACAACAAGCTCGGCAACGCCGATGACTTACTTGGAAAACTAGTAGGCTTTACTGCGGTAGGGTACATAGCTAAAAACGATGAGATTGGACGCGTGATTTTATTCTTGGCGAGTGATGAGGCGAGGAGCATTACTGGTTCTACATACATAATTGATAACGGATGCCTTTTGAAATGAATGTTTTATAGGTACCTGTACATAGGGCAAGAATATTTTATTTATGTTCAACTATATTCTTAACATACCTATTTAAAATCAAAATCAGCAGTATTTGAAATAATTGGTACAGTACAATTATAAAACTAACTACTTGTTTTATTTTTGATTATTACCTTTCTTTCCTAACTATACTTTTCGCGTCAAATGATTGTACTTATAGCAGTTCTTTCAAGTTTTTTTTTGGCCGGACTTAAGTTACTGAGCGTTAACCAGCATGGTCTCCATTTCAGCTTTGTACTTTGTAGGCTTTGTAGCGGGCTAACCAACGTTAAAGAAAAACTTTTATTCTTAATAAAATTATATACATAATTCATTTAACTAATAACGTACGTGAGCCATAAACAAAAAGAGATCGTCATTGTCACTAGCCTTAATGTTAATGAATCCCGATCTTCGTCCGAGGAACCGAATGATGAATAAGGGTCTCCCCAAACCAGTCGACGCGGAGTCGGCTTTCGCCGAGTGTTTTACACCACACTATTCGCATTTAGCCGATCGACCGTCTCCGCGGTTGGACACCTGCGTTTAGCAGTCTCATCCTCCTTGCGGCCGTAGAGACGCCCGATCGCCTGCGATTTGCTATCGCAACAGTTGTAAAGCGACGGTCGGCTCTCCCGTGCTCCGTCCTGCCGTCGAGACGTCAGAGAGCACACGTACAGCCGTTGAGTCCGACGAACAGATGTAGGACAGCGGGTGATCGGCAATCGTAAATCTCATTTTTGGAGACTGGTTGTTAGTAACAACCTGAGTTTGAAATTGAACAGACCTGTAAGATTATTTTCCTTGGTAATTGTTACATGTTATATAATAACCTGTGATGATGGATATTTTACGTAGACGGGCACGAAAAAAAGGCTTACCAGCATTTTTACCGTCATTGGCTCTGTTCGGCCGTCGTCAGCTATGTTCGGCTGTCGAAGACGCTGAACGGCTTCCGCCAGCTCTGACCGGTCCTTGTCGTAGGTACTCGGCCGTGTTCGGAGCCGTTCAAGTCTTTCCGGCACCGTACGGCGGTATAAGGAGATTTATGAATGCGAACGTGTGCGGTAGGCTGCAAACAGCGTCGTACGAATGCGAACAGCTTTACGGCAAAACGCCGTTTTCCCGTCGAAAGACGTCGTTTCGCGTGGGCCGAGCCGATTTACGACTTATTCGCTCTTATTGCGTTGACATAAAGCTTTTTCCGTACGCGATTTGCCGAAACGGCGTCGACTAGTTTGGGGAGACCCTTACAGTCACGTGTGCCACTACGTGTCCAGTGACGCAGGCGCACCAAAGCCCAGGCAGTGAAAACTTCAGCAGCAATAATTGGTAAAATAAACAGCGGCAGCCTTGTTTGTTGGGTTTAAAAATAAAAAGAAGGGCTGCGTTTTAGACAGCTCACATATGAAGTCCCTCTTGACAATCATATACCATGAACATCGAGCAATTTATAGAACAAGAAAATTTTATTAATTTCCAAATTCCGAGAGAAAATTCATGAGAAAAAAATAAAAGACGAGCGGGAAAGCCATAGTTTTTTTACTGGCCAGCGCAAGCGGTGGCTGCACTTTGTATTTAGGTTTGCCCTGTTTCAGTTCGGGCAAAAAATATTTCGTTTATCCGGATGTTCTTGATGGATGGAGGATGCAATTCTTAACTGATTGGTAACCAGGTTATATGATTAAATACATTTTTTTTTTGGTTATATTTATGAAATTTTTAAAAACGACGGTGGCATGGTAGATTAGCGTCTAACTTATTCACTTTGCCTATATATATTCGTCGCCTATGCAATAAATTAAACTTGTTACTTATTGCTCCTACGAGTAAGAGTTGGAGAGCAGAGTTGGGCAATAGCATAATCGGATTAGAACCAACCTCGAAATCTCTGGAACGCATGCGCAGGTCTATATGGCAGTTATAATTTTCAATTCTATTGATAGCTATTAAAGTTTATTTTAAATGGCTAGATATACTTTTATTTACGAAATGAAGTAAGGGGTTAACGCTACAATCTGATCATACCTACAGTATATAAATGCAATGCATGTGTACAGTTTATAGAGGTTGTAATTTACCTTTTATTTTATTTAATAGATTATTGCTTAGTTTATTTTAAATGTTTGTTATTAAGAGTTAGATTTGACAAATCTACGCGTCATCCACCGTGGATGGATTTGTATTGCCGTTTTCTATGAACGATTGTCATTTTGGATAGGTTTCTAATTTGCATGGCAAATACCACCACATTTTAGACATTAAAATATATAGCTAGTTTATTTTGATTATAGTGTGTCTATTTCCGTCTGATCGCCTACGTGCTAATAATGAGGCTACTTATGTGATAGTTAAAGTAATTGAGCGCAATCATGAAGTATATTTGTACAATGATTCGCCGGGCAGTACGTTACGAGTAGTAGCGATGCCACAGTCTTAACAGTATTTTACTGAGATACAGTCGCGCATAAGGAATTATGTCATGAGTTTCGTTTAAAAAGTGGTGATAGTGACCGGAGTAAGCTACAGGTGACGTTCGGATTCCGACCGCAATTGCAGTACTGCGGCAGCATTGCATTGCACCGCGATATTACTGCCGACTGTATTACTGTCGCAAATGTCAAAAATCCGGGCAGCAACATCGTTTTTTCGATTTGTAGCAACAGTACTGTCGCACTGCAATACTGCTGCAGTCGACTGCATTACTGCTGGAAATGACAAAATGTGAATTTATCGAGTAATTTATACGAAATTGAGGCTTTCTGCAGTAGTGTCGCGCTACAATATTGCAAAAACGATTTTGCTGCCCGATTTTTGGAACCTTTGCAGCAGTAATGCAGTCGCCAGTAATGTCGCGCTGCAATACTGCCGCAGTAGGGCAGCTGCGGTCGGAATCAGAACGTTGCCTTTATATTTCCATTTAATCAATTTATTATATGTCTCTTTACCTTATCTCAAGTTGTTAACGTTGTTATAACGTCGATAAGATATAATATAAAAGCTCTTGTAAAACAATTTCCTCATCATAACTGCAACACATCTGCTGCAGCATATCTATTGCGGCGGAATATTTGAAAGCAAAAGCTGTATTATTAAACATGAGCTTTACTGAGAAAGTGGTGATAGTGACGGGAGCAAGCTCGGGCATCGGCGCGGTGACGGCGTTGATGTTCGCTAAGGAGGGCGCCGACGTGGCGCTCGTGGCGCGCACGCAGGCTAAGCTCGCCGCCGTTGCCAAAAGCATCGAGGCGCTCGGCAGGAAACCACTCATCATACAAGCCGACCTCTCCAAGGAGGCTGACACCGCCATCGTCATCCCTAAAACGATAAAATATTTCGGAAAACTGGATGTGCTCGTCAACAGCGCCGGAATGGCTTCACAGGGATGCTTACTGGATGGCAAGGCGTTACAAGCATACGACGATGTGATGAAGACCAACGTAAGAGCTGTGATCCAACTGACCAGCCTCGCAGCGCCTTATCTGATCCAGACTAAGGGTAATGTGGTTAATATATCCAGTGTAGCAGAAATGAGACCCAGCAAGGTGACTACGCTTATGTTCTATGCCGTGTCAAAGGCGGCATTAGGGCACTTCACGCGTTGCGCTGCCTTAGAACTAGCACCTTCAGGCGTCAGGGTAAATTCTGTGAACCCCGGGCCGGTGGAGAATGAATTTATAACCAACAACAAGCTCGGCAACGCCGATGACTTAAAGGAAAGGCTGGCAAGCTATACTGCATTAGGATACATAGCTAAAGACGATGAAATTGGACGCGTGATTTTGTTCTTGGCGAGTGATAAGGCGAGGAGCATTACTGGCTCAACCTATGTGATTGATAATGGATGCCTTTTAAAATGAATGTTTTATGCCTATACAAACATTTTCTTTTAAAAATCTTTATTTTTAATATTTATACCTACTCAAAGTCAAAATTAGCAATTTTTTTATTAATTGGAACAGTATAGGAGGGCAACCCTGGCTGTCAAAGAATCAGCAGCTGATTTTGCTAGGTCCCTTTTAATTATTCTATATTTAATTATATTTCATGTAATATTAAGCCATTTTGGTGTGAATTAAATAGTTTTAGTGTTAATTTTAATGTATACATAATAAGTGAAGTGCTTTAGTGACGTTTACAAGTGTCTTGTAATATCTTAAATTTGTAGCCGTTGTAGGTTATAAATTTAAATTTGTGTTCGTCTCGGTGTATTTTCTATGTTTTTATCGCTATTTATTACCAATTTTGTTTGTATTACAGCGTAGTAAATCATTGTGCAGAGTCAGAACACAGTGTAGGCATAGTGAAACGTCACTATTTCATGTAAGTACGCTCGTAATATCGCTTAGCTTGAGTAAGCAATTCCCTGGTTTGTTTTGGGTCTATCCTACTATAAAATACATTTATAATGCTAACTCGCAGAGCAGCTGCAGCGGTTCGCCAGCAGGAGGCTGACAAACTCCAAATTACCTTGCTGGAATTAAAAAAATCCAAGGAATTGTGTGCTCAATTGCTTAGTGAAAGAGAGGATAGTGAAAAGGAACTATTATTATCACTTAATAGTATAGAGAAGTTAAAGAAGGAACTATGTTCTTTAGAAAATGTTTACAATGATGTAAATTCAGAGCGGGCCCGGCTCCAGGAGACGGTTGACAAGTTTACTGAGTGTAGTGCAGCATATGAACAGGCCTTGACAGACATCAACTCATTAGAGAGAGCACTGCACGACGCCCACGAGCAAATCTACGAGCTACAGGAGGCCCAAAATATTGCTGCAGCGGCACACACTCAAAACTCAAAACTTATTCGAGGAACTGGTACGGCCCGACTCACAGTTGGTTGCCGCTCCAATTGAAAACCCTGTTGTTAGTATAGATTTAATCAATGAATCCACCACAAGACTAGTAAATTGCAGCGGAAACAAACTCAAAAAATATATTAAATTAAATAGAATGATTAAAAAAAACCAGAGATTATCAAAAATGAATAAATTGTTTTTTAAGAAATTGAGATTTTGTAAAATTAATGTTAATTTAGTGGATAAGTTAGACTTGTATTCTGTTCAATTAGAACATAGTAAACTACAGTATGAAACTGACACACAGATTTTAAAATCAAAAGTTCAGAGTTTGGAGGATTCTATACAATCCCTAGAAACAATAAATGAGAGTTCGAAAAAGGTGATTAATGAATATTCTTTAGCCATGGATGATTTAATATCCCAGATTAAGCACAATTCAGAGCGGTTTGAGTCGCTGACCAATGCCCAGTCATGTGCATGTAAGCAAGCGACTGGACATTTGTTGACCAGTGTACTCGATCCAAGCCTGTGTGACAGTTTACCACAACAGCAAATAAATGATAATAGCTCCTTCCACACTCCACAACAAAGCACACCTAAACCTAATATTATTATGTATTGTGATGAAATTGGGAGCAATATGAGCTCATTTTTAAACTATCACCTAAAGGGACTTAGTACAATCAGCAATTGTCTGCCTCACAGTAGCTTTGAAAATATCTTAAAACAAATTTTAAATGACAGTAATATTAATTCTAAGACAACACTGCTAATTCTTATGGGTAATAGGGGAAATGTGAACAAAAATAATTTACTTAAATACTTTGAACAGTTAAATTCACTTGCAGTGCATCAAATTATTATTTTCACATTCCCCTATTGTGAGCAAATGTCAGAGGCAGAAAATAACATTAGACATAAGTTGAATATATCTCTATATAATCTTTGTACATATAGTAGTAAGTTTATCATAATTGACACTAACAAATTTGTTAGTAAATACCATATGCCTATGGTGTTTTTGACTAAAGGTAAGTGTTACCTTTCAAATTATTACAAGAGACAAATAGCTTTATCGCTATCCTATTTACTTGACATTTCTGCCAAGAATTTGGCAGACAACTCTGCTCCTATTGAGCAGCCCAGTGTGAGCTTGGAATTGGTTCCAGTCATAACCAATGATTTAAACTAGCTGTTAAGACAAAAGATTCTGTCTCTGGCAATTTAGTTTTAAATAAATATAATGAAAAATACTGTAAAAATGGAAAGTATATCCACCTGGTGCATCAAAACATTCAATGTATTAGAGGAAAAGATTTACAGATTGAACTTTTTATGAACGATTTTTATGTTGATATTTTATGTATTACTGAACATTGGTTAACAAATAATGAATTAATGCCTCAATTTAATAATCATCAGGTGGGAAGTTCGTTCACCAGAATTAGTTCCATACATGGTGGGTCGTTAATTATATTAAATAGTCAGTTAAAATTTAAGGAACGTAAGGATATTGTATCCATGTCTGTTGAACGGACTATAGAACTAAGTGCAGTAGAATTGGAGCAATTTATTGTTGTCTGTGTGTATAGGCCGCCATTAAGTAATTTTGAAATATTTGAAAGTGTAATGGATTCTGTGCTACTTAAAATATCATCTTCTAGTAAGAAATTATTTATATGCGGCGACTTTAATGTAAATATTTTAGAAAATTCAACAATGTCTTGTAGATTGTTGAATCTATTCAAATCTGGTAATCTCAACCACATGTTTATGGAGCCTACTAGAGTGACTGCTACTAGTGCAACCTGTATAGATAATATTTTCACTGATATTGTTCCTATTACTAAAAAAGTTATCAGTAATTTAGAATCAGACCACTTAGGTCAATTAATGGTATTTGAGACATTAAGGAAAAATACTGTGAGAAAACAAATAACTCTTGTACCAGTAACCTCGGACCGCGTAGAAAGAATGAAGCAAAGTTTAGTTCAGGCGCTACCCTTTTTGTCTTCCGATATGGGTCCAAATAGTATGTATAATTCATTCTTTCACACTTTTATGGATCATTATAATGCGATATTTACTTCAAAATCGGTCGTAGTTAGTGGTGCATCAGTTTTTAGTGAGTGGGCTACTGCGGACTTACATCAACGAAGACGTGCACTGTATGCCTTGTATGAGGAACGGCGGTTTAACACGAGTGATGAATTTAAAGAACGTGTCAAGCAATATTCGAAAAAGTTTAAAATAGATTGTCATATAGCTAAGCGAAATTATCTAAGTCAAAGAATAAAAAATAGTACCAACATTATTAAAGCAACCTGGAAAGTAATCAATGTGGAGACTGGTCGCTCGAAACACAGAGTGAATGATTTTAAACTAAATATTGATAACAAAATTATAGATTCCAATTTAGAAGTAGCTACAGAATTTGAAATTTTTTTCACTGACGTACCAGTTTTCACAACTAAGGATTTAAATTCATCACCCTCATCTGCTGTTACTCTATTAAAAGATAACGCTCCAGAGTGTTGTGGAGATTTTCATTTTGAACGTGTTTGTACCTCCGATGTAGTAAAGGCGTTTAATTCGGTTAATGTCAAAAAAACGAATGACCTCTGGGGAGTCTCTGTCCATGCTGTCAAATCCTTAGTAGAAATTATAGCGCCTGACTTAGTAATTATATTTAACAACAGTGTTGATTGCGGCGAGTTTCCTGATTTAATGAAACATAGTAAAATAACTCCTTTATTTAAATCGGGTAGCAACTCTGACCCCACTAACTTTAGACCGATATCTGTGCTACCAACGTTCAGTAAGATTTTTGAAAAATTAATTCTTTCTCAATTAGTACGACATTTTAACGTCAATAATTTAATGCATAATAAGCAGTTTGGTTTTACACGGGGTCGCTCGACAACCGATGCTGGTGTTGAGCTAATTAAGCATATCTTCGATGCCTGGGAGGAGTCACGAGATGCTATAGGTATCTTCTGTGATTTGTCTAAGGCCTTCGACTGCGTTTGTCATGAAACATTAATCAGGAAACTACACTATTATGGAGTTAGAGGAGCGGCACTGGATTTACTTAAGTCCTACTTAAATGGTAGAATACAAAGGGTCGATGTGAATGGACAGCGATCACCGGGGTCATTGGTCTCTATGGGTGTACCACAGGGGTCAATATTGGGACCTTTCCTGTTCCTTATCTACATAAATGACTTGCCATTCCTTGTAAAGACCCACCATGATATAGTATTGTTTGCAGACGACACTTCACTTATTTTCAAAGTCAAACGACAGCAACAAGCTTACAATGATGTAAACGATGCTATTTCTAAAGTAGTAAATTGGTTCAATGTTAATAATTTATTGTTAAATGAGAATAAGACTAAATGTATTAAGTTTGTCACTAGTAATGTAAGGCATGTACAAACAAGTGTCATTGTGAAGGATGAGGAATTGGAACTAGTTGATAGTACAGTTTTTCTTGGTATAACTTTAGATTCTAAACTCCAGTGGGGTCCCCATATTGCTACTCTTTCGAATAGACTGAGTTCTGCAGCTTTTGCAGTAAGCAAAATCCGTCAGTTAACTGATGTCAAAACAGCTCGATTAGTATATTTTAGTTACTTCCATAGCATTATGTCATATGGTATTTTACTGTGGGGTGGTGCTTCAGAGATAAATACCATTTTTGTTCTGCAGAAGAGGGCTATTCGAGCAATATATAAAATGAACCATAGAGACTCACTGAGAGATAAATTTAAGGAAATTGACATCATGACAGTGCACTGTCAATACATTTATGAGAATATTCTGTATGTGCATAAAAATATTGCCGATTTTAAGAAAAATTGTGACATTCATAATATTAATACTAGAAATAAACATAAGCTCGCCGTGCCCTTCACTCGGCTCCATAAAATTAAAAAATCATTCATGGGTAATTGTGTGAGATTTTATAATAAACTTCCAAACCATATTACTGAGTTACCAATTAATAAATTTAAGAATCATGTAAAGCGTAAACTTATTTCTGAAGCTTATTATACCACACAAGACTACATGAATGATAAAACAACGTGGGATTAATTGTGATTCGAAATGATTAATTATTTATTATATTTGAATAATGATGATGAAATGGATATTCCAATGCATGTATTTCCTTTGTTGTTTTTATTATATTTGTTTGACATTTAGAATTTATTCTAGAAACAATCTAGACAAGTATTTTTTATACATTTTTTTTTTGTATGACTGTATTTTGTGAAAGTTTTAGTATTAAATTTGATCTATGAATTATATTCATTAGTATTATATATGGAATAATATTTACAACATCAATAAATTGCTCTGATAATTAGATTAAGATAATTATATGTAATACTGTCTTACTATTCATAAGTGCTTGTTGCTAGGCCTACATGAATAAAGTATATTTGAATTGAATTGAATTGAATTGAATTGAATTATAATTATATTAGTTCATAGTTTCCTGCTACCCAAAGGTTGTCTGGAAGAGATTGCTTCTTAGCGATAAGACCGCCTGTTGTTACCTAACTTTTACGTGTTTTTTCATTTCCTGTCTTTTTTTAACTGTATGGTGCACAAAAAGAATATTTACTTACTTATAATTAGTAAATAAGCGCTTGTTTTATTTATGATTATTACCATCCTTCCCTACCTAGTTGTAGTTTAACCTTTTTCTAGGTGCATGTGTGATACTACTTTAACACGCGTAAAGCGTAAAGTAAGCGAGGCGGCGGAGGAGGAGTTACAGAGTATAACTACCTATGTTAGTTGAACAATATAAAAAAAAATAGAAAAAAAAAACTAAATATATTACACGATATAATAATATGATATCAATTGACAGGGTAAGCAAGACAAACAATCTGCTCTACTTGGCCCTGCCAATCACCACTTCAACCCAGTAGCGAGTGAGAGTCGAGGCGCTCCGCCAACGCCCTCAGAAGGTAGTAATAAACTAGCACGGCAAAATTTATAATAATGTCATTTATATTAGTAAAAATAGTAGCAAGGTTTATTTAGCTGTGGCAACAATTATAACATTTATTCAATTGTCACTTCATCGTCGCCCTAAAGAAAAAGGGACTAAAGCACCAATTACATCCACACTTCCCGATAACGGGCCCGAAATCTGGACTGATAATCGTTTTCTGTTTCACGGAATATCAACACATCGTTAACAATATTTGAAATGTAAACAATACTTTGTATATACCAGAAATTTTCAATGTTTGATATTTTTGCATATGAACATTTTTTTTATTTTTACATTTCAAATATTGAAAACGATGCGCTGATATTTTGTGAAACGGAAAAATATTCTTTCTCGGCCCCGAAATTGGGTCTGGTATCAGTGGCACTTAAGGTCTCCCTCGAGCAATTTTTCTAGACACGTTTTTTGGAGGCGAGAGTGCAGTCTATTTTCGCGTATGTCTCTGGCCAAAGAGACTTGATTGTATCTTTGCTCTGACCATCGGCCACGTAGTTTACGCTGTATACAACAGATGGCGCTGTGTTTTGCTTAACGAGACTTTACGGTCGGAATTGTCTGCATGGCCTTATCTTTACTTTTTTACATCTATGTTTTATCAAGAAAATTCAAAATAGCCCAGATTAGATGTGATCTTGATGTTATTTTAGTTTGTAAGGAGTTGATTTTCCATAGACTACCGTCAGACTTTATCAGAATCTCATATAGATATATATATTTCATTTACACCCTAGTTGCTTATTAGCAATTTCAACTAATATTTCGTGAATAAGGGTAAGTCTGGGGCAGCGCAGGTGTAAGGTGTTGGGGTGTATGTTCCACGGATTGTAATGTAATACCAATTAATGTACTCGTACCTATGGTTTTAGTCTATCGAGTTTTTGGAAAAATAAACAACGGTGGAGCTATGGAAGTTCGCAAGGCGTACACAGCTCGGGCTCTATAAGGCTCGGGGTCTATAAAGGTAAGTTTAGACTAAGACACTATACACGGTACACTTATTGTATTCAACTATTTACCTAGTTTCTAATCTAACACTCGCGTTCATACCGAGGCACTAGGTTTATACACTGAGTGTATCCACGTTTCATTTTGTCAAGCACTTGATTTTGCAGGAAACATTTCAAAATCTAATTCTGATCTTTCTTATCAATTTAACTTAAAATCTCCCAAAAATACGCTGTTTTAAGTAAGTTCTAAGTCAATATTTTTTATACTAACATTGCTTAGCGAATCATCACATTATGAAACAAGCTGAGATTTTTATTTTAGATACAGGAAGAAGGTATTGTAGAACGACAGGTGAAATAAAAGTAAAGTGTGATATTGATTAGAATTTATTATCTTTTAATCAATAGACAATATATATTGATAATATACCTATGTGCATTTAATAAATAATTATTTGGGGACAATCAGTGTTACCGCAAAATGTATGGAGCTGTATAGTGCGATCTCGTTTCGATGTCAAATTCGAAGCACGAAATTGTTTTAGATTTTACACATTTTACTCATCATTGTACCTTTGCCACCGACTAGGCTAGGAGGCCGTTAATAAAGTATAAGCATGTTAATACCAGCTCAGTTTTTCATGGTCCAGCCATTGTCGATGACGTAGTTAGATCCAGTGACGCTCTTAGCCTTCTCGCTAGCTAGGAACAGAATCACGCCTCCAATTTCTTCATTCGTAGCTAAGTAACCTTGGAGGGTGGCCTTAATCAGCGCTTGCCGTATAAGCTTCGGATCTCCAAGACCATTGTTAATGTTGAAGTTGTTATCCACAGGCCCAGGGTTGACTGTGTTGACTCTGACTCCAGCAGATGCCAACTCCATCGCCGCACAACGCGTAACATGATCCAAAGCTGCTTTAGACACGTAATACGGAAGAAATGTTGGTTTACTAGACGGACGTAGAGATGCCCCGCTAGAGATGTTGACCACGTTTCCCCCGGTCTTGGCAAGATGAGGCGCTGCCAGGCTTGTCAGTTGAATGACTGCCCGAACATTCGTCCGCATTACCTCATCGTAGGCTTGGAGCACTTTTCCATCTAATAGGCTTCCTTCTGAAACCATTCCGGCATTGTTGACGAGCACATCCAGTTTTCCGAAATGTTTTATCGTTTTAGGGATGACGGTGGCGGTGTCAGCTTCCTTAGACAGGTCGGCTTGTATGACGAGGGGTTTCTTGCCAAGCGCCTCAATGCTTTTGGCAACGGCAGCGAGCTTGGCTTGCGTGCGCGCAACGAGCACCACGTCGGCGCCCTCCTCGGCGAACATCAACGCCGTCGCAGCGCCGATGCCCGAGCTTGCTCCCGTCACCATCACCACTTTGTTAGCAAAACTCATGTTTAAAAATACAGCTTTCGCTTATGTTGTTACAAATATTCCGCCGCTTTAGAAACGCTGCAGCTGATTGGTTGCAGTTATAACGTGGAAGTTCTTTTGCAAGAGCTTTTATATTGTATCTTATCAACGTTGACGAGATAACAACCACTTGAGATAAGGCACATGCATAATAAACTGATTAAGTAAATACATATTAGTGTTACCCGGGTACAGTATCTTTCTTGGTTATTAGTATATTTGCCGTAATACAAAGTACAATCATTACTATTCAAAAACAAATGCATTATGGTCAATGTGGGGAATATCGACATATTGCTCAGACACAGTCAGAAAGGAAGAACTTCGTTCCTTATGCTCTACCGATCTTCTGTAAGAGGAGTAGGTATGTGTTCCAACGCAAGAGTGAGAAGGGACGAAATAGTTGGTAGTCCGTCTTTCCTGATAGATTGCCTTCCCTACGTTGACCTTAGGTATAATATAAACATCACAATCTTGAAATATGTGATGGTTGATGGTAGAAACATAATATCAATGCCGACTTTAAAGTCTTTTAAGTTAAAGGCTTAAGCCGCCTAAGCCTTTAAAAGGCAGTAAGATTTTTAAAGCAAAAATGACCACCATAAAAGCATCTTTTTTTCTTATGATTTTTTTTACTAAAGGTGACATTCGGATGTTATCTGCAGCTGCATTAGTGTTGCGGCATCGTTATTGTCACTGTCACCGCTGTATCTGTAGATTTCCTTGATAAATGAGTTGTGTATATGTTTAATAATTATAGAGATGAATATATGCAAGACCTACTCAGCGAGAAGAAAACCTGCGCTGCCAGTTCCAGCGCATAGACTTCAGAAGTCAGGGAAGTCCTTAAGGGTAATAGGTGCAAAAACTTAAAAACCTGAAATAATAAAATAATTGAGTACTGAACGACGCTTCACACGTGAGCTCAAAACGTTTTGCACAACAAAAGGATATTACTCAGTAAAAGAATTCCTGGATGAATGAATATGTCGAAACCATTAAATTATTATATATAGGCTAAGCTATCTATTTGTAATTTGTAATCGTTTATGACATTTAAATCTCTATAATTCAATTTAATGAAAAGATGTTTAATTTATGTTTGTGTTCAGTATACTTTATTTTTATAATATACTATATTAATTTATTATTGTTTTGCTCACTGTTTCGTGTAAAAAGTAGTTTTAGGTAATATGACGATGTACAATCAATACAAATAAAATCTATTCTATTCTATTCTATTCTATATATTTTTCCTCAGTCTCCTGTTGACCACGAACGCAGTAAATGGTTCGAAACGTCAGGATTTCATTATACGCGACGCGATATAATCCGTTTACCGATGATAGCAATAAACATACTGATTAAGTACTATCATTAAACTATAATTTTACAGTACATAAGGTGCTACTTTACCGCCCTAGTGCGGTAACTATACGTGCGTATGTCGAAAATTAACAGGGCCATATGTACTGTAAAACGTTGTGCAATACACGTGCGAAAAGGTAATTATTAGGGTATACTCCTGTCAATTTAAAACACTCCCTTCGGTCGTGCTTTAATTTATCGCCACTCGTTGCGAATTTCCTACTTTTCGCACTTGTATCGTTATTTCCTATTAAGGTTTACTTTCACGTGTTTATAGTCACTTGTGCGACATGTTTCGGAGAGCCTAGGTCTCCTTTCTCAAGCACTAACAGAGAGTGAGCGAGTGGAATCCGTAAAATTAGTTTAATATTAATATGTCTCATTTTAAATTCGAATACTCATTACTGATTATGATTACATAGTTTTATTTCACGGACAATGATGCTGGAATGGTATTTTTTTATTCTAGTTGGTCTGATTTGGTTAAACGGTTCAATAACTATCTTTATATTCTCGTTACAGGCTGAGCCTAGTGTGAGGATCAATGTACTGCTGCTCTTGTAATGCTAAATCCTTGAAATATATTATATATTCTTCATATCTAAAATTTGCATACGATCAATAGGTGTAAACCATCTTCATCAGTGAATAGCGACAGACAGGCGAGGTGAACCGCGGGCGCGGCGCGGTCACGCGCGGTCGCCGCGCGACAATGCGACGGTTTCACGCGTCAGCGGCGCCGCCGTCGCTCCCGGCCTCGACACTTCATCGACCCACACGTTACTACATGGAGGCCAATTCAAACCTACATTGTGACATCAAAATGATATCTGAATGTGTCTCGCTCGCGCCAATACCTGTACGGACAAGTGCGAGCGATATCCACGCGTGATTGATAGCATTTACAATATATTTTCGATAAATCGAATTTCGTTAAAGTTTTCCACACATAACGCCAATTTCATAGGTAATTACCTAATATTATACGTATATATACTTATATATATGACCGCACCCTGCCTATGAAGCCGATGGTCCCGGCCTCCCGGGTTCAAATCCTGGTAAGGGCATTTATTAGTGTGATGAGCACGGATATTTGTTCCAGAGTCATGGGTGTTTTCTATGTATTTTAATAATAATTATATTTCTATGTATTTAAGTATTTCTAAATATTTATATATTATATATATCGTTGTCTAAGTAACCTCAACACAAGCCTTATTGAGCTTACTGTGGGACTTAGTCAATTTGTGTAATGATGTCCTATAATAAATTTATTATTTATATAGCACTGCATCATTTCTTTATAGTATATTTTTTGTTAAATGTTTAAGAAGATAATAATCGTCATTACTTAACATATTGCAATGCTTGAAACACTCGGTTAACTTATCTAGTATTATATGCAGTGTAAACAAGCCTTGAACAAGTACGCACCAAGTGCTTAATCTATGCACTTATACAGGTCGTTATCTCCCTACCTGCAATGGTTGTTGTATGTCCTAGATGTACATTATCTACAAGTGGCGTCGATAAACTAGGTATAAATCGTCATATGCTTTCAATTTAAACGATAAACGTATACAGGCTGTACGGTAACGATGAGTTTTAAGAATAAGGTTGTCATAGTGACGGGAGCAAGCTCGGGCATCGGCGCGGCGACGGCGCTGATGTTCGCCAAGGAGGGCGCCGACGTGGCGCTTGTGGCGCACACGCAGGCCAAGCTCGCCGCCGTCGCGAATAACATCGAGGCGCTCGGCAGAAAACCTCTTATTATCCAAACCGATCTCTCTAAAGAAACTGACACTGCCACCGTTGTCCCAGAAACTGTAAAACATTTCGGAAAGTTAGACGTGCTGGTCAATAATGCTGGCTTATCTTCAGTGGGATCTTTAACAGAAGGCACAATATTACAAGAGTATGATGAAGTGATGAGAACCAATGTTGGGGCGGTGATTCAATTGACAAGCCTAGCGGCGCCATATCTGGCGAAAACAAAAGGTAACGTGGTCAACATTTCAAGCGTCGTAGCTTTACGGCCGTGCAAAAATCCGGAGTTGCTCCCGTATTTTGTGTCGAAAGCAGCTCTAGACCATTTCGCGCGCTGTGCAGCTGTAGAACTAGCGTCTTCTGGAGTTAGGGTCAATACAGTCAACCCTGGACCAGTGGATAACAACTTTAGCACTAACACCAGCCTTGGTAATCCGCAGGTGATACGACAGGCGCTGATAGACGCTACTCTACAAGGTTTCATAGCTACGAATGAAGAAATTGGCGGTTTAATTTTGTTCCTAGCCAGCGATAAGGCGAGAAGCGTCACTGGATCGAACTACGTCATGGACAATGGATGGACTATGGTTCCTCATGAGTAAGATCGTTTTCACATTTGTCCGATCCTATATCGAATGTCTGATACAACTACAATAAAGAAGAAAAATGTAAAAAAACTTGCTTTAATAATCATTTATTAACTTCATGAATTCAATCACTGGCACTATTGCTTATTGCTCACGTGACTGCTTACCATCAGGCGGGCCGTGTGCTTGTTTGCCACCGACGTGGTTAAATTAAACCTAATAATAATAATTAAAAGCGTTATTGTAGAAATAAACATACTTGATGCCATAGCGCTCGCTCTTGGGGCTGTCATTCTCCAAAGGACCGACATCGGATCGGATGTGCTAATGGATGAAATTAAAACCGATTTTTCATTCATTTTAATTAAGTAATTCTACGACTCTTGTTTTATTTAATTCCTAATTATTTATTTTACCTTGGCCCTACGCACAATCTATTAAAGATATCCTTTATACCTATTTAGGTAGTATTAATGTATTCATTTACTTCTAATTACCGAGTTTTTTATTTACGTGATTTTTGTGTATGGATGGAACTAGGTTATTGTGTGAAATATTTTCACACTAGTAAGTATTCTTTCAAAATGTATTTGCAGAGTTGCAAATGACGGCATTGTCCTAATGGAATATAGGTAAAAAACTTAAGTAAGTCACCTGTTGTATGTAGTTGTGACGTGTTCGAATAGACAATACATGTTTAAAAGACACACACAAACAAAGTCTATTCGAACACGTCACAACTACATACAACAGGTGACTTACTTTTTTACCAACTTATACGAAATATGAAGATTATGAAGTAACGCTAGCTAGACAACCATAATAAGTAGATACATAAAATACAATTTTCACTTCCACGTTGCAGTAGGTACAGTCAGCATCAATAGTAGCGGATGAAACAACGCACCAAAAGTATCTGACAATGACAACGCACCAAAAGTTCCGGATAACTTTTCCAAATATTGATAAATTTCTAAAATTCACGTTCAAAACTATATCTTTTACGGTCTTATTTGTTCTATATCAAAGACATCACTTTTTGTTAAGCTGTTACAGAATGGTAGATACTTATGAAGCGTTATTTGATCCGCTACTTTTGATGCTGACGGGGTACATTTTGTTAACATGGAAGTATAGCACGTGACCGCCCATACAAAAAGAGAAAACTTTACAATTAAATATTTTCTATTCTACATGATTTTTTAGTATGTTATTGACACAATGAAAAACTAGGTTTATAGGTTTTCCTTTATTTATTTATTTGCATAACAAAAAAAATTATAGAATCGTTAGATTTGAAAAGCTATTCTTCCCTCTTAAAATGTAGTCCTAGTTTTCACGCGTTTGTTTACATCTTTCTCAGTTTAAGGCGATCTGTGTAAGATCGTTCCTAAACATAGTTGTATACTTGTATCAACAACGTAACATCCCAAGTGTCAATAGCGTTTTACCCGCATCCCGTCCCCTCCTGAGATATTTAATTTTGATATGAAACCCACCGTGACGCCACGAATAAATCTTATCCGGCATCTACTGGCCAATATTACCGCGAAATATTAGCCGTCGCGAATCTTAACATACAGAAATTGTCCACTTTACCTAACGTCAAGCAAAAATACACCTTAATTCGTGGAAAAACAGTTCGATTTTGACGCGCGGATAAGAGGTGTCTATGAATTTGTGATAGAGGAAACTACGTCCTATAGCATTGGCGTAAGATTTGACTTTGGAACATACGGAATTGGAGCCAGGAAGTATGAATTATTTCCCAATACATGCTTCTGTAATGTTAACCTTAATTGTATTAGGTTAAAGTTCAGATTTATTTACATTCTTCAATGATATTGCTTGACCCATCTCCAGGGATTTAGTAGGGTTCTTAGTTACGGTTTTATTTGAATTTGCCAAAATGCTTTGTGACAAATATTTGGACATTTATTGCGATCGCTGGTGGTGAGGAATATTAAGCGTGCTTCTATTTGATGGCTCGTAGATTCCATTGGTCACGGGTGTTTCTGGATTTGCGCGAATTGCTTTTGCTGTGGTATTTTAGGGGACCATAAAACATTACTTTAGCTAAACATATTACCTTAACTGGCGCAGATAAGAAGGATGGGACGGGTGTGTTAGAAGTACAACGTCTTAAATAGGTAAGAATAGAAAGGTGCCAAATTTATTGACACAGTTATCATACAAAGATAATGTCAAATATGTATTAAGATCACACACCACAATCACATTTTTTTATAAAGACACTAAAACTAACTATAAAAATTAACTACATTAGTACATTACCTAAACTATCAACCCAATTCTGACCCCTGTGACCCAAACGTGCCAAAAATACTTGAGGCAGTGCTGCGCTGGATGGCAAGCGATATTCGTTGGTGTTGGTGTTGGAGGTCAAGTAGTAGTAAGAGGATGTAAGAATTGAATGTGAAACATTGACCTCCTTATTCATAATCGTCTACTAAAGTTACGAAGCCGGTAATAATCGTTTGTCCCTTTTCATCATACCAATACGTCAGAAAGGGACAAACGATAATTAGCGGCTTCGTAACTTTAGTAGACGTTTATGAATAAGGGGGTAAGTATGTAAGCTTACATTTCAAAACATTAGAAACAATAGATACCTACACCTACTCTGTCAAGCCATTTCCATCAGAAGAAAAGGCGGCAAATTTGAAAATTTGAAAAATTTAGCCGGTAAGGCTCGATCTCCCATACAAAGTTTGAATTTCGCGCCTATTTCTACTGACAAAGTTGGTTTGCTAGACTATAGGTAGGTACTGTCAATGATAGAAAAAGTTGACTCCCCTGCATAGAAGTTGGTTTTCAGGTGAGGTCAACTGTAAAAAAGATAGTCATACATTTTTTGATTAGGAAAACACGGTTGTGTCAAACGAAGGGCTCCATTGCTTGGGGTTTTATGTAGGTGAGTCCATCCTAGGAGATAGGTAGGTTACTTGGTAAACTTACATATTCCATGCCTTTACCCCATAGCGCACGCAATACCTACCTTAATAACCTACCCAGTCCAACAAGGGTCAAAAGTCCTATCATAAGTAGGTACTGGCAATCCCTGTGGCTTGAAGAATCAGTATTGTTGAAGACGCAAACCTCCCTACCTAAATATGGTTCAACAAATCCAAATTAATTGCCTAAAAAAGTAAGCTCAAGGTGACATAACTGCTTATGTCGTTACACTGACTATTATGTTTTACAACATAATCGATATGTTATTACTTAGTCCTCAGCCAATTCGAGTTGGTTCCCAGCCTATTCATTTGGTCCAAATTTCAAGTTTTATAGTTCCACTTAGCTTCTTTGCTAATAAACGGTTAGGTTTAACGCTACAGGCGTCAGCGGCGCGACAATTCCGAGAGCTCGCTAAAAAGGACCCAAGTCCCACTACGTTTCTAAGAGAGTTAGCCCCTTTTCGGGTATTCTTAAGAGTTTTATGTTCCCGCGCCTACGCGACGCCGTCTCTTGTCAACGCCAAAACGAAGAAAACAGTGACAATTGGTGCATATCCCCGACGAATTATCCCCCTTCGGCGCCTTTGTCCAATTGAAGCTTCCTTTATTTCACCATTTTTGCCCTTTTTCCATTCTCATTTGGTTATTTATCTCCTCTTTTTAGCCGCGGACAATGAGCCGGCCTCCTCATTATATCGTCGTTGGTTTAGCACGAGTTGTGGTACTAAATCTCTCGAGGAATTCTAGCGAATTACCCGTTGAGCATGGCCCGTTTTTTGGAGTGATTGATTGGGGTAAAAATTACTTTCTTTTTGCCGACGCGGGGACGGCTGTCGCGTGATAAATCGAACTTTGATCCGCCATTTGTTTAAAGCTTTACTTTAAACATCTTCACCAATAAAGTACTGTGAGCGAAGGTAACTACTTACCCTTAACGACTGAGCTGCGATAGCAACAGACGCGGTGCAAGGTGCAACCCGTATACTCGTATTTTTGCCAACAGATCTTTACGGAGATTACGGAGGATGGTACTCATATTCATTCCACTTTTTCGTCGAATTTAGCTGGTCACCCTGTCAAGATTTAGTATGCTTGTGGGACAAATTTATCTTGCGAAAGTTTTTGATGGTGATGTGACTGATGGTAGCCAAAATCAAATATTGGAAGATAAATCTCACGATAGGACGAGACTGTTGCAAAATTAGACAATTCAGCTGTGGCATCGCCTCCTAATAGCAAAATATAGCGATGTGGTAGATATATGTTCATTCTAAATGAAATTCCCTGCGGTCGTAGCACGGTCGCATTTTTATCGCCTGTCATTTTTATCACAATGCATGACACGTTCTAACAAAGAATGTAAGTGTGAAAATGACAGGCGATAAAAATGGAACCATGCTACCGCCGCTGGATTCGTAGCCAAGCTGGCAAAAACAAAAATGTACCCGGATGACTGATACGAACGGAAATTCATGTGATTATGACCATACATTATTTATGTTACGTTCGGCGTTTTCTATCAACGCTTTTCATTTCGGCTAGGCCTCCAGATGTGGTATTGCCATGTGAAAAAATGTGGTAGATATATGTAGGTTAACTCCAAGTAATATTCAGATCATCGAATCGCAAAACAAATAGAACCGAATCCCATCCCTGCTCAGACTAGACTTCCTGCTGATAAATCTGGCGTTATCTGCTGCGCAGTACATTTAGGAACACACTAATGTGCGGTGAGCAGCGTCATTAATCGCGCATTATCGCGGGATCTCGCAGAACACGGATCTAATATAGACCAGCCCGCGTAGTCAATATGCTAATCGTTAATGCTCCGTAGCGTAGCGTAGTCATCTCTTTCTATCAATCTTCCATATTAGTGCGACAGTGACAGTTGCGTTTCGTTCGCTACATAGCGTTAACGATTGGCATGTTGGCTACGCAGGCTTTGTGCCAATTGTTGACTCGGAGTTCACCACGTTGCTACAGCGATACTTGGGGGGTCCTGGGGCGTCCGACAAGACGTCCTCCCGTGAGGCGGCCCAGGCTCTTAGGGCCTACGCTAGCTGACGCGGACGCCCGCCGCGTGCGCACGCACGCGGGTGCTATTTGTAGGTGAAATCCGCCGCACGCGTCCGCTTCAGTTAGCGTTGCTCATACTATTTTTCGTTAACCCGCTCGTCCGCTCCGTGCACCCGCGCCAGCTAGCGGAGGCCCTTATTAAAAAAGTTATTAAGAGTTTAATTCGGTAATAATATGTAATTGCGTAAATTAGTGATTTTTGTATTTAACAGTATATTCCAAAAATCACTCACCACATCTGAGGGCCTACCGTAAACCACGTTCAACGTGTTGCCTCCCTGTCACATTTGTAGTAAGTCTGACAAGGAGGCTAGACGTCGAACGTGATTGGCGGTAAGCCCTCTGAATGCGGCTTTTTGTGTTTCCTGTCCGTTGCATGACCTTATATTTTGGTTATTTATTTTGGTACTTACATTCAATCGGGTCACTAGGACTAGGACGCTACAATATTCTAAAAGCGGTTACGTTTTTAGGGTCCCGTATCTCAAAAGGAAAAACATGGAACATGATAGGATTACTTTGTTGTCCGTCCGTCCGTCTATCTGTCTGTCAAGACCCTTGATCTCGGGAACGCGTGGAGGTATCGAGTTGAAATTAAAACCATATACACAAGTCTACAGTCTGTTGACTCTGTGAAAAAATTAAGCTTCCAATAAGTTAACGTAAAAAAAGATCAGGCCGTTTATGCCGCAAAAGCTTTTATTTCGACACTCTCAAGGGAATCAATATTTATAGGGTTCTTCCTGTTGACCTAGAACTATGAGAGGCAAGTAATATCGTCTTACACTACAAGTATAGGAAAAAATCTCAAAACGATAAATTAGTTAAAAAACAAAATATAAAATAAGGTTCAATTGTATGGAACCCTCGATGGGCGAGTCCAGCTCGCACTTGTCTAGTTTTTTAATTTGATGTCCGTCTCTCTCACAGTCATTAAATATTCATAATATACGTGATGTAGGTGTAGGTACTAAAGACCATATTCTATAAGTAGGCAAAATAACAGTAGAATGAGTAGGTACGTGGTAGGTACCAGTAAGTACACTTCAATTATCTTAAGGCGTAAACGCAGCTTTAGATCTGTGGAACAGTACTCGACAAGGTCTCGGCAGTTCTCGGGAGCACTCGGGACCATCAGCCCACCCGTGCATTTGCGCCTACCAATGGACAAACATGTAATTAATATTGTAGCATCATTCAGCCTCCCGTAAGAAGCCCATAACCTCCACGACAACGTTAAGACAACCTTTTTAGGGTTATTACTCCGCTGTCCGTCCGTCCGTCCGTCTGTCCGTCTGTCACCAGGCTGTATCCCATGAACCTTGAAATTTTCACAGATGATGTATTTCTGTTGCCGCTATGACAACAAATACTAAAAAACAGAATAAAATAAATATATAGGTAAGATATTTTAGTTATCGATTTTAGTCGCAAAAATGTTATTGATAGATCTTGTTATCTTTCAATTTAATAAATCATTTTTTTTAAATGTCACTTATTTAGTACTGATTTTTTTTCTGATAGACGTTTAGGTAAACGCGCGTAAAGCACTGATTTTGTCGATCTTATTTGTACATTTCGTAAAGTTTGGACTGCTAAAAATGGTAATTTTTTTAATTATAAATTTGAAGTAGTGTAAATGAAAGTTAGACGAAATCAATTTTCTACAGAAATTACTTCAAAACAAGTGACAATTTCTCTGAAAATCCACTTAACTTCAACGTAATTTTGATACTTATACAATCTACAATATTTGATGAAACTGTTCTTATACATCAAAATTCCAACAACTCAAAAATGGCATATGCCACTTGAAGAGATATATTGTTTACCATAACTATGCCAGAGGGAGGAAACTGGAGCGTCCGGGCTTTCTCGGCTCCGTTCGGCTCGGCTTTGCTCCGAGCAATTAGGGTTGCCAGTGTTGGCACAACTTGACGTTCCTTTGCGTGCACAACCACAGATTAGATAATTATATGAATTTTGATAACCCTAAATAGCCGAAAGGGATAGTTCCATAGATTAGAAAGGGACAACATGATTCGGCCCTGAATCGCTGTCAAACTTCAGTTTTGTAGGAAGTTTCCTTTCTGTACGGTTGTACTATTACTTATTCTGTGACTATGCTCCTTTTGACTTTTTTGATTAAATATGTAATAAGAGTTGGGACAACATTTTGTTCCATACAAATTTATAAAAGCTCTTATAATAATTTAAAATTGGATAATAATCTAACGAAGAGGCATAGGTACGGCCTGATTCGAACTTTATGATACGTCAAAAACATCATACGATATGGATATAGTCAGTGTCGAAAGTGAGGAATATTCTCAAAACAAAACAAAAAGGCCACTTTTGACACTGACATATCCAATCCATATCGTATCTTTAGGAATTTTTTTATCATATCATAAAGTTCGAATCGGGCCGATAGCTATAATTAATATACATCAAAATGCGTAAAAATATTTCCTATAATGTTAATATGCCGAGAGGAAAATGGGGACTTCTTTTGTGCGGAGAAACGCTCACATGACGTCGTCTCCTTTCCTGTTAACTCGTTGGACATCTCGTCTGCGCACGGGCACCTGACAACAACGAACGGAGCCTAATGGAGCCCGTGGGCCGGTCACGACATTTACGACCGGACCTTTGGGACCTTACACTATTTAAGTATTTAGTATGCTGTGAGAACTTATGTTCAATTACTTATTACAGAGATGATTCAAGGAACGTGTATACCTCTGCATTGCAAAACTTAATATTTGACAATAATAATTTTACTTTAATTAACTAATTTATTTACAATAACAATATACGTAACGGTATGTACAGAGTGTTACTATAACTAGCTTAAATCTAAAGTAGGTTCTTGAGGCATTGTACCAAGGACGCCGGCGGCATTTCCTCGTATCGCAATACTGATACGTTGTGCGAGGAAGCCGCCGCTCTTCAGTCACTAGTTACGTCAACCAGACGCTTCGCGATTTCTGCAAAAAACTTGTGCGCGCTGGACATGGACCTAGAGTTTCAACGCCAAAATGGTACTCTCTCTCTACCGAGGCTCTTCTTATATTTATTACGTTTCAAAATTTTCGCCACGGCGCCTCGGCGCCCGCTTTTCTAAACACATATTAAATTACATTTAGGTATATCCAGGTCTACAGCGTATTTAATGTCGGACTATTAAAAATAATTACGAGTAACATGTGTGTAGTGGATGGTTTCAAATTGTGATGTCTACTCCACAGTTTTTTATAGACTTTTCGGGGAGTAGTTCCACAAATCTCTGTTTTGACATTTTGATATGCTGGGCCATCAGTTAGCCGCGACCATGCCCAGTGAAACCTGTGTTGAAACGTCGGTAAATAAAGGTTATTAAAATAAATTAGCTATAGAGCCGATTATACCTACATGTAATTTAATATGTGTTCAAAACGCGAAAGTTTTAAATGTCATTATGTTACAAAAATATTTAAGTACTTTTTGTTTCTTTTAATTTTAATTCAAATCGTGATTCTAAGACCTGTCTTCTAATACAACACTGCACAGAATACCATCAGTTTTTTCTCCAAATTCTAAGTGCATTCAATTGCATATCAAATAGTTACTTGGAACGTAATCGCTGCGCAATTTAGATATACATCCTGTGCAGACAAAGCAATGTAAAATGCATTATTTATAAGAAACTTAGTGTTTTAAGAAATAAAAAAACTAGGACCACCGTGGTCAGAAGCCTAAACTGTTTTTGGGCAATGATATTATATAACTATAGATAAAGAGCACAAAAAGTAGAATGTTTAACTCGGGTAAAAGGCACCATTTCAGTCTCGGACTAATAGCGCTTTCGCTGCGTTCGAGCGCCAAGTTATCTCGATAGAAATGAGTGCCTTTCATCCCTTGCGGTAAAGATTAAAAAATAAGGTTGTATTATAGTAGCCCGCGAAGCTCACAAATCAAAACTAGATTACTTTAAAAAGTCAAGATATTCTTCACAGATACCAGCGCCACCTATTACGGCACGCAACAATCTCCCATCACTTTATGATGTGAAACTGCACCCAACGGGTCACGTCTGCGTCGTGACGCAGTCGTCACGATCTCGGCGCGCACGTGACGCGTGTTATCTCGCGGGATGACATCGGGTGAGATTGTCTGTTTGCTTAGATGTGGTTCCCAATCTTTTTCAGTCGGCGCACTTGCGAGTTTAAAATGTAATCTCGGCACCCTAAGCTAGCTAGGAGGATATTGAAAATAGATAGGTAACATTTGGCTTTTTAACCGCTTCATAATATGGGTAAGCTGATACCCGTTCCTAAGGGCTAACCCCTTGAAGGGGTATTGATTATAAATTATAACGCTTATGCTATTTTCAACTTTCTCTTGGTAAGCATAAAATCAAATATAGCTTATTTATGTTTAAAATTAAGGATTGGGTGTCTAGCGCGTTGACAGCTCAGGCGTCATAATTTTTTGAATTAGGAAGGGGGTCCCCTTTCATTTAGCAGTATCTCTGAAAGGGAAACCACTTCCTAGAGCTAAGTCAAATGAACGGGTAAGCCATTCAAAGGGAAAGCCAATCGTTGGGGCTATTCCATGAACGGTTAAGCCATTTAAAGGCTTTTTACTGGGAAGGGGTGGACGGTTCCCCGGCGTAAAGAATAAGACACTTTGATATCTTAAATACTTGTAAGATTAACGATCGAACTCATTTCTATAAAAAAACGTATATCCACAATAACATACAAAGGCAGTCACAGCTCAAATAACCAGAGAAAAATCCCGACCGGACAAAACCCGCCGTCAATGAACATTCGTTAAAATTCTGCGGCGCCTCGCTTGGCGGCGAAAATGTCCAAAAATTCATTAGTTTTTGCGTTTGCGCAATTCGTTGTGCCAAAACGTTCAAATAACTGTAATTTTTTGCAAAAGCTGCAATTGAACCGGACGGGCCGCGGGCTTATTCTGACACAGAGACGGGATATATATGCGAAGCTCTTAGTTCATTTATGACTTCAAAAAACGGTCCACATGACTGACACTTATCTGACACGTATCACTGACAGTTACCCCTTCCCCATGAATACACCCCGCCCGCAGATAATACACAAATCCCCGCTAATAAAAATGTTGTAAATGGTATCTAAAAGTTTTGATTGGATTAAATAAAATTGTATAGGTACGTCAAATACTTACGCAGCGGCTTACGTGGACTCGCGAATGCGACGCGGCGCGGCGGCCCAACGGCATTCGGAGATCGCCCACGTAGGACACTTCCATAGGTATCAAAGGATTGAATTCCCCCGCGCCGCGCCGATTCGCGTTCGCGAGTTATTCGCTCAGGTGACTCGCGAACACTGCCTTACAATATTTGGCGTTGTCAAAATGCGATACTATATTCGTGGGGTAATTTTTGAGCTCTAGTCAGACTTCTATAGATCAAATAAGTAAAATCTGGGGGCACGGTAGTTCCCCCGCCAAGACGAGCAAAGCGAAGCGCAAGGGCACTACCTACCTTTTCTCGAAGCGCATCGTCGTTTTTTTTTTTACCCTTATACTTGGATTCGGATTATACCAGATAAACAAAATTCTCGGGATATAATGTCAATAGTGGACTTATTAAGATAAAAAAATCTATTGCATGGCTGAACTTTAGATTTTATTCATACTTATCTAAGAAAACCCCGATTTAGATATACCTATTTTCCTAGTATTCCCTATTTTTAGTTCATTTATTTTAGACATATTTGTAAAAGGCTGTTAGTTTGTTTGTTTGTTGTGGTTGGGAATACCGAAGACGATCGCGCGGTCGTTTACGAACGAAATGGACCGATCAAACACTCGTCGTCTACCTACACGGTCGTTAAGAGACATGCTGGACAGAAACTGGCGCAGGCCGACCACGATCCTCGGACATGAGAGACCGACCCAAGAGATAATGATTTCTGAACACACATGCTGTTCGTTGTTGTTGTTTTTCATATTAGGTAAAATAAATTAGCACAACTGTAAATCTGCAACATGGCGAAGGCCAAGAAAAATCTTGCCAGGTATACCCCGTTTCTAGAATAAGGCCTTCCAGTAAAAACGTAACAAACGAGGCCCCACCTGATATATCGGAGGGAACCCGTGTAATCCATCGCGGAGGTAGCCCGCCTTTCTTGCGTTTCCTTCACTCCACTCCATTTCGACAATTAGGCAGGTTTATATATAAATATATTATCGTTGAAGACACACGTGCTTGATATAAGTTTTGGGTTTTGGGTAGAATGAACCTTATTATTTTTTAAATGATCTACACCTGCATACCTAAAGATGTGCCGAAACTTATGTTTGTACATATACAAATCGAAATTATCCATTTTCATAATAAAATTAAGTTTCCCTTGTCTCCTGTGAAATTTCCTAGAATTTTTCCAACATTTTGGAAACTTTTCGTAACTTGTATTCTTTCTTGAAAACTTTATACGTCACGTCTAAAATATAGATACAGACAAAGTGCCAAAAATATATATACACAATCTTATTGCACATATATTAAGGTATATAGGTACATATTTTTGGCACTTTGTCCATATAGATAATTTTGGACGTGACTGTACACGTATATACCCAATTACTAACATTTACATAATGGGTACATTTTATGTGGTATAAAATTTAAGTTACCTCGAAATTTTGCTGGGGGTCTATTGAACGCTACAAAAGTGATGACTGAATTGACAAGTTAGACGAATAGAACCCGTTTGGATGTTACCATTTTCATACACCATTTAAAACCAAATTATAAAAACGTCACCGATAATTGCACGGATTTGCGATACATTGCGGCATTTGGTCGACCGATTGAATTTGTCGCTCTTATTTAGCCGGCAATTATCTTTCAGCTATTGTGTTCTTGTGTATCGTATGCAACATGTGGGTCGATATAGTACTTCTTACCATAGCACGAGTGTTACGGGCACTAAGAATGGTGTTAGTTCAGTGGTATCACTCACGAATTCGAGCCAATCCTGCAGTCTAACGCAACTACTTGCGACAAATCGCGCGCGTGATGCGAACTCATCAACCAATCGCGTTGTGGCGTTAGACTGCACGATTAGCTCGAATTCGTGTACGTGATACCGCTGTACTGACCCCATTCTTACTGCCCGTAAGGCCCGTCCTTAGATATAATTATATCAATTCTTCTTACTTAATCTTAAACGAACGATTATGGAAGTTTTCCCTTTTAACTTAGGTATATAGAACTTTCAATATATTTCTTCAGTCAAATGCTTCTGGCAGTGAGCTTATTATTTAGCTATTGAAGTAAATAATACGTGATAAAATAATCATCAGTCAATTAATATACCAGTTTTTAAATACGCGGCGAAAATAACCTTAAATAGCAAATCGCAAAGGGGCTTCTGTCTCATTGTACTCCTTGATTTGTGACAGCTAAAGTGTAAGCGAGAAGCCCATACACGAAAACAATAAGCTGAGAAGAGACAGCCGATAACCTAAGTTAAACCAATTAATTATAATGAAGCCCTCTATCTCTTGTTAGGCGACATTTTTTCACTTTTGCCTTTCTTGGATTTCTCGCATTCCAGTTCACACTGAATTTAAAATTGACAACTGAGTTAAGTCGTAAATAAAGTTGGAGACAAATTCCTTGCGATTTGAGAATATAATGGGGAGTATAATTGGTTATGCCGTTGACTGTGAGCTGGGTTCAGTTATTTTTTTTTTAATTTTTATAATGTTAAAGTAAAGCATAATACCACATTTTTATCAAATAAATGTATAAATATTCGTAAAGCTTTGATAGCCATCTGGTATTTTTATTTCATGATAAACATCGTTGCATAGAAAATATGCGAAGACAAATCGCCAAAAAGGCAGCCGCCATTCGTGTGACTTTGACGCTTTGTGACGTCATCATAGCAATGCAGTAAGAAAGTAACGTCAAATGTAAAGTGCAATTTGAACTTGTTTTTGCTATAGTGATGTCAATTATGAGAAAAGGGCGGTCGGCGTATGCGGTGACGTGAAATACAGATAGTAAAAACTACAATTTTTTTTTTTTTTTTAAATAAATCATATGTTTTTATAACAAAAACTAGTATTAAACTGTACGTACTTTCATAATTTAATGTTGATAGATGAAACTACTATTAAGTACATGACTCAAGTTTTACAAAGTCTAAGTATCTATAAGTGAAAGTTAAAACATTGATTTGTGGGTAAAATAATTTCTATCCATTTTAATAATATAAATGCGTAGCGTCTACCTCTTCAAGCTTAAACTGCTAAACTGATTAAGATGAGATTTGGTGTGGTAGGATAGATTTTTTTCACTGAAATCATCATTTTACGCACATAAAAACGCGAGCAGAAGTTCGCATTGTGTTTTTACAAGCTTTCAACTTGGCCTGTTAGTATGTATGTTGCTATGTCACTTTCCGATTTCCGATTATATTAATTATGATACATGGAGCTGATCGGATGATGGAGACAGCGGGTGGCCATGAGAACTGCATGATAAAACAACGCAAAGGAATTGTGTTTGGAGTTATTAGAAATTGACTCGATTTCATTCCATTTCATTTCATTTATTCATGCTGTCACATTAGGTATACAACAATATATACGTTACATGAGACCCTGTTAGGGCATAGCAAAAAAATTAAACTTATTATATAGAACTTAAATACTAAAATAACCTAATTACAATACCTACATAATAATTTAATAAATAACAATAAACAATATATACAAAACGTATGCACATTAAATATCTTTGTCATGAAAAAAGTCTTCTAAATGGTAGTAACATTTTTCTATTAAGAACTTTTTTAATTGTTTTAAAAATGTAGTGCTGTTCTTTTCTTCTTTTATGTTGTTACTTAACTTATTATAAATCTTAATTGACATGGCGTGTGGACTATTGCTATGTAATTTCATTGTAGATCCTGACACTGTAACTAGGTTATTTTTGAACCTAGATTGGTAACGGCGGGGCTGATCTAAAATGGACCTGTACAGTTGTGAGCTTTTCTAACAAATTTACATACCTCATGAGTATTATTAATTGCCTGTGGAAAGAAAAGTAGAGTCTGGGTGTGGGTGTCGTTTAAGCTCCGTAGCGTTGCGTAGTCATCTCTCTCGATGACTCTTCCATATTAGTGCGTCCGAGACAGTTGCGTTTCGTTCTTTACGGAGCGTAAACGATTTGCACGTTGGCAAGGCACCCTAATCACTAATCAGCGATTAAAGCTAAATAAAATAAATAGTAAATGAAATGTTTGCCAAATACTTATTTGTTTAAAATATGTATCAATACAATAAGACGAAGTTAGATTTATAATAACATAGAGTCGGACCAAGCTAACTCTGCATAGCTGGCAATGACAAAGTGTGGACATGTAAATAAAATTAATCCCAAATTTCTATGAAAATACATCGTTTATGCTGGCACTGGCTTCCGTCTATTCAAGTCGGTGCAAATTCAGCTTATGCTCTTATTTGACCGAGCGTTAGCTAGATCTCCATTTCAGCTTGGGCGAAAATGCTTTCGTATGTTCAGATGTTCTCCTCTACAGGTCGCAATTTTCAAACGATTCTCGCGAAATTTTGTGAGCAGTACCCCTAGTGTATCTTTGATCGACATCATAACGTGACGAACGCGTTTGCGTTAAGTCTCATTTTGTATAGGATTTTGAGTTTCCAAAACGTCCCGCTTGGCGCGCTCTTTCGAAATCCAATACAAAATGAGACTAAACGCAACGCGTACGTCACGTTTGGAAATCGTATTTATTTACACTAGGGGTACAGGTAGTAGAACTTTTTTGGCGATTCGTTTTTTGAAAAATGTTCAAAATGATGTAAATTAGTCTAAATGACTTAAGCGCCATTAGGGTCCATGGCACTTAAGACTATTGTGAGTTCGCTGTGATATAGCTAGGGATAAATAATCCCTAGCTATGTATACATTGACATTTTCTTTTTTATCGTGACATTTCTTTATTTATTAATTTAAATTTTTTATATTTTTTGTTTTAATGTTAAGTTGACGATCTTTTAGTGAAAGCCTTTGTTTTATTATTTTGTGTAAAATACTGTGTCTTTTTCTTTAAGAAATAAATAAATCTAATCTAATCTAATCTATTAATATTAATAATTCAACAAAATAAGTACCTATTATATTTTTTACATTTTTAAGGTTATCGCGAGGTATACAGCTCACAGAGCCAATAGTAGGTAATAGTTTTAGTTGTAGTAGATAGTTAGGTAAGTAGTAGTCGCAACAGCACATATTTCATGCAGTTCGCCTCGTGCCGATATTCATTTGTTTGCATTGATCAGTGTCAGCCGTCAGCGCCCGCCGGCTGGCTTAGGTGGAACCACCATTAGGTATACAGGATGATTCAGGAGACGTGAGCAGGATCAAGCCTGCATATTCAGTAAATTATCAGCAACTGTTTCGTACCAGTATTTGTGAGATTAACGTTAATTTAATTTTTACTGTTCAAAAAAAAGAGTTTTATTTTATTTACGATATTTATGGTCACCCTCTTTGTTTTATCCATAATAAGTGACAAATTGAATGACATCGGAGTGTGGTTACTTTTATAAAATCGTATCTCACTCAAGTGTGACATTTTATTTTCTTCATAATCAAAGTGCTGTCATAACGGTTAAAGAGGTTTTATCTTTTTTAATTAACTGTTGTAGGGTGTCCATGATTGTAGATAATCAAATTTGTCCTTAACAAAAAGTTAAATAACAGATAAAAAGCGTGATTGTTTTACTTAAATATGATGGTGAACGATTCATTAACATTTACTGATTGTGTAGGCTTAGTCCAGCTCACGTCTCATGAATCACCCTGTATAACTATAGCTAAAGCAATGCGATTTGCATGATACATGAGATATTTATATTTTAGACTGAAATTTATTGACAAGTGTTTTGTCAAAATTTGGTAGGTAGGCAAGCATTGCATTAGTAGCAAAAACATGATATCCGCGGTCCTGGGCGCTTACGCTTAGTGAGAGTGAAAGAAGAGTACAAACCTACGGGGCCGTTAATGAGTTTAAAATAAAAATCTCCTAGGTCCTAAGTAGGTACCCACTAAAAGCTATGAATAGCTTAGCTTGTTTGCTGGACGTAGGTATCAAGCTGTGTGTACACCTATGTGTGTTGTAGACAAACCCTGATGCTTCGACATTCCTAGATTTGCCTAACGATACCTACGAATATTATATTTGTATTTTCGAAGAATTTAAGTATTTTTATATTATTTAAACGGTGCTCACGAGGAACCCGAAAGATTTTAAGTGTATTCCTGATCATATTTACAGACTAAAATTTTTAATAAACTTTTCTGAACTGAACAAAACGCCGGGCACTGGCATATTTATATGACCGCATACTGATGCGGCGTAGTCTAAATATCCTTTACAGTACATATGGGGCTACTTTATAGCACTAGTGCGAGAAGTAGCATATTACGTTACTGTGTCGAACATTTAAAGGGCCATATGTACTGTAAAACGTTGTACGATACATGTGCGAATAGGTAATTCGCAACTCGTGTCGATTTAAAACACTCCCTTCGGTCGTGTTTTAATTTATCGCCACTCGTTTCGAATTTCCTATTTTTCGCACTTGTATCGTAATGTACTATATTGATAGATATCAAAAAGTGACCAGTAAGCAGTAACACTGAAAAAATAGGTTTTATGAAAAAAGAAGTAGTTCACTTTAAGTGACATTTTTACCAATAATATTTACTTTTTATACAAAAAATAAAATATTTCCTTTGGCGCAATTGATCTACACTCATAAAAAAAAAACCTTCTTTTGGCCTCAGAAATGCGTGTCTAAAATCTTTCGGGTTCCTCGTGTATATCGTTGCTTGAGTACCCACTTACACCATAAGCTATTGATATATATCTAAGGGCGAGCCTTTCGGGCACTAACGCATCTGGTTGCGACCATTCGCGCGCGCGATGCGAACTCATCAACCAATCGCGTTGTGGTGTTAGACTGCGCGATTGGCTCAAATTCGTGTGCGTGACACCGCTGTACTGGCCCCATACTTATAGCCCGTAAGGCCCGTCCTGTCAATGCCATAAGCCTTACTTTAGAGCTTAGTCAGTTTTTGTAAGGATGTCCCATAACAATTCTTTATAATAAGTAAGTTATCGGCTCTAAAATGGTTAAAACTTAGGTTAGGAGCGCCGCGCCGGTCGACCGGTACTTCGGGCTTGCCTACAACATACTTGTAGCTGCTGACAATAACTGATCGCTACTGTCTGTAGAACGAATCATGATGTTTCAATAGTAATGCTGTTTGAACTTTGACTTATGGGCGGTTTTCAGTCTTAAGCTAAATTGTTATTGATTGTTTATCTATCTATTTACTTACCCGTAGGTGCAGGTCGTGCAGGTCTATCTTAAGCTGTAACCCAAACTTGTTTATTTATTACTTGTTTTATTTTGTAACAGACAGTTTTTTTTTATCACTACCGTTCAGTGGCGTGTTAAGTAAGCTGGAATTAATTCATCTTGTTCATTCTTTGAAATTCATGAAACGAAGTCTTTTTTTGTCTCAAAATACACAAGCCGATTGGAATCGAGTTCTGTGTAGGTACTTAACCTACGCTACTGCTAGCTTTAGTTTATATCATCCCTAAGAGAGGATAGATGTCAAATTGCACAGCAGAATGCATTATCTTCCGAGCGGAGTTCCTAAATTCTCGACTGTTTCAGGCCTAGCGGTTACATTTAAAATTAGTCTTATATTATAAAACATGGTCACTTCTCTACGTTACAATTACGCTGGCAAGCTCATCATCAGGTCAGCGGGGTCAGTATCCTCATTACACACCCAGCCCTCGTATGAATGGCCGTATCGTATCAGCCACTTTATCACTAGCACCGAGGAGGAGCTAAAAAGGAGGAGATAGTTACAATACCAGACCTTTCTTGCCTTCTTGTCGAACCGCTCCAGGGTCGGGATTTGGTTTGACAGTGTGTTGACGTTTTTAAGATTTGCCCTGGTATCGACTTCAAGAATACCAGTTCTTAGCGCATATAAAAGGAAAATGATTGAATCCTGTTTGAAGTCGGTTTTTAAGGCTTTTCTTAAATAAGTCTTTTATTACAAGACCTGTCTACCTTACAATTATACTGCTCATCCCATCAGGTCAGTGAGGTCAGTACCCTCATTACACACCCAGCCCTCGTATGAATGGCCGTATCAGCGCACTTTATCACTTTAGCACCACGACACCAGCTTATCGCGCATCTTTCGCGGTATGCGAGGCTCGTTTACGACTATGATCTGGCTTGAGGTAATCAGAGATACATTTTAGACGTTTTTATACCACAAATATTAAAATAACGAGTTCGGTTGCCCCAATATTATGTGATGTTTGTAAACATAGGACAGAAACATGATGATTTAGACAACACGCTTTCATTTTAATATCTTGAATTTATATTAATTTATAAAGACAATAAAAAAAAATGTTTTCACCTTTTTCCATTTTAGAAACGCAAATAGACCTAGTATTTCAAAGGTACATACCTATACCTACTCGAAAAATTAAGGCGGATACCGCCGTGACCAGGTGGCCTAAAGGTCCAGAGTGTTAGCCGCGTAGGCTGAAGACGTTGGTTCGTTTCCCGCCTGCGCCACTGGAGGGCATGGCTACTCTTTCTTTAGTATATAACATCTATTTCAGTTTATAGTTTATAAACACCAATACTACTCATAAAACCACAGATCAAAATGTTTTATAAAATCTGGGATTGTATGGCGGCTCCTCGTGACTCTACCATAAGGCATTCTTCCATCGAGCCAGCGATCATATTGATGCGGGAAATGTACTCTACTTCTTTATTTTATAGTGGAATTACATACACACACTTGTAGGAACTAAACTTATAATAACAGTATACATAATGGATATATAGATACAGTTGTGTTACTATAACTAGCTTAAATCTAAAATAGGCCTTTGAAGCATTGTATCAAGGATGCCGGCGGCTTTTCCTCGTTGTATCGTAATACTGATACGTAGTGCGAGGAACCCGCCAGTTCTTCGGTCACCAATTACGTCAACCAGACGCTTCGCGATTTCTGAAAAAACTTGTGCGCGCTGGCTCCATGGATCTAGAGTTTCAACGCCAAATGGACAAAATGGTATTTTTGCCGAGGCTCTTACGTTTCAAAATTTCGGCCCTTATAATTTATCATCCAAAGAGCACCGGTTCCGTAGAACCGATACTTAATTAAAATTGAAGATTACAGGTAGCGCTGTCACACTTTGTCGCTGCCAAGCTACTGCCTACCGAGTTAACTAGTTAACTACCCACTCAAGAAAATTATATTCGCAACAAACTTAAACCCGGTTTCTAGTAACACGTGTAAAGATGTCACCTGGCACACGTAGGCTATGAATGGGTATATCATCGCTATTTATCAAATTAGCCTTATCGTTTATCTTTTGCGTGTGCGACATTTTTGGTGACCATTAGGTACTTGAGTGGGCATTTCGCGATTTCGCACGTGTCCCACATACTCATGGTGTATCCAAATGTTACAAATGCTAAGTACAGACCGGGTGCTAACAACCTGAAAATAACGAACTAAAATAATTATAGACGTTTACCTAAAGCTCAAGAATGAACCCACGTTTATTGATGCCGCGAGTGACTCAATTATACTGAGCGTCGCATCAAATATTGTAATGCGATGCAAGATGTTTGACGTATAGCGGGAAATAGGGTATTACTAGTCAAATCAGTTTAAGTTTAGTTTAGGATTGTCAAAACGATTTGCTAATATGGAATTTATATGAAAACTAACATAGTGGCGTCACGATCAATTAACCTACTTATTAAATTTCTATCCGATTTATTCAATAGAAATTATGTTTAAAAATAACCACTAAGTATCTATGTTTTTCTTATAATTATCTGGTTCTTTATTACGTGAACAACACATAAGAAACAAATATCCCTATTGTGTAGGTATTGTTGGGCCCACCTGTAAGGTCAGGTAGAGACTGGGCGTAGGCAGGTAGGGGCACATGAACTGACTATATTTACCTAACTCCCCATTCTGTAAATAACGATACTTTTTCCTAAACTGTTAATTGTTACCCTCAAAAAATATAAAAGTTAACACTTAGTCACGTATTTTTATAAACACATGTAAATACATGGTAAGTAAAATTACTTTCCTCGTTTTCGAAATGAAAAGTAGAGTGTTTAACTCGGGTGAAAAGCATAATTTTAGCTTTGGACTATTGGTGCCTCACTGCGCTTGAGCGCCAAACTACCTCGACAGAAATGAGTGCCTTTCATGCCTTGGTTAACAATCAACTATTCATATCTACTATTAGGAATGTATTATTTATTTTAGGTGGCTAAAAAGTGTCCTAGAACAGAAAGGCCATTTTGATCCCTCTTAGCAGGGAAGAAAAAGCCCTTTTTCGTATAGGTGAAGTGAAAAAACTTATTTAAGACGATGTTAGATAATCTTACTCGTGTTGTCCTCTCTGACAAGTTTCGCCACTAGAAATAGCCTATCTCCATCTACAAAAACTAGTTTAGCATACGCCACGCTGAGTAACGCTCATCAGATAGCACCAATTATGTACGTGACACCTCGGTGATGCTCAGATAGTGCGCGCGCGCAATTATGTTTGTACGAGAATGAGATGTGACCAAGATTCTACACGGACGCCGTTTGCGTTAATTAGGAGTTCTATTTTATTTTTGTGGGAATTAGGACGATTTTTGGTTTCATGTTTGGCTCGTATTGTGCTTGGTGACAAAAAATAAACGAGATAAGTAGGTATGTATGAATTAAAAGTCTTAGGATGGAGACTTTTTAGTGCCTACACATTACCTAGATTTTAAATAATGGATGCTACTTATACCAAAGAGAATTTAAAACACGTGTATTCTCAAAGAAAACTTTGTAGCGACGTAAATTTACTGCCATCCTTCGACACATGAAGTTTTCTTAGACAATACGCCTCTATTTCAAATTCTCTTTGCTTATACCTAAATAGAGAATGTCAATGAACGGAGCTACCTATTCAGTTAAGCGTAGGAATACTGTTTTTAGAATCTCTTCATGAACCATGTGAAAGAACTCGTATTTTTTTGTACTTACTGGCGACGCTTAGTATCAAAGAGTGACGCGCTTAAAATAGTGAAAATTACTGGTATCGGTCCAGTGCGATGGAACTTAATTAAGTCTTGAGATTTTCTATATAATGTGGTTGACTTCTTCTTTCTTTCTCCTGGCTATGTTCCCATATCACTTGGGGTCAGCCCTCCTCGTACGTTTTCGCCACAACAAATTATTTTACAGTACATTTGGTGCTACTTTACCGCACTAGTGCGAACATTAGCATATTACGTTACTGTGTCGAACATTTAAAGGGCCATATGTACTGTAAAACGTTGTACGATACATGTGCGAATAGGTCATTCACAACTCGTGTCGACGACCGGTCTGGCCTTGTGGGTAGTGACCCTGCCTATAGGTCTTCGCACACTATACCAATTCCACACCAACTCAACTCACTTTTGGTTCACCTTAGTGGACGACGAGTGGACGACGCGTAGACCACCCGACAGTTCTAAATTTTAAACATTGTACTATAGGACATACAAGATAAGGCTTTAATTTCAATATTTAATTTTGAGTCGAGTGGCTGTTGAGTTGTAACAATGTGCTAAGACCTTATGAAGCCGATGGTCCCGGGTTCAAATCCTGGTAAGGGCATTTATTCGTGTGATGAGCATGGATATTTGTTCCCGAGTCATGGGTGTTTTCTATGTATTTAAGTATTTATAAATATTTTATATATTATAATTATATATATATCGTTGTCTAAGTACCCTCAACACAAGCCTTATTGAGCTTACTGTGGGACTTAGTCAATTTGTGTAATAATGTCCTATAATATTTATTTAAAACACTCCCTTCGGTCGTGTTTTAATTTATCGCCACTCGTTTCGAATTTCCTATTTTTCGCACTTGTATCGTAATGTACTGTTGTGTTGTCACTGCATCTACATTATTAGCTTTAATGTCTTTTTCGATGGTGCTTTTCCAGGTGGCGGCTGGTCGGCCTCTGCCTCGCTTCATTTCCTCCATCTGCATTACTGCTCTCGTCATATGGCCCTGGTCTCGCCTCATGACGTGCCTATACCGTGGGCAAGCGATTTTCTCGCAGTTTGTCCTCAAATTTTGTGACCTTGAATAACGGTTAATGTGGTTGACTTATCTAAACCTTATTGACTGTACTCTGCTTGTTGTTATTGACTCCATCACCGCCGTCGTTTAAAACACTTACGTTTAAATATTAATTAATAGGGTTAGCGTTATCCAGCGTAGATTTCGTTTAATGTTCCTTTACGTTGCACACGTCATATCAAAAGTGGTTTACGTTCATTGGCTTTTTCTTAGTAAAGAAAAATACATGGAAAATCCTTCTGAGTTGGTGATAATTACTTACTTTTTGGGTGTCTTGATAGGGTATTTCTAGTAAAAAAACAATAAGTATTTTGTCAATAGATTTATCTATTATATTTTAATGAATAATTTCTCAATTACAGCTGTACTTACAAACTGCTCGCAGACCTCGCTGCAAGCTTGTAAAAATGGCAAAATAATGAATTGTATTGCATGTCAAATCTCTGGTTATAATTTACAGATGTAGTGTTTTATAAAATAAATGAGTGAAGAGAAATAAGCTGTGCATAGGCTTTTTTGATTGGTCAACAATCATTCTGCTGTGCTCTGATTGGCTTATAAATTCGTGATGTAACACGCACAATGGGACGACTTTACGCCAGTCATTTATTTCGTAAAACACTAAGTACTTATTACAAAAAAAAAATATGTCGAAATAAACTCTTAATGCTTAAATTTAATGAATTCCATGGAAAATTATTTTCATTTTATAGATAATATATTTTGTATTTTTAACTACAATAGTTATCAACTATATATTACAAACTTTTTTTAACTTAACGTTAGATTTTATCAATCGTTTTTCGCGCGCGTTCAATTGTTGGGGCAAGAGAAAAAAATTATACTTTCTAAACAAATAAGTTATCAAAATATATTTAGAAGCCGAAATAAATATTTCAATGCAAATCTTGTAAGAAACATGTTTGATAATTATCATTATCAAATTGTATTTGCAACAACACTGTTACATTTTATTATCAAAAATAACTATCAATGACATTTGAATTGCCTTTTCAAATTATTAGCAACAATTAAACACGCGCTAATCTCACAGCACAATTGACAAACATATTTTCAAAATATGTCTATTAGTAAACACGCATATATACCTTACAAATTGTATTTACAAAATAAAGCAATGTATTTAATGTTATTCTATAGGGTGAGTTTAAATGAATTGATGAGCGAATTGATTAAATGCAGTTGTAGCACAGAACACAATGCTGTTGAATTGCACATAGGTATCATTAATGTTAATAGCACTAGTAATATTTTATAGTAAACAAATTAAAAGTTTTTCGTTCAAAAAAGACAAGGAATGATTGACATGTAATAAAAAAAGTAATATCTACAGTCTCGTCAACCAATATTGGAAGTAACAGTACTATAAAAAACTATACTTATTACTTTTGGAGTTATAATAAAATAGAACCCCAAAAATCATAATTCATACGCTAATGTAAAAAATACCGCATAATTCTCTTGCGCGGCCTTGAACTATTTACCTATTATATTTTTCACAAAAGTATCTAAATAAAAACAGTAACATTTAAAACAGTGATAGTGTCACAACTGCAGATCCATCACTTCGAATGGTTTCTATATTAAGCCTATTGCTACTCCGGTGGAAAACTATTAGTGATTACTATTGTGTGTCGCATAACCTACGTGTAGTGTTCGATGTTAATGTTATGAGATAAGTCGGAATTTTTGCGGAAAAAATATGAATTTGCAAGGATTTGTAGCATAATTAATTTAATGTGCTAATTATAGTAACATATAGGTAATAACAGATATGAAAAAAAATTGGAAAAAATAACAAGTATAATTTTTTTTGCATTATAATTGAAAAAGTTTTTTTTTAATGCCGACAGATGAATAAGAAACACTTAATACACTCATAAAGTCATATTTTTTCCATCAAAATTGTTGACCCTAAGTTAATGAAACATAAATAATGTCATGCGCTTCGTAGAGTCCTATTAGACAGCAAAGTAGAACTATTTTGCATGTTGGTTGATAAATCGGTTATATCATAGCGTTAACAAATTATATTTCGATATAACTCTGATGCTTAAGGCAACCCACAAATTGTCTAACAACTCAAATTATTTACTTACGTAATTACTACAAAATTATTAAGTCCGTTCTGGTATTTTCCGGAATTCGGTTTATATAAATTTCGTTAGAAATTTCTTTTTTTTTAAAGGGTTATTTATTTTTTACCTATAGGGTTGAAGTCAGTTTTGAGACGGTATATTTTATTAAAGTTACAATTTGTTATAGGAGTCTAAAAAGCGCAATGTGAACCGTAAACACTTTTCTGACGTCACAGTTCACGTTGAACAACTGCCTTACAGGTGCCTAACAACCTAACGACCTAACTTAACTATTTACATTCAGTATACGAATATCGACCCGAATAGAACTCGACAGAAAAAAATAGGAACGATACAAAAACGCCGCGCCTGGCTGCATCTATTGGCATCTTCACTTACCTAATATCATTTATTACATTACAAAAATTTGAAAAACGATTTGGCAGAATTGGTTTTATTACTCAGATGTTCTAATAAAAAGTTTCAACAAAAGTATTAAAAAACTGTTTACACCAATGCCATTTAGAGTGGCACTAGTGTATTATTTTTCCTTGATTTAATATATTTGCATGTTTGTACATAATGAACATATGTTTCGTAAAGCTTTCAGAAAATAATGTTAATTAGGTAGGCGAGCGAAAGCCCGAAATTTAATCGTAGAAGACGCGAATACTGCACCAGGCGTAGCTACATCGATATAAATACACGGTATTTACAACGCTCTTCCGAGTCAGTCCTGCGTCTCCACGTCCAAGCCGTTGACCATCCGTTCGATGCTCTTCAGGTCCGACGGCGGGGTGCCCGTGGCAGTGGCCGTGGGGGCGTCCGGAGGGGGGTCGGCGGAGGCGGCTCGCGCGGGGGGAGACCCAACTCGCGGCCTCGCGGGCGACGAGCTCAGACTCCGGGCTCGGGGGGCGACTTGCTCGAACGCGGAGCCCAAACCGGGTAGAGCGTAAGGTGCGAACCTGTAGGAGGTGAAAGCCTTTAGTGACCAAAATCTATTAGTTTTTCTTTCTGATGGTTTGCAGAGTAAGCAAAGTAATAAATATAGTCTAAACCGACATTCGGATTGCAATCTAAGCAGCGGTAAGCTGGCGATGTCACTGTTAAACGCCTTGATAAATTGAGTGACAGATTTAATGTTGTAATCGCTTTAGCAGTAATGCTGCTTGCAGATGCTATTCGAATGTGACCTTAAAGTTTAGTGGAACATTTTTTCTTCTATATTTTGGAAACAATTGAACAATTATTCTAACACTGAAATCACAGATAATTAATAGACACCAACCTGTGCGTTTTCCCTATAGGAGGCGCAGGTAATGCAGGCGGAGGTGGCAGCGAGTACTGCTGCAACAGTGGATGCAGGTTAAACAGCAGACCCGGTGGCATCTGATGCGTTGGGAAGAACGGCGGCGGGTACAGCGACGGCGGGTACAGGTAGGGGAGTAACGGGGGTTGCACAGGGGGGCCGAGGGACACGTCGGGAGCGGGCGAGGGCCGGGAGGGGCCCGCGGGAGGGGAGGAGGCGCGAGCGCCGCCAGAGCAGGACGAGTCCGAGCCGGCCTCGTTGACCTCTTCCGCGCCGGAGTCGCCCGCAGTAGAACTAAACCAGGCTGCAAGAGAAAAAACCTTATTTAGTTCATGAATAACTACCCTAATAAAAATACCATATTATTCCATCGTTATCTCTAACAAATTTAGTTTTATTGGGTCGTGGAACAAACATGTCAGGAATTACATTAGGTCAATTAAATTATTACACGTTGAGCGTAGGTTTTAATGGCACGTCTATGTTGACAGTGATTAATAAACAGAGTGAGAGTTCAAAAGTTTTCTGCGGTTTAAAACTCACTCACTAGACAAAAGTCCAATAAGTTTTAGCTTAGGGCCTTTCGGTTGGAAGTCATGGTAGCCACTTTCGAAAAGGAATGAACACGTTAAATCGAGTCTATGCGCTTTTTTTGGACGAATTTTCCTTGGATTGTATGAGCAGGAAGATACTCACATGTGCTGGTGTGGTGTGTGCTGGACGGGGCCGGCGGACTCGAGGGGCCGCCGACGTCCAGAGGCCGCTCATCGTCCTCGTCTCTAGGCTCGGAGCGCGCCGTCAGCAGCGCCTGCCTGCGGTACACGGACAGACTACTCGTGTTATCATTGCGAAATTTACTAACGGAAAACTTAAACTTATATTACCTAAGTATATATAAGTAACTAATACCAAATTTTTTTTTTAAATAGAGGTGTATTGTCAAAGAAAATTTTGTAGCGACTTAAATTTACTGCCATCTTTCGACACATAATTAAAACTTTTAGAACGCCATTTGACTTTGATCCTTATTCTTTCACTGATATGTGTACAATTTGTTAAATATTAAAAAGCGGCCAAGTGCGAGTCGGACTCGCCCATGAAGGGTTCCGTACCATTTATGACGTATTAAAAAAACTAGTTACTAGATCTCGTTCAAACTAATTTTCGGTGAAAGTTTGCATGGTAATGTATATCATATATTTTTTTTAGATTTTTCATTCTGTTATTTTAGAAGTTACATTACAGGGGAGGGCACACACATTTTACCACTTTGGAAGTGTCTCTCGCGCAAACTATTCAGTTTAGAAAAAAATGATATTAGAAACCTAAATATCATTTTTGAAGACCTATCTATAGATACCCCAGACGTATGGGTTTGATGATTTTTTTTTTTAAATTTATGCCGTATTAAGTAAAAACTACTTACTACATCTCGTTCAAACCAATTTTCGGGGGAATTTTGCATGGTAATGTACACCATATATTTTTTTAGGTTTATCATTCTCTTATTTTAGAAGTTACGGGGGGGGGGGGAGGACACACATTTTACCACTTTGGAAGTGTCTCTCGCGCTCTTCAGTTTCAGTTCTAAATATGGGGAACCCCCAAAATTTATTGTTTTTTTTTTTTCTATTTTTGTGTGAAAATCTTAATGCGGTTCATAGAATACATGTACTTACCAAGTTTGAACAGTATAGGTTTTATAGTTTCGGAAAAAAGTGGCTGTGACATAATCGGACAGACAGACGGACATGACGAATCTATAAGGGTTCCGTTTTTTGCCATTTGGCTACGGAACCCTAAAAAGTGGTGCCATCACAGATCAAAGGCCAAAGGTATAGCAGCATCGTTTCGTGCGATGGCGCCATAACCTTTAGGTAGTGCCCGGTAAGATGGCACCACTTTTTAATAAACTAGTATAATATTCTTAAATATCCTACCTATCATATTTTTCTTAACCCTAAAACGGCGAAAGGGCAAATTGCTATGGGTCGAATTCTGCTGTCATTAGGAGATGATTAACCTTTTGCGGCCCATTACCGAAATGTCAAACGTTTGACGCCCCCAAAGTGCACACTGTCATTTTGAAATTATTAACGCGGTGCTGTCACGTACCATTAAGTATATAGTTTGCGTTTAGGGCTTTTATTTTTTGCGTTTGTTTAGACGTCTTATTAAAAATATCTTGTTGTAAATACAGTGTGTATTTTTGATATGACCGCAAATTAAAAGTAGAGGTAGTTTTTAATGCTATAACAATTCCGAAAGACTTTTTTAATTTAGTCTTAACTACCATAAGAGCATCATTATTTTTTGGAAATATTTCGAGCGGTAATGTATTTCGTACATCATGGTCACTTGTGACACTTGTGACGTCGCGACATTAAATGCGACTATGGAGTGTGGAATTAAGAGGAGTGATATCTCTTATGGTAGAACTGTTACAAAAGTGTCCAGCTGTCAGCTACGAGTAAAAATAATAGTTTCAATCTCTCCAGAGTAGCGCTAGAGTAGCTAAGAACCTAGGCGTTATTGACGGAGTGAAGTGCGCTGTCTATGATTTGATTTTTTTGTTCAAGTACTCTAGGTATTGTAGCGCCACCTATTCAAGGTTTTTTGATGATACTTTTTTGGTACATGGAGATTTATTTCCTTACCTCCACCTTCCGTAAATGCGACGTTTTGATTTAAAACAAAGTAGTGATACTTTGCTTGCTGAATTATTTTATATGGATAAATTAAAGTTGTCGGTGTTTGTAAAACCTATGAAAGTGTGTTTATTAGGGTCTAAATTAACTACCCTATAATAATGCGATCGTATCAGAACCATAAGGTGTAGACGTCTCATTAAAAATGTCTTGTAATTAATATAATATTATAAACGAGTTAGATTAGGGTTAGAGATTAGGGTGAGCAAGGCATCGTTTCCTAGTTATCTCGAAAATATCTCACTACTAGCAAAAACCTCTCTAGATTTGCAGAAAAACTAAAAAAAAACTACTTTCAGGAAAGACACTTGGAGTAGAATGTAGCTTCTGATGAATTAAAAAGTATATGAAAAACCTACCTAAACTACTACCATTTTACGTACCTAAATTAAAAACTAAAATTATATCTTAGGTATGGACAGGTAAAATGGAGTTAGGTAGATAGAAAAGATGCCATTGATTATCTAATGACATATTGACATAACTATAATTTTATTATGTAAAACTACTTATAAAGTATTAAAGGTGTTATGCCTAAGCAAGCATCATTTTCATATAACAATGATTTACTTTAGTTGGCCGTACCCCGAAGTCGCCTAAACGCTCCCAAAACATTCGAAAATAATTTCCATGACAATAGTTGCACAATGATTTGCTTTCGGCAAACTCATTGTTTTAGGGTCGTCCGCGGTCGCCTGTATTAACTCGTCTCATTATTGTCGCTGATAGAATTTAATTTGGGCCACCCCTGCGCTCTAGGGTTGACGATGGAAATTTTAGAGTTTTTTAAAGTTACCTGTTTTGAGAAAGCGGGATTATTTAGAGATTTTTTTTCTTAGGTTCTTCTCACTTAGGCATCTCGGGGCCTCATATTGGACGAACGCTCTAGATTTAGGCATATCACATACAAATAAACTTCATAAAAATATGTCAAACATATATCTTCCGCGATAAAAATTAGAGACGGTTTTGTAACCCAGTCATCTTTAATATATAGAGTTATTTTTACAGCCAATATGCTTTGAGGCAATGTACTCTGCAATTGGGTACTGAAAATCTTACTAGTAGGTAAATATTTGATTTTGTGTCCATAATAGTCAATCTATACTCTCATCTTAGAGGTAAAGCGCGCGAGAAACAATCCCAAACCCAGGCGGATTGCCAAATGCGGTCCTTATGTTGTACAATCGGATTGCACAGAGAGCAATTGCATTTAGTCACGCGAACCTAAGCTTTGAGAAGACGGATAAAAATGATAAAAATGTGGCAACCCTAAATTAAACTGTCGGCATTAGGGTGCTCGCGTTACAATGTAAACTCTAGGGGTGGCTCGCCTTGTAATTTCACCAAATTTCATCCCGCTCCGTTCCCCTCGCGTTTTTATTGATGCCCTGTAGTTTATCCCTAAAGCTCGGATGATGAATTTAGGGATTTGATTATCTTTGGTAAAGTTGGGAATCATTGGTTAAATGTAAGCCTTGTAGGGTGGTAAGTGATTCTCTCTAGGGTGAGATTTCCGTGGTTTATTAATTTGTCACTTAATAAATATGATAAACATAAAATCATACCAATTTGCTTAATAATGCCTACTTAGATTTTTGAAATGTTTAAGAACAATATAAATCAAAGTGTTTAAGAAGAAGGTCGAATCGGATCCGACGACTTTTTGAATAAATAAATATAATGAAATTCTTGAAAATACGCTCGGTAGACTTCTCGCCTAATAATCCAATATAATTTATTCGACTACAAACGACACTTTTGAAATGATATGAAAATTGGAATGGTATAAGAAAAGTCAATATTATTCATGTCATTCTTACTGGCAGTGGCTGGGCCCCATTTGTTAAAAAGGTACCATGAAAAACAAGACCATTTAAAATATAAATTCGTTCCATATTCAAGCACCCGTAACCACCAACATCTTGGCAAAGGGCATCACGGCGCGCTGCCCACACGTCCACCCGCCACAAAGGGACGATGAAATATGCTCGGCATGTGTCCTCCGCGCGGCGTTTGTCAAAACGCTCACGTTTCCCGCCCTTCCGGCCGGCGGCCATTTTGAAAAAAGAACTTCCGACATCCGGCTCATCCGCTCTAATTCGGAAGCTGCGGCATGAGCGCGTCCGGTGCAAAATGTGTGAGCGAATTAAAGATTCCTTGCGTGTAGCTAACGTAGGTAATGTAACGCGTGTGATTATGACATCCGGCGGTTGAAATTTATATTTGTATTTTCGTACAGGTCATATACCTATTTACTTATACCTCTCAATTTAGTCATAAAATGGTGTCTGATTCAAGCGGCAGCGAAATCGAGACAATTCGTCAAAACGATTGGCAATAAACAAGCAGAACTTTCCATGAGAATTTGGCTATTTATGAAAATTCTCTTTGGTGCATTATAGTATTCATAGTTAAATTATAATACCGTGGATCATTGTTTACATGTTAATCCTTGTCATTGTTTCGTCTCTCAAGTTACATAAATAATTCAGGGTTTTAATGGATTTACCTTTTTTGTATTTATATACCTATTATAGTGGACACCCCTATGGTATAGACAAATCCTGTAAAACAAGTATTTACCACCAGTTTTTTATCGCCGGCAACATTTTACCATAAGCAAGAGCTTTGTTTAGTTTGAACATGAATGGCGCCGTACATTCCATAACTGGAGCAAAAAACCATAGTTTTAATTGGTTAATAATATTGAAACTAATTACAATAGCTTTCATTAAATACATAGAAATCATAAAGGACGGATTGGACATTCAACTTTTAAAGCATAAAGCTGTAGAAATTTTACAGATGTTGGTGAAATATCAAAAATACTCCAAATGTTCTCCAATGTCCCATGATTGGTGCTATTAACATAAGTTGGTATATTAATTTATTTTGTGTTGTCTATAAATCTAATTCAAAACACGCAAAAATAATTAATTTCCAGTAAAACCTGCATCGGGTACACATCAGACCATAATTGTACTAAATAGAAAAAGCTGCTAATAGATATCGCGGGTGGTACATCCCATAAAAGTCCCCCGACTGGTTCTGCCTGCTTATAAACATTAACCGCGCTCGTAATTCGCGAGACAATGTCTGAAGCCTGTTTCTTACAGAGTATACAAACAGATACACAGTAATACATACACAATGCTTATAGCGGACATCGGGATCATATACATAATATGTATATGAGAGTTAAGGTTGACTCCAGCTTTGATAATGATCATTTATTTTAATAATCCGGCCTTTTCTTTACCGTAAATGATGTGTATACAGTTTAGGTTTAGGTATCTCAGTTTATTTTAAATAATGTATGGTAAATCATGCGGGATTAGGAAGCTGAAGGTGTAGCTCAGTACCCCTAGTGTAAATTTTATCGACATCATAACGTGACGAACGCGTTTGCGTTAAGTCTCATTTTGTATAGGATTTTGAGTTTCCAAAACGTCCCGCTTGGCGCGCTGTTTCTAAATCCAATACAAAATGAGACTAAACGCAAACGCGTACGTCACGTTTCGAAATCGAATTTATTTACACTAGGGGTACAGAACTCGAGACTGAAAGCTGAACGCCCAAGCAAGGCGTACGGAGCTGAGAGTAATAATACCTATAACGCGCCAACGAGTGTTTTTTTTACAATTACCTACATAATAGACCTATGTTAACGGCACCAATCACGGGACATTTAAGAGAAAATTTGGTGTATTTTTGATATTTCACCGACATCTGTAAAATTTCTACCGCTTTACGCTTTAAAAGTTGAATGCCCAATTCGTTCTTTATGTTTTTTATGTAGTTAATGAAAAGCTACTGCAATTGGTTTCAATATTATTAACCAATTAAAACTATGGTTTTTTGCTCCAATCATGGGATGTATGGCGCCATTCATTTTTAAACTAACAAATATCAATGAAAAATTAAACTTAAGCAGCTCTTTGGCTCTTGTGTATGGGAAAATGTTGTCAGCGATTAAAAACTGATGGTGAATACTTGTTTTACAGGATTTGTCTATACCATCCCATTACTGGTGCCTTGCCTGTTCCATTATAGGGGCGTTTACTATATGCTAAGCTTTTGATGCGTCGAACTTAAGATATCTCTTAGAATCAAATCAATCGGATGAGTTTAAACTAGGTCAATGCGGACTAGGTACACAGTCAGCCAAATAGCCGCGGGCGCCGCGGCCCGCGTTAACCCAAATTTTCGCTTAAACAGAAAAACCCCATAATCCGATTTACCTATTCATCAAAAGAGCTAATTGAGTTCTCGTTCGAAATTCAAATACGTTCGCGGAACCTATCCTACGGGTAAATTACGCCGCGAAAAAAAGCAAAGCTGATTTTATCGTGGAAATCCAATTTTCTCCCTTGCACGCTAAAGACGGTTGAAAAAAGCGGCAAGTCGAATGACTCCACCATTTTGAGCCGTTACTCGCCGTGTTTAAACTCGGAACACGAATAAGGAGGCGCCGGATTGGTTTAATTTGAATTTGGAAGGCGCCGGTGCTGCCGCTGCCTTCGGAAATGTCGGCACTTGCTCTAATTAATTCGAGATTCGGAGATAGGAGGCTAATTTCGTTAGCTGTTAACTTTGCTTAAGCTGCCGTCGGTTTTTGCCTTCATTAATCTTATAGTGAGCTTTTAGTTGCGTTGCGCCACCTACCGTGTTTTTTGATAATTGAATAGCTATTAGCGTAATTGTGTTTTCTAATGTTGCCTGTTTATCTTATCTGATAGATAGCGTAAGCTTTATCTTATAAAAGTGGACTGTTTTTTCTCACGATATATTGATAAATTCGTGTTGGTTACGGGCTCATAATTGAAGCGTTAATTGATATCCCGAGATTTCGTACGATTTATCACTTTGATCACTTTAACGATATTTTCTAAGAACGTTTGACATTAATTCTTTTTTTTTTTGCGATCGCTCGCCGACGACAACGCCGAATCGTCGTAAAGTCAATGATTTATTGTAAACTTAAGATTATAGGTAGGCATTCCAAAATTGAAGTTGTTACCTTGTGACAAATTGCACAAGTGAGAAATGTGTAAGTGCTAACGAGGTCCCCGATCATCGAAAGAAAAAGAGACAAGGTCATGTTTGACAACGAGTATGACAAATATGTATGGAATGCGAAAATTAATAAAAAATAACAGATTTCTTCGTAGACGGTATCTAAATAAATATGGAAGTACTTTTTGTGTTCCTTATGTAAGAATACATATAACCTGTCTATAGTTATAGTTTGTCAAAGGACGATCTCATGTCAACATAGACAGAGAGAATCATACTATCTTTGTTTTACACTAGTACTAGCACCCAAAAAAAAGGACGAGTATAGTTTTTTTTGTTCTTATTAACTGACAAATTGGTTTGACCAACTATATATATCATTGCGTAAAGTCACCCTTTTAGCAACTATTAAGACAGTGTCAATTATCGGGTCAATTTATCAAGCAAAGTGTTATTAAAAATCAGTTTTGGTGACACTCGAATCTTTATAATTAAGAGGCTGTCAATACCTAAAGCGCGCACACTGTCTATTTGTATCGGAGTAAATGAGATAGCACTGTCGCATGTTACTGGGCCTGGGCAAGGGAATAATAAGAAAAATATTTAAATAAAAAAAGTGGATTATTAGTGTAATATTTTACTCAACAGCGGTTTAGATATAAATGTTTTGAAATTGTGATTTTAATTGCAGACCCATAAGTCAAAACAATAAAGACATAGAACCGTTTAATTGTGATTTTAAGACCAATCTTTGCAATTATTTTCTATCGAGCCGATTTCGTTCAATCATGTATCGAGTACAACCACGGTCTTTGAAATATAATTAATATGAACATATATTTTTCTTACTTGACTAAAACAAATAGTCTTTCTTAAAAAACTGTTTAAGTAACATCAATTTCAAGGACATTGGTTGTTGACAGCCTCTTTAGTCGAAACTCGAGTTCCTTTCAACTCGTTAGAGACCCGAGTCTGTTTTAGAGACTGCAGCCCATTTAAGAGTAGGTACTCTCTTTTTAGGGTTCCGGAGCCAAATGGCAAAAAACGGTACCCTTATAGATTTTTTTATAATAAAATTCAAAATGCAATTGTCATGTAAAACTCATGGGCAGTGATAACCGATGATGAGGCTATCGCGAGTGCAGCCCTACAATCGGTATTGGATATGGTCACATCACTATAGCGCGGCAAGGACTGACAGGTGAGCATCGCAGCAATGGCGGCGACGTAGTGGAGATTCCCAAGTTATGACTGTTTTCCGTGTTTTATTGTATTAAATCCTTAATTTGATGATGATTCGTGAATTTAGTTTAACAGTAGGGACATCATAAAGTAAGGCTTTTTTTCTCTTATGCTCGAGTTCCTTTGACTTGCGCAATATAGGACTCGACTCAAGACTTAAAAGACTCGGAAGTTTTTAAGCGCAGAATCGTACCTAATAACGAGTCGTGTACTTCAAATTTAGACTCAAAAAACTCGTTCCTACCAACACTGATGGAACCTGTATAAAGGGATAGATACTTACTTTTTCTCTCTCTTTCCCGCGCCGGTGTCTCTGAATCCTTTCGCGAAAGGATTGTTGTCGATCTTCAGCTGCGTTATCTGAAAATATCAAGTAATATTAGTATTATACCCAAAAGTTGTCTGGAAGATATCGCTCTTTGTCAATAAGCCTGCCTTGTCTGGCTTTACTTTTAACCGTGTTCTGTACATAGTTGTACAATGAGTGCCGTTTTCAAAATGAGATATTCCTTAATTTGTTATGAAGTTTTCCGGAAATTTCCGAAAACTTCCAATTTTATTGAAACTTGTAATGTACAACTAAATGTACCACTAATGAAATTGTTTACGGTTTTCTCGTGCAGCAAATTCCAAATTCAAATTAGATTGGTGCGAGGTGGGGTAGTTGTTCAACTACATAGCTATATTATGTATGAAAATAGAAATGATCCATTACTAAAATGAAAGTTTCCTTTGTTTCCTGTGATTTTTTCCTGAAATTTCCGAGAACTTTTTGAAATATTTCCGCAACTGCGCAAGTTGCTATAGTATGTAACTATAACTTAGCTTAAATATTTAAATTAAAGATACATTTTAAATTAAAGGACACATGGAAATGGACATTTGTTATTGCCCAAGCAGCAAAATTTTCAATTTTTCCTTTAATCTTAAACTATCTCTTGTAGGCAAAGGTATTAGGTATGCTTGATAAAAAAAGTGGCTGTGACATAATCGGACAGACAGACGGACATGACGAATCTATAAGGGTTCCGTTTTTTGCCATTTGGCTACGGAACCCTAACAATATCAACTAACCTTCTCATTCTGGTAGGCCGTGACCGCGATGAACTCTGTCTCCTTGAACACGTACGTCCTGAACGTGGAGTAGGGCAGCTTGAGGATGTCGTTGGCCCGCACCAGGTGGAACCGCGGCTGGTACTTGTGCATCGAGTTCAGGATCGTCTGCGTAACACACTTCAAACAGCTTAGGAACTTGATCGGAGGGCTTATGATTGGAACAGGTGGTATTTTGAATGATCAGGAGGCCTAGCCCAGATGACGATCGGTGATAAAAAACGCCAAATATAAAAAAAAATTTACAGACTTGTCAAATCTGAACTTTATTAACATGTCAATACGAGTCAAGGCACGCGTCGTAGTGAATGACACGATCTATAATGTATGGAAATAGTCACGTGACTTTGACCTGTTGTCGATATACGATTCTCATTTTGTCTAGGCCCCCAGTGCAGAAACCTACTTTCTGTTAATAAGTGTCTAGCAGCAGTTGCTGCAGCTGCAATAATAGGGGCGTTTTCTAAAATAAATACAGATAACCTGATTCTTACAAATCTGGACTTTCTTAGGCTCATAATACTCAGAACCGTTAGCATTCTTCATCCTACCATTTAAAAAAAATGTCCCAATATGTCCGTTACATTACATCACGATTTAGTGTGAAAAAAAAAACACTTGTAAGAGCGTGACGTAGTGGAAACTACAATTTCCATACTAATTTTTGGGGCTTTTTTAGCATCGAGATTGAATATGATTGATCCAGGAACTAGGATCTGTGAGATACAGGCCTTCAATTTTTTTTTTGAAAAAGCTGTTGTGACATTACTGCGGCCATGTTGATGTCGCCGCTGCATTTGCCAATTCCCGCCGCCGCATTACTGCCACGATTGTGACGTTTAATCCATATTAGCGTATACACCGATGCAGTAACGTCGCAGTAGTAATGCGGCTGGATTGGACATACGAATGTCACCTTTAAAGTCAAGCAATCGTTTCTATAAATTATTAACTATTCGATTGGCCCCAGTTTGACTAGTTTGTAAAATATCTGGCAAAACTTTTCTCACTGCTTTAATACCTCACAATACACTAATTGTAACCTCGATGTGTTATAAGGGTAACATATAATTATCAATCACCTAACAAATATTGATACGTAAGTAGTTTTTTTATGACAAAACTGCTAAAACGCAAATTCAAACATTTTAGCGTATAGCCCACGCATGCTTTCTCTGAATCTACAAATATCGATGTCATACGATGGACAGCTGCCTCTAAGTATATTAATCCACCGTGTCTCTAGTAGTTCTTACTCTATTCACGACGGAAGAACAGCGCTGGCTTTGCCAGCTACATGCTGAGTTGTGACCCTTTAATGGCATTTTGCGCTAAATGTTATACATTGTAATGTCAACATATTTTTGTCATCCGTGTTTGTTTTGTCATAAATAAATGTATTTTCTTTCTTTCTTACTCATATGTCAATTGTTACCTACTGATATATATGCAGTAGCCGTGTAACAACACTACATAATCGATGTCTCCCACAATTTTATTTCACCACCGACACTTCACTCTCGCCGCCCTCACAAATCTCTCTGACTCCACGCATGTTCAACTCTGTTTAATGATATGATAGACAGCTCGACTAATATTAATCTAACCTGTTGCTAGTAGTACTTAGTGTGCTTATATAACACCTTTCAACTTCTACCTATATTCGCAGTAACCTTACGACAGTGTATAATCGATCACCCACAATTTTATTTCACCGCAGACACTTAATTTGTAGTTGAAAATCGTCGTCAAATTACGATCGATCGCACACGAAGGCTATTAAGTGACTGATATACGAGGGCGTGTACTATAATTATCTCTACTATTTATTTATAATTATACCTAACTTGAGACGAGAATTGGTCTTATTTACTGAGATATATAAGGCTGTCCCATACGTGGGCATATGTGTCAAAATATATCTTCACTTCTTTCAATATATTAAGATCAGGTTTAACAGGTTTAACCTACTTCCAAAAGCGGAGATTGATTCTTAACTGGACATTATACTTTCGAAAAACGCATTATATACATACCTAGTTATGGTCTTCATATACTAACTTATAATACATTTTTATTCCATCCCAAAAAAATAATTCGTTCTCAATTAACATAATGTGGCATAAGTTACTATTAGTTATCCACCGTCCGGGAATAGAAGAAAATTATATTTAAGTATTTATTTATGGATGCCACTTGTCGATGTAATAGCATATATAATTGGCTTTTGCATGTATTTACATTTCAATTATGAAAATCCGATGCGTTACTGACTTTAAGATTAATTATTTTTCTTTTAGTCCTAGTAAAAACAAATCTGTAGTGTCGTGTATGCCTTATAACTATAGAGTAAGGTGCAAGTGTAAATTTACCAGCTGTGTTTAAATAGAGTTAATAATATATGCCGCAAAAACACCACATTTAGGAACTTCATACCTTTTAATAGCGTTTTTTCCTTCTAACTGACGGCTTTATCTATACGTTCTACTCAACTGAGCACAAAAAAAAAAAAAAAATTACACGTGAGCCCACACTTTTTTTTACTGACGATTACATGTTACTTTTTTAATTAATTGCAGTATTTAAGGCCGTTCGTCACTGGAAAGGTGAAGGGAGCGCGATTATTTTGACTTACGATGTACGTACACGTACCAGGGTGGGGTGATAATTGAAATATTGTGGTCAGGCGCTTGACGTGAAAATTAAGTGTTGGCCATGTTTTTAAGAGACTGAAGTAATACATCAAGGGAAAAAAATACTAAGTTTACTTACAGCTATAAATATCGAAATTCGAAGTCTGTATTGGCAAAGAGAATTTAGTATAGAGGCGTATTGTCAAAGTCAATTTTGTAGTCAACTAAATTTACTGCCATCTTTCGACACAGGACTAAATTACACTCTTAGAATTACATCTTTGGCATTGGTCTTGTAATAATCGAGCGACAAAGTAAAACATAGTCGATAGTTCTCTTGTAGAGTAGGTACTTATCTGTTTTGCGTAACTTTTCTATCTTGGGGATATCCACTGATATGTTAGTTATCGAATATAGTCACCCTAAAAAAAAGATCGTCTTATGTCAGCTGCCGTAAAATAAGTCACATACCGATACCGCGCAAGTAGGCTGAAAGATAAAAAGCCCGGCTGACAAAAAAAAATACTTGTCAAGATATTCACAATTCTATTAATTATAGAAATAATTATTGTAATGCGAGAACTTAACAGACATTTCCATAATACCCGCATCGCAATTTACAATCGAAAGCGTCCTGCGCACCCTAAGTCAGGGGTCATCAAATGGCGGACGCGGTCCGCATCCAGACCGCCGACCTATTTTGTGCTGTATAGTTGCTTATTTAATAAACTCAATTAAAAAGAAACCGCGATGGCCCTTTAAAAACCGGACCCCTGAAGAAACTAATTAGTGACCCCTGCTTTAAGTTATTAAAGGTGATTATCGCGTACGCTGTTGAATGTTACATGAGGCGATGACCATCTAGCGCCGGCGCCGCCGTCATAGGAAGCTAGCCCTAATTGCCCTATTATAGTGCATCGCAATTTCTTTCCAATTATATGCATTTATCGATTGGATTGTCATAGGTATTCAGGTTGCTATTAATTAGGAAACGAATATGGCAATGTTGAATAGTGCACGAAACTCTGTCAATTAGCCAAACAATACACGTCCAATTATTATTTAAAAATAACAATTTTTTTTTTGCGGTCAATTATGTGGTCGAGTGAAAGGAATGCATGAAAGCATCTAAAATGTTCTTTGCTATAAATGCATTTTGGATACTTTAGCCGTCCAAATAATCTACAGTTCAACCCTCATTGCCACTTCACTTTTTAAATTTGTGCATATGATAATGCGTGTAAATTACATAAATATAACGTGAACTCGACTGTATGTTATCGGGGTAAACAATCCACACTCTTCTGTACTAAGTAGCTTAAGAATTGGATCGCCTACTTACAAGAAAAACTGTCTCGTAAAGTTATGTAGGTAAGGAAAGTTCCACCCTTCTCTAAGGCGGGTGTAGTTTTCCTAATTTTATAGATATTCCTAATTCCGACCACACTTTATCTAACCTCTGGCTGTATAAAATATTCACCGCGTATTACGTACAATACGTCCGAAACTCAGCGGTTTCGGTAATGATGGTGTGCCACAAATTATAGTGCATTAGGCTGTGCCGTAATACGGGGTTGGGAGTGTCATGTACTTATACGGAATACGGAAGAGGTTTCGGGGTGCAAAGTTGCATATAGATTTTTTTTTAATCTACCTTACTTTTGTTTGTGGTGCTTAAAAAAATATGGGTTCAAATCTTGATAGTGCTGTATCGTTCTGGAAAAATATTACTAAATGCAAGCAGAATTCTTAGCAAACCAGAGACTTTTCTGAATAAGCAAAACTCATACGAGTATATAAAGAGTATGAGCCACCGTAATTAATTCGGTGAATCTAGTTGATTTCTCGGTTTAAAGATTCTTTATTCGAATTTGTACAATTCACTTAAAATGAGAATTTAAATATATTCATTTTATTTACATATTCCATGTCACAAAAGGAGGATTTCTGGAATATATAACAAGCTGGAATAAATATTTTTTGAGAGATCAACGTTTGTAAATAAGTTTGTTAGCTCTGCTAGTTGCCACTAGGTGGCGCTAGTTTTAGCTGCAACACATTCTTTTGTAAGCATCTTTTAAAACGATAATTACAAAATGTTTGTAATACTTTTTAATAGTAATTAGAATGATATAATCAACTCTGAAGATCATTATTTACTCTAACGGTACTTAATCGTGTAACGATACTAAAAAAGGCTTAAAAAGTACGATTTAGTCCCGTTAATAATGTGTGAAAATCGTGTAAGTTTAAATCGATGTAACTGTGTAGAAACATCATGAATCATGGAGCAATTCTACTAGTGTGGACGTACTTAATGCGTATGCGCTTTTTGGACTTAAAATAATATTTTCATGGAAATAGCTCAGTCATTTCAACACAGTAATAAGCAAGGAAGTTCATATTCATATCCATACAAATGAGACGCAAATCTTCACGTATTATCTACATTGTGGCCTAGAGCATTCTTGGACATAAAATAAACGTACAAAGGTTGACTTTAACTGAACTGTATAGAGCCTATATTTGAATTGACTATTGTTATGTTTGACAAGGTATAGCAAAAATGCGTTTGTATGCAAAACATACATTAGTATTCTAAAAGCACGTCGTGAATAATACATCGCAAAACAGCTCTTATTGTTTAATGTATAAGGTCGTGGTGTATCAATATTCAACGGATTTGATTTTGTTTTTGCTGTATTGGGAATAAATAATTTGATATTGTGATTTTTATCTGGTTTATTGCAACATATACCAACTGTGTTATAGATATCGATATAGTCCACCCACACCTAGCGTCTCCCGAGCGTCGGCGTCTAGTCAACTGCTGGCTCGACGCAACGTTACCGCAACTGCGCAGCGACGCTATTTTCCATAGCGTTGACTAGACGTCGACGCTCAAAACACCATACAATCGAAGTAGTGCTCCCTATATTCCCAGAATGTGGCGTGAGGCCATTGAGATTGGGAAATAACCAAACTTTAATAGGGAATATGGTTTTTCTTTACCACCAGCTTAAGATCCAGTAAGTTGTCCATCTAATAAAGGAACAATTGAATGGTGTGGACGTTTAAGTATTTACTCTGGCAAACCACTTTATCAGTAGAAAAAGGCGGCAAAATTAAAATATGTAGGCGCGAAGGAATGTACAATCTCCCATAGAAAATTTGGATTTCGCGTTTTTTTTCTATTGATAAAAGTTGGGTGTGTTCGAGTATGGTAATGTTACTTAAAATACTTGTTATATATAACTAGCTTTATAAGTATATTTTTGCTTGTATAACCTTCAAATTCAAATTAATTCTTCAAATTTATAGTTTTTGTTAGTTTTTTTTGTATGTGGGTAGTTTTGCACATTGTAATTTTGACTGAGGTGAATATTTTTCCTCAGTCGCTCGTTGATCACGAACGCTGTAAAAGGTCCGAAACGTCGGGATGTATTTTAAATTAAATATAATCGATATATCAGTTTAAATAGTTTTATTTCATAGATAACTAACGCGTTAAACGAAGACAATATTATAAATAGACTAACAAAAACATAGCCAGCATACATCTCGGCCTGTGATTGCATTAAACATTTTATTACCTAATTGCGTCTCCCCCATACAAATCGCTGCTTGATTCGTTTAAATTGTTTTAATTTTGACAAACCATTTGATTACGGCTTCCGTCCATTTAAACGGTGTTGCGTTTCTTATTGTGTATGAAGTGATGGTGGGAAAGAAAGTTTGGTAAAAGTACGTTTATACCTAAATAGATGCGCAGGACAACAATAACAAGGTATCGCTTAAAATAAGATGCCTTTATTATGCTTTCATTGTAGTCGGATTTCGGTGCAGATTCACCAAGAAAGTTTGTCTTTACGTTTAGAAGTCATAAAAGTAGTAGGTGACATATTTCATACGTATAGAACTAATATGGAAAAATAGTAACAAGGCTCGCGCGGAACGTAGTGTTGTATGCAGGAGCTTGTCCGTGTTCATCTTTGTACATAATTCTTATATCGTTTCAGTACTGTAATTTTTGTGTTAACTTTTTTGTGTGCAATAATGTACCAAACATACATACATTTACATCGTCTGCATGGACAAATTAATATTTGACACAATTTGGTTATCTACATTACACGCACATAATAATATTATGAAGTCTCCGATCTGCACAAGGGGGCACTAGGGGCCTAGCCAAGATGACAATTGTACATCTACAAGCTTTAAACCAAAAGAAAAGACGACTATTGACTTTTTCCATACATTATTTAATTTTCGATCGGCGTTTTCTTTTAACGATTATGATCTTGGCTAGGCTCTCTAGACAGCCTGAAAATGGAATCTTCTATGAAAATTTTACGTTTGACCTAATAATCAATAGACTAAGTAATGAGTAGTTTGTAAGCATTACGTGAAACAATAAACGCGCGTAACATAATTTAAATGTTCACAAACATAGTATGTTGTGTACACAAAACGGTCATCAAAATCCATAACAAAGTTTAATCCCATTAACAAATAATCAAACAATACCCAATAATCATTCCATCAACTCGCCATTTCATAGACCACCGGCAATATGACATCACTTTTTTCTCTAACGAACCGGCGACTTCATTCCAGCCAGCACATTAAAAATATAAATAATTACGAGAATCGTGATAGAGTTTAATCGTTCGAGTCCCATCTAAAACAACGTATATCTTTTTAGGTACTTGGCATTTAAGTCCTTTCAAAGGCATTGCTCATTCGTCCAATTTCTTTATTTTACGGTTGGACAACATATTAAAATGTAAATCGAGCGGCGGTGTGGTCCGCTATCGATGCTAAAGTATCGATTAAAAATAATCGCTCAGTTCTTAAGAACCATTATCAGCCACTCGGAATGATTTAAGAGAATTATGAATTGCGGGACTAATTTATCGTTTTCTAGTTATTGTGATCTGATTTGCTTTATTGTAGCTTGTTAATTTGCTGAAGCAATTAATACCACGCGGCAGGTAACTCATTCAGTTTAACACGACATGTTAATATTATATACGTTAATAATAAGTTTTTGGCAAAAATTTCATTTTTGGTACAAGCTTTTATCGCTGACTGTACTTTTCTTTCCACAGGCAAGTTGCTCGATGAGTATTAGCATCGAGCAAATTCTAAAAACCCCAAACACAATTAGGTTGCGTTGTTTTATCACAGAGTTCCTATGTCCACCTCTTGTCTCCATCATCAGATCAGCTCGATGGTACCATAATATTGCATTGTCACCCGACTTACATATGTATGCAAATTTTCAGCTCAATCTGAAACCGGGAAGTGGATCAAATTTAACTTGCAAGATTTGATTACATACAGACAACGGTCAGGTGAAAGTAAATAAAGGCTTGTAAAAAGACGTCTTATTGCAATGAAAATGTAATCTGTATCACGCTATGATAACAAATCTTGACAACAAAATAAACTGAAACGTTATAATAAACACAGAAACTACTCTTTTCATCTCTATATTAAGATGTACCCACTACCCACACGACACAGCAAAACTGTGCAACACGGTTACATTACGTAACTTACATACATACTCACTGGTGCACAATATTGATTCATAGTTGTTCCATAAAAAGTAAAAATGGCACAAAAGTTAACTGCGGTGTACATGCACAACAAAAGGCACTAGAATACATTTATTCATAAATATTCATACTCAAAATTCAATTAACTCTATCGATATCTCTTCACCCAGCCCTAAGCCAATAAGACAGATTATGTAGGTAACTGGCCAGAGATGGCGCCAGCGTCGGCACTTCACTAAGCTTTCGATACGCGCACGGCTCATAAAAAGAATTACCAAATTTGTCTCTAATTAAGATGACGTAAGAATGAGTCAGACGCGGCGGGTTAGATGTTGGAAAGATATGATTTCATATCCGATTTGGTTTAATTTTGCGCTTTTTCATAGTTTTTTTATTGCGAGTAGGTAAATTTTAAGGTGGAAAACGTTGTAATTAAAAATTGCAAATGTGTTGTGAAATAATAATTTGCTAGAAATATGACTGAAAGATTGTTGAGATATTGCTTTTTTAACCGTTTACATGCAAATGTAAATGCTTAAAATGTAACTCTACACTACACATTGTACTTGTAAGTTGTCGCTCGATTTTGTCTCTCTAAAATCTGTGGAATACGATAAAATTGATATTATTGAAATACAAGCAATAGAAAATGGGAGTCAAGTGGGGATATATTAAAGGAAGCCACACGAAATCGAGCGCTCGAAATTCAAAATCCCTTTTTCTTGCACAAATAGTAAATTCCGAGAATTTGAATAGATCACTAAATATAACCTAAAAATACTAAACTAAGAATAATAAGAAAAATCTTATGTCTCTGGGGTAAGAAATTTACATTAACTTCTGTGTCACATAAAAATAAATGTTTTTTCAATTAATGTGACAGGTGCTATTAACTTAAATGATTACAGAGACGTTCGTAATTTAGAAGTCATTTAATTAATATCATTATCGCAATCCAATATATAATAAATAAATAAACACTAAAAACACTGTCACAGAGCGTACTTCTTATGGTGAAGTTCCGCTATTGTCCACTAGATGGCGTTACACGTCTTAGCTTCGGGGCTATCCGAGGCGCTTACCACGCTACGTTTGTTTGTTATTTCATGGAAATATAGGTTAAATTTGAACAACGAAGATTTTTCTGTATTCGAACTTAATCCTTGTCACTTTGATATAAAGTGCCCATGTCGAGTACTAGTGCAGCGTCGAGCACTAGTACTTCTACCTTAACTGACATTATCTTAGTCTTCGTATACATTAAATGGCGATGAAACCCATTTTTTACTTATGCTGGCTAGCTATCATTACATTATGAACGTTATATTCGAAAATATTCATTAGGTAATCTAATATTAGCCACGAGTTGATTTGCTAACTTTAGGTAAAACAGTAATAGTTTTTAAATATACCTACTTAAATCAAAGTTGGGTGACAAAATAGTGAGCTTAGAGGTATTTCGTGATGTTAAAGTAAGAAAATAAGAAATATCGATTTTAAAAACTATTCAAAGAATCGTTTGATTAACTTTGTAGAGTTTTTCCGCATACTTATCAATAGCTCGATAGTTCATCTCCGCCCCACACTCGCTAATTCACAGCATAACTCCATATCTCGACGACCCACCCGCCAGAAACATACCCCTCTCCCTCTAACCTAGAGAAATCCAATCCAACTGTTTGTTTTTCCTTTTAGATCCTTTCAAATCTTATTTTGAATTTTATTCCTTCGTACAGGGGCGTTGCAGTTGTCGCATATCGGATCTCTTCTTTCAACACACCTGCGAATATCTTGCTCGCTCGCTCTCGCTTTTTGTAATTTTAATTCGTGGAACGGTTTGAAACGTGATTCGAGTCCATAGGAAAAGTTTTTTATTGCAGATGTTTGGAATTCGCCGAAGCAAGGACGGGATTTCGGCAAAGCATCGTATCGATTTGATTTCGAATATCGTGAAGCGATACTAAAAGGCAGTATTTTCAGAATTATACGATAAGTTATAGGCTTTTTTGTGAATAAGTCACTGTTATTCGGCGTTTGTAGGTATTTAACCTGAATGCTTTTTGAGTTTGATTAAAAGATTCTTCGTCTATATATTTGTTTCTATTCTTTTACCTAAGAGGCTAATATTGTATTATTGTAGTAATAATTAAGTCTTGTTCTTGTACTTTTATTCGCTCGTGCTAACCCGATGTCTGATCATCGCAAATATTCCACTCTGTGGTCTCTAAAATAAAAATAGAGGTGATTAAACTCTTCGCATTCGTACAACGAATAATATGTACCTAATGCATTATATATGATATGATCAATACTAACCAAAACTACATATATTATATACAACTAACACTCAGCTGCAAAAATGCAAGGCCAATTTATGCATTCCATTCATAGTGTGTCCATATCATCAATATAGACAATTCCATACATTACAAAATCGTAAATTCAGTAGGCAGTGAAAACTAGGTATACTTAATGACTGGGATTCAATATTCAATTGTTAGCAATGTAAGATAATTTATATCATTATTATTGGCAAAACACCTTTTGCCAGCAAACTATTTTTATATTGATACTAGTTGTTAATATTAAGTAAAAATAAGGTCATTGATTAGACCATAGTATTGCATTGAGGCATCCGGTGTAATATGCCATGTTTTGATGTAATACTAATTAACCTACTAAATATCTTTATGTAAGATAAATATATAAGTATGATAATGAATTAAATAAAAATAATAACAAAAGAATTTACAACCGTTAAAAAGTGGTAAAGTCAATGCCGGATTTAGAGGTTTGGAGGCCTCGGGCAATAAAGGAGTGGAGGCCCCCTGGCCCCAATTTTTTTCCAAATAATTGGTAAATTTACCGAATTCTCTATTGTGGGGGGGCCCCTCTTGTGGAGGCCCGGGGCAGTAGCCCCGGTTGCCCTCCCCTAAATCCGGCCCTGGGTAAAGTGGTAATAAATGTAATCTTTGAAAAATAGTTGTTACACCAAAAATGTTAATCAAAAGGATTGTTTTTGGCGGGCAATATGGCGGCACCTATGAATAATCTAGCTGTGCTCCTTGTATTTGTTAGATAATAGTGATTACATGTAATAGTTGTTTAATTTTACACAATATATGAAATACCTATACACTCGCCTTCTTGCCAATGTTAATTTATCGAAATTAAACTTTCGTGAGACAACTGAGACATATTCTAAAATATTTGGATGCACAGTTATTCACTTGAATTTTTCGTCGCTATTCGACATATTTCGAACCCATCGGGTTCAAGTGAGTTTCCGTATCTAAATATTTTGAAAATTTATATTAAATTTCAAACAATTTACTTCAAAATAAGCATAAGCAGGTGAGCTATAATCCCATAAACAGAGGAAGCCGATATCTCTTAAGTGTAAAAGAACAAAACCGGAGGCCGCCAGACCAATATTTGCGTCGGCTGTTGACACGCAAACCGCCTTAGCCGTGTCAATAGAAGGGTTCACTAATGCCCTTTTTACCACAAAAAGCTTGGGCAAATATTGGGGCAAACACGCTGGGAGCTTGTTGTGGATGAATATTGATAATTATATGGTCTATGAGAATAATTGATACGTTACTTTTTAAATTTTTGCCGGTACCATATTGGGATACTCAGCTACAGTTTAGGCGGGATTTAAATCTTCTCGGGTTAGAGGTTTATGGCTAGAGCCGGCGTAGCTTTATTTGACGTTCTTAAGCGCATTGTAATATACCTACTTGAAAAGTAAACTATATATAAATTTATAATAAAGTTTTCACGGTAGCGTTTTGAGTTGCCTGTCTGCGAGGCTTTCAATAATTTAGCAGCCCAGCAGCCTTTAAAAAGGTTTCCGATTCCATACCAATTAGAATCTTTATTTTGACAAATCAAAATTGTATCCTACCTACGTAAAATATACATCGCAAATACCCCAAGGCTACAATTGTTTAATCATTATATTGCTGTGACACTCGCACAGTGACATTGACGACCGGCATCATGGGCGGGACAGCAATATAATCACGCGCGTGCAATAGAGATAGCAACAGGTGGGTCAATGTACGAAAATCTATCTGGAAAGCGTCTCTGCTTATCGAACATTCTATCCCGAGTCAAGTCAGTCAAAATACGTCAATTGCTGGCCATAGATAAAAGCCTCCCCCAAGGATCTCCGCAACTTCTTGCGCTGTTGTCATTCATCGGTCCGTTAGTTCTTTTAGTCAAAAGTTCAAGTTAGAGTCGGACCAAGCTAACTCTGCACGGCATTTAGACATAGAACATGGACATAGGCATAGAACATGGCACGAGTTACACAGACACCAAAAATGAAATGATAATAAAGCGGAATTTCCTGGGCATTAGCGAATATCCAGGGGAATTCGATTTTTGTAGAATATGACGTTTATAAGGACAGGTCTTTCACTTTGTTCTACTCCAGGCGGCGCAAAGTTAGCTTAGATTATTCATTCATTGATTCTACATAAAGAAGTAACCAAGCGAACACTAGGCTCCCATGAGCCGTGGCATGAAGCCGGGACGCTAGGAGGATGAGTAATTAAAGTAAATCATGATATACTCTAGCCAATCGGATTATTCAGCTGACGTCACGGACGTGACGTCACTGCTGAAACAATCGCAAGCAGGCCATTAGCGATTAACGAGCGATCGCCGCCGGGGTCTAAATTAAAATAAATATTTGCGCCCGCGCGCCGCGCTTTCAAGTTGCCGACACAGGTGCCGCGGTATGGTCGAGCGCGCAAGTGTTAGGTGATCGGAATTCTTGGTCTAGGTCAGTCGGCAAACCGCGGCTTGCGAGCTGCATGCGGCTCCTTGGACATGCATGCGGCTACTCTGCAAGACACTCAAATCCACTTAGGGCTCCATCACTCAAATAAAGTTTTATGAGTGATGATTCCTAATGCGACTTGGCTCTTCTCTACAAACCGTTTGCCAATACCGGTCTAAGTAACATCAAATACTTTATTTACATAATGGACCATCATGGAATGGATGGATGGATTAAATCTAAAATAGGCCCTTGGGGCATCAAATTTGTACTTCATCTTTGATCTATTTTTGGTCAAGTCCTAAAACCTCTTACGTAAGTAGATACCTACTATAAGTATAAAAACAGAAAAGATAAAGCTATTTTAAGCTTTAGACAAGTGAAAATAAATTAAATTTGTACTAACTAGAGGGCTTTGGCACCGTCTGTACCACTGTACCTACTATGATATACGATACCCATACGTGCTTGGTTTTAAATATGGGAAGGCTGCGTATGTATTGTACTCGTAAGTACATACTAATGAACAATAATAGTGACCATGCAACAGTAGTATGACTATTAACAAGTTATGGTTTTATTTTGATGAAGTAATGTTATTTAACTTAATATAAGAAATTACTCTTTAAAAGGTTAGTTAGGCTTCATGTTTGTGTATTAGTACCTATAGAACAATCTTGCCAATTATTTAGTAGGAATAATACCTACCGCACGAGAAAAAGATTTGCGCGATTTGACAAGGAATAGTCAGTTGCATAAAGTTGTTGACGTCACACAAAATATAAAGCACTACGATATAACTATTTAGATTACTTGATCACACACACAAGGCCCTAAGTAACCCCCTTATTCATAAACGTCTACTAAAGTTGACAAGCCGCTAATAATCGTTTGTCCCTTTCCGACGTATTGGTATGATGAAAGGGACAAACGGTTATTAGCGGCTTGTCAACTTTAGTAGACGTTTATGAATAAGGGGGGTATCGATAAAGGCTATACGCTGAAACCAGCAGCATCGTATCGTATGGGAAGACAGAAACATTTTTAAAGAACACGACGCTTTACGTTGCGTACGATGTTGACGTAAGCTTGTAAATCAATTCCATAGAAATATTAAATTGTATTTCATGTAGGTAAAGTTGTACTACTTTTGTGCAGAATTATACACAATAATTACAAACGCAAATCGGATGGCCTGAGAAAGTCTCGTTGTACGACCCAATCAGAAGTTACGACGCCGAGATTATCTGTATCGCCTTACCGAATGGCTTACAGGGTTGCTAATTACGTCATAAAAATAATTAAAATATGCACGCGAATTTAGGTTACGAGTGGCATTGCATTTCTGATGCATCGGAAATTAAACCTTAATTACATAGGATCACGGTCAATTTTGAAGTAAGCATCGGTTGTGTTTCAGTGCGATCGCGTTACTTTTCTTGTTATTTAAAATTGAGCCTTCTACTTATGTCTGTCGGCGGCTGATCGTAAAATCGGGCAGGTCATGAAATTCTGAGGCATATCGTGAATCGTGAAAATCATTGCCTCGTTCCTCGAGTCGACGAAGCCCCACTACGCGGGGCTCCTATATTAGCCGCCATTAGGATACGATTAAATTGAGATCGCAGCGGAACGTTCGAGACGGTCACTGTCTCCATTCGGAAATGGAATGACACCTTAAATTGACTTGTCAAATCGTACTTGGCAATAATAACTGTACCGACTTGTGTGGTCAAACTTCCACATTTCCTTTATTTATTTGGGTCATATTTTCTTATCGAAAATGCGAACCGATAAGTATTGCAAATTGACCGTTAATAACATTAAAATACTTTTTATACATGCAAATACATAATTTGACTTGATAATTGCATGAATCACATATAGGTACATTTCTCCATCATCATCATATTTATAAGTAAGTATTTTTTTTAATATAGGTAATAAAATACAATACTAATCAAAAGGGAAGTACAGAAAAAAATGCATGAAGCCGAATCATAGCGACTCTGCATCTTTTGAATCACACAGCGATATTAATTTGGCTTTTAATGGGTAGGTAGGCATATGAATGAGTTTTTAAGAATTAGTATATATTTTAAAAACAAAGCTCATTGGTTATTGATTGACATTAATATGACCAAGACTGCTGGATAGCCCCGCGTGCCCGCACTCGTGCTCTGATGGCTTAACGCGAAACACGCGACGTGTTACCTCTTTGTCGGACTTGTAAATTCGTACGTAAGTGTAACAGGGAGGCAACACGTCGAACGTGGTTCGCGGTAGGCCCTTTGAATCTGACCTGAGAGACGCCGCGGTCCGGGCTGTCAGCACCGGTGGGCATCCACGGTTTAGGGGCACCTCGACACGAGAGAAGAAGAATATGAATTTAAGACTTTAACTGAGTAAGTTAAGGATGCCAAAGCCTGGTATTAAAATATTATCTACTGCTTAGCATGTCAAAAGCTCAAAATTGTTCCTTGGCAAAAATATGCTGTGTATGAAAAAAAAACTGTACTTAATATTAGGGTACGCCAGCTCTTAGCAAATGAGGTAGTGTGAGTTGTTGTTGTGTGCAACCCTATTGACAACAATAAGAAATAAGAGTAAGTAATTCTCGACGATTGGGTAATCACAGTCTTGGTCGATCAACGATCAACCATCGCGCACGGCTCATGATCTAAGATCCCCAAAACAGCTCGAAACCAACATTCGTCATTTAAAACGTAGGTGACTCTATTTTTCAAGCGACTTGAAAAAAGGAGGATGTTATCAATTTGACCGGTTTTTTTTTCGTTTGCACAGACACCGCGAGTCTGTGTCGTCTGTGCTTTAAACGAAATAATTTTAAAACCCATTCATAAAGAAGTATTGACCGAACCATCGGTAAAGCTACCTAATGTTAATTGGTTTTGTATGTCGGCGGCGTGCGTATCGGTTTCCAGGTAACACGAGCGCAGTGTGCAGAGTACAGAGTACAGACCTACTTGACACTTCTGTTTGGCTCTGGTAACTCCATCAGTGGTGACGTTCTGTTGGTTTGAGTTATCTTATATTATAAACCCACGTACTTGGATCTTTTTATACTACGTTGGTGACAAACAAGCAAACGGCCCGCCTGATGGTAAGCAGTCACCATAGCCTATGTACGCCTGCGACTCCAGAGGAGTTATATTTTAAATATCCTAATTTGCATTCTCTCATTCTGTATGGGATTTTGAGTTTCCAAAACGTCCCGCTTGGCGCGCTGTTTCTAAATCCCATACAAAACGTACGTCACGTCACGCTATCGAAAAAACTATGTGTCCCTTTAGATCTTAATTTTTGGATTATTTTTTATATGAGTTAGTCTTGCAGTCATCTTCCTCGCGCTGTCCCGGCTTTTTTCCACGGCTCATGTGAGCCTGATGGGGTCCGCTTGGTAACTAATCCCGAGAATTGACGTAGGCCCTAGTTTTTACGAAAGCAACTGACTGCCATCCGACCTTCCAACCCAGAGGGTAAACTAGGCCTTATTGGGATTAGTCCGTTTTCCTAACGATGCCTATCAGACAGTATGTTCCAGTGGTAGTGACATTACTTTTGACAGTGACTGGATAGAAATTATAGTTGCCTAAGAATATAAGAATAAAACGAAAGAATGACAAAATTACTCATATCGTTCATACCACATATTATTATGTACCTACGGACGGATGGATTTGATAAATAAAATAGAATATTGCTTAAGTAAAAGTGTTGTTTGGTCAAACACAACTTACAGACTAACTCGATAGATAGATACATAGCTTAAATTAAATTAGTGGACCGCGAAAACGAGACTAGTTTTTAACTTGAGACTTGAGAGAATAATATTTAACCGTCGAAGTAAATATTGAAGGACGGACACGAGAAGAGACACTAGTTATAAGGAAATTCCTAAACAAAATGACCAATTTTCATTGCTCTCAAGTATAGACGGTAGTGTCAGTAAATTATCAATATCCTCTTCCGCCGATTGTTCAATTGAAATTTCACATTTATCGCATAGCTCACACGAAGCGGAATAACACACAAAGACATATTTTTCCTAATATATAAAGTTACACAGGATCACAGCCTATAGACACCGCATTATGAAGCGGTTATTTTACGCGTATCTTTACTTGTAAAATTCTACGGCGTGAGCACCGCTACTAATGGCCCGATTCGAAGAATGATTAAGATACGTTTAAGATCTTGGAAAGATCTTTAAAAGATCGATAACCAAACGACATGCAATATTGACGTTAATTTCGATTCCGCTGTGATCGGAATAAGATCTATCTACGATATTTCTAAAAATCTAATTATACGACATACAAACGGTATCTAAATGAAAACTTATCCAAACCAGAACTTATCGTTATCGTTTCTCATTCTTCGAATCGGGCCGTAGGTTGCATCTTCATCTTACAACAACCCATGTTCACCCCTAGTACTCATTTTCTGTCCTAGATATTTTCAAATTTAGATGAGTAATGCAATTGAAATATAAATGATCGCAAAGGTATATATAACTCCGTATAAGATAAATGTATGCCCGAATAGACGGCGATATCTTTGGTCTATACTCGATTAGATGGCGACACCGTTTGATATTTAACACATATCAGTGAAAGAAAATAGGTAAAATTGCCATAAGTCACTCATATAAGTTTTCGTCTTATGTCGAAAGATGGCAGTAAAAATTGACTACTAAATTTACTTTGACTGTACGACTCTATACTAAATTCTTTTAGGCCATACTAAATTACTATACCATTTACTTATATGATATTTTAACGGCCATCTAGCCCAATCGGTAGTGGCCATGTCTACGAAGCTAGAGGTTCCGGGTTCGTATCCAGGTAAGGGTTTTCTTTGCGTGTTTATCACGAATACGAGTATATTGTCGCCTAGAACCCATACTACAAGCTTTGCTTGATTTAGAGCTAGGTCGACCTATATAAGCATGTCTCCTAAATATTTATTTAGCATTAGAGCGCCGATGTAAATAAATAAATAAATATTATAGGACATTATTACACAAATTGACTAAGTCCCACAGTAAGCTCAATAAGGCTTGTGTTGAGGGTACTTAGACAACGATATATATAATATATAAATATTTATAAATACTTAAATACATAGAAAACACCCATGACCCAGGAACAAATATCCATGCTCATCATACGAATAAATGCCCTTACCAGGATTTGAACCCGGGGCCATAGGCTTCATAGGCAGCGTCACTACCCACTAGGCCAGACCGGTCGTCGCTATGTGTAGTCGTGAGTTGGCTTGTTTGCTCCATCTAGTTGCGATGATCTGTGCCCAGGATTCAAGACATAGCCCTCAGTTATTATCATTAGTAAGGAATGCAACAATATAATACCGAGCGCGTAAAAGTGTTTTAAACCCGACAGAACAAGTAATTGTTTAAATGTGTGAGAAAACATTAATTAGCTTGAGTATTTAAGTGCAATTGTAAAACCTATATCAAATACGTAAGTGTTATTATTGTGTAACAAAGCGTTCAGGTGTAAGAATTGTTGTGTGTGTTAAAGGCTCTATGTACGCTGTTTTGCCATGCTTCTAAGACATTTTGGAATGTAGCTTGCTTTATTCTTGGTAATGGATTTGTAACCAAATGTAATTGCATTTCATTTGTGTGAATGTTCACTCTAAAATGCTGAGCAATTTTAGAAACGCAACGCTTGTATTCTTTAGTTAGGCCCTTATGTACTCAAGTCGCAGACAATTTCCGAAAAAAGTTGGAGATCACAGTAAAAAATTTAGACTTTTCCGAAATTTTTCCATATGAAAAGATTTCCAATTTTATATGTTTTCGGCACTGGAAACAACAGTATTCGGTACTTGGGGGAGGCGATTCAGGTAGACGATGAATTGATGTAATATTGGGTTCAAATAATTATGTCTGAATAACTCCTGCAGCTTTGTTTTTGTTATTATGTGCGAAAATGTCTATTCGATGTGTTTCTTGGATAAAATGCGCCATTAGAGAGTAATTTCCGTGGAAACATGCGTACCTCGTTATGGATTAATAACAGTCTCATAACTATTTTAATTAAAAGACCTTACAAAGTAAAACTTTTAGTTCAACGCTGGTGCGATAGATGGCAGCACCGCACTGAGCGCGCTGCGAACTTATTCTCTATACATAAAAAAACATTTCAATTCAAAACAATGTTAAGGAATATAGGTTTAATTTAAATAAAAAATAAAAAAAAATCAATTTTTGATTTGATATTACATACTTTTAAAAAGTTTTAAAAACAAAAAGTAGATTAAGTAGGTACCTATATTTTTGATGATTGTAGCTTTCATTTTACTTTAATGTTAATCTCAGTGGTTTACGATGAGTTAAAGATACCACATATTATGCCATTACTTCTTTATTGAAAAACGGGAAACAATAAAACGAATATCCACGAACCAAAAGTACAAACAAACAAAAACTCTAACAATAGATACTTAAAACACAAAATCGTTCGTATCAACTTCCCTAGCAATTCATAGGCAACTCTATTGTAAAGTGATGGTTTTGAACTATAAAACCTTTTATACTAGGCGCTCTAGCTCAAGTATAAAATCATCCATTATAACTATAACAATTTACTCAGAGCTCTCTCCGCAAAGCGTTTTTTTGACGCGAGCGGTCTTCTTAAAATGGTCTGTTTTAGTTCAGATGGGCGCCGTAATTGCAAGAGGCGCCACTGTCTTTGAAGTTGTTCCACATTTTAATGCATGCTTCATTAGAAATGGTTTTAGTAAAATACAAGTGGATAGTATATTGTCATGATTTTATGGGAAGCGCTGCGTGTGATGTCTTGGACTTGGAATACGATGGATCGAGAATCTAGCATTTGGTAGATTTCTTTATTTTTGATTAGATTGGTCAAGCTTTCTTGTTGGGGAGCTTGCATGGTCATTGGTCTCCATCATATACTCAATCGGTTCGCGACTGTTCCCAACAGCGGGTTAGCTAAATGATAATAGTGCTCTAGTGCTCAGAGCTGGAATTCGAACCAGCGTGCTCCGTTTACGCGACAAATGCCTGAACCGCTGGGCCACCTGGGCTCGGTGGCAATGGTCGAAATTTCCAAGTATATGACTATTTCCCAAGGCTTATGGCGCCCCCTGAAATATTTTCATAGAAAGTAATTTAATTCGTTCTTAGAGCTTAGAGTATGACAATTGTTGATGCAAAACGTCGATCGAAACGTAAATATAGTTCGTGTCATCCACGATGTCGCGCAGGTTTATCAAATCTAACCTTTAATACCATGACAATACGAGTCAAGGCACACGTCGTCATCGTGGATGACACGATCTATAGTATATGGAAATAATCACGTGACTTTTCGTAGCACCTGTCATCCCGGTACATTCTTTTCGTTTGGCGTTTGTCGATGTACCATCAGGTTCAAATTTGCATGGACAATTATCAATGACTTCATTCATAACTTTGTCCATGCACTTTTGAACCCAACTGTACGACTGTCATCTAGGCTAGGCCTAGGGTTGCCAGATCGAATGACTTCATTTTCGGGAGAAAGCTTGTATTTTTCGGGATTTTGGGACTTTGGTCGGCAGAAAAAAAATTAAAACAGCAATATTCAACATTATTGTGACAACCTGCGTTGTCAATAGAAGTGTCTGATTAAACGAGCTACAACCTCCCCCACTCGCCGCGTTGCCGCTCCGAGCGCCGGAGCGGTAACTTTTCGCTCGACGAAAATCCGGAACTGATGATGAAGCTGTTTTTCGGGAGATTTTTAATTTGTCGGAAATCGGAAGGACATGCAAAAATCGCGACCATCTGGCAACCGTAGCTAGGCCTCTATAATTGTGTAACTGAGAAAGAAAACGTGTTCTAGGAGGGATTATTCCTGACGTCACAATAAAAAAATTAAACTTAGTACTAATATACTTAATTATTGGAAGAGATCCCTTAAAGGGATAAGCTTGCCTTTGTACAAATGATATGTGTTTTTTCTGTTTTTAATTTATTTTTGTACAATTAAGTGTTTTACTACTACAACCAGTTAACTATTTAAGTATTTACTCTGTGGTCACATGCTTGACATGTAAACAATATTTTTATACATAATTCATAAATTTATGTGTTTTAAACCTATGTTGGTCAAAAATCATGGGTTTAAAGACGTTTAAACATCGGTAGTGTTATATAGAAAAGATCGTTGTCAAAAAAAGGTATCCCAGCGCGCACAAGTTTTTTTGGGGAAATCATGAAGCGTTCGGTTGACGTAACTGGTGACCAAAGCGCTGGCGGCTTCCTCGCACAACGCCACGCGCCCTATCGCACTTGTAAATTCGTACGTAAGTGTGACAGGGAGGCAACACGTCGAACGTGGTTCGCGGTACGCCCTCAGATCAGCATTGCGATACAACGTGCTACGCCGCCAGCATCCTTGGTACAATGCCTCAAGGGCCTATTGTAGACTAGTTATAGTAATACCTACCACTGTATATGATATATATCCATTGTGTATACTATTATTGTAAATAAAATATGTTAGAAAAAATGTATGCATAATAAGATTCCTCAAAACTCGTTCAAGATATATACTTATCCTACACAGGCAAGAGGTTAAATAATCATAAAATATCTATTTTCTATCGTATTATTTGTATTTATCCATTCCCCGGGTATAAAGTATTAAATAAGCAACTATCATCGATGTGTTCGAGTCGTAAAAGTCGTTACTATACAAAGGGAGGTCGTAACTGACAATTTATATGAGCGCTAAGTATGGGCAATAAAACTTCACAATTAGCGCCACCTGTTATCGGATAGAAGAACTACAGTTTTGTTGATGCGTTTAAACATTTAATAATGGTGGTATCTATTTGAGGCGCATTTCATTGATATTATTACCTTATTATTAGTGAAATACAGAGTAAAATGAGTTTTTAATGTAAAGTAAAACATCTATAATCTGTTTTTTATGTCTGTATGTCTTCTTTTCCCAAATGCAATGTGTTGTGACGTTAAATGAATGTATTTTCTTTCTTCATTCTATAATTTATACGTAGAATGAGTTTAAGTGATTACCTAATAATATCGTAAAAAAAATATATTACAATTTAAAATCGTAAAATTTACCAACCTCTTATAAACCTGTGTTAATTTTTTTTCTAAAAAACAGAAATATAAACATGAAAGACAGGGACAAACGATTATCAATGTTTGTTAGATTTGACAAACGGTTATGAATAACGCCTTAACTTTCAAAACTATGAATCTAGGCCATAATTGTTTTAAAAAAACTGAGTTAAAGTTTTCCCATGCAACTTTTTTGTGACGCTTTGTACCTGGGTCAAAATTCTTTTCGTTGTCTTGATTGTTGTCCCCAAAAAATGTGACGGTGTGGAGCTTTTTATATGGGATGAAATTTAGTTTTTAATTATTCTCATGTTAATTATAACCTACAGCGAGAAAGACATGCAATAGCACTCGACTTTTTTAATTTACTGGATGAAAGACATAAATACAAGCGTGTCAGAGTTGTCAGAAACAAGACAACGAAAAGACTTTTGACCCACCGTTAGGTATCATACTAATAACCTTTACTATCTTAATAAGGCAAGATATATTAAATAAATAAATATTATAGGACATTATTACACAAATTGACTAAGTCCCACAGTAAGCTCAATAAGGCTTGTGTTGAGGGTACTTAGACAACGATATATATAATATATAAATATTTATAAATACTTAAATACATAGAAAACACCCATGACTCAGGAACAAATATCCATGCTCATCACACGAATAAATGCCCTTACCAGGATTTGAACCCGGGACCATTAGCTTCGTAGGCAGGGTCACTACCCATTAGGCCAAACCGGTCGTCGAATATTCTAATTACAGACGCTTTTTTACGAAAACATACCATTGCAGCTATTGCAAATAAGATCATCTCGAATTAAAGGCAAGCCCCATCTGAACTTCTTATACCCGATTTTACAAGCCCTCTTAGACATTCCACTCCACTGTGGTTTAAACTCCAGTATAACAAGATCCCTACACTCATATAACATGGCGTATGAGGAATCAGAATCTAAATGGTCACCCACAATGCTTGCGTAAGCTTTATGAATTGGTTGAGTCGGATTCGAATTTAAAAACTGTACTCGGTTTTATAGTAATTTGATATTATTGACATCGCATCACGTACCACGCAACAAGTACGATAGAGATTGATGCACTGCAAGCATGTCAAACCGAAATGAGTTCAAGTTGTGATTTTTAAAACTGAAGTATGGCTCTTTGAGTGCAAATCCCGTGAGACATCCCCAATACGATACGCGGTTGTAAGGGGGGTTACGCGATAAGGGGGGGTTTAAGATGAGGGGAGGGGGAGATAATTGATTGCCCCGTGATTGATGACTTTAAAGGTTTGTGAAATTTTAGCTTTAGTTTAAAATGCATTAGTTGAAGCTAATATATATGTCTTAGATTGGCATGTGTGGAAAGGGTATTGTTTTGCTGTGAGTCACTCCATATAGAAGTTTGCTTACATAATAAGAAGCGCTGGTGGCCTAGCGGTAAGAGCGTGCGACTTGCAATACGGAGGTCGCGGGTTCAAACCCCGTCTCATACCAATGAGTTTTTCGGAACTTATGTACGAAATATCATTTGGTATTCACCAGTCGCTTTTCGGTGAAGGAAAACATCGTGAGGAAACCGGACTAATCCCAATAAGGCCTAGTTTACCCTTTGGGTTGGAAGGTCAGATGGCAGTCGCTTTCGTAAAAACTAGTGCCTACGCCAAATCTTGGGATTAGTTGTCAAGCGGACCCCAGGCTCCCATGAACTGTAGAAGAAACGCGAGTTAGTATAGAGATTGACAGTACTTATCACTCACTAGTCTCTGATCCACCTTCAGGCCACTCATCACACGATACATCAAATAACTATTGACGTATGAATGAAATATCTATCATAAAAGCAATAAATCATACGCGTGCGTCGAAAAAGTACCGGATATCTAACGCATCCGTAATTATAAATATGGCTACAAATGATACTGTCGGAAACCAAACTGAATTATAACATGCAAAAAACTATGGATAATGACCACACATGTCACTCCTAGGATAACTTAAACAAACATACCTGTTATATAATAAAACGCCATCTGTCTAACGACAATATAACTATTTATTGCCCTAATTAAATACAAACGCTTGTTAGTTTTGTGAAACAAACCCCTAATCATATTGTAATTAACTTCGTTTTTACGCTAATTCTCGACTCTGCGTTTTTTCTACGTTTCAAACTTCAATCGAAAATAAACTATCACGCAGCCGCATAAAGTTTAAACTAGCTTGTTTCGATTGTCAAACTTTTTTTTTATTTGGAAGTCATTATTAAAGCATTATGTAACGTATCTTAAGCGAGTAAGGTGCTAATTTGTGTGTAGGTGCGATGGTCAAATATTTGAGTTTGTGAGGTGTTCTTCTTCCATATAATTAGGCTGCAGACACCTTGGAGAGATGACCACTGGCGCCTTGGGCCGTGTAGGGTGACCGCACTTTGGAATTTAAATCAGGACTTTTAATGAGTACTGTCTCTTTAATTTTATGTTTCCTTTGCTCTGTTTATTGTTCTAGTTATGATCTCGTAATTTTAAATTATAAATAAATTAAGATATTTTTAATCACGTAGGTATGTGTAAATTCAAAGAAAACATAATATATCTACTCTTCAAACATAAGTACTTTTCTTGCAATGAACTTTAAATTACAAAAAACTTTAAGTAAAGATAGATCGATAGTGTCACAGTCAAGCAATTTATGACTATAAGTAGCACAATTTCAATAGCAAATATCGTATAACTAATTTAAACATGACATCTCAAAGCTTCATAATATTTAATAAATATATGTTAAGTAATGCTAACTCGATAAATACTGCAGATTATGAGACATTATAGTATTACATTATTAATTTATACATAAAAGGAAAACAGCCGTATTTGATCCGATAAAAAATACATCGTATCTATAAGTACCTCAAGTAAAGCTAACTTTGTCTACTAGTTAACATTTATGAAGTAAATAAATCTATTTATCTATTTATGGCCCGAATGGTCCGATGGTCCTGGGTTCCCGGTAAGGGCATTTAATTGTGTGATGAGCACAGATATCTGTTCTTGATTCATACATGGGTGTTTTCTACGTATTTAAGTAATGTAAGTATATCATTGTCTGAGTACCCACAACACAAGCCTTCTTGAGTTTACTATCGGGCTTAGTCAATTTGTGTAAGGATGTTCTGTAATATTTAGTTCAATTTCAAGTAACCAAATGCAAGCAAATGTGAACTAAATAATACATAGGTACGATTTTGTTAAACAATTTATAATAGGTACTTGTCAATATTTATTATACATTAGTTAGTCGATATTATATTATTCAAAAGGAGACAAAAATAAAATAAAATAATTGTAGTAAAACTAAAGGAAGGCACTAAAACAAGCAACATACAAAAACATGTAGAGTCCGTCTAAGCTAACTTTTCACCAACATGAACTGAACAAAGTGTGGACGTGTCATTTTAAACGTCATATTTTTATAGAAATTATACATTATTAACGACATTGCCTCAATCGGTTATTGAAAATACTATGCAAAGTTAGATTGGTCCGACTATATTATAGAATCGATGAAAACTGATATAAAGGTCGATAGGTAAGCATGTATGTTAGCTACATACTTATTGACGCATCAATTGATATTTTATCTCGCAACAGATCATAGTCGATACTCCACACGAAGGAGTGACGGCTGTGCTGTATATTACACATGATTAAACCATGAACATGTCATGTTACTTGACACTACTGACTTGTCAAACGTCAAACGGTGGTTACAGAAAAGGAAGTTTCAATCAATCAATATTTATTGCGTACCTATACTTACTTGTATGTTTTCACTATTATAGTGTAAAGATATGTAACAGTTTTATAATAAAAATATGGTATTTTATATTACAATAAGGGCCTGTTTCACAATGTCTAAGTAAAGTGCTAGATAGCTAATTAACAAATAAATAAGCTTAGCAAAACTTAGTACTTTATCTAGCAGTTAAGCCTTTTGAAGATTGTGAAACACCAACGATGACTTTATTCGTCAGATAAGTGGCAAGTAGCTTATTCAGGACTTTACTTGGACATTGTGAAACAGGGCCTAAACATTTACCCTCTTATTCATAAACGTCTACTAAAGTTAACAAGCCGCTAATTATCGTTTGTCCCTTTCCATCATATCAATACGTCGGAAAGGGACAAACGATTATTAGCGGCTTGTTAACTTTAGTAGACGTTTATGAATAAGGGGGTTACTGTTTACCGACCTACCTTACCTATAATAAATGTTTACCTACAGTATAATCTGTATTATCAAAGAAAAGACGGGAAACTATTAATATTCTAGTTTAGTTTATTTTTTTAGGTTTTTTAAAATAAAAAGTGGTAAAAAGACAGTATGTACACAGGTACAAACAATCTTTTTACCACTTAAAAAAAAAAATACAAATTGAATACAGATTCAAAATGTATTTCATCATGGTCACCATAGTTAAATTTCCAATAAACGCTAGTCTGGTATCTCTATCAATATTTTTTACTGATTCGGTAACAAGCCAGAGTAGCCCGAGGCCCAGGCAGGTGGGTAACAAGTTCATAAAACATTTCTACCGAATTTTATAACGACTGAAATTATGATATATCTACCTAGTTCTGCCCCTTCGATCGCCCACGAAGATGTCAGTAAAAACAAGTCTGTTTTAAGTTTTGTAGGATAGTTGTATTCAAAATTGTTCATCGTTTAAATAAATCCCAAATCTACAATATGCCACATGACCTATGGTAAAAACTACACAATTTTATATCACTAAAAAAACACGCTATTGCTCAAGTTTACACATCAAAATTAAATTAAACCCGTAACATTGACGAATTCGTAGATAATCATCCCAAAAACAGAAAATAATACGGCCGACTAACCTTTCGTTTACGAACGAGCATAAACAAGAAAAAAAGGAAAAAAAAGTAGACGAACGGTCATAAATAATAGAATCATTAACATCTGCCGCTATGATTTGGATCATCAATTTTTTTGACGAAAGTTGTAGTTTGTACAGGCTCTATTGGGGGCGGGAGACGTGTTTTGACGGTTATTCTCGTGCTATTATTTTTTAATTTCCGTTACGAAATTAACTCTGGATGGCTAGTTTATAGGCTAATGCGAACTTTAAAGTTCAGATCGAGATCTTAATGTAATTAAAACTCGGGTAGACCTAAAATCGTCAGTAAAATAATTATGGAAGCTAGATTATGGATAAAATGGAACTATGTGTAAATAATAATTAAGCAGTTCAGAGTAGTATTTGTTTCAAATTTGCGATATAGTCCTAAAATACAGTATATGAACTTAAGATATCTCACAGTGTTTAGATATTAGTAGACTGACGCTTTTATAAATTTTATCCTTAAAACTGCAGTAGAACGCCAACTAAAACAATGGTCGCTTATAATTATGGCTTAAGGTGTTGTGGGTTCAGTGACAGCACAGTTGCGTTTAGAGCTGCGTTTGAAGAAGGACCTGAACTCACGGCGCCTTATCATAGCCAAACAAAAAAACATATTTTAATATAAAACTGACACCAGACTAAGTCACCCAAAACCGTTGGCCTCATGGCCTAAAAATAAGTAAAATAAAACAAAATGTCTACTAACCAAATGATCTGAGTGGGGATCTCTGGGCGCACTAGGGGCCGGGTTGGGCCACAGCAGTTTGGACAACATCCGTTGACTTTGGTTATAGATGAGCTCCTACGAAGGAGAAATAAAGTACTTTAGTAACTGGAAATGGGCACCATAAGCCTGTATTAGGGGGATAAATAATATTTGTTAATTGAATAACAGTTCCTTCTCAGGTGGGTGATATAATGACTGCCTCCTAGCCTACTTGGTAGTGACCCAGCCTACGAAGCAGGAGGAATTCTGGTCAGGGCATTTATTTATTTGTATGTTTACCACAAATATTTCTTCCTGAGTTATGGATGTTTATATATAAGTGTTTATATAACTATATATAATACATATCGCCGTCTAGTCACGACACAAGCCTTATTGAGCATACTGTGTAACTAGGTCCCATGATATTTGTTTATAATAAAAGTTTTCAAGCAATTCCCGTGCCTTTTGATAATTATTGTCATCTCTTCCTAGCCGTTTTCGCCCACAGCGACTGATAAAAAAAAGTACACGTAAGATTGTGTTAGTCAATATACAAGTAATATCTACATATTATAGAATATATTTTTAAGGAAAGCTGTCAAAAGGAAATAAAACTTACGTCTATAGGCAGGTGTGGTAGATACAAGAGCTACATTGTAACCTAACTACAGTTAAATATATGACAATTATAAGTTTTTACACGGGGGTCTGTTCTCAGAACGACTCATAGCTCTGGACGAAGGAGTTGAATAAGAGAGATTATTAATAATAATAACACGTTTTTTCGAACAGCGCCCGCGCCGCCGGCGTCTGCGCTGGGATACGGACAACGCACGTCGACAACCTTTGGCCTGATTATTAACAGCTAAATAAGTTCAATGATATTGTAGGAAGGTAGAAAGAGGGCAATAAGCAAGTACTCGATCCAGGCGAGTGTTATGACTGAGGACCGATGTCTGAGAATTGGTTAGGAATTGTATTTATAGTGATTGCCATTCAAAACTCCGTAAGCGCGATGTAGGAAGTGCTACCGCCATTTGATAGCATCGTGTGGCACGACGTGGAGATTGACAGAGGAGACGCCACAATATTATAACTCCAGATAGGTAATAGGCGTTCCAAAATGTAAGCGCATATAATGTAAAAATGGTATAGAATGTTGTTCTTAGCCAACGTCTCCTGGGCAAGCGCACACCGAAAGAGAAAGAAACAAGCCAATTTTCAGCAACGAATGTAACAAAGATGAATAGTATGCGAAAATTAATCAACAAAGACAGTCATTCGTAGGAAATTAAATAAATATGGAAGTATTTTTAGTACTCCCTATGTATGAGTATGACCTATCTTTATTTATATAATGTTATTACTGACAATTAACAGCTAAGATTAGAAATTTTCTTTGGGTGCGTGCTTTTATAGGTACCTATCAGGTACTAGAGTAACAGTTAGGTCAAGGTGTTTACATAATCTATTTTTTCTTAGCTATTGACATACATCTTTTTTGTAAATGTAATGATTATAGAGACAATAAAAGAGAATTGGTTGTAATAGAGGTAAAGTCTAAGAAAATAACGTGCCCCTTAGTTTGACATCCAAAACAGATGGCGCTGTACTGCGCCATATGTTTTGCGGTCACTGAATTATCAAAGGTCAACTTTTCACGATCAGGTTTACCGCAAAATGTATGGAATGTGTACATCGCCGTCTCGTTTACCTGTCAAATGCTACCCACGAAATTGTCTTAAATTTTACAATTTTTTTTAATTTTTTTTTTCATAATTTTTTTTTTAATTTTTATTTATTTTTTATTTTAATTGTCTAAGATATAAGACATTGATTGAGTTAGATGCGTAAATGGCATTATTAACTCCTTAAACAAACAGATACCGTAGGTAATTCCCCTATTTTTTACGGACAGAATAACGTGGATGTTTATATGGATACGGATAATTATTCCTATCCATATAATTACAGGGCTTTATAAAAAACTATCCTCTAAGTGATGTTAAATTACCTAAAGCTGTATTTAGATCTGGTGATTAAGCATATGGTCCCGCTATGTTTCGCTTTGACTAGTAAACATGATTCCATAGACCACAATTTGATATTTAATAACTTAGTAATCTACATTTTTATCTTTAGCGTAGCTATGTGTTGTTTATGTAGGAAATAAACGGGACGAGGTAAGTTTTAACTTTTCCTTATTAAGTATAAGTTAAACTCAAACTCATGCGATATTTTGCACAGTTGCAACCTAATTTTATACAGCTACGAAAAACCAATGTCAAGCGAACGCGAATAGCCACTATAATCTCTACAATGCCGACTTTCTTAGCTACCTGAAATAGTGTTGGCTCGAACTCGAGTCTTATGAGTCTAAATTTAAAGAACACGACCCGTTTTTACGAGTCCCGCTTTAAAAACTTCCCAGTAATTTTAGCCCCGAATTGAGTCCTTTATGAAGTATTTTTAACCTGAGCCTCCGAATATAGACTCCGTCAACAATTCCATAGGTTAATTGTATGAATTGTGTACCCATGAATGTTACATGAAGATGACGCATTTGTATCTTTGTAAAAAAATGCGATCTCTCTTCAAAATACTCAGGTCTCTAACACGTTGAAAAGAACCTGAGTATCAATTTAATTATAAGAGTGACAAACTTCAAAACTCAACTCGAGTCTTAAAAAAGATGACTCAAAGGACTCGAGTCTTAACCAACACTAACCTGAATCCGTACCACGTAACAACTAACACTGCATTTAGAAGTTTCCAAACCGAATGTTGGCAACCTCTGGTTAAAAAGTATAACGAGACAGTAATAATAGGTTGAGCAAACTTCGCGCCCGCAAAACAAACACGGTCGACAGAGCAGGCCAGCGCAGAGAGAACAGTTTTACTCATTTATACTTTGATTTATGTTTGGAACCTTTTTTTTAACTATTCGGGTTTGAATTATGATTTGGCGTTTAATTGAGGTGTTTAGTTTTAAGTTTTGTTATTTGGTTAGTACAAATATACCTATCGAGTATTGCGTGTCAAGTGACATACCCCTGATCATGGTTTTACCTAGATGTTCTTAGAATTAAGTAGCGTGGAAACGTTCACATTGATAAAAAAATCAAATGCGGGTAGTGCGAAAAACTCACGCAGCCAGATGATGGTGTCAACTTTAGCCAGTCTTTTCTCAGAGACCACAGGGACAATGCCGTCCTTGCAACATCAGAGGTAATTTTAAAGTAAGTATACACGATTAAGTAAATTATAATTTGGTTGCTTTAAACAGCATTTATAGCATTGTACATTATGATTGTTAAAGGTAATAAGTATGACTAAAAAATAAATAATTCATTGAAACATCAAGGTATAAATTTAGGGATTCGTAATTTCATTGTTAATACCTACAGGGTGATTTTGTTATGTCTGACCATACTTTGAGGGGTGGATATGTAAGTCATACTATACATCTTTTAATGTGGGGCCAATCCCGAAATCACGAAAAAAAATCAGCTATTCCATAGAAAACATTGACATCTGATTCACCAAAATGTATATGAGACGGTTGTTTTTTTTTTTCGCGATTTCGTGGTTGGCCTCACAGTAAAAGTTGTTAAGTATGACCCCTCAGAGTATGGTCAGACATAAAAAAATCAACCTGTATACATTCAATTTAGTTAAAGAAAAGTTATTCAAGCGCGGATTACCCTCATTCCCGCATAAATAGCAAGTAATTAATTAAAATGATCTATGAATCAATTAATTTTTAATGAGAATGTTTCACAGGTGGCAAATAAGCACCTGCAAAGACGCTTGAAGTTTTCAAATGATTTAAGTATTATAATATTATTATGGTGGCAAGGGAAACAAATGTCAATCAGGTGCTTTGGGTTGGGGTAATGACGACATAAGCTCAAACACAGAACGATAGTACAAGTACCTAAATGCGGAGGCCGTAGGAAACTGTCGAAAGGCCTAAAGCGTCCGAGAGAAGCGCGCTTCTACGCTTACAAATACTGTATACATTGACAACACTTATGCTGCAAATTACTGCAACATTTACCTAGGCCTCTTGCTTTTTTGTTGCTAGAAATTGTAATACAGAGAAATTAGAGCGAGTAGAAATTTTGGAAACAGAACTTACACAGTTACTTAAGTAAATCTTCATGCTAAGTTTCATGTAATTAAAAACATTTCGTTTTAAAATATTTATACTATCTTTGTTGCACACCTCAATACAGAAATAATACAGCACAGCACATTAACATTCAAAGTGTTTCAAAAATTCTGCTTAATACTGAACTTATTAGAACAGAAGAGACAAGTCTCAGAGTAAGACAAAAGATTAGATTACCTAATGTAATTGAAACTATTCACGTAAGTTTAAAAGTTTCGAAGTTATGAGGCTTTCTAAAAAAAGTATGGCATCTATCCGGGTTTTACCCTATAAATTAACGCGTTATTCTCATTTACATATTTCTCAAAGTATATATCTGTTATTATATTGATCTGTGAAGGTCCGGAGCTTGAAATTACGGCAATGATCGATGCTTATCGGCATTAATACAGCTGTCAGAATAATATGCACTTATCACGCGCGCATATCGGCGAACCAGTTCGTCCTCAATGAGGGTTAACCAGATGCTTACTTATGTCGGTACAAGGTACGTGTGTCTTGCTACCTGAACTAGGTAATTGTGTGAGATTTTTATGGATTATAAAAATATAGGAATCATATGATATTTTTATTTAAGCGGATGTGACTGGGTATGTTTAAACATTGATTACTGTTCATATATTTGCTGATTGGTAACATTTTTTCAGAGATCTTAAAGTTTCGTTACTTTTGATTGAATACTTAACACTCTCAATATGAAAGTGACATTTTTAGTCTCGAATCTGATTCTCGCATTTTAGGTCCTTGATTTCTACCTATAAAAAAACTGGACAAGTGCGAGTCGGACTAGCAGCAACAGAAATACAGCATCTGTGAAAAAATCAACTGTGTAGCTATCACGGTTCATGAGATACAGCCTGGTGACAGACGGACGGACAGCGGAGTCTTAGTAATAGTCCCGTTTTACCTTTTGGGTATGGAACCCAAAAAACAGGACTGTTGATAAGATAACGTTATAATAGTCATTTTTTTTTAATTATAAAACGTAATATAAGCTTGATGTATCAACTTTTGTAAAATCAACCGTCTCATACATTTCGGTGAATCATATGTCAATTTTTTGTTGTCGACCGGTCTGGCCTAGTGGGTTCAAATCCTGGTAAGGGCATTTATTTATTAGTGTGATGAGCACGTATATTTGTTCCTGTGTCATGGGTGTCTTCTATGTATTTAAGTATTTATATATATATATATCGTTTTTTAAGTACCCTCAACACAAGCCTTATTGAGCTTACTGTGGGACTTAGTCAATTTGTGTAATAATGTCCTATATTTATTATTATTTTATTATTATTATGTATGCAGAGTAGCAGGCAAATGGCAGAAGGTCTTTAGAGTTTATGCATTTAGTACCTGCTTACCTATTACCATACTGTATGTACTTTATACTAAAGAAGAGACGCTTTACATATAGATTATCGTACATTGACCCGCATGTTGCTATCTCTATTACACTAGCATTATTATATTGCTGTCAAGCTCACACCGTGGCATTGACAACCGGCATCATGGGCGGGACATCAATATTATTTTCCATATAGATTTTCGTACATTGCTATCTCTATTGCACGCGCATCAAAATCTATATGGAAAGCGTCTCTGCTTTATAGTATAAGTATTACACATGTGGTGAGCATTGCTGCTTGATCTAAAGCTAAATAGCTTAATTAATAAACCGCTCAAGGGAACTGAACTATCTCAAGTGTGCTTCGTAATTTGATTGTAAACTAAGTATATAAGTATTGTAATTTGAATGTTGTGACGTGTAAAATTATTATTTTATAAATTGAAATTGAAATTTGAAATTAACATTAACAATTAAGAGAAGAAATTAACAAGTAAGAGTGCAATCTTACTTTAATGGGCTAGAGTCGTAAGCCTGTGATTATCCGCCATATTGGTCCGCTATGTTTGAAAATAGATGAAACTTTTGACCATCCATGTAAATTTCATATGTAGAAAGTTAATTTTATGAAATAAATTTTATCAATGAAAATTTAGAAATTCTTTATGTACATAATAAATATACCTAATTCCTACCATGGTCAACAGTATAAAAGGTAATCATGGTTTATATCCCGGTCGATTTAAGTCTAGTGGTATTACTATTAATAACTAGCTTACATCTAAAATAGCCCCTTGAGGCATTGTACCTAGTATGCTGGCGGCATTTCCTCGTTGTATCACAACGTTGTGCGAGAAAGCCGCCAGCTCTTCGGTCACCAGTAACGTCAACCAGACGCTTCGAGATTTCTGAAAACTATTGCGCGCTGGGACCTCATGGAGCTAGAGTTTCTCTGCTCAAGTCTATCAATTAAGTTTTAAAGTCCTAGGTAAAATAATGTTTGCGGTATGTTTCCTATTCGATATTATGATTATAGATAAGTACTTAGTTAGTATATAGCAGGGCTCGGAACCGGTTTATTTTTAAATCCCGAAATAGCCCAATATTTTTAATTATTTTATACTCTTTACGTAGGACTGGATCATGTATTTAAGTAACAACTTCGCATTAACAGATAATCCCATTAAAAATGAAATAATAAACCAAAGAACGAAAAAGAACGTAAAAATAGCGGCATTTTTTGTATGAAGTAAAAACCGGTTCCGAACCTTGGTATATAGGTTATATTACGTTTTAAGTATATATAGCGTCACATACCCAAAACTACTGGAATGCCCCAGAATAGCAAAAGCTAATTCAAATCTTATTATGGCCAAACGATGTTTAGGTATATGCTTGTAGTGCTGCAAGCATTGTTCAGAATTAGATTGCGCCATGAGAAAATGATCAAAACCGCACTCCCCTAATTCCTACCATGCTTTACAACTTAATTCTACGACATCAGAATTTAATTTACAACTTGCGGAGCTGTGTTTACGGCAGATTGCTGGTCGCACGCCCCGAGTAATGTCTTGGATTCCTGCGATCTACTGAGTACAGGGTGGGAGAATTGAAATTGAAAACTAATATACAGAACAAACAAGTTGGATGTGATGTCGATGTCGATGTGGTTATATATGTATGTGTAAATTAATAGAACGGTTGAAAAATTTACAGAATATGATTTTTGTTGTCGGTTACGAACATGGGGAATTCGGGTTAGTACGGTATTGGACATTGTTGTATAACTCTACAAATATAGGTGGGAATATTGAGAAGTATATATAGGTACTACTAATATTATCGGCATTATAATCGCAAACGGCAAATAAGGTTAGGTCAAATATGTGTTATACCTACGAATAAATGATAAGCGTAGGTAAAGTAACTAAACGTCTAATGTTACTTGTCAGATTAGGTAAAGTAAAGTAATAATTTCCATACTGTAAGAAGAAAATTTTATATAGGTAAATTGTATACCAATTTAGAAGTTTCTTTACAGTAACTGGAATTCTTAGGTACACCAGAGGCGAGGATATTGCTTGAGCCACTGTACCCGGCTTTTCTACAGAACTACCTTCTTCCCTCCTTGACCCTATCTGTTTCGGGCCAGTAAGATAAAAGGTACAAAAACTGTATACTTTTAAACAAATAAAACGGTTGCCCTAACCACAATTGAAACAGTGATTTACGAGGAAATAATAATAATGTCAAGAACTTAATCAGCGTGGACCGACGCGAGAGTCGGGCAGGCTGCAATTAGTGTCGCTGAACAAATATGAATGAGCGTCGGCGCCTGCGCCCCCAGGCGGGTACACTCGGCCCCGAACGTCGAGAAAAAGAATACCGTAAGGCGTAAACCCACCCACTCCACTCTGGACGGCCGGCTAAGGCAAGTCAGAGGCAGAGAATCCTGTGTCACCCACCTTTCGGGAGACTGAATTCCCTAGGAACACTCAGGTACGTGGGCTCGCTACAAGCTGCCCTGCGTTGACATGTCATGAACTTAATTAGCTTGACCAACGTGAGAGTCGGGCAGGCTGCAATTAGTGTCCCTGTACAAAATGAATGAGCGTCGGCGCCTCCAGGCGGATACACTCAGCAGAGGATTCTCAGAGAAAGGAAGAGATGATTTTTTTTGACCTTACAGAGCAGTCTCTGTGTTTCAGTAAACACCAGGCCAATGTACTTATCAGGGAGCCTAACCGATATGACGATCGCACATCGACAAATACCAAACGAAAAGAAAAATGTATCGGAATTACAGATGCTATGTAATGTAAGTCACGTATTTTCTTATATTATTTGAGTTACGATTGACGTTTTCTATAAACGATTGTCATCTTGACTAGGCCCCCAGGAATGCTCCAGAGGAGGATTTAATAAATAACAATTCTAATAATGAAAAATCAAGGGGTTTTTGAATGCTTCAAGATTCCATCCAAGAATATCGCGGTCTAATAGCAAGGTAATGTTCGCTGAAACACGGAAGGACTCATATAATGTTGTAGCCAGTATGAAAAAGAAGAGTATTTTCAAATTACAACCTGTATAAAAATGAGGAAAAATAATCGTTGACTGCAGATTTTAAGTTAGAAAACTTCATCAAGTGCACTAAAATGGAATCCAGTCGTTGACTGTACTGTCATAAACCGGACCGATGCAGATTATACCCCAAATATGGGCACGGAGCGACGTAATCAAATTACCTGAGCTTTCAGCTCCAAGCTAACTATTGTCACGACAATTCTATAAAAACGACTAGCTTGACATCTAAGAGTCTACAAGCCTGAATCTCCGATCTCAAGATATCGACCAATAAAGTTGGACGTATATGGAGCCGCCTAATTAAGCAACATAACCGAATATCGCCATGTCGTTACCTTTCACCGACTAGCCGGGACGAAAAAACACCGCAATAGATTAATGATACGAGCCAGCGCCGTGTTTAAACGAAAGAAAAACGAACTAACAATGTATGATGCTCATACAATCTGCTTGTAGCTAAAAGATCGGTTCGAAAGCAGAACGGAGTATCTTCGTACTGTAGGATTGGTTGAAAAGTCTTTTCGTTTCGAAGTTGGTAGTGGTGTCGTGCGCGAGCGGTGACGCGTCGACCGCCACCCGCGAGCCCAAGCGAGACACGGTTACAAGTTGGAAAGAGATGGAGGAATAATCAATAGAGGCGCCACCGGAGCGCCGCGGGGCGGCGCCCGCGACGGCCCCACGCGCACAACTCTTATTGAGAAATTCTCAAGATGATGCATAATTCTTTTTGGTTTCCTGTGTGGCTACACTATCCATGTTAACAATATTACCATTTCGTTTATCGTGGATATCTTTGGCGACTTTGCGTGCCCATCGGTCGCTGATTTATAAGTTGGCGGAGCGATTGTTTCAAGATTAACCGTTTAAACGTTCGGTATATCAGCTTGGAAGCGATTATATTTGAATACGACTTATAAGACTAAGAAGGCTTTATTCTGACATAAAATAGCGCCTTTAAAGTTAAGCATTGATATTCTAAGTCTTAACACAGGTTTTATCATAGAGTCGTCACCATATTATCATGTAGAAGACTTATAACATCTTTACCAGTTCACAAGATTATTAACAAGCATTCTGTGTAAGGACCCATAAACCCAAAAAAAGATGATCATATAGCCGTTAAAACAGCAATCAAGCGTTATCACAGTTATGGTAATAAGACATGCTAATTCTCAAAACCAACAAGCAGAGAAAATAAAAAAAAGAAAATCGCTCGGAGCTAAAAAAGGAAAGAAGCGCGCAGACGGGCGCCAGGGCCCAATTATGGCACGGTGGCCTAATCCACAGTCGTGGTCGAGATATCTGGGGAATGCGGGTTACGGGCTAGGCGTTTGGCTATACAGACTTGTAGACTGGGAGAATTATCAAAGTATAGGTACCATAGAGAAATAAGAAGTAATATAGTGCTCACTCCATACATCAGTTTTGGTACCAAAATGCTTATCATTTTCGCAGTCGACATCTAGCATCGAGTAGCGGAACTCTCAGTACTGCTACTTACTTTGTTGTTTTTAGTATGTGGTGAATGATGTTTATGTAGGTACACGATTTTTAAATTGGTAGAGTTTGACCAAGATAAGTTGGCAGCAATTTTGAAAGCCGAGACGGTGCAAGTGTCAAGTAAACGTCATAATTTCATAGAAGTTTGACGTTTCAAATAACCCGTGCATAGTCTGAGCTATGAAAATCACTGTCAACTTATCTTGGTTTGACTCATGTTTTATGTGTTATATGAGAGCAGTTGTTGTCTGTGTTTTGCAGTCATGAATTGTTTAATCAAAATGTAAAAAATCCACATACATTGGAATGAATATGTAGACATCCTTAGACATTTTGACAGCAAAGTTCATGTTGACATTATTTTGTCGGGACCGATAATTGTGACCTTTGACTGTTTGTCATATCAGTTATTAGAGGTAGTTATGTCTTCTTGTCTAAGTATCTTCTTTTATCTTGTAGCTGTATTGACATCGATGCTGCTTTTGCGTCTGTGACCACGACAATCCACCGATGATTTAGAATGAGCGTACCGTGACCTATCGGCCACGGGCGTGACGCCATTGGCCGGTGATGTCCCGCCCATGTCCGGTGTATTTGTATAGCTTAGTTATAGCTAAGTCTGTGCCGATATCGGTAATTACCACGATATGTCACCTCCGTGCTGTGTTTGCAGTTTTACTTAAAATCTGTTTGTAATCAATTATCAAGACCACGCAAGTCCCCACGTACTTGTTCAAGTATATAAATTCAATTCGAGGTTTGAACTCTTATAGATATAGAAGAGATTTCCAAATTAAAAATCACAAAAATTGCTCTGTATTGCCAGGCTAGGCATAGGTAATCCTTGAGATTAAGTTTATCCTAAGTTATCTTCTTATCTGATTTTATAGAACTTGGCAGCTATTTACTCATAGATGCCAATACTTTTGTCTCTAAAGAAATATTGAACTTGGCTTTAAGATTAGTTTTTTTATTATTTTTAGATTTAGATTTTATTATTTTATGTAATTAATTAGGACGACAATCAGTTATTTTCTTTTTGTTATTTAAATTACTCTTCATCTAAATGTAAACTTTTTACCTACTTGGCTCCCACTTTCAGATTTGTTTTTGATGCCATTTGAATCTATTAAGAGCGGTTCAACCGTCTCCCTTCCTAGTCACATTTTTGACTAATTGGCAGTCACTATTCTGAACAGAAAACGCCATCAAGATCTACTATAACAAGTGTAACGTAAATACAAAAATCTGCAACCGAAAGTGATTTGGAAGTAAGCGGATGCGCTCGAATAATGCATAGTATAACTTGTAAAAACACCTGACAATTTTCAACACCTGACCCCATTTGATTTTATTTTATACGTACTTACATACCTAGGTATTAACTCTCGCGTGACAACTTAATACATGAAAATATTTACGAAGGAGCGAGTGATTTTAAAGAGCCATCTCTTTTTTTATGTCTTTTCTAAGTTTGGACAGATTGATTTTGTATTGATGCCACGGACTACATTTTTTTGAGAGTTTTTGAGCAATACTAATACTGGTCGTAAATTTTTATTTCAGGGTAAAACGAATATGTACTAGTACTTGTGACATGTCCCCAATAATAATAAAAATCGATGGTAAAAGCCGATAGTCCACTTAACACTCACTAAGTTTCTGTTACATCCTAAATAGACCTTAACACAGTGTTCATAGAGTTCAAATTCCAATAAAGCTTTTGAAATAACTAGGGTGTCATAACTAAGGGTGTTATGATAAAGGAAGGATTAATATGTAGTGTAAAAGGGGCTTAAGTTATTACGTCACGCCTTGCGTCGTCGCCATTTTGTTATTATTAAATAATATCGAGCATTATGAGTGCTTAGCCGTGTTTTTATTAATAATCGCTTTAATAGGGAGGAAGATATGCTATTTTAAAATACATTATGCCTTTTTTGTTAAGGGAAAGAGATGGAAAGTAGATTTCTGTGCACTGCAGTTCTGTACATGTGTAGAAAATCATGAAATTCCTTTCGTGTATGAACTAATGTAACTGCCTATTATGAAATTAAGTAGTACAATTCTAAAGTATAGTCTTAGATTTATTTTTAAATCAAGAATAAATAAAATCTAAAAAAATACTAAAAAATAAAAACCGGCCAAGTGCGAGTAGGACTCCCGCACAAAGGGTTCCATATATTTACGCAAAAAACGGCAAGAAAATCACGTTTGTTGTATGGGAGAAATACATCATCTGTAGGTCCCGGGTCCCGTTTTACCCTTTCGGTACGGAACTCTAAAAAAGTACCAAAAATTTGTATGAAAATTGTAGTTTTCACCTCCACTACCTCACGCATATTAAAGTCAACAAAAATTACACTAAAACGTGACGTAATGGAACGGAAATTTTTATACATCTTTTTTTAATGCTAGAATGAAGTATGCTTTCGATTCCGAGTATAAATAGCCCAAGAATTCAATATTTATTTTAGAAAACGCCCACCTGAAAGCAGTAAATTCAGACCACACAGATAACTCGGTGTTCTCGAACGAAAGTCACGCTCGCGAGCCATCACGGTCGTAGGTCGTAAATCGTCTATCGGCTAATCTGAGCAGGAGGCTCAATTAACCTGAGCAATTAAATGCTCAGATAAAGCGCCGGTGGTCCCGACATGTTCTTGATTGGACGATTAAGTTATGAGATACGATAGTAACGACGATGGAATATATTTATACAAGTGTAACAAAATAGTAAGGGCATACTACATATATCGTGCGTGAATCGGAACGCACTCGCTAAATACACCTTCTAACCAATTATAATTAACTATACTTAATGAAAACAATTTATTTACAAACTTACCTACATTTATAACCAAAAACTAAATTTGTATTATGAATATTGTACATTAATTTATTTATTTGTTTGACATTTATTAGTGATCTCATGTGTAATATAAGAATTGCTTCATGACTTTCTTAAATAAGTAGATAATCTTGATAATATGTTATGAGTTATGAATAATAAGATATTATATGCTGTGCCCTTGCAGGGTCCATGTGAGACATTGTATATCATATTGTATAACATCTGTACTGTACCATGGTTGCAATAAAGAATGATTATGATTATGATTACTACCGCGAAAACCGAAATTCGCAAGTTGCGGAGATCTTTTTCTTTTACTCTCGCTAAGATGTAATTAGAGTGACAGAGAAAAATGCCCGCAATTGACGAACTTCGAGTTTCGTGGTTATAGTCCCGGATCGGTCCATACAAAAAGACATTTTTTTGTCCACTTCTAAATATTTTCCATTCAACATGATTTTTTAGGCATGGAGAATGGAAAATATTTAGAAGTGAAGTGGAAAAACATTTTTCACCACACCAACTGGTAAAGACCCGCTCGATTGTTAATGAGAAAGTTGCATTTTATCCACACGTGGGGTAAAGTAATCTGATGCAAATTTTGAGTTGTGTCCTTTTGTTAGCTGGTAGGATTGACTTTTAAATGATGATTTTGAATGATATATTTTTTATAATATATTTATTTGGACTTGATTTGTTTAGATTTTTTTGGTATTTCATAGTTCATATTTTCCTCACGTTATTGTGGTAATTTTTTTTGTGTTTCACTCGGAAGCAAAGTTTGTACCCCTCGTGCCTGGAAACGCTCGCAACGCTCAAGATTCCACTTCTCGAACCACTCGCTACGCTCGAAGTTAATTTTTGGAATCTTTCGCTTGCTCGGATATCAATATTAACACGAGCGGTTAAACAACAACTTTGTCCCCTTGTAAAACAAATAACTATTCTTTTTTTGTATGGGCGAGTAGGTGGTAAACTCCCCTCTTAACTTTGTTTGTAACATGTGTAAATACAGTACGCTGCAGAGATAACTGATCCCACCTTCATAGAAATTTATTCACACGGTGGGTCAGTTCTCTCTGCAGCTCAGTACATAAAGTTGAGTTGGATTGGATAATATTCAAATAATCAAAATAAAAAAAAACTATCAAGTCACGAACCACACTAGCTAGGCGACCGGTCTAGCCTAGTGGGTAGTGACACCTGCCTATGAAGCCGATGGTTCTGGGTTCAAATCCCATGAGCCCGGATATTAGCTCCTTAGACATTGGTGTTTTCTATGAATTTAAGTATTTATATTATACAGGTTGATATCTGGGTCGTGATTGAATATTACTATAAATGATCCACATTATTATACGGTACTATTTTATTAAAAGATAATTAGTTTAAATTTAATTATTTTCAAGTAAAATAGTAATCATAGTCACATGTGACATACGCGACATGGAAAGCGACAAGACGTCACATTGAGTAGTGACAAAATTGTGTGCAAAAATGTTTTTTTTGCACTTGTCATCTGAAAAACAATAATAATTATTTACACTAAGTAAATGTTGGCATTTAAAGACTTCAAAATAAGCTAGTCAACTTGATAACATGGTTAAAATAATGAATAAAATCTATTATTCTAAAAATAAGATCATTATGAAAGAAGACGCGAACTAATAATATGCGGGCCGATGGATGCGGGCGGTCTCAGATCAACATTGTACAATAGGTCATAAGTTTAGGGAGATACCTATCGCCTTATACCTTTGTTATGCCTATTACTTATTTTATAACGTATTAAGGGTTAATCGGGTAACTTCGAAAGCGAGATAATTTTGAAAATCGTTATTGTCAGGCAAACCCACTTCGTCAGTAAAAAAAAGGCGCAAAATTCTGTTCTATGGAAGGACAACCTTTCGCCGTCATTTTTAATTGCCGCTGTTTTCTACTGACGGAAATGGCTTGCCAAATGCCAAACTATATCTACTAAACCAGACTTTATACTTTGGCAACACTTAAACTACTGCAATGCTTACCAAGGCATCTTGCTTACTTTTGCTACAATAGAAAATGCTTCTAGTAGATAATTAGATGTATGCACCTTATTTAAAACGTATTATAGTTCGTGCCATCCACGATGACGCGCAAGTTTGTCAAGTCGTACCTTTAATTACCTGACAATACGAGTAAAGGCACGCGTCTTCGTGAATGACACAATCTATACAAGATAATTTTTTTTTGCGTTTTTTTACACTTTATGTCTAAGCCTCCTGCGCCGTCGGAATAATTTTTTACATGGATTTTTGAGAAAGATCTGATATTTTATATGAGGATTCAAATATTCCATTTCGAAAATTAAACCCTATCCTTTCTGTGAAAGTTTCCCTAAAATTCCAAGGGCTTTTCCAATTTTTTCTTTCAACTTTCATCATCTGTATCTCAACATAATTTAACCGAACCTCTTCTTATAGACAAGGGGTTGATTCAAAGTTGCCTTTCACTATAATTTTTGAAATAATATACATTCTCAGTTAGTAATATATGAATAATTTACATGGTCCATCTGGTGAAATCTCTACGGATTCGCGATGTTCGCGTGCAATGCGGGAGTACCTACAATCCTATACATCACATTCGCTAGATCTGGACGTGTTAATACTAATATACTCATAATAGAGCTTAAGCTAACTTTGTACCGACTTGAACAGAACAAAGTAAGGGACTATCATTATAAACGTCATATTTTCATAGATATTTGACATTAATGATGTTGATGACATTACCACTGTCATTGCAAATTCCATGCAGCTAGCTTGATCCTACTTGGACTATATTCCACATCTGCCCTCAACAAACGCTCTGGCGGCACCTTTGAGCGCTCAAAGGAGACCGATTTGTTAGGCATAAAGAGCTCTTTATAGTAGTACAAGCGACCGCTGATATGGCGATTCAATTAATGCAGCGACAATTGTCACTTATCAAACGGCATAAAAATGTTCACGATCCCTGTAATCTTGCGACCTTTTCGAAGTAGAACGATTTATAGTAACTTTCGAAAAGGCTTATGTTCTCTTAGCGTGTATGGAAGATACGATATTTTTATTTGAAAGAATTGCGTCGTATCAAACGGATAAAAATGTTCACGATTTCTGCAATCATGCGACCTTTTTAAATTAGATCGATGTACAGTAACTTTCGAAAAGGCTTACGTTCTCTTAGCGTGTAAAGGAGATACGACTTTTTGGTTTGAAAAAGTTGCGTCGGTCAGGTTTCGTAGAGAAATTAAGCGAATTTTTTAAGTAAATTAAAAGGAAGGTTTATCGGCGGCTGGGACTTTAAGTGTTTTTGTACGGTTATTGCGAGCGGACTCCATTGAAGTGCTGGTTGGGTTTGACATGGTTTAATCAAAGCTCGTGATATAGTCGTGGACTACTTTGAGAAAATTTAATTTACTAACCTATTACCTACCACACGGATGTCATAAATTTTTTAATGATATGGCGATTCAATTTCAATTCAGGAGGCAACGAGCAAGCGAATAAGAAATTACCGTCGCCTATAGACATCTGCAACACCAGAGGGGCTGTAAGTACGTTGCCGGCTCCAAGATGAGATTAAGTACGTTCTTTTTTCTTTCTTTTTTCCTTGGAGGTTTGAAGGTTGTATCGCAGGCGGCGGACGGATAAAAAAAATCAGGAACGCCACCCCTGTAAATTTTAACTGAATTTAAATTGAATTATTTAAGTGGTGAGTTTCAATTCGGTATTTTTAATCTTTTCTACCTTTTACAAACAAAGGAATAATTGTAATAAAATAAAGTTATAAAAATAACCACGAAACTTACTTTTTTATTAACCTTTTCATCGCCATTAAATTTGACGACTCATAGGTAGTAGGTTAATTATTATATATTTTTACATGCAATTTAATAAATTAAACCATATAACAAATAAGTCTACTGCAATATGCATTTATACATGTATATTACCTATATATATCGAAATAATGTCTATGTATAGCATTTGTTTAAATAACTTCATTACTATTAATACAAATAAAGTCAAATAAAACCTTATGGTTTAGCCCCAAAAATTTTAGGATATCACGTACTGGAGAACGCGAATTGAGAAAGGTAGGCATTACGTTTTAGTTATATGCGGCAATATTTCTCATTTAAGCTCTGTCTCTTTGTATTCTTAAATTGACATTCTCCTGAGTGTAAAGGTTTTATTCCAAAACGTAATTTTAACTTTGATTACATAGTTCCAGTCGAATCCGACGCATACTGCCAGAAACGCACATTACCTGATACTCCAAATACAAAAACGTAACGAACGTTTCTGGGACTTAGGATATGTCAACGAAAAACTTACAGGATCAAAAATATAGGTACACAATATAAAATAAATCAAAAGGTTTAGGTATATAAAAGGTGCCCGCGAGGGAACGGAAAAAAATTACCACGTGTTCCTGAGGTTATAGAACTCGGAAACTAGACGAATTAAAAAAAAGTTTATATGACATTTTTGTCTCTAAATACGATCCACACCGTGTATAGGGACATACTTATAGGTACTTAAGTAAGAAAAAATATGGAAAAATAGATCACATGAAGAACATCTTAAGAACAATCCAACTTATAAAACTGCATACAAAAGGTATTGCATGTTATGCCGCCGACGGCGCTCTAGATGCAAAAATCCAGTGTCGATTTAGAATGACCCTAATTTAAGTACCTATAGCTGTGCGTATATAAAATGTGACGTTCCACAGCAAAAGGTACCTTATGGCGGACGGCGCTTATGCCATTATTAACGACGCTCCTAAACTAATGCGATGCTACGTAAGCGCCATAACGTGTGATTTGCCCGTAGAACGTCACAAATGATTTTAATAAATTAATACCAAACGTCTTCCTGCAGCAAACGAGCCGAAATGTCCACATAAAAGCATCGAAAACAATAACATTAAAGTTGTGTAGATTACCGCGCGCAGTAGCCCGGCGGTGACAATACAAATGAGTGTTTTAACGCAATCGCTGCCTTCATCTCGCCGGCTACTTGGGACTGGGGATGACGGGAGTGGTATAGTTATACTTAGATTTTAAAATCGATACATTATTTATAGGTAAGTACCTTAGTCATATGCGAAGTTATCTAACTTAGTCTAGATAAACCACTTGGATAGCCAACGCGAAAATGTGGCAAGTAATAGATAGCATTGGCACATTTAAGTTTAAAAAAAATTAACATGAAGTTTTTATTTTTTAATCTCTTACGGTACAACTTGTTTGATTGTAGGTAATTTTATTTCATTAAATATAGATAACTGTACCTACAAGAATTATTCACGTTTGGACTATACATTAAGATGTATATGTCAATTGTATATAATTGCTTTTATAGTGTTCATAATTTTATTACTGACATTATGGAATGTCAGGGACTTCGTAATTAATTCTATAACGAATAAATATGAGATATTTATTGTTATCTGAGACATTTGTCGCATAGCTTATTATAGATTTTATTATAATTTATAAATAGCAAGTCAGTGACACTTTGATAGTGCATAATAATTAATAATGTAACACGTTCATGATTTATTGTCACCTACCTATTTATATAAACCAATTAAATTATATGTTTCTTTAAATACCCACCTAAGAGCAATATCATAGTCATAATTATGCAAGTAAATATTTATACAAGAAAATTTAAAGATGATTATAAAACAAGAAATCTGAAATAAATGCATTTCTATTGTAAACGCAATTATTTATTTAATTAAGTAAATGAAAATACTCATGAACGAACATTTTTTTTTTAAATAAGTTTCCTTGTCGTCTCCACGCTACTCCTGTTCTCAAAGCCCAACCAATACCTGATGCCGATAACGTGTTTAAATTCAATTTTTTATTACGCCTTATCAACGTCTTAGGGCCCCCACACACGCGGCGGGCAGCTATTACACCCACACCAACACTAGAAGCCTCCGATAAAGGTAGACATGCGATAACTTAGGAATTAACCGCCTTTTTAGATGCGACTTCACATTTAACCGACTGCTTTAAAATACTGACTGGTAGACTAGAAGGCTGGAGCCAATTCGAACTTATATTCTGAAATGATGTTATTTCGTTATCATTCTTACCATTATATAATTTATGTAAATAAGCACATGGAATTGAATTTGTAGTAGTAATAGTAAAACTCTTTTTTGTACAAAAATGAAAAAATCATTAGTACAAAGGCAAACTTATCCCTTTAAAGGATCTCTTCCAGTTTAACCTTTGTTTGTTACGACATATGTAATTTTATTTATTATTAAATTGTTGTTTTTGTATTATAAACATAACATATTGTTCTGTAGCGATATTTTTTTATCTTTATTTGACATTTTAATGACAATTCAAAATTATTTACGTTGACATCGACTTTAATGTTAAGTTGGTTTATAATCAATTATTTGACATGTTTTTCTTTATATATGACGATCCTTATTGGGAGAAACAATTCATTTTATCATTTTAAATTTACAATGTAATGTTTGACGATCATGGTGAGAAGATAAACATACTTTTAACGAATGTAGCAAATTTATAATGTAATTTTCATCGTGAAATAAATAAATCTAAATCTAAATCATTCACCCGTGCGTCTTACTGGTGCCAATTCATGTAAGTACGATAAAGTGCAAGCGAAATGCACGCGCGAATTAAAACAAAAATTATCTTTTTGATACCGGAATGTAAGTTCGAATTGGCCTCCTGGTTAACCATGAACAGGCAGTGAAACTTGGCCATTCTGATTATTAAGTATGCTGATTGCTGTATCATATACTTTTTAAAAGATACGTTTTTCCTTCACTCTTGATGACTCCATGGAAAGTGTTGCCATAACCAGTAGATACCAATCATAAAAACGCTAATTGCGACAAAATTTTAAAATCACACCTAAGATCACATGACTTTAACCATTCTCCGGCCCAGAAAAGTCTCACAGGATTGATACCCCAAATAAACCAAAACCATGTCACCTAATTGAAAACGTCTTCCAAAATCGGCGCCCTTTTTGTCCGATTGTGAACCATAAACAATAAATTGACGTACAAACTTTTTAATCGGACCACCGACGCTGTGACACCGAGGCGTTCTGCCATATCTCGTCACTTTACGTAGCGGCCGAAACACGGAACGCTACTCGGGTTAATTCGTTTTTTATAAGGGCTCTTAAATACATTACATCCAAGTTTATCTTAACGGTATTAAAGCGCTACCGGTCTTGGTATGAAGTGAACGTTTTTTTTTTAATTTGATGTGTCGGCCGCGTTTTCGTAAATACGATCATTTGAAGTTAACAATTGCTTTGATGAGCTTCAGCAAGGCTGCCGTGTTACGCATGTTGTCTTTGTATTCTTTTTGCCATTTCAGGTAAAACATCTTTTAAATTTAAAACACGGTTAAAACAAAACAAGCATGTTACTTGTTCCACTTTGGCATTTACATTTTGTACATTGGCAGTACTTAGTTTAACAAGGTTCATTTTCGTATAACGCTTAGTGTTGTTGTTTTACACACGCATAATACGGTACAGATAATTATGTTTTTTTAACGAGCCTATAAAGCGTCCCACTGCTGGGCCAAGGCCGCTAGACTTCCGATCTTCCCGATTAACTGCAGCATCCGTCCAGTTGCTGAGAAATGTGTCTAACTCGTCCCGCCATCTCTTAGGCCTTAGGCCGACCATGTCGGCGTTTACGTAATTATGATTATTTTGCTGAAAATCTGCAGCGTACTACGTAGTTGGAGATATGATATCATTCATTATATACCTATTTATTTATACATGTCTTTATCTATGTGACTTTCCATAGGTAAAGGTAACTTATGGCAGTTGGCGCTTATGTCGCGTAGCATCGCAACAATATTGGAGCGTCGTTAATGCGTAAGCGCCAACCGTCACTAAGTACCTTTTACCCGTGGATCGACACATATTTGATCAAGGAAGCGAAAAGTTTTCCTCCATTTTTGATAACCGGAACAAAAACACTCGAATGCATTGACTTGTAAAGCAATAAACAATATGGAAGCTCATCGAGGAAAGTTTTTACTGCGTGTCAAAACGTTATGTCACGCTATTTATGACGTCTATAACTTTATGACACGTAATGTGTCAGGATTTGTGACAATACGAGGGTCATGCCAAAAGAAGTTAGATACTCTATGGTCATTTGATCGATACTGGCCAGTTATACACCATTGTAAAGGTAGGTTATTTGCTAATAAATTCAAATATGGAACACTCGGAAAATGTTAGGATTCCTTTTTTAATTATTTTTTTTCTGGGTAATTTTGGAGGGAAATTTTCGCAACAATGGAGCTCACTCGACGTGATTTTCGTGTTATGATTTATTATGATTTTAAAAAAGGTTTAAAACCTCAAGAGTGTTTTGAACTTTTAGTTTCAACTTTTGGCGAGTCTGCTTGTTCACGTGCAACTGTTTTTAATTGGTTTGCTGAATTTAAAAGGGGACGAGAGACCTTTGAAGATGAGGCGAAGACCGGACGGCCGCCAACCGCAGTCACTCAAGAAAACGTACAGGCTGTGGAAAAAAATGTTCGTGCGAACCGACGAATTACATATGCAGAGCTCGAGCGTGAGCTGGGTATTGGATCAGCAGCATTGCAAACTATAATTCATTATCATCTGGCCCTTCATAAGCGTTGTTCAAGATGGGTGCCGCACAAACTCACCGATTTGCAAAAAGACCGCCGCGTAGATTGGTGCAAATTTATGATAGATAAATTCGACGCTGGCGAGAAAAAAAATGTATATGATATACTTACAGGTGACGAAACATGGCTATATAACTACGACCCCGAAACAAAGCGGCAGTCCACAGTATGGTGTTTTGAAGATGAGCCGACGCCAACAAAATGTCGCCGAACCCGAAGTACACAAAAACAAATGATTGCCTCATTTTTCTGCAAGACGGGACATATTGCTACGATAGTGCTAGAAGATCAAAGGACAGTCAACTCTGAATGGTATGTGACAGTTTGTGCCCCCAGAGTACTGTCAGCTTGGTGTGACAAGCGGCCGAAATCGGGAACTCAGCACCTGCTCTGGCACCATGACAACGCTGCCCCTCACACTTCTGCTAGAACACTTGACTATTTCAGCTCAAAAAACGTGACTATCTTGCCCCACCCGCCATATTCCCCCGACCTAGCCCCTTGCGATTTTTACTTATTTCCCAAAATTAAAGAAAAATTAAAAGGAAGGCGATTTGAGAACAAAGAAGATGCCCTGGCTGCGTATAATTATGAAATTTCTGAGGTATCTAAAGAAGAGTGGTCATCGGTATTTTCTAAGTGGTTTAGACGGATGGAAAAGTGTATACGTGTTCACGGTGACTACTTCGAAAAAATAGATAGCTGTAATAAAGAATAAAGTCGGTAACTTTTGAGTATCTAATTTCTTTTGGCATGACCCTCGTATTTACATTTTCTGATCGAATTTATAAAGTGGTGCCACAGTTTAGAGGTTTTTACAATTTGGAATGTAACAAGCCATCAACCAGTTCATAGCTGTCCATAAGAATTACTTACTAACCTCAGGGTGCCTAACCAAGGTGGCAATCGCTTGCGTTAAGACAACGAAACGCGTTGTGTCTATTACTCCTCCATATTAGTGCGACAGTCACAGTTGCGTTTCGTTCGCTATGAAGCGTAAGCGATTGGGATGTTGGCTACGCTCCCGGTAAACGGTAGATATATAGTATTAAACTTAACTCGGAGAATTCAATAAACAAACCGACAATACCATCTAAGACATACCCGCAGTCAAAGGGTTAACCCTTCCTTAATTAAATACGTTATATACGCCCCCCTTCGCTAAAAGGGTTTTATACTAGGGCTATTTCGGAGATAGCAGGGCAGTATTCCGTTGGCTTGCGGCGCCGGAGACGAACGGTTATACAAACTATTCCGTTTGTACAAAGAGATATTCGCCTTTGTACAAAATGATGTGTGGTTTTTCCTGTTTTGTTTCTTTTTGTACAATACAGTGTTTTTAGTACTACTAGCAGGCCAATTCGAACGTGCACTGACAGAAAACCGATATTTAAATAATATTGGAATCAAATCAGTCAGCTCATTCATTTCGCACAAGTAACTCTTAGTGCGAACGATACACCCGCGCGAATCACAGCTAACTAAGCGAATTGTAGGGCTTAAGAGAAAAGAATAGCTTTTTGGATTCTAACGATATAACAGCAATTTTTCTATGAAATTCCATTTCGGGAGAAAACGGTTTCCACTAACTAAATCTTAACAAATCGCTTTGATTTTGATGTCGATTGCTTTAGCATAATAAATTCTAGGTTTAGAGGTTTGCTTTTTTGACAAAAAAATATGTTTCGCAGATATTGAAAAAAAAAGGAAAACCTATAAATCTAGTTTTTCATTGTGCCAATAACATACTAAACATCATGAAGAATGGAAAATGTTTAGTAGTGGAAAAACGTTTTCTCCTTTTTAGGGTTCCGTAGCCAAATGGCATAAAACGGAACCCTTATAGTTTCGCCATGTCCGTCTGTCTGTCTGTCTGTCTGTCTGTCTGTCTGTCTGTCTGTCTGTCTGTCTGTCTGTCTGTCTGTCTGTCTGTCTGTCCGAGGCTTTGCTCCGTGGTCGTTAGTGCTAGAAAGCTGAAATTTGGCATGGATATATAAATCAATAAACCCGACAAAGTCGTACAAAAAAATCTAAAAATTTAATTTTTTTTAGGGTACCTCCCCTACACGTAAAGTGGGGGTGAATTTTTTTTTTCGCTTCAACCCTAGAGTGTGGGGTATCGTTGGAAAGGTCTTTCAAAACTAATAGGGGTTTTCAAAAAACATTTTTTGATAAAGTGAATATATTCGGAGATAATCGCTCCGAAAGAAAAAAAAAATGTGTCCCCCCCCTCTAACTTTTGAACCATAGGTCCAAAAAATATGAAAAAAATCGTGGAAGTAGAGCTTAAGAAAGACATTAAATGAAAACTATAGCGGACATGATCAGTTTAGCTGTTTTTGAGTTATCGCAAAAAGTTTTCCCTTCATAGTAAAAAGACTTACTTTAATTAGGTACTGATTATGCAAAGCCTATTTGTTTAACTAGGGTGAAAGGTACCGTTTCATCCCTTGGTTAACAATTTACTATACTTTAAGCTCCAGTTTAGCTTATTGTGACGGAAGAGTAACTACGGAACCCTACACTGAGCGTGGCCCGACATGCTCTTGGCCGGTTTTTATGGATGATCACGTACTATACTTCTCTCTTAACACACTTGTTCCTAGTCACTCTCGCGACATGTTTCGGAGCACCTAGGTCTCCTTTCTCAAGCATCAACAGTGCGAATAGCGTCCACAATGGCCGCGCTTCGCGAAGCAATAATTGCAGATTAGAGATAAAAAAAAATTGCCAGACTAGATTAAGGTTCTGTGGATCAGAGTTCCGCTGGTCACCTAAACTTTCGACTCAAGCTACACATCAGGAACATAACTAGGGTATGACACAACTTGTCACTTGCGCCCGTCCTAAACACGCCCTGTAGGCGGTCCCGACATGGACATATTTCACGCGGAACGGCCACGACTTACAGTAATGTCGCTATACGGTTTCAATGAGAATTGCTGCTTTCCTAAAGGTTATGTGTGAATCTGTTTCCTTACCAAATCCTCAGATTTTAAAAGCGACCCTGGTTTTGGGTACCCGTGGCTTTGGTTTGGATACCTAGAAGGAAATGATTGCTGCTACTGACGTAATGTCAATAGAGTCAGACCAAGCTAAGTTGGCAGCGATTTTGATAGCCCAGACGGTGCAAGTGTTAAGTAAACGTCATAATTTCATAGAAATTTGACTGTCAAAATTGCTGTCAACTTATCTTGGTCTGACTCTACGGGTATTATTAAAATATGGATAAGTGTGGCTTATGGGTAAGTGTGGCTGGCCACATTGGAGCCTGTTTACACTTTGAACTGTTTATTTTCATTTCATACAATTGCTATTTGTTTCTTGCTTTTAGCAGCAAATGTTTGAACACGCGATAAACACTATAATCAATGTATAAACAGGTCCCAATGTGTAGTATTGTGTAGAGACCAGCCTCACATCCCATAGGTTACCTACTCAGACTTATTCGAACTGACCTTATTTCCGAATTCAGGTAATAACGAGACATGCACTTGGTAATATTACAAATATTTTGGAAATGTGATAAACAATGTTTTGTAAGTAATTATTCCCAATTGTGAACTTTATATAGATAACTACTCAGTAAAATCGCACCCGATTTCAAAAAATATTATGTCTCCATTGTTACAACAAAGTAGAATCAGAAAAGATTTCACGCGTATATTTTATCGCAAAAACATAACAGGAAAGCATAAACATGTTTGCAATGCCATTTCATAGAGCAAACACAACAGTAGTTGTCTCAGTATTCACTCAAACAGAATATCAAATACAAGTATGCGGAAAATGTCAAAATTGGCGTTTTCACGAGTGAGGGGACAGGTGTCGCGACACGAAAATACCGACGCCTTACAAGTCATAAAAATAATACCGTATGAAGAATTTCTTTTATTTGAAATAAATATTATTGCGAAGTGAGAACGCGATAACGGCGGCGCGATGGTGAATTTGAAATTGGAATTCTTGGAGAGATTATTTTAGCGAGTAGGTAGCAATTGTTTTTCTTGATTCAATGTGAAAACAAATTACAAAAATTATGCATACTTTAAGTGAACTCTAGGTAATTTTGTCGCAATTTAGTATGGCAGATAGTTGACGTCGATAATACTACCCATCAATTTCATCACACCTATTTTTAAGTAGGCAAAGCTAGTACTAAAAATGCAACATCAAAGGTATTTATTTAAAATTATCGTTACTAATATTAACGACTAGTAGGGGTAAGATGGTCGGCTCTTTATCATTTGTCACCATGCCTGTCACGTTCTAACAAGTATGTAGCGCGAAAGTGACGGGCATAGTGACAAGTGATAAAAATGGAACCGTGATGCCACCGCTGTAGGACTAAGATGGTCGGTGTTTTATCTTCTGTCATGCCTGTCACGTTCTAACAAGTGATAAAAATGCGACCATGATACCGCCGCTGTATGTAGCAGTTTTGTACCAACCTGAACCTATAAACTGTAAAGGACAAAAACTCAATTGTACCGTTTCCACTGCGTTACAATGTTTACTAGTAATTTCTCGAATCACGATAAGCTTGTTAGCCTACATTAATGTCCCATTACAGTTTTTATAGTGCTAGAATACCTATCATAACCAACACTGCCTTATTTGGCACGGTTCTTAGAATCTTTACAGCTGATAGCCGTTGTCAGGAGAATATGAAAGGTATACATCGTTATCGTTAGCACGGGAGTCTTCGGGTGTAAAAGGATCGTATTCTGTACTATATGCGGCCTTTTAATTTATTTTATGTAAGTGACGAGTGTTAGTTTTTTTTATACGACAACTGTGCGTATTAACTATCCTTCTAAAATGATAGTAGCGCCTATGCAAGTGTTTAGAATTTTTATAGGGAAGTAATAATAATTTCTTTCTTTATTTGTGAGATACCAAGGGTTTCTAGAAATGAAATACAATTCGCCTGTCCGTAAATTGTGAGACTACGTTAGGCATTTTGAGGTATGATTCTACAATTCCCGACACACAAACCTAAGATTTTCTAGAACACTAGAAGTTTATTCATAAATAACATAACATCAAACTTACCAAAGGCAGTTTTAAAACCGAAAACCCACCAACGCTGTCATATCGGACTAGTACGTCAAACCTGACAGCTTTATGGGATATCCATGCAAATGAGGTTGTATGGCTGAGACCCATACGTCAGGGGTGATGTAAGCGACAATTTTGGGGCATGCAGGCCGGTGACATGTCGATGGGGCTTTTCGTTTGATTAATTTCAGTTTGTATATTGAGTCCCCGCTTCGATATCCCTCCCCACAGTAGTGTCTTTTGAACGTTGGTGGCTAGTCAGCGCTATGTAAAATGGCGTCGCTGCGCAGTTCCGCCAACGTTGCGTCGAGCAGCAGCCATAGAGTTGACTAGACACCTACGCTCGGGACACGCCAGTGTGGAGTGGCTCTAAAAGCAGGTTGGTACTTATAATCAGTAGACCAACATATTTCTCAACCAAGGGACATCTCTCATTGTCAATTAGTTTTAATAGAGAACTGTCTCTACCACTGCAGCTTAACCAACAGAAGGCTTACCGCGAACCACGTTCGACGTGTTGCCTCTTTGTCGCACTTGTAAATTCGTACGTAAGTGTGACAGGCAGGCAACACATCGAACGTGGTTCGCGACAGGCCCTCTGCTTGTTTGTTAATAATATAGGTGATTGTTGGTCTTTCTAGGATTTGCTGATTTCCAATTCAATAGCACAGTATACATCGGTCAGAATGTAGTTACCTACTTAAAGAGCAGTCGTTGAGCAACTATAGACTTTGACCACGCATCCAACAAATTTTCATCGACTTGGCGGTGTCAACGCATACATATCCCATAAAAGCGCCATACTTGGCGTATTTAAGTTTTCATAATAAGTGCTAACATGAAAACAACATGGTTTAGCTATACTACGAACATTCTTTTAAGATTTATTGACAGATATACTCAACATCATCAGTGGCTCTAAGAGAATTTGACTTTTTGCTTTTCTAAAGAAAAATATTCTTACAGCGTATTGGAAAACATTGTAACCTAATTGACGGTTAATTCTTCCAGTAAAAGTATCCACTTGTCGGTTCCCACGGGACGGACGGACAAATATTTGCAAACGCCGAGTGGGATCGATTGCACCCATTGTACTGGACGGACACAGCTGTATGAGTAACTATTATTTATTTTATAAATCTCACACAGTCCACTGGACCTGATTAAGCGTGAGTTTGAGCCCAGATTTGAGCATCACTATATATATTGACTAATTTAAATCTTGACAACCTAATAGAGCTAAGACCGACAGAACGGTCGTATGCAATTTTTATTAGCCGTGAGAAGAGTTATACTATACTATATTGACGCAGCCAATGATGATCCGTATGACAGTTCCTCGAATTCGCTTTTGGACAGACTTAATTAAGGAAATAAGTAAAAATAATGAATAAATATGAAGTCACCGTATTTTTAAATATGTTAAAGTAGGTACCAAAAAAAGTCAAGAAACATTTGACATTGACGGTTACTCCATTCAAAAACGAACTGTCATAGGAAACATCATTGGCCGTATCAAGTATAGTCTTTTTTTCTAGTTGTCTTTGTCGTAGGTAGAGTCAGCAAATAAAAGAAAAGCTTCAGGTCGTGTCATACCAGAAGGTTAAGGAGTTGGCGGACGAGTTGGAGATTGCTCCACCGACAAGAGTACAGCTCTTAAATATAAAGAAGAAGAAAGTCAGCATCAATAGTAGCAGATGAAACAACGCACTATTTAAAGTATCTGCCGCCCCGAAATATCTTTCCAAATAGGAACATATTATGTATCTTTAAATTTCGCGTTCATCTATCTCAGTCATCAGACTACTGTTCTACATATATGAACTGTACCTATCCCTTTGTGTTAAGTTATTATAGAATTACATTGATAACTTTTGATTTTTGATGCTAACTTTACATAGTTTCCATTTTACAAGCTTTTATTTAACTTCTCCTGTTATTGTATGTGGGTCTAATCTGGGAAGCTAAATTTGACCCACTACCCGATTTCCGATTGACCTGAAATTGACAGTGCAATTTTATGATGCCATGATGATGGAGACAGGAGGTGGCCGAAATAACGCAAACTATTTGTTTGGGGTTGTTAGAATTGTACCAAAAATGATTTTTTTTGCCAAAAAAATATTTCACATTGATTGTCCGCCAACTTGTCCAAAACGGTACTCAAGGTCCGTTCCGTACCCAACAATAAACGTTTTCCGTCTTTTCGAGGCTAATAACATAATTTTTTGTACGTATAGTCTGTCAAGCCATTTCCATGGCAGGCAAGTCTAAAAATGTAGGCGCGAAGGATTGTCGCCCCATAGAAAATTTGAAATTCGCGCCTTTTTGTCTTGGGTTTCTTGCCTGCCAAATAAAGAATTTATTATTATTATTATTATTTGTATCTCCGTTACAAACTCTCGGGTTTTTAAGCCCGGTCATTTATAAGGCGTGCGTGGGGATATAGATCCAACACGTAGAGGCCATTTGGAGAGCTTTGATGTCTTGTAGAACGCCTGCTGGAACCCATTCATCGGTACATAAATAGATACCCATAAACCGGTTTCAACAGGCATTAGAGGCTATTGCTATTGGTTTGAATTTGGATGGACAATAAAACTGGGCTATTGCTCAGAGTTCCGGACACCTGCCATAACATTGTGATATACAGTGTTATCGAGGCGGGCGGTGACTCGCCACTCGCTAGATGGGCACCTGATGCGCCATCGTAAAGACGGCCAGGCGCAACACCGGCGTGAGTGGCTCAGGGGTGTCGAGAGGTGTGCTGCGCTTTCTCCGAAGTTACTTTAAGTTTAGTTATTATTATTATTATTATTTTCTACTGACTGACAGACTTGTTTGACCGGCTATATTAGGAAACTTTTTAGGTTAGATAGTTAGGGGGCGTCCATTAATCGCGTCATATTGTATAGGGGGGGGGGAGGGGGTCAGCAAAAAATCACCAATGATCACCACAGGGGACGGGGGGGTATGGACACGTATCACGTGTATTTTTTTTTCATCTGTGCTATACTGTATTATAGTCAATAATAATCCTTCACGTGTACTTAGGTTCATTTGTTAGAAAACTATTCTTTAGTTATCGAAAAAATACACGTCATATTGGATGGGGGGGGGGGTCCTGAAAATATCACCAAAGATCACCATGGGGGAGGGGGGGGGTCTAAAACAAGCCAAAAACGTATGACGCGATTAATGGACGCCCCCTTATTGCCTTTTAAAATATACCGGAGTCAGCCAGGAATGAAGATTAAATATTATAGGTAACGCTAACACCGATGATCCAATAAGTTCATCTATTCTTAAACTTATGCCTTTTTTGTGCTAGCGACACGCACATGAAATCGAACACACATCTAAACCAAAAACAATGGCAACACTGCTAATCCATTTACCGTATTTGCTCGGCCCCCGACAAAGTGTCAAACGATACTTATGCTATTTCGCCGGGCTGTTTGCGCGCAAATATTTGAGTTTTGCACTTGGCACTGTTTGATCCGGTCTGATTTCCCGTTAATCAATGGAACTGGAGTGGCCATGTGTAAGTGCTTTTATCGCAGGGTTATTTAAACATGTCCGAGGGCTATTTTTTAAGTTCGACATTTTGTTTCCTCATAGATATTGAATTGTTCCTAAAGGGTACAAACATGTTGCAGTCAGGCAGACTATACACGGATCTCTTTAAGTCAGGTTAGGGACCAATTTATTTGTAATATGACTAAAGTTTGTGTGTATTTCGAATACTTAATGATTGAAAAACGTCGATAGCGCGTTGTGAAATATGAAAATAATAAAACATGAAAATTTGTTCGTCGGCTTGGTGATTGGACTCATTGTTTGTAACGATGACAGAAATAGCACCACGCGTTAATGAACTAACTATTAAGCTAGTTATAGCCCTTCAAATATACAAATAGGTAGATATAGTTAGTTATAAGGCAGTGTGAACAATTAGGAAAGTAGGTAGTTAATGTGGGGTAGTGGCGTGTCGGGCGACGGTCGACACCTGAAGTTAGTAAGAGTGTCGAAATGGCAGTATATTACCAATGCCGAGCCAGAGACGAATCAGGGGTTCTAGAACACAAGTTTCTTGTATAAATAAAATTTTCGACATTAGCTTTTATCACTGAATGTACTTTTTTTTGAACAGGCAATTACCACTCGTCAAAACAAGTCGAAGAAAGAAACCCGAACACAACTAGGTTGCATTGTTGTATCTCAGAGGTCCTATGGCCACTTCTTATGTTCACCATCAGATCAGATTGATGGTACCATTATATTGCATTGTCACTCCAATTATATTCATATATAGGTATGTGAAGTTTCTGCTCAACTGATTAATGGGAAGTGGGTCTAATTTAGCTTGCAAGATTTGACCCGAGCATACATATATTATTACAAGCAAACATTTCAAGTTAAATAAAAGCTTGTAAAATAATGGGAGAGTTTTCATAGAAACTTGACATTAATGACAACATTTTCTCACTTATTCATTGCAAATTACATGCAGAGATAGCTTGGTTTGGTTTGATGGTGGTGGTGGAACGTTAATAAAAAATACTTAACACGACGCTAGTCGCTCTAATGTCGAATTCGTCGATTTCTAACGAATAAAAACGGTAAAAAATTACGCACAGACCAAGCACTAGCAGCTAACATAGCCATCTTGGATAATTCCAAATTCGAAATCCGGCACCCTCGCGTGCGAGGCACGCGTGTCGCACCGGCCCTAACTGCCGCCATTTTGGCCAGAAAATTGGAAAAACAACACTCCAAGTATAACCTCCAAATGTATGCAAACGAGCGGCGTGCTCGCACCAGTTCCGGAGAATGCCAACGACGCGAACGTTATGGACTAATACAATGTGAACAATACATTGACTACTGTAAAATCACCAGACTATAGTCCAATACAGCAACTTTGTTCCATATGTTTTAATTTTAAAGGTAATTAAGTACCAATACCAAAGTTCTTTATGGTTTTGTCTAAGTTTTTTCTTCCATTTATAGACATATTTTCCCGTAGAACTACAAAATCCATATAAAAGACATCTGACCGAATATACATATTTAAGTTAATTCTGATCCAGAATAGTTTTGGACTATAGTAGTTGATATTACGGTACCTGCCTATGATGGATATACAAGGTGGAACATTTCTAGAGAACGATCTGAAAGGATAGTGTTATCTAAGTGATCTCCAATCGAGTTATTATAATCGTAAAGCTGGATTGTAAAGTAAAACAAAACCATTAAATTGAAATATTTTTCATTTTAAATTGACATTCATCGGATCTACTTGCTAGGGTTGAAACATACAGATTTTTCACTAATGTTTAACAAACGTATCTCAAAAACGGTTAGAAAAATTTACGTGATTAATAAGTGAAAAATAAAGTACCGTAGCCTAAAAAATTCGCCGTGTTGATAAAAGTACCTCATTCTGTTCCACCCGATATAAACTGAAATATTTGTACAAAAGAAAAAGTTACCAAGCCCTCCAGCCCTCCAGTGACCGTAACATAATACAAATCAAAATATTTTATAACATTTAAGTTTGCTGGACCATTTTTTTTTCCTGAATTAAAAGTTGTCAGCCTGGCAAGGATGGACAAATTACCTCAAACCTTAAAGCCGTTTCTTAAAATGTGATTACGGGAAGCCAGCTTCTACTCTTAAACTTGAGTAAGTTGAAACAAACGCCTGTAGGGTGAAAATTACGAAATTCAGTTACCTATAGATTTGTTTTTAAAGAATTTATTTTATGATTTTATAAACTAGAACAAAGCCAAATTCATAATGCTACATACAAAAATGAATTTTAACGCCATTTTTCTCAAATAATCATGGCAAGCCGACAACGCACGTTTGATTTTTTATGTCTACGCTCCTAGTTAGGAACCATTCAAAAATGGAACAAGAAAATTCGAAATCGGAATGAAACGGAACGCGCCCAATAACGATCTCACTTTATGGTTTACGTCAGAAAAGTTCGGGGTTTGATATGTCTATTAAATCCTTCGGTATTTTTGCCTTCTCGGAAACTATTTTGATGGCGATATAAACTTAGTTAATATAATGGCTATTTGTTTTACGACACGATGATTATCTTATTTGCCAGAAAGATGATGATTAATTGCAATTTATTTCTTAACTATACGAGGAAAATAATTAAGTAAATTATTGATGAGATATTTTATGAAGCAAAGTTTAAAAATTTAAAACGAAAAAAATACACGCATTTATGGACTTCCCGTTTTCACGCGTAAAAACTTTTCCACTCAAAACGTAAATAAAGTAAACTTGAGCCACTTGAGACGTTTTATTTTTCCCTAAGAGTCTATAAACCCGTCACTGGGAACTTACTTCCCACCGAGCTCGCAACTCAGCTGAAACTGCCGGCGTGTGACAATAAAAATGGTCCGATACAAGTGGCGCTAGGAGGAACGCATCGGGATGGCTTGAAAACACGCATCTACGAAATAAACCAGCTTATTCCGACCCCTGATTACCATAACGCTCCTTCGCAGTTCTTAGCAGTACGGAGCTCAGCGTTAAAATGGTTAATGATGTATATGGAAGGGGGGCAAATCACCTATTATTAAGCAGGGGTGCCAAACTAATGGTTTCACGTGTTATTTCTTTTTATGTGTTCCGTTCTACGCTAGGTAAGTGTTAGAAGCTATGTAGGTCATGTGAATTGGTTTTTGACGGCGGTTTTTATCAGAGATGTTTATGATTAGGTGTTTGGTCCTATTTAGTAAGTACGTAAGCGTGACCAGAATTTTGACGATTTATTGACCTTGTTACACCTAGTTAGTAGCCCTTTTAGTCTAGGGTATGAATGTTTGAGATTGTAAAATGTGAAAGAGAAATAAATTAGTATTCAAAACCTATAGGTATGTTCTTTCTTTTTTATATTATAATCTTAGTTCGCACTCAAAAGTATCTGAACTTGAGCGCATAGCCACCATGCCAATCGTTTACGCTTCGTAGCGAACGAAACGCAATTGTCGCTGTCGCACTAATATGGAAGAGTGATATAGAGACACAAAGCGTTTTCGTTGTCGTAGAGCGCAAGAGATTGTCATCTTGGCAAGGCACGGTTCAGTACTTAGAGATATATCTTATTTGTTAAGGTTTTAGAGAATGGTAGATATTTTTGACGCGTAGTTTCGATCCGTTACTTCTGATGCTGACTGTTCGTCAGGTGATACTAGGGTCAATTGATACTCTGTACTTAAACAATATACTTGGCTCATAAGAACCAGTTATAGCAACAATTATTATTAAGACGCGAATTCTTTAGTTTTTGCTGCGATTTAAGAGCTTTCTCACACCGTCCGATCCGACATCAGATGTCGAATGATCCATTGCAGCTGCTCGAGAATCTCCTATCTCATTGAGCCCTTCTTTTTTGTTTTAAGGGTTATCTTTTGAAGAATAAATATTTAAGCAATGAATAAATAAAATATAAAAGGCGCTTTTTACATTTGTACTTATTTTTGGTAGTATTCGACAAGCGCTGGTAGGCTTGCGGTAAGAGCGTGTGTATTGCAATCCCGAGGTCGCGGGTTCAAACCCGGGGTCGTACCAATGAGTTTTTCGGAACTTATATATGAAATATTATTTGATCTTTATCAGTCACTTTTCGGTGAAGGAAACCATAGAAGGAAGGAAGGCAGGAAACCGGACTAATCCCAGTAAGGCCTAGTAACCCTCTGGGTTGGAAGGTCAGATGTCAGTCGCTTTCGTAAAAACTAGTGCCTACGCCAATTCTAGGGATTAGTTGCCAAGCGAACCCCAGGCTCCCATGCCCCGTGGCAAAAATGCCGGGACAACGCGAGGAAGATGATTTGGTCGTATCCGACATCGCTCTTATTGCAACTTTTTTTATCAACATAAAAAAATGTAACAAGTCAAGCAGAAAACCCGTTAGGCCTTTTTTTACAGTTTAGGCGCCTCAGTAAAAGTATAAAGCAAGCAGTCAAGTACGTAAAAAGGATTAAGTTTACCCAACTTGGGATAGAACCTTTGCCGACAAAAGCCTCATTGTCTGGTGCTTGTTATCAGTTTTTGTGTTAAAGGATTGGGCTTTTGCGAGCTTCTGGCTTTTTGCAATTAGGATTAATAAAAAAAAGTTGGCAGCCGTGTATTGCGCAGGTAGGGTTTGCAATCCGGATTCAAAATGGATGAAAGTATTCGGATCTAGATCCAGATCCACGGATCTTCTTATACACTTCAGATCCGTCGAGCAACCCTGCAGCAAAGCTGCCTGCTGCTGTGCAGGTGATAGCAAAACGTACAGACACAGATAACTAATGGCTCTGTGGGCTGTAGACCTCGCGAATGGGTCCGCCATTGAGAAAAAAATTCAATCAACAAAAAAAACTATATCATTGTCCAATGTATGCGAATCAAATTTTACGAGAATCGGTGGAGAAATGCGACGAGAAAGAATTTTTGCCTAAGCGGAAATGGAGACCTTCGCTTTCGCTTGGTCAATAAACCAGCCTTCGGCTGCTAGTAACTATAATTTCCTTGATAAAAACTATCCTCACCAAATTACATTGAAATCGGTTCACCTGTTTTTTTTATACCACGACGGTGGCAAACAAGCATACGGCCTGCCTGATGGTAAGCAGTCCCCGTAGCCTAGGGACGCCTGCAACACCAAGTATGTAAGTTTAACTATGAAGAGGAAACAGACAGAGTTCCTTTCGCATTTATGATATTAGAGGGATGTTAAATAAAATTTTGCCTACAACTGGGATCCAAGAAAAAAATATATTAAGTCTGTTGCTACGCATAGAATCCTACCGAATCGTTTCTGAAATACGAGCTTCGTTTAAAAATCATTTCTTATTTTCAGATTGGCAACCGACAATTCCAAGGTCTTCTGCAGGCGTATGGTTATATCCACGTGATAAAATATATGTTACTATTTACATCCTCCTCCCTTTCCTTCCCTCTCTTCTCTCTCTTGTGTCCTCTCATCTACTCAAAGGTTAACTGGAAGAGATCCCTCAAAGGGATAAGTTAACATAAGTACTTCTTACTAATTGTATGCTACTTTTAATATGTAATTTTGTACTATAAAGAGTTTACTACTACTACAACAACCACGTGAAGAGTTGAATAACTGTCATTTTCTCGCTGCCACGTAGACAAAGACTACCAAGTAAGTCACCAGCGGCGGCATCAGCGTTCCATTTTTATCACTTGTCACTATGCCCGTCACTTTCGCACTTACATACTTGTTAGAACGGGACAGGTATGGTGACAAATGATAAAGAGCCGACCATCTTAGCCCTACTATTGTATGTAGCTGTGACGTGTTCGAACAGCAGCCAACCCTGGTACTGCTGAGATTCTCTATCAAGGAGTTAACATACAGATTGAAGAGTCGAGGAGATGTCAAACCACCCTGCCCCACTCCACACTTCAATCTGTACTCCTCCGATAATGCATCTGCCCATCTTACGACATTCACCTGGTTCTTGTACCAATAATCAAAAATACCGATCACTCTGTTCCATAATGTCCAATATTTATTTATTTATTTGTTTGTGATTTGTATGACACCATAAATTTTATAAAGATATGCGGCTTGAGAATCAAAAGTATATTGAGACATACTTATACTTGAGACAAAAACAAATATAATATTCAGATGTTGCACAAATGAACTAGAAATATAAATAATTTATTCAGGCATTATAGGAAGAACTTGGCCGAGGACCGCGAAAACTAGCGTCTACTCCACCGACAAGAACCATGCTCTTAAATGAAGAGAGAGGAATATGGACATACAGGTAGCTAATAAAAGTATAATAAGATAGTGAACTGGCAGTGATAGCAAATGCCTTTCGGGCCCTTTAAGGTCCCTCACGACGAGATAGGGTCACTATGTCACAGAGCTCTACTGACAAGCTAGACTGGACATCATTTCTTAATATCGAAATCTCAAAACTCCAGACACCCTCCAGCAAATCAGAATCCAATGCCCAATGAACGACAAGGGCCCTATTCTCTCCCGTGAACCGCACCATTCCATAATTACCCCTTCGGAGACACTTACGAGATTTTATCACCCCACCGACCCTGCCCGCTCCGATGGCTTCAAAAGGACATCTTTTGATCAATAACTGTATATAAATTACGAAGCATATGCCCTTTCTTGCTCGGGTAAACGCACCGGTTGAGTTGCTTTGTATCGCTTGTACCTAGCCGACCGTTGACGCGACCGAATTTGTGTCTTCGCAAATTTTAACTCAAATATACGTGCCAATTCGAACGTACCACTGACAGAATATTTGAATCATGTTATTTAGTTATCGTGCATTTCGCTAGTATTTGTCTGGGGGCCTACCACAAAAACCGAAATGCAAACATGATGCCAATATGACCAATATCATTCTAATGTGAGTGTACATTCGAATTGGCCTCTAATACCAAAGCAAGCTGAGTACCTTGTCTTTGTTTTTCACAAAACATCTTGAATTTATTTATTAACTTTGGTTACTTCATGAAACATGAAATTTTTAGTTTCAAGTGTCAGTTATTAAGTTGATGAAATAAGCGCCAGAGAAAGGTAATGTTAGTACAAACGCACTCACATATATCGGAGCAGACGAGGTGCTCAAAAATATTTGAACACACACTCTAGGGCCTTAACAATAGAGGCGTGTTCAGATATTTGCGAGCACGTTGGCCGCTCCGCTACATCTGATGGCGGCTGTATCTATAGTCTGGAAATAAACCTTTCCGAAACTGCGCAAACTTCCCCAACTACGAGTATCTAAGGCTTTCACATCTATAGTATATTTTTATAGACGTCCAGAAACAGCAATATTAGGAATATTTGTATATGTGCGGCGACTTGAAGTTTTGAGCGTAGGTTCTTTTTCAGATGCTATGTGTGTATATTACAATGTTTCCAGATGTATGTATAAATAAAATTTGCATGCCAAATACTGGTGAATTATGTTGAACCAAATTATGTCCACCATACTTTTACAATGTACCATAATTCTAGCAAATAAAAAACTATGACTAAGGACGCGTAGCTTAAAATGGTTTAAAAAAGTAAAAACTATTTTTTTTTATTCTACCTGCTTTTACTCATGATAATTTATCAAAATAGTATTATTTATAATTCGTATATAAATATAGTCCGCTCCGTGTCCGACAACTTTAACTTTACAAATTCCCGTGATGAGCACATATATGGCTCACAAAACCGAACTTTGTCTTAAATATCCGTAATAATTTGTAAAAACATTTCGTAATGCGTAGTTGCCAAATATCGGAGTAAATAGAAAATAATTTGAAGCCCCTGAAAAAAGTTTAGAAACAGCCTATTACGGGTTAAAGATGTTGTTTGTTAAGTGATATTTTACGGAAAGTTCGACTGAAGTTTGTTTTTTGTTTTCGCTTATTGCGAATTTTGAAATACTTCGATCAGCTTTACGTCATAGTAAAACTGTTAGTACTTCGAATACTACCTTGTATTTTTACAAGCTTATATTTAACTTGCCCTGTTAGTATGTAGTACAGTCACGTGTGATATTTTCAGACGGTCACGTATGTATGTTTGTATGGGTCAAATCTTGGAAGCTAAATTTGACCCATTTCCCGATTTTCGATTGACCTGAAATTTTGCATACAAATGTAATTCGGGTGACGATGCAATATTATGTTACCATCGGGCTGATCTGATGATGGAGACAGGAGATGATCATGGGAAATCTGTGATAAAAAAGGATACTACTTATAGGTAATTTCAAAATTTCAGCTGTCATTAGGTACATGCATTTGTTGATGTGTGCATGAGTTCAACTCTAGTGCCCGTCTATAACTATAGTTCAAGGGGCCTACCGCAAAAACCGATATTCGCCAATTGCGGGGATCTTTCTCTTTTACTCCAATGCAGTCGTAATTAGAGTCACAGAGAAAGGTGCCCGTAATTTGCGAACTTCGACTTTCACGGTTATAGCAGCCCAACCCAACACACAAACACAAGAAGTTTTTGCCGCAGCTGTATTCTGATGAACAATAGCTCTGTAGGAATTGTTCGGAATCAGGCCTCGGATTAGCCCTTCACAATTAAAGCTCTCGCCGTCTCTGGCGTTTACAATGTATGCTTACAACGCTTACTAGATTCTTGAAGTCGAAATGCTTGAAAAATCAAGCGGCGGAGAGACAGACATGTAAAGACGGCGCGTAAAACCTGTTTTAGACTGTTAAAAAAAAGTGGGCCCTCTAATATTAATTTTGCCTTAGCTCAAAGAGCATTGAGATTTCCTGAATTAAGGTAAGGTGGGGTAAGAAGAACATAGTTTATTTTGCTCGGGGCAAGACATTCAGTATAAGGATTCTATACAATTGTTTGTCTTCTCCCGGTAATAGTTTTACTTACCCCGCCCAACCTTACGTGTGACAATTTTTTCTCTTGCGGGCGAATTATGTAATACTCATGGTTCCGCTTGCAGAATTTAGATCGGAAGGAAGAATCCTGCTATTAAATGGAAATGGCAATACCTATCTACATTGCTTTCTTAATCTAGCGTTCAGGTAGCTCCTTCTCTTGTAGGACTGCAACCAGAACGGTAAGAACCTGCATAAAGCCGATAAGAAAATATAACCATGTGTATTGTGTATACTGGAATGTGCTGTCGTTATATCTGAACAGATTTAACTAACTAATATATAACCCTATTGCAACGAAACACATAAAATGTTTAGTCAAGTTTGTTGCTGTACAGTAAGTCTCAGGATCATTCCAGAAGAGGAGTACGCGACGCAATTTTTTTAACACTTCTGATAAAGCTAAGAAGCCGATATTTGGCATAACGTTTGATAATTTTGCTTTAAATTCAACTGTATATAATACAGATTTCTGTAGGTTCTTAAGGTAGCTGTCATACGCTTTACGTCCCTTTTTTGACAGTGTGGGAATGATTTTACCCTCGGGTCTGACGTGGGCCCATTTGATGGGTATGTGGCTCTCACCAACCGACTCTGTCCACTGAGAAAGAGCATACCCATGAAATCCACACCGGTATTTCCCACAATGTGTCGTTGTGGAAGCGTCCTAGGCAGTAGGGTAGGCCTAGGTGGAAACCTAGGCCCACAAAACCCGGGCTTAGGGGCCCAGGCAACCTAGCAATGGTTTTGAGATAGAGCAGGAAGTCTCCCTAAATTCTAAGTGCCATACCAAGTGCCTAGGTCTCTAAATCCGGGCTTGGTCCTGGCATCGAGAACATTATCCACGACAACGCGTCACGTCCCTGACAAAGTAGACCTTTTTATGGAATGCCGATTAGCATGTCTCGGACTCGGAGGCAGCGTAAGCCCACCGCATTCAGAAGGCCCCCAACTCAAGATGTTTTGGTAAACCGTCCGATTAGTGCTGGTTCGCCTCCCTTCAATGGGATTTCATGCTTGTCCGTACCTCTTTATTCGTAATTGATACTAAACATTTTGATGTCTTTATAATTGGGACCCATATTCCTCGAACAGAAAAAGTTTAGAAAAGTTTTTTTGAGTTGAAGTGGAGTTGAAATGAATTTAATGTCCTTGAACTGTTCGCAAACGATTTTTATTATGTATAGAAGTTTTAAATTCCACTTCGTGTAAGGCTTCTAAGCTAACTTAATTTTCGCTGACTTAGTAGTGAGAAACGCCACGTGTACGTCATGTTTTCATATGAATTTGATGTTTATGGTGCATAACCTAACCTAACCAAAAATCAAATTAAAAATCAAATCAATTAACTATATGACTTGGCTGGTTGTTCTTCAGCCAACTAATTAGCTGGCTAATTTAACCAGTTGACTGCGATATATATGCATTATCTCATCTTATTGCAATGGATTAAGGCGAAGCAATGTATACATACTTATGAACTCGACTGCACCTCTCCTTCCTTCGAATAAAACAAAAGAAATCCAGCAAACAAGGCAAAAATATACACGAGTTAAGATATAAGCAACGTAGTTTCACCACAATACAGTATAAACAAAGGCACACGTAAAATTTACAGCCGCATAAAGACGAGGCCACACCGCCGCTAATAAACGCGAGTCCACACCGGCGACAATAAACGCTTTGGCGACAGACACGCCGATCCGCCATTAACACGTCCATAAACTCCTGCGCCGCTGTAAATACTAAGCCGGGTCTATACGCACCAGATAGGGTCTGGCTAGATACCTATAGTTTGGAAAAGTTCACTATCATTTTCCTTTTCTTACTAGTAAAAGATGGACGAGTACCTATAGATTTTTTATTCTACTGTTGACATTAACAAATCAAAATGATGCTGTATCATATCATGCATGAAAAACGCGGCTAATATATACGGAAACAGCAACCGGCGACGTGCAGATCTCATTCAAGGTGGTCTGGCGCGAATCACTTATTTTATATAGTTTTCTTTTTGACGATTGGACAGCATCTACACCTCCAAATCTAGTGTTAGTAAAATATTTTAGTATTTTCCTCCCTGACATTGGGAACTTTTGTCCAAATCTAGTGAATGTAAATAATAATAATCATAGAGACCTCTCTGTTGTTTTTTGTACCTAATACTTGATTCATTTTTTAAGATTATTATCATGTAATGTAATAATGTTAACCCAGATATTGGCTGGATTTTTCACGCGACTATATGAATAGATGTAAATGTTCTACTGACTTAGACCCTCTAGAAGTATTTGCATTTTTTTAGTTAATAAGTCGTAGCACTTTGTTAGGGATGAGGTTGGTATCGACCCGGTAATTAAACTCTAAACCACAGATTGATTTGGGATTGTCCGCTTTTTATAGTTTCTGCATTGAACCCTAATTAGATGCCGATTTTATGCGCGTTATAAAATTAAACTAAAAAGGTTGATTTATACTTGTGGATTATCAACTTCGTTTTCTGTTTAAATACTTACATCATTTTTATTTTCTTGAAATACATTTTGACAGAAACACAGGCAGATAACGTATAATGAAAAGGTCAGCTAAAAACATAACGACTTATGTAGTTTAATAAGTACATAATAGTATATCTAAGGTTCGGCCCTAGTCGTCTTTACTAATCTTAATAAAAATAATAAAGCGAATTGTGTTTTGTAACACTTTCTTCGCCGACCCCCGAATTGTAATAGTAGTTTATATGACTGTTACGTAATGAAATGCATTAAAATAGGAGTGTGAATTTATGGAACGAATGTAATGAGTTTCATAAACGGATCACACTAGTATTTTAATGCCTATAATTATGTACAGTTAGTACATACACTACTATATCTACATCTATATCATAAGCTTGAACAAAACAAAGTAATTTCTAATAAGAGATGTTCTAAATTTGAGTGTAATTAATATCGGCTATCAATATACGTAAAGTAAATTACGATTCAACCACAGATAAAGGTTTTTTTTAATATAGGCCATTAGCTTATCGCTTCTGAACATAATGTAGGGAAGTTATACATTGTAAGTACCTACTAACATAACGCAGACAAAAACAAAACAGTCCGAAGGTTACGCAACTCGACGTACTAATAGAGCTCAAGTCACATCAATTATTCGAAATGCTTGATTAAGTAATCAAAACTAATACTTTAATCGTTAGATACAGCTATTCATCGCCACTAGGGTCTTTATCGTTATCACAAATTGTCACGGTACGTCTGTTATTAATAGTCGACAATCGTATAAAAAAAATCTATCATGGGTATTCGTATTACACGTAACTTTGTTCTGCTTTTTAATCATGCATTTTGATGACAATATGATACGATATTAGTTTTCACCTCACTTTAGAATTTAGTATGGGTCGGGTTGAATGTCAAAGCTACTGCATTTACAGTGCGACATAAAATAATAGAAAATAAAAGGGTCACCAGTTTCTTCGTAACTGTCACATTTTTGACGTAAAATGATGAAACATGGCAACAATTTCGTATGAAAATTTGTTCCATTTTATTTAATTTTCTCTTTTTTGTCGCACTGTACAATTTTACAACTCTAAATTGGCAACACCGGTGAAAAGGCTTCTCAGCATTGGTCAAGCAAGTGTCAATCGCATTAATGTAGCCAGTCTATACCTGTAAACCTGTGTATTTGTAATATTACAAAATAGGGCCCTGAAGCTGTAGAAAAAATATAATTATTGTATCATAGATAGTCTGGCAAACCAAATTTGTCAGTAAATAAGAACAAATAAATCTATACTCATCCCATTCTTTTGAGAGCTAGTACGAGCGTAAGACAAAGACAGTATGATTCTCTTTGTCTATATTTGAAATAACATTCCGTAGCCAAACTATACATAAAAGATTCAGTGGAAACGCTAATATGATCTACGTAGGCAAAGTACGATTTTTGCAAACGATTACCTAAAATTGAATATCGTCTCTTTAGGACTGCTTATTGTACGAATAGCATTATAGCATCAAATGCAGTAATTAAACTGGCGTAGTCAACAAACATCTGCGACTACCACATCATAGTAAACGCTATCGGAGGACATAAAAATTAATAACCCGCTGAATTTTAAACAAAAACGCATCGCCATGTACCAAGTCAGCTGTTGTCAAAATTCTACGCATACCTCGCGGCGACGTCGTTATTTCAATTACCCCTCGTCAAAGACAAAAGACCTGACACGAAAGAAATAAAAAAAGAAACAAACGCGCATCGGAAAAAAGTAAAAAACAATCGTCTTATCTATGATTGGATCGCGGTTGTGTAAATGCGCTCAAGTGTATTATGTTTAAAGGGCCGCTTTCCTCAGTAGCGTTTTTGAAATCGAAGCTGGGCTTTGCGTTTTTTTTCATTATAGCCAATCGACATGGGTCCTCGGGTGGGCCGCGGACTTCTAATTAAGGTTTTGGACTTTAATTACGGGCGTACGTGCTCGAAATTTTTGTTTTGACTTCATATTCACTTGGAGAACGTTCAAGGAGATCGGTTTCGTAAACGTGATATCATTTGTTCAGCTTGAGAAAGGACTCCCGAAAGGTCCGCATCAATAATCAATAATATACATATCAGGACATTGTCGTGACATTCAAATGATTTTTTTACTGTATTTGAACCCTAAACATACTATAAATTTAAACACATACAAAAAAAAACAGATTAGAAGTAGTAGTCTCAAACTCCCAATTTGTAACGGCGCCGTTGAAAGCGGCGATCTATCGGCATTGAAGTAAAGACTCGAGTTGATGGGTGCCCAAAGTAAATAGCCATAATAACCGTAAAAGGCACAATGCTCCCCCGCTGGCCGTCGACAGGGGTCCTACCCACGAACCTCTTTTTAATTATAATATCACCCACATTATAAACTTTTTGCTCCGACTGCTACTTTTTGGGACGTTTTTTGCAGTTTTGACATGAGCCCCATTATTTAGAATCTCGAGGTTTTGTCGATCGGAACAGTAATGACAATGCGTTACACAATACAAAAGCGTCGTCGGGCTTTGGTGTCGGTATAATCTTTATGGGTTGTGGAGTACATGGACCACATGATTGAAGTACAGGCAAAGATAAAAATCTATACTATGATAACCTTAATTCGTCTTCGACCTTATCGTCACATCAAGAGGCTTAGCTAAGTGAGAATCGCTTATTGAAAACTGATCCTGATACACTTTTACTCTCCAGAACGGTGCGTGAAAATTTTACCTAGACACCCAACATTAAATATCTCTTTTTCGAGGTATTATGGAATTTAGAGTTGACCTCTATCATATCCATTGGGATGACGCCGGGGTATTCTGAAGGTACATAACGGGAAAATTAATAAGGTGTGTTTAGTTTATATATAAAGGCATTTTGGACGATCTGGTGCGAATAGGGCTCGACAAACACACGAATATGAATACAATTCATAGATTTTTCATCTTCAAAGTTTTGTCTGACTACGCAATCATTGTGCAGCTCTGAATTCTAAGCTCTGTGATCCGGTTCGAAGGACCAATGTATGTACTCCTAACTCTTTCAAAAAGGGCGCTCTTTACTTTAGGAGGATTGACTATGAAATTAAACAATCAGTCACAAATAAAGCCAATATATTCAAAATAATCTCAAACCCTTATATACAATCCCTATAAACATTTCGATAGCGTGATGTAGAAATCGCCGCTCCCGGTACAGCGCCATCTCACGGGATATTTGGTAACAGTTTATATATTAAAGAACTTTACAAAAGTATGGACGCGAACACTGAGATGCCCATCCGTATTGATTTTTTATATTTTAATGGATTGTATGATAATTGATAATATCTGATAAACTTTTATCTTTGCCTTCCTAACCAAAAAAAAAAAAAAAATTTTTATAGACTTTCGACTCAGCTAAAAAGAATATCACCAACACCAAAACCTTTAAGAAAAGTCGGTACTCACGAATCCGTGTTTGTCACTAATGTTGTTGGTCAACTTCAGCTTGTGAAAGGAGACCACCTTCTGCATCCATTGCTCGCCCGTTGACGGCGAGTCCGGGTGGATGTACATCCTCTTCGGCATCTCGGGGTCCGCCTTGCCGGCGACCATCCATCGGCTCCGGAAACAGAGAGAGAAGATACAGAAACTCCTTAGTTAGTGAGGGACGGATAAACCCCCTTATTCAGCTACCTAACAGAAGTCTGATTGAGGAATACAATGCCAAAGCTAAAGAAAGAGACAAATGAAATTAAAGTACGTGTGTAAAACGTTTATGAATAAAGGCACAAATTTTGAACTAGGACAGCTATTTGCAGCTATTATAAAATTGACTGATTTCTAAACGCGATTAAACAAGTTGTTTTAATTAAATACTTTATGAGGGAATTATTTATGAGCATGCTCAAGACAGGTGGTCGGTTATAATTATAGTTTACATTTCAACTAAATTAAAAGCTAATGTTAATTCTATGCATGTATTGAAGCATGAAAATTGAGACTTGCGAAAAAACGGCCAACACCGCATGCATGGACAAGTTTTTATTTTATTAATGAAAAAAAAACTACATACCTAATTGACACGCAATGTGCTCTAAGAACCCCCATAATGCGGTTATTAAATACCAATAAAAAAGCAACTAACTAGTATAATGGTATAACAATAAACAATGCATGAAACATAATGTGAGTGAAAAGAGATCTGCGGAACAAAAAATGTACAAAACCAAAGCAAGTTTGCGGTGTGAAGCAGCAAATTACTCAATGGAGAGTAATTCTTAAGAAGATAAGGGTCAGAATTGGGGTGCGTAGAGCTTCAAGCGCGAACTTCCTTTGGCTTAATGGGCTACGTTGTTTAAGAATCAATGAGCGATTTTTGGAAGGTTCTCCCTCGGAGCCGCGGGCTAAGGAAAGGGACATAATGTTTAGCAAATCGCAGATCCCCTATCGGTTCACATCAGTACATAAATACGCATGCTTCTTGCCTTTTGTTTTCAATATTACGAATTACATTAAAATAAGATCAGCTACCAACCGTTAAGCGGCTCCCGACACAATCGCTACCAGTAAACTCTTATTTTAATTTAATTCCTTCAGTTTATTTATACCTGTTGTGGAATTTGTATCTGCAATCGTCGGCAGCTACGATGTCCATTAGCAAAATGTACTTTGCTTTTTTATCAAGACCAGAAACGCGAACTTTGTAGGCAGGAAACATACGTCTGCAAGCAATACGAGAGAAAAACATGGATTGGGACTTGTTCTTTGCGACAACGATTTGACATCACGTCGATTGTGTGACATGCCGTCGGACTAGTTTCACTTTTTACGTCCTTTTAGTGGCGAGAAACGACTGCCTTAGCTTATGGTCTCACCCGTCCTAATTACGCTGCATTGTAATCCTATATGGTTCGCGCTCTAGTTAAGCTGAGAAGGTTTAAAGGTGAAGAACAAAGCGCAATTCGTACTATATTTGGAGTTTTCACGAATCAATACGAGGTCTAATCAGCAGCGCGGTGCAATGAGGTGTCACCGAGTATTCGCTACAGACAAAAAGACCGTGTTTCCGCCACAGACGATCAAAAATGGCGAGGTACGCGCCCATTGTGCGATTGTATGCCGTCGCGCAACATCGTGACCACGAGACGTGAGTAAATGCGGTGTTAAACGAAAATCCAGTAACTCAAAACACGCCTTCCAAACACCGTCTAGCAAAAAACTTGTCCCCTGACATATCGAACGGAGTTCGGAAACGAACGGCCCGATGGTAATGGCGAGTTAATCGATGAGCCTCACAGATTTCGAGTAATTTATGACCGTATTAGCAGAGTTAGGCAGCTGGAGGCTTTTGTCGGCTTCGATATCGGTTTACGGCTGAATCACAGTCGCATATTCGGCCGGAATGCCCGGGTCGTATTAATTAACGGATATTAAATCTGAGTTTATCGGTCGAATCTCGACTTGCCAAACCCGCGTGTCGGCGGTTTTGATATTGGCCGTCGATCGGACTGACGTAAAGCGGACGAGTCGTTCTTATCGCCTCTTGTCATCGGGAATTAAACAATGTACACGATCATTTACGATAATTATCGATCTCCGGCGCTTCGGTACACGTCCGCAGTTGCATCCTCACGTAGCTGACCCGGAAGGTTGATCTCTATTTTTTCCTAACGAGATCGCCCGACCAGATTGTCGCCGCATTTAGTTCCAATTTCGATTTAATTTAGTAGAACACAACGAGTCGCGTCGGTATTTCTCACCTCTGGTGTCGGCCGGTTCGCTTTTTACTCCACCGCCGCGGTGTTTGAGACAAAGATATTTTAATGATATTACCCATCTGATGCGAGTTGAATCCTTAATCGTCGGGCGATTTGGATCGTACACTTGTCCGACATGTCGTTGCCCTTAAAATTAAGCGTGCTTCGTATCAAATAGTTTGTCCGCAATTAAAGAACGGTGATTCAGTGTAGCGTGGGGACCAGAAGCTAAGCTAAGAAAGTGTTTGTTATTCTTCAATCGACGTGAATGTCAAATAGCTCCGAGAATCTGGTGTAGAAACGCCAGGTTCTCGGTGGCGTTGATTGGTGGGTGGGGTGAAGTCGTGATGGTACAGGCAATGGATGACCAGGCAAGCTACCTGTTGTGGAACTTATATCTGTAGTCGTCAGCGGCGACGATGTCCAACAGGAGGATGTATTTGGCCTTCGCGTCCAATCCGGATACGCGGAACTTCATTTGAGGGAACATTTGTCTGTAAATCGGAAATGGTCCCTGTAGAATCGATGTTTTGAACCAATGTGCAGGTTAAATATTTAAAGAAATAGAAGTTACTACGTTAACATTGTTCCAAAATTTCTTTTGCTGTACCTACATACAAACTTATTCTAATTAGACAGTCTTAATACACAAAATATAAAACCTTGTTGCCCATTGATTAAATTTTGAGTGATGTGTGATATTGCAAATGAAGGAACCAACCATAACTTGTATTGGGGACGTGTACCGAACTCTGTATAGTTCTGGTACTTATATTATTTTGTTTACCAGTATCGCGCCACATTTGAATTTTAGGTACCTATATTTCAAAACGAAAATACATATACGTATGAGTTGAAAGCGTTTGATATGATTGAAGTCAAGTGGCTATAACCTTCAAACGACACAGAAACTTGAAAAACTTGCCCAAGAGGCATCAGCTATGTAAACTGTCTCGTGTAAATGCAAAATCAACTGCTTTCTGCGACAGAAGCGTGCGGGAGTGCAATCTGTCATGTCATCGGGCGTTGCACAAGGCACGAGGTTATGCCACTCACTCTTGCTTACGCAATATTAATTGCTACGTATTTAGTTAGTTAAGTATCACTTGTAGAAGCATTTGTTTGTTTACTTAAACTAAGTTGTGTACGGTTTCCTCAATGTTTCCGCGGTTTTTAACGACAACTAAGGATTACTTTGTATTCATCATTAGTTTATCATTCATATCATATGCATAATACAATTTAAAAACTATACCTATATTTGTTGGAGTTACGAAGGATTACTTTGTCATTTATAATGTACTTTATATTGAACATTGAACGCCATCAATGCAATTTTCTAAGCATTTGTGTGTGTGTGTCATGTAAGCAACAGTAGGGACCTAACGATAACAATAACGATGTATTTTCGTATTCTACCATAATTCCGTTTTAAGATCAGAAACGATCCATTTAGATCCTGAGCATTTAAAATCCCTGGCTATCAATATCGTAGCAAAAACACCAAGTTTAGACCCTGTCTATTTATCACGTCATCAACCTTAAGTCAACCAACAGTTTTGTATGCCCGGCCCGTACTTCGAGACACGACATCCATCAGCGGTCGTCCGTCGTCACGTAGGCGCCATAAATAAGATGCCTAATGAGCCTTAAGTCACAAGACCTTGTGTAAAAATGGCAGTTAAAAAGTTGAATCTGCGTTTATTTATTTAATTAAACTTTATTATAGAAAATACGGAACTAAATTATAAATGGCAAACTATATGCCATGTTTATTCATTTGTTCTCGGCAGCCATATGCAATTTTTCGATACAAACTAGTTTTATATCAACATTTGCTTTCAGTTTATTTTCAAGAACGCTTTGAAGGAAAAAGGCAAAGAATTTGACTGTAATAACATGTGTTTTTATTTACAAAAATTTTTTGTTATTTACTGTTAACATGATAAGATAAACACCTACAGATGGAAGCTAATGATGCTAGAAGGTCAGATTTCTAAGTTAGGTTAAAAATTCTGTCGTATTAAGGTTCCCGTTAACGTGCATAACATGTAAGTATAACAATAAAATCCAGGGAAAATGTAGATGCCTTAAAGGCTTCTGTTGACAGGTCATTGACATCCCATCTCGAATTCAAATTGACTAGGCGTCAATGATTTTTACGCGTTTTATGCTTTTATAATACCATTAGTGTTGCTTTTATAGATGCCTATAAAAGCCGATTTATTTGTATAACATTAGCACGATCCGAATTCGTTTTTATTAGCTTGAAATTCTGGTTACCACCGTGGTGATTTTTTTGGTTTTTTATTGTACTTAAATCAATATCGTGAGAATATCTTTATACCTACTATACCTAGCTAAATATATAAATAGTAACTTAGTATTTTATCTGTTTAAGACATTGTTTACGGAAGAAATTTTATGTCACTTTATTCAGTGCTTTCTGCGAAAACTATAAACCGAAACATATATTTATACGCGTAGCGGTCAATGTCTGGACAATTTTAATATTCCTGGTTTTAAATAAGGTCAATATGGGTAAGTATGGCTGCGTGATTAGTGTGGCTGGCCTTCACGTTGGGACCTGCTTACACATTGATTAGTGTTTACTGCGAGTTCATACATTTGCCGCTTATCTCATTTAGCCAGTTATAAATACTAATCATTATAAAGGCCAGCCACACTTACCCGTACGCTTCACTTAACCGTATTAAGCCTGAAACATAGGAATAGAAAAGTAAACTATGTATATCCTTTTATGAATGCCAACAATTAACTACACTCATTTTCCATACCAAGTTACCTGCTGCAATTGTTCTCCTGTTTGTTTATTTGCGATAATACTGCGCTAACACAAGCCTTACTGCGTCCTTGGTTAACATTAAAATACTGTGCTTAATAAAGAGTCCATGTATAGCCAAATTTTATCGAACATACGTCTATTCGTAGTTAAAGTTTCAAGCCACAACCGCAAGGTGTCACTGTAACATGAATAAGATGATAAATTAATACATCGACATGACACATGCCAACTTAAGTAGATACCTGACAAGTGAACAGGTTGCATGTAAATGTCATGAGCGTAGAGGTTTTTAGGGTTCCGTAGCCAAATGGCCAAAAACGGAACCCTTATAGATTCGTCATGTCCGTCTGTCTGTCCGATTCTGTCACAGCCACTTTTTTCCGAAACTATAAAAGCTATACTGTTCAAACTTGGTAAGTAGATGTATCCTATGAACCGCATTATGATGTTTACACAAAAATAGAAAAAAAACAATAAATTTTGGGGGTTCCCCATACTTAGAACTGAAACTCAAAAAATCTTTTTTCATTAAACCCATACGTGTGGGGTATCTATGGATAGGTCTTTAAAAATGATATTGAGGTTTCTAATATCATTTTTTTCTAAACTGAATAGTTTGCGCGAGAGACACTTCCAAAGTGGTAAAAAGTGTGTCCCCCCCCCCCCCCCGTAACTTCTAAAATAACAGAATGAAAAATCTAAAAAAAATATATGATATTCATTGCCATGCAAACTTCCACCGAAAATTGGTTCGAACGAGATCTAGTAAGTAGTTTTTTTTACTACGTCATAAAAATTAAAAAAAAAAATTTTTTCTTCAAACCCATACGTGTGGGGTATCTAAGGATAGGTCTTCAAAAATGATATTGAGGTTTCTAATATCATTTTTTTCTAAACTGAATAGTTTGCGCAAGAGACACTTCCAAAGTGGTAAAATGTGTGTCCTAAGTGGTAAAATGTTGAACGAGATCTAGTAAGTAGATTTTTTTTAATACGTCATAAATGATACGGAACCCTTCATGCGCGAGTCCGACTCGCACTTGGCCGCTTTTTGATATTGGACGACACGTCTTTATAAAGTTCGTATGCATATGTTATTTATTTACATTAGAACAAAAGACCATAGTATTTTACAACGTTTGACTAGTCTACCTTTTGATTATTATTATTACGTCAATATACCTACGCAGAATACCAAGAGAGAGCAATATGTAATCGAGCCTTTCTTTTAGACGATATAGCAGTGACAGCCGGTCTTTAAACATGCCTATGTTTGGCAAGAGTGGGAATGGAGTTTTAAAGTTACCTCACGTTATCGTTTATGAGACTGCGTAGCTAGCTGGCGTAGTAGGCAAATCGCTCGACCTGCTTACACACGCACCTCCACATCACGCAGAGGCGCAAGCAAGTTAGTAAATCGTGCGAAAACGCATTGCCATGTGTTCTATTACGAATTTTTAAAATCGCGAAATTGCGCAATCGTGCAACTTTTGCATACCTACACATATTTAATCGTATTAACGCACTGAATGCCGCGCAGTGTATTTTGCTCCAAATATATCATAAATGATAGATAATTGAAATAACCATCAATCAGAAGACAGTGCTTGGTTCACAAATCGTTCACACTGAAGGCGCCTTTGTCAGTACTTCAATAAGTTGATAACACTGTCGGCTCAGAAGAAGAAAGTCGCATATAAACCAGTTATAAATGATAAGTGATAAAGACTATTTTGTATTGTAGAGAAGGAACTGTTCGTTGGTTTCTGTTCGGAAATATTTAAGTTGACCGATTTATATTAGAAAATTCCATTCAAATAGCGACTTTGCTATCTAGGCTAGAAGATACAAATTGCTTTAAGAATGCTCATAAGATGTTGATCAAGAAATATGAAATGCTTCTATCATATGTAGGTACGCCAAAGAGCAATCTCATACATAAAATACGTAAGTGATCTGTTTCAAAGAGTGGTTTGATTAAGTACTGTCTCTAGATGCGATTGTTGTGCCTGAATATGATAATTGCTTGCAATTAATTTTAATGACCGAAAGAACAGTCAGTTAGACAGGCTATCAGTTCTGTACCCCTAGTGTAAATATTTTCGACAGCGAAACGTGACGTACGCGTTTGCGTTAAGTGTCATTTTGTATGAGATTTTTGACTTTCCAAAACGTCCCGCTTGGCGCGCTGTTCAAAAACCCATACAAAATGAGACTTAACGCAAACGCGTACGTTACGTTTCGAAATCGAAATTATTTACACTAGGGGTACTGTTATGTTTATGTATTAAAGTTGACATCTCCATTACTATGGGTTATTTTGAGTCAGATTTTAGAAAGGGGCCTACGGAAAAGTCTAAAACATAATTTTTTTTTTTTAAATTCCACGACGGTCGCAAACAAGCATACGGCCCGCCTGATTGTAAGCAGTCACCGCAGCCTATGGACGCCTGCAACTCCAGAGGTGTTACATGCGTGTTGCCGACCCTTTAAAAACCTGTACACTCCTTTTTTGAAGAACCCCATACTGTAGACCCTCGGGAAAACCTCGGAAGGGAGCTCATTCCACAGCCGTTGTAAAGCAAGTTGCCAGACAGGAACATATGAGCTGGCTTTGCAAAAAAGCTTTGTCCAACAGGGGATTATACAATATTACAATGATGATGAATAAAAATATGCCGTAAATGTGCTTACTTTGCTCTAAAATTCTAAATTTAATTTAACGAGTATTTGATGTCCTCACTAGGATTCAGGATCAATCTGGAAAAAGTGATCAATTATCTTAATTTAGTATACATACATACATACATACATATAATCACGCCTATTTCCCGAAGGGGTAGGCAGAGACCACGGATTTCCACTTGCTACGATCCTGACATACCTCTTTCGCTTCCTTCACTTTCATGACATTCCTCATACATGCTCGTCGGTTTAGGGTGCTCTTGACCTGGCCTTTTTTCAGGATTTCCCCGATTTGATCTGAGAAAGTCCGCCGAGGTCTACCCCTTCCAGCTCCCTCTTCTACTTCTCCTTTATACACTCTCTTTGTTAACCTTCTTTCACTCATTCTTTCCACGTGTCCAAACCATCTCAACATACCTTTCTCAATTTTTGTCACTACATCTTCGTTCAGTCCACACTTTTCCCTTATCACGCTGTTCCTAATTCTATCTTGTAATTTTACACCACACACACTTCTCAACGCTCTCATTTCCACTGCATTCACTTGACTCTGATGTTTCTTCTGCCATACCCAACTTTCGCTACCATACATAAGTGTAGGCACCAACACCCCTCTATGCACAGCCAACCGTGCTTTTTGCGACACCTTCTGGCTGCTCATAAAAGCGTTGAGTGCCCCATTCACACGATTTCCAGCATTCACTCTCCTTTCAATGTCTTCCTCATGTTTACCGTCCCTAGTGAACAAGGTTCCCAGATACACAAACTCTTTCACTTGTTCAACTCTTTCTTCACCAATCAAAACTTCACAGTTTGTCATACTTTCTCCCTTTTCAAATACCATTACTTTCGTCTTGCTCACATTTATTTTCATTCCCTTCCTTTCAAAAGATCTATGCATTCTAGTTACCATCTCCTGCAATTCTTCACCCGATGACGCCAGCAATACCAGATCATCAGCGTAAAGAAGACATTTGACGAGTAAACCTACAAAATAATAAAATTAATTTAGTAATTATTAATTTAGTATACTTACAATAAAAGACATGTAAGAGATCCATCGTCTTATGCTTTATGGTGGTATACTTTTATAAACGAACATAAAACCTGGATCGACCAGTGAAACCTGCGTCGAAACGTCGGATATAAAGGTAACAAAATAAATTCGCGATAGGTTTTAAATATGTTTTAAAACCTGGATAAGTTCATTTTATGCAAAAAGAAGAAACATTTTAGCTTGAGTCAGTGCTTAATTTATTTGTTCGGTTTGCGGAATCTTCTGAAGAATTCTTTCCGTTTATTGGAAGCTATATTTCTAGTTGAAGAATGTTTAATAGTTTTAGGCCTTTAGTGAGGCACGGTCGCCCTAAATTTACTTGGCGCCGTTCCGTGGAGCAAGAGTTGGGTGTATTGTGAATGGGGTGGGAGGAGGTTACCTAAGTTGCCCAGGGCCGGAGTCAGTCCTACGCCCCAGCAGGGGCTAACAGGATGGAAAGAAGAAGAGGCCTTTAGTGAGTTGGTTATGCTCCAGGTTCTATAGGTGTATAGAGAATGCTCCAGGTCCTGATACTGAGTTTGTATGGCGAGATCCGGGAATTCCCCGTTCCGGAATAGTATTTGTATAGAATACTAGTACCAGGAGCAATTCCTAGTAGTTTAGAAGGACTTAATAAAGGTAAAGTACATGTTGTGTAGGTACACAAGATAAAGTGTCAGAAACATCTAACTAAAATGTAGAGATGACATCTGTTGGGCCTTATTTATCACAAAGAATAAAATTAACAGTCACCAAAAAGGCATTCGAAATACAAAAAAAAATAAGATTCCCTTTTTCACAAATATACAGTTAACGATCAACTATCCAAGGTGTAAAACTGTCACCAATTGGGTCTTAATTGGGGGGTCAAGGAGGAAATTCACTAAGCGACGGGGTGATTAAAGGGGGGAGGGGCGCATCTGCTCGCGGTGACGCATTCTTGCGGCTTCGGCGGGTAGCGCCCGGTTGTACAGTTCTTAAGCGATGGTTTGGTGTAGGAAGAATCATTATGGTAAGCCTTAAGCAGGGGGAATATATTTTCCACAATGTTTTTGAACTTTATTGCAAAGTAATAGGGTTTAAAAGGGCATAATTTCAGGCATCCTTATCCCGTTAAAGGGTTAAGAAGACAGCTGTAGAACTTGAGGAAATATTTAATAGTTTAGCATAGTACTAATTATGTTATCTTTAATTGTTTGCTATTCACTTTAATTGTTTAGTTACATAATAAAATATAAATAATCTTACTGTATTAATTATTACGTAACTTTGCCAGAATAAACACTATTCTGATAACATTAGTTGTTGGATCAATTGGTGAAAAATGCCTCAAATAATGATTAGTAAATTGTTGCCCCAACGGAACAAGATGAAGCATATCACCAAACGTATAGAACTAGACAACTCATTGTTAAAACGAGTGGTAAAATCATACCTTAAAGCCTTTAAGTTCATGGTAGAGTTTCATGCTAACATTCATACTAACTGCATATACGAGTATGTACTAAATTAGCAAATAGCAATATAAAAACAATGGCTCGTTTTTTGTAGTTTTGTCAGGATTTTTTTTGTATAGATTAGGAATTTAACCGCCAGTTAGCTCCATGCCACCGGGCGTCAGTCATCGACACGGCTCGCCTTTCACACGAATCTCTATACCTAGCGTACCTAGTATACGCCTAGCCTGCAAGCGTTGAACTCACCAGCAATCTAGATTTTTACACGTTAGAATCCTTACTAATACCTTAGGTATTCGATTTAAACGATTAGCAGGTTTAACTCGACTTATTATCTATATTGCCTCATGTTTAAATACTACTTAAATTGATTGAATGATATATTTTAAAGATTATTTTTCACTACGACGGGACTTAATCGCGTAAAGTATAATTTGTGAGCGTGAGTTCGAATCCCACTTCTGATGTGTGGTGCTTCTTCTCGCATGGTTACTCTAAACTATTACTACTACAACAATGGAGGTACTTGCAGGTACTCTGACCTAACCAGTTCTTTACGATACGTTTGACGGCTTCAACCCGAGTGAACGAGCCTGTCCAACCACCACTTGCTAAAACTACCGTATTGCCAACAATAAATTGTTATTTTCCCGACTACCCCTGTATTAATCGGGGTAACATAATAATATTGTCACAGTATAATTACTATTTGACTGCCATCTAAATGTAAACATAAATAAATCATGACACTCCGACGTTTCGATGACGGCATTCCAAGTGCGGGTAGTTCGAAAAACTCGCGCGGCTAGAAGATATTGATGTCAACTTTAGCCAGTTTTCTCCGAGACCACAGGGATGATCGGTCGGCACCTCGAAACGTCGAAGGTAAATTTAAAAAGCTTAATTTTACATTTTACACGATTAAGCTCCGTCGTAGTGAAATATTATGAATTATGAGTTAAAATGGTGAAACTTTAATCAGTATTTTAAAGATTTTCATTGCGTAGATTGATTTCTTTACGTCAAGTTATTTTGTGTTGCCTTCTTAAGAGTCCTTATTCCTACAGACGAGCGTATTTTGTAAAATGCTTCCTTTTTCATTCAAGATTACGACGTAACTATTAGTATTTGTTCAAAAACTGATAACGTACTTAAATAATCGTTTCCTAAACTAGGGGCTCCAACAGTTCAAATTTTCATTTTCTCTTTTAAACCTTTTTTTTAATGAGGTTTTTTGGGAGTCTTTTCCAAATTTTGCAGTGAGATGTGGCGTTTCGGTTTTCAATTTTGCTATAAACAAGAATCATTTGGTACATGAATGACTACAATTTAATTCAACATATCTCGTACGAGGGGCTGGAATGATTAACAATCGAAGATTCATTTGAAAAAACTGATAAAATACCTTCCGAGTTTTCTTCATTTTTTTGTCGAATACAGGGTTTTATTATATTTTATTTCCGCAAATTGTACGCATATTTTGCTTTAAAAATAATATTATAGCAAACTGTAACTTTATGTTAACCTATAAAAAAAAATCGTAACTATGGGACCTACATTGCCGTAAATTTATATTTTTTTAAAACAAGTATAAATCACGCAGCAGCGACGCCCCGCTCTCAGTCCGCGCGGAGCGCACTTAGAGGACGGACCTGTGCTCGATTGTCAGGCACTCGTTGCGATCGTAATCAGCTACGGAGTTCCGAGAAGTGCTATATACTGCGATTAGAAAATCTTAATAAAAGTTCATTTTTTACAGTATGCCTAACAGACTCGCTTATTGATGGATTTTCAGTGTTACTTTTTTTTTAATACTAAGTCGGTGGCAAACAAGCGTACGGCCCGCATATGTACGCCTGCAACTCCAGAGGAGTTACATGCGCGTTGCCGACCCTAACCCCCTCCCGCCCCTCGTTGAGCTCTGGCAACCTTACTCACCGGCAGGAACACAACACTATGAGTAAGGTCTAGTGTTATTTGGCTGCGATTTTCTGAAAAACGCATTTTCACTTGAAATTACGTTAGGGTTTGCATTATTATTTTTGACCCGGATGAAGTCCAAGTTCTCATGATGGAGTCAGGAGTTGGTCACCAGAACTCCTAATCTACTAATTATAATCCCATCGTGTTTGGGCTCAAAAGATTTGCCCTGACGAACACCATCGATCTAGATGAGGTCCAGGGTCTCATGATGGAGTCAGGAGTTGGTCACTAGAACTCCTAATCTACTCATTATAATTCCATCGTGTTTGGGCTCAACAGAGTTGCCCTGATGAGCACCTTCAATCTAGATGAGGTCCAGGGTCTCATGATGGAGTCAGGAGCTGGTCACCAGAACTCCTAATCTACTCATCATAACTCCATCGTGTTTGGGTTCAATAGAGTTGCCCTGACGAGCACCATCAATCTAGATGAGGTCCAGGGTCTCATGATGGAGTCAGGAGCTGGTCACCAGAACTCCTAATCTACTCATCATAACTCCATCGTGTTTGGGCTCAATAGATTTGCCCTGATGAACACCATCGATCTAGATGAGGCCCAGGGTCTCATGATGGAGTCAGGAGTTGGTCACCAGAACTCCTAAACTACTCATCATAACCTCATCGTGTTCGGGCTCAATAGATTTGCCCTGACGAGCATCATCAATCTAGATAAAGTCCAGGGTCTCATGATGGAGTCAGGAGTTGGTCACTAGAACTCCTAATCTAATCATTATAATTCCAACGTGTTTGGGCTCAAAAGATTTGCCCTGATGAGCACCATCGATCTAGATGAGGTCCAGGGTCTCATGATGGAGTCAGGAGTTGGTCACCAGAACTCCTACTCTACTCATCATAACTCCATCGTGTTTGGGCTCAATAGAGTTGCCCTGACGAGCACCTTCAATCTAGATGAGGTCCAGGGTCTTATGATGGAGTCAGGAGCTGGTCACCAGAACTCCTAATCTACTCATCATAACTCCATCGTGTTTGGGTTCAATAGAGTTGCCCTGACGAGCACCATCAATCTAGATGAGGTCCAGGGTCTCATGATGGAGTCAGGAGCTGGTTACCAGAACTCCTAATCTACTCATCATAACTCCATCGTGTTTGGGCTCAATAGATTTGCCCTGATGAACACCATCGATCTAGATGAGGCCCAGGGTCTCATGATGGAGTCAGGAGTTGGTCACCAGAACTCCTAATCTACTCATTATAACCTCATCGTGTTCGGGCTCAATAGATTTGCCCTGACGAGCATCATCAATCTAGATAAAGTCCAGGGTCTCATGATGGAGTCAGGAGTTGGTCACTAGAACTCCTAATCTACTCATTATAATTCCAACGTGTTTGGGCTCAAAAGATTTGCCCTGATGAGCACCATCGATCTAGATGAGGTCCAGGGTCTCATGATGGAGTCAGGAGTTGGTCACCAGAACTCCTAATCTACTCATCATAACTCCATCGTGTTTGGGCTCAATAGATTTGCCCTGATGAACACCATCGATCTAGATGAGGTCCAGGGTCTCATGATGGAGTCAGGAGTTGGTCACCAGAACTCCTAAACTACTCATCATAACCTCATCGTGTTTGGGCTCAATAGATTTGCCCTGACGAGCATCATCAATCTAGATAAAGTCCAGGGTCTCATGATGGAGTCAGGAGTTGGTCACTAGAACTCCTAATCTACTCATTATAATTCCAACGTGTTTGGGCTAAAAAGATTTGCCCTGACGAGCACCATCGATCTAGATGAGGTCCAGGGTCTCATGATGGAGTCAGGAGTTGGTCACCAGAACTCCTAATCTACTCATCATAACTCCATCGTGTATGGGCTCAATAGAGTTGCCCTGACGAGCACCATCAATCTAGATCAGGTCCAGGGTCTCATGATGGACTCAGGAGTTGATCACCAGAACTCCTAGTCTATTCATCATAACTCCATCGTGTTTGGGCTCAAAAGATTTGCCCTGACGAGTACCATTGATCTAGATTAAGTCGAGGGTCTCATGATGGACTCAGTAGTTGGTCACCAGAATTCCTTATCCATTCATCATAATGGTAATTTGATGGTGCTTGTCGGAGTAAATCTATTGAGCCCAAACACGATGGAGTTATGATAAATAGATTACGAGTTCTGGTGACCAACTCCTGACTCCATCATGAGACCCTGGACTTCATCTAGATCGATGGTACTCGTCAGGGCAAATCTTTTGAGCCCAAACACGATGGAATTATAATGAGTAGATTAGGAGTTCTAGTGACCAACTCCTGACTCCATCATGAGACCCTGAACATCATCTAGATTAATGGTGCTCGTGAGGGCAAATCTATTGAGCCCAAACACGATGGAGTTATGATGAGTAGATTAGGAATTATGGTGACCAACTCCTGACTCCATCATGAGACCCTGGACTTCATCTAGATCGATGGTACTCGTCAGGGCAAATCTTTTGAGCCCAAACACGATGGAATTATAATGAGTAGATTAGGAGTTCTAGTGACCAACTCCTGACTCCATCATGAGACCCTGAACATCATCTAGATTGATGGTGCTCGTGAGGGCAAATCTATTGAGCCCAAACACGATGGATTTATGATGAGTAGATTAGGAATTATGGTGACCAACTCCTGACTCCATCATGAGACCCTGGACTTCATCTAGATCGATGGTACTCGTCAGGGCAAATCTTTTGAGCCCAAACACGATGGAATTATAATGAGTAGATTAGGAGTTCTGGTGACCAACTCCTGACTCCATCATGAGACCCTGGACTTCATTTAGATCGATGGTACTCGTCAGGGCAAATCTATTGAGCTCGAATACGATGGAATTATAATGAGTAGATTAGGAGTTCTAGTGACCTACTCCTGACTCCATCATGAGACCCTGGACTTCATCTAGATTGATGGTGCTCATCAGGGTAAATCTATTGAGCCCAAACTCGATGGAGTTATGATGAGTAGATTAGGAGTTCTGGGGAGTTCTGGTGACCAACTCCTGACTCCGTCATGAGACCCTGGACCTCATCTAGATCGATGGTGTTCGTCAGGGCAAATCTTTTGAGCCCAAGCACGATGGAATTATAATGAGTAGATTAGGAGTTCTGGTGACCAACTCCTGACTCCATCATAAGAACCTGGATGGACTTCATTCGGGTCAAAAATAATAATACAAACCCTAACGTGATTTCAAATAACACTGAAACTCTATAGCACTAATGTGCGCAAACGATTGGCATCTTGACTACGCAGCATGGGTGCGTAGCCACCATGCCAATCGATACGACAACGAAACACTATCTGTCTCTCTCTCGTACTAATATGCACAAACGATTGGCATCTTGGCTGGGCAGCATGGGTGCGTAGCCAACATGCCAAACGTTTACGATACGACAAGGAAACACTATCTGTCTCTCTATCGCACTAATATGCGCAATCGATTGGCTTCTTGGCTAGGTATCATGGGTGCGTAGCCAACATGCCAATCGTTTACGATACGACAACGAAACACTACTCTCTCTCTATCGCACTAATATACGCAAACGATTGGTATTTTGGCTAGGCACTAAGCAAGTGTGTGGCCAACATGCCAATCGTTTACGATGCGACAACGAAACACTATCTGTCTCTCTATCGCACTAATATACTTTATTTATACCTGCAGTCATTTAGTAACTTCTTCATTTTCCATTGGTGTGAAAGAGACAGAATAAAGAGCAAGGGTTATAGTACACTCTGTAGTCTGTACACTTAGTAGTAGTGTACATAAAAAAAAAACTATTGTGCATATACAATAAAATAAAGAGTGCCCATATGATATCATATGACACTAAAATTAATGTTGCTTGAAATTATATTGAAAACTATCAAGATTATTCTAGTCTGCATTGAAACGCGCGTCGCGTTGCCGGCGCTCGCGTACCGAGCGCCAACGCCATCTATCGAGCGTTATTTCGTGAAATCGGAGAACGCTCCAAGGATTAAGGGCTCTTAATGTGGAAGCCTTATCAAGGAGCAGGTAGACCTCGGCGGCTATGGCGGGATAATCCTTTTTGAGAGGCTGGTCAGATATGTATAACAGTAAATAAAGAGGGGGGGGGGGGGGGGCGGGTTGCCCAGCAGTAGGACACAGTGAGTTCTGAATAATAATTCTTATGGTAGTAAAAGCTGTTCCGGAGTTCAGGTTGGTGATTACCTAAGTTACCTATATAAGTATCTTGGAATTATTTACAGAATTCCCCACCAGGTATCGCTGGAGCGACATGGTGGAGTCGAATCAGCGCGAGCTTATGAGAAAAATGGCGCTGTCTTGTGTCGGAGGCCAAGTCTCATTTTGGGTCGCTGAGCCAACGGAGTAAGTAAGTAATTTACACAATCACATATATAATTTCTGAATTCAATACTTCCAATGACATTTGACATTATTCCGATTTTGGTCGAACTTTTGATATTTGACAGGCAATCTTGTACAGTCACGGACTTAAATTGTTGAGTTATTTAGGGTTCACTTTACATTGGACATTTCATATAGTTAGTATTGAGTGTCCTTTGTCGCAAAAAAAAAAACATATTAAGTAGGTTGAACCCTAAATTGCTCAACAATTTAAGTCCGTTACCTACATTATACTAGATCTGTGTGAAAAGTAGCACATCAATTAATTAAACAGTTATAAATAGATCATTATTGTGTCTAACAATTATTTAGCACATGTGCTATGATAAGAAAAATAACGTTACGATACAATTACGTAAACGTTCTCAAACAAACGCTACACGTCTTTGTAATTATATGACTACTTCTATACCTACCTTATACTACTTTATTAAGCAACACGATTTCGAACCTTCATACCATAGCGTAACACTGCATTTTTACTTGAACTTTTTATTCGAGCAGCACACTGAAAATTAAATCGTAAAACAAAGTATTAAAGTATTTTTTTGAACAATGAATTATTACTTGACGTTTTCTGCAGTACTTTATCTGAAATAGACTTTAGACAGAATGAGATAAGGTTCATTTTAGATTGATACGGACAAAACAATTGTGGACACTAAAAATGACCGGCCATTTTGCTAATAATGCTTTAATTGAAGTGTAAGAGCAAAGGCCATATTGTTCACACCGGCTTGCAAAACTGAATTGTTGTTTGTTTGTATGAATTAGCGGGTATTAAGTGATTGTCACATCTTGTGTATGTATGTAACACGTTAGATTGCAGAACAGTAATTCGTAGTTTCTGTTAATATATGGATATAAGTGATTAGGGATTACAGTGCATATGTATTTATTCATATGCAGTACGTTTAATACGTCTCGTCAGCATAGTGTAGGTAAGTACATCAGCATGAACGTCATTATGTATGATATTCATTATGGCACTCCCACACTTTGTCACAACAAAAACTGTGTAGATGAGTTAGTTTTCTCTAACTACAGTCAAATCTTGGTAATCCGGCACTTCAGTGGTCCGGTACACCCAATAATCCGGCACTAAAACAGGGGTGAAACTGATATCTTATGTCCAAGTGCTTTCTCTTTATATATATGTATAAAAACCGTATAGTATGTATAGTGTAAATACGAAATACTTAATAAACTTTCAGTAATCCGAATTTTCCACTTAACCGGCTCTCTAGAGTCAGCTGTAGTGCCGAATTAGCGATATTGTATATCGATACTCTATATCTTTAGGTATTTAAATAAAAGTAAACAAAATCTACCCTCAAATGGCTCCTTAAGCCAGTACCTATTTATTTTTCTATTACTGAAAGTCTTGGCTACTACTTATAAAATCCCGAAAGCGTAAATATAAACTTAAATGTTATTATGAAATTAATTTCACCGAAATTAAAACACATTTTATTCACATTAATCAACATGCGTTATCTATACGACACACAAAGTTAACTAGAACAGGTGTATTAGTTAAAATTGTAACATTAACCTACCAAATTAAAATTCCTTCCGAACGAAAATGACGTCATATATTTAATTTTTTAGTTCCATTTCACCGACTGGCATTTTTATATGGCGCCTAAGTAGGTGCATGAAGTTTTAAATCTTATAAGTAAAACAAATTATACGCCGTAACATTCACTAGCCGCTTAAGTCGTTATTGATTTCAACGTGTTATTCTAATATCAAGAATGATGTAACTTCATTATATTAATATGTAACTTAAGCCTTTTCTCCTCTGTGTTACGTTGCCAGCGATGGCAGCGATATAGGCGCGTGGGTATGTCAGATGTAGAACGGTTGATTTCGACGCGTTAGAATTTGAAATTGGAATTGTAAGTTATTGCCAGGATTTGAGGATAAACTTTGAAATGTTGTGTAGTTTGTACTTGATCAGTGAAATGCAATGGACACTTACCTGCTATCTCAGTATTTCCCGTAGTCAAAATAAATCAAAACATAATTATAAACTTGCCAGTAAATTAATCGATAACTCTTTAAAAGTCACAAGTAGGTAGATACATAATTATAAAATATTTTCTCGCAGAATTCATCATGAAAAGACTATTGATGATAATTTAATATTTTAAGAAATTATTTTTACATTTATCGGAAAAAAGATTTTGGGTTCATAATCGATTATATACAAGAGCTAGGCTATTTACTTTTAATGTAATAGATACCTATATGTAGGGTTGCCATACGTCCCGTATATCCGGGACTATCACCGTATTAAAGCATCGTGTCCCGTATATCAATACCACTGCAGAATACACAGAATACCTATATAAATGGTCACAATCATCTCTGTTTAACCACCTTATTTTATGTGAATTAAAACTATGTATAGTTGGTCAAACCAATTTGTCAGTAAATAAGAACAATAAAAACTATACTCATCCTTTTCTTTTGGATGCTAGTACTAGTGTAAGACAAAGATAGTATGACTCCCTCTGTCTATGTTTGAAATGAGATAGCCCTTTGACAAACTATAAATACATATTCGCACCCTTGGTATAATTATGGCAACTCTACCTATATGTAGGTATAGTATTATAATCAGAGCAGTCATCACTTCCAGTGCTCTATATCCAAGTAACCAGTCATACGTCCTACGCTCTACCGTATTTTAGAGCCACGTAGAGTGATGTAGAGCCGCGATCGACTATAAAGATAGAGCTGAATTCCGCTACCGGACACCATCTAACTAATTAATAAAAGTAATAACGAAATTAAAAAAACGACACGTGCTCAGAGAGAATAAATTCAGTTAGCAATTATATATTTGACAGTAAGAGCATGCGACTTGCAATCCGGAGGTCGCGGGTTCAAACCCCGGCTCGTACCAATGAGTTTTTCGGAACTTATGTACGAAATATCATTTGATATTTACCAGTCGCTTTTCGGTGAAGGAAAACATAGTGAGGAAACCGGACTAATACCAAGAAGGCCTAGTTTACCCTCTGGGTTGGAAGGGCAGATGGCAGTCGCTTTCGTAAAAATTAGTGCCTACGCCAAATCTTGGGATTAGTTGTCAAGCGGACCCCAGGCTCCCATGAGCCGTGGCAAAATGCCGGGATAACGCGAGCAAGAAAAGAGAGCAATTATATATTTACAGTAAATCATGTTATTAGCTTCGTGTAATCTGCAAAAATGTATTTAAATACCAATAGATATTATTTTTCTCAATCACGCGTAGAAATATCGTCATTGCATATTAAGACGAAAGGGGACGGCTGCTTCTCCATACAAAGTCAATCCCCATTTTCCTCTCTGGATATTGACATTATGGATTTTTTTAAAGATAATTTGACGTATATTAATAGCTTTGCCCCTACGTTTGAATTTATTTCGATTTTTTGATTATTGTAAAAATTAGGAGCGAAAACCAGTTTTCATACAATTTTTCAAATGCTCCTAACTCTTATAATAATTAAAATTCAAAAAAAAAACAAACGTAGGGGCATGTTCGTGGTCGATATACAACAGATTGTGTCAAAATATTTTCAATAATGTGGATATTAACATTTGAGAGAGAGAGAGGAAAATGCCGATTTCGCGCGGGTCCTCCACTTTCGTCTTAAGTTGAGGGGGCACTAGCGCCACGCGCCGGCAATGGTTATTCGTACTAATTTGCCGGCCTATGTAGAATCACGGCCATCACTAAGAATTAATAAGATCCTTAAGCCCTTAACTACATACAATAGATATGTCCGTTAGAAACCTACTAAATGTAAAAAGTGTATCAAATTGAAAGCCTTCATATACTCCAATGACACTGTAAAATATTCCACACGAAATCTAGGTTACCTTACTAACTCACAAAATACACCCGGCAACAACAGTTCTCTAAAGATACTAAGGCGAGAATTGAGCCTTTGTTGCCGACTGTACTCAGAACAAAATGCGACAGACACTTTAGGAGTGTCAAAAGTAGCACGGAATGCAATTTTGCTGCATTTTATAATTCTTTTAGCGTATAAAATGGTGGAACGAGCTGTGACGGCAACAGCTTGTAGAAATAAGGTGATTTGTGGAGGGAAATGTTTTGGCGAGGTTTTCTGTATTTACGGTTTTAAAATAAGTAAGAGGTAGTCTAAAAATGTTATTGAGACAAGAATTTAAGTATTTATTGTGCCATGAAGGTGCCATGTGTTACTTTCAGCCCAAATATACCTCATGTCATTGTATGATTTGTATGTGCAAAGTTTCATTACAATCCAACACGTATAGTACGTACGTATGTAGTATAAAAACCGGTAAAAAGTGCGAGTCGGACTCGCCCACCGAGGGTTCCGTACTTTTTAGGGTTCCGTACCCAAAGGGTCAAACGGGACCCTATTACTGAGACTTCGCTGCCCGTCCGTCCGTCCGTCCGTCTGTCACAAGGCTGTATCTCATGAACCGCTATAACAACAAATACTAAAAACAGAATAAAATAAATATTTAAGGGGGGCTCCTATACAACAAACATATTGTTTTGCCATTTTTATAAATAATGGCACGGAACCCTTCGTGCGCTAGTCCGACTTACTTAGGGTCCCGTTTTACCTTTTGGGTACGGAATCCTAAAAAAGAGAACAAACTCCGTTTGTATGGGAAGGTGAAATTCGGCCGAGCATGCCGGGGACTCACAGTCATCGCAGTCGATGTAGACTGTAAACTACCTCCTCAAAACACCTCCTTAGTCACTGCAACCATTATCTGAAGATACTGTAGCCAATGATGATGATGTTAAAAAGTGACAGCCATACTGACAGATAATAAAACACAAACTAGTGCGATAAAAGCACGATCATATTAAGCTCGATGGTTAACGGTTAACTATAAATTTTTAACATATTGACTACTAAGTGCCACAAAATTATAACTCAAAATAGATAAGAATGAGCACCTAACACTACGTCATCTTCAATAACAACCGAGTCTCAGGTCAAAGTCGTAAAATAATACTACACAAAAAGACACTAAAAAGTGTCAAGCGTTAAGTAAAAGGCACCGCTTTCCTAATAGCCCTAACGTGATTTAAGAAGGTTAGAAATAAATATAAATAGCTATTAACAAAAACCCTTATCTACGGTGGTCTGAGGTAGCGATAAAACAAAGAAGCTGTTGAGTCGCCTTTTTTTGTTTTTAGATATTTATGGCTGTTTTTTGGCGAATTACACCTGCCGAAAGTAGTGACACTTGCAAAATTGTGTAGTTTGCTATCACATTTATCAGAGTTTTTTTAACCTCACCAGGTCACAATGTTTCTCGGAAAATGTATATATGACACACACGAAACATTGTTTAGCGTGTTTCTAAACAAAAATGTTTATGAGTGGCTTTAATAGCTATCAATTGTTTAAAATTCAGGGATTTTAGGGTCAAATTTTCGTTGGCTTGTTTCTGCCCACACTTGAATTTGTGTTTTGTACCCAAGGGTAAAACGGGACCCTATTACTAAGACTCCGCTGTCCTTCCGTCCATCTGTCCGTCTGTCATTACGCTGTATCTCATGAACCGTGATAGTTAGACAGTTGAAAATGGGTTGAAATTTTCACAGATGTATTTCTGTTGCCGCTATAACAACAAATACTAAAAAGTTCGGAACCCTCGGTGGGCAAGTCTGACTCGCACTTGTCCGGTTTTTTTCTACGTAATTCAGGATCCCGCAGTATCCATGCTAGAGATAAGCCGAGATGAGAACGTGACGTAAGCCCGCTCTCGGCGCCACCTTTGTCCCATCTAACCCCTCAGATCTAAAAAGTCATAGCCCCCAATAACTCGTTACTAACATGCGTCCTTTTGTGAAAAAAGGATCCATATCACCTGCTTATTGCCGATGCGTTCGTCTCATTGGATAATCGTACAGCTACGTGATGAGCTTTTGATAAATTCAATATTTCGGTAAAGTAAAATCACATAACTACGTAAATTGCGAGTACTGTCTAAATGTGGTAACATTTACCAAATATGGTAATTTGGCCATATTTATAATAATTTTAATGTTCTAGTCAACTACAAACAAACTATGGACACTTATTCATCAGATTTTTTTTTATTAATTAATTTTATTTATTTATTTCAAAAGACAACAATGGTCCATAATGGTTAGTAATATTTAAAGTTTAAAACTAAGTGTTAGTAAAACAAATACAAAAAGACAAAAAGAAAAGGGAACAGTACAGCAACGAAACAAACAATCACCAGGCAATTTTACATCGACTTTTATTCTAAAACAACGTTCGCCTCGTTCGTTATTATTACGATAAAATATGGGGACTTTAACCATCGGTAGAGAAACCTTTAACCTTCTAAGATCCAGAGGCAGTTGTTTTATTTTTGTTTTTTTTTTAGAAAATTTCAATCAAAAATGGAAATTGGAAAGTCAATTTACCCTAATGTAAACAAAGAATAATTCCTTATAATTCCTTATAATAATTCCTCACGCGCCAGACTCTTTGCAGCGGGTACGAAGGAATCCGGCGCCTGGCTGCACGCGTTTCCTTCGGTACACACAGGCACATTTTTGGAACCGCACACTCTGCGCGTTGCAACTTGCAACCTGCCTGCGACTCGGCGTCCGGGTCTGTGCTTCACATAGGTGCCCCTGCGGCACTGAAGTCGACGCCCTCGGACACCACGGGCTCTCCTGCCAAAGGAGCGCCGGCCGCTTCTCTAGACACGCCGCGCTTAACGATATTCTCCGCCGGTCTCTTGCCAGCGTGAACGTGCCAGCTCTTCTTGAGCCAGCTGGTATTGTAAGAGACGATGGTAAGAGACCGGACGGAATGTCACTAATTCCGTGGAAGATGGGACGGGTGCTGGTGTGGGACGCCACATGTGTAGACACCCTAGCCCCGTCTCATCTCCACGGCACAACTGCAAAAGCCGGCGCGGCGGCAGAGGCGGCCGAAAAATTAAAAAAGATCAAATATAGGGGTCTCGGCCCCGAATACGATTTCGTACCTTTTGGCGTCGAGACCCTTGGCCCGTGGGGTCCGAATGCATCTACACTATTCAAGGAATTATCCAAAAAAATAGCAGACGCTACCGGTGATCGTAGAGCTGGCAGCTTCCTCGCACAGAGAATAAGTATTGCGATACAACGAGGAAATGCTGCCAGCATCTACGGCACCATGCCGCAGGGGGATAGTTTTTAATTATTTATTTTAAGATTAGTTTTATTTATTTTTTAACTTTTATATGTATTATGTTGTGTTTTTAAATAAATGGTACTGATTATACTACAAAAAAAAAATGTAAACAAATCAATATAAAGTAGGTAACCCAAATTAGCATTAGGAGAATTACAAACGAAAGCCATATATGACCGAAACCGGAAAAACGTCCCACTTGCTACAAGGACGAGATGTTTGTATCTTTCTACAAATAACGTGTCAAGGCGTCCTTATGGCAAGCGACTAAGTGGGACGCTTTGCCGGTTTTGGTCACATATAAACAGTATTTTTATTGATACTTACCTAATTACGTACTTAGTTGTAGTACCTAATAGTTTCGTGATTTTACGGTAGGTATGTGTCAAGTTATAGGTACAAGTGGACCCTTATATTTAACAATTATTCAAACATCTGAACTTCTATGTAGTTATTACGTTTCAAAATTTCGGCGATTTCCGCCGCTGCGCCCGCTTTTACATGGAAATGGAAGCACTAGAAATGCTCCAGAACATTCTAAATTCTCGCACGCCCAAACTTCTTGCAATTAGCTTACATTTCACGTATGTAGAACACGCATGTGTATCACCGCATTTTGACTAATTGTTTGTGTTCTAATTGATCTAATTGATAGCTACTTAGCTTTAGTGGATTTACGAAACTCTATACGTGAGGTGCATGAAGATTGTAAGGCAGTGATTACCGATTTGTATTCGGTGTTAGTGTATCCTTTCTCTTGTGGAGGTAAAACGGGGATCGTTGGCTCAAGAAGTCGGTTAGTAATTGTTGATTTTCAAGTGATTTTGGGAATTTGTTGATAAACAACAATAACTCTGGAGAAAATACTGGTGATAACACATAAATAAATGGCCTTACCAAGATTCAAATCCGGAACCTCCTGCTGCAGGGTTAATGTAATGTCTATTCAACACTACAAATATTACGAGTTTATTTTTATATTTTTTAACAACACAGTAGCCAGAAATCTCCAAAATTTTTCAACCCATCCGACCGACTTTATCAAAACCATCTTTAATCGAACGAGTTAGCGTTTTGAATAATTATCCGGCCGCTATCGCCCGATCAGGGACATGACAATGACAAGATGTAACTGTCGACTTTTTGTCGCGGCCACTAATCGACACCTTGTCGGCTGAGACAACTGAATATAGGGTTGACAGATTTTTCAACGACTTTCAAAATGTTTGTATTATTAATTTAAATTTGTTAATTTATCTAGTCATAATTAAATACAAAGGTATTTTGTAAAATGTTTCGTTATTGCACAACTGTAATCCGCACAAGAATCGTCTTGACCTTCATCTAAGTAACTTTCAAGCTTCGTCAACTTTCAAAAATATTTTTTTTAATTAAAAAAAAATGGAAAAATGTACACAGGACTCGAACCTGCTGCTGGTGTTTTCCATTTTTCCTTTGATTTAAAAATTTGTAGCCACGCTCGCACACGTTTCTGGTTGATAAAAGATTTGTTTCAAAAATAACATTCCAAATTTGACTTTTTATTATTTTTTTAAACTAAGGTTAGTTAAGGTAAAAGCAACACCGGGTCAACAGGACCATTACAGGACATAAACCAGTTGAACGGGAAACAGGACTTTGGAACAGGAAATTGATTCATATTTACCTGCTAATTACGGTTTTGTTCTTATTTTGATATGACCTTGTAACAAACCAGTTTGAATCTATAACAAGTTGTTAAATCTCAATAGGGCTTCTGTTCCTCTTGCCACAGGCAAACTAAACCTTGTCCTTTCACCCGCTTCATGATACAGCTATTTAAATTTATTCTAAAAGACAACTAGGGAACAAATCATTTTATTTTATTAAATATGTTCTGATTTCTCTTTTTTTAAGCACTCATACTAATATAGGAGGTGCAAAGCCTTGTGGCCTTTCAATGCCACTAGTGAATTTAGGACAGCTTCCGCCGTGGCCGCGGCAGGGTGGTCTAATGGTCAGGACGTTAGCCACGTAAGCTGAAGACGTGGGTTCGATTCCCGCCTCGGCCACCGGTGGACTAGTCACTTTTTCTTTAGTGTATGATATCTATTTCAGTACCCCTAGTGTAAATAAATTCGATTTCGAAACGTGACGTACGCGTTTGCGTTTAGTCTCATTTTGTATTGGATTTAGAAAGAGCGCGCCAAGCGGGACGTTTTGGAAACTCAAAATCCTATACAAAATGAGACTTAACGCAAACGCGTTCGTCACGTTATGATGTCGATCAAATTTACACTAGGGGTACAGTTCGCTTTTGTATCACATACCTATACATATATCCGATTAAACTAAAAATAAATGTTATATAAAATGCAACTTTTTGACAGCTTGACATTGTCGGATGAGGCCTTTTGATTGTTTGTTAATTTATTCAGCTGTAAACATTTCAATATGCTAATAATTATTTATTTTGAGCATGTTTGTCAACCCTAAGGCATCATCCGCTCCATCAAAAGTCCCGCTTTTAAGACTTTTGAGTATTTTTTACAAAACCATCTGATGACGTGTCTTATTGATGGCATTGTATTTCGACGTTTGATTAAAAAATATTTAATTTGATCGTATTTTGCAACCCACGTTGGTATGTCACCGATTTTACCGACAGACAAAAATGGACTTTCTACTGATCAGAATAAGCTAGAAAATGTATTGGAAAAGAGAATTCAGTTGGCGATATTATTGCTTTGACTTATATGATGTTTGAGGACAATAATATTTGTTTAGGAGCTATTATGGCAATTTATAACCTGTTGAAGTTTGCAGTAATAGCGTTTATGTCGGTAAAGACGCCTACAAGTTATAAGCGATTTAGAAATTTGATTTAGATTCCAATAGTTTGCAAGTATAGAGGGAGCAACGTATTAAATCAATCTATTATCTTTACGGGCGGCATGAGTAACAGAAAAGCGGGAAAGCCTTTGCCCAGCAGTGGGATACAATACTTCAACGTTTACTAGAAAATAGGGTCAAGGAGGGAATAGTGGCTCGGTAGAAAGTTGCTCAAGCCATATACGCGTATATCCTTGACACTACTTGGTTATAATTATAATTGGACAAAAGTCCTCAGATTTGTACATGGAATGCTGAGCTTTTTATGCGAATATATGATATTTTTATCACTAAAGTCAAACTAATTAAAACTAAAATTAACTGACCTAGTACGGTCACAGACTAATTGTCGATCCATTTAGGGTTCAAGCTAACTTGGTTCACAATAGTAACGGTACGAATTGTCCACTGTAAAGTAAAACCACAATAGCTCAACAATCAAAGTCCGCGACTGTACATACTCAAAAGTATGAAAACAGAATTCATGGAAATTTCCATACAAAATGACCCGTTTTTCTTTCTTGTGGGTTGCCAAAATTTTCTTAGTTGTTCCTTTTACTTATGAAAATTTTTCTGCTAATACTGTTCTGATATAAATTGCATACATTTCTCCAAAAGTTACCGTAAAACCATTTAACTATAGTCCAGTACTACAACCATAGTCCACAATTTCAATATATAGGGTTATTACATATCATAAACCAGTCTATTTCTTATTTCTGCTCAGTTTTTTCTAATTTTTATGAAAATATCTGCCTCAGAACTGCAACATTTAAATAATATTCAAACCTGAATGAAGATATTTCAGTTAATGTTGGACCGTCGTTTTGGGGCTTTTGAAATACGTATATAGAAATTCTAAAAAATAAGTAAAAATAAGTTTCATATAAGTAGTTGTATTATCAACTTAAGGTCGTAGCACATTATTACAACTCAACAGCCACTCGATTCAAAATTAAATATTGAAATTAAAGCCTTATCTTGTATGTCCTATAGTACAATTTTAATATTTAGGTAACTGTCGGGTGGTCTACGCGTCGTCCACTCGTCGTCCACTAAGGTGAACCAAAAGTGAGTTGAGTTGGTGTGGAATTGGTATAGTGTGCGAAGACCTTAATTCTGTTCCAACAACTCAAAAATGTCGGCTAAGTTCCATCCAAAGCAAAAAATTTCGAATAGAGTCCATTTTTGGAATTACTGGACATTCTGAATTTTCGGAATTACTCGAATACATCTTACATAGTTTATTGTTTGTAGTAAATTGAAGTACTCTACCAACTCAAGTAGAATAGGCCGGTTTCCAGGTAAATCATAATTTTTATTTGACTACAAATTGTTGACGTTGAAACCCATACGCCAACTACTTTGTAAGTTTATGTCTAAATAAACTTGAGAATTGGCGCTAAAAGTTAACTATTTGCCGCATAATTTCATTGCTATAACCTTCGAAACTTTGCTGGGTCAGTTGGGTTTATTCCCATCTGTCCCCGCCGAGCACAGATGGGAATAGGTACATTCATATGAATCATTCCCGTCTGTCCCCGCCTGATGTATGCCGAGGTCACGTGGGGCGGGGGACGGGGGACAAATGGAAATACACCTTCAGGTGAGGTAAGAGGGTCACCGGGCTTAAAAGGTCACTTCACTTCTAGAATTATCATTTTCAGGAAAAAAAATTGGTGTTTTATAAATTTCGGCTGCCAGACTTTGACATTTTCTATGGGAGAGTCAATTTTTTTTTTGCGATTTCGGGGTTGGTCCCATACTAAAAGTTGCTTAGTTTGACCTATATATTCCACCTGTAAATTATTGGAGGTGACTAAATAAACACCCTGTATATTATCTATGGTCCCCTAAAAGTAGAAGTTAAAAGAATTTGTTTTGATAATTGAACAGTAAATTGCGCAAATCTAAAACTTTACTCAAAACTAGTTTCCACTCGCTAATATCTGAGCGAAGCTTAGAACCAAAAGCGCCTTAGAAGCACTAAAAAGCCTAGTTCCTAGTAACAAACAAAAACCAGTTCTAAGTAAGTCGCGAGCCAAAAATAAAAAGCAAATGGCGGTCTATGCCACGACGAAATGCGGAGAATGCCACGTGGGCTCACCCCACGAATTCAGCCGACTGCGACTCCTGTTTTATTTTGGATGTCTACCATTTGTTATACATAATACATGTAGGGTCCCTATCTCGAGATCGCGACCGCCTGAGAATTCGGGACGGCGCCACCGAAACCGGGATACAGGATGATGCGCGCAGGAGACATTTCTTTAATATTTTATCATCTAGAATAAAGGGTTGGGTCTTGATATTTTTTGGCCTACCTTTAGATACCTTAAGGTACTTTGGATCTAATTTGTTAGATAAACTTGTAGATAGGTATGAAAAAGAGTTAAATATGCAATCATTCTTTACGATTTTAAACTGTTTAAAGGTACATTGTATATTCACAAACTCTTTTGTTATAAAAGACAGATAAATCCCAGATACGATTTATATTATCTATGTTCATATAATTTACGTAAATCTAAAGATACCTGCGTACAAGCTCCGTCCGAGATCATTATTGAGTAGGAATGGGTTAAAACACTTTCAGTATGAGTTGAGGTTATGTGCGTCTTTCCTGTGGATATCATAAAAACCGACTATACAGCTTATTTTTCTTACTTTAATCTTATAGATACGTTATTTTAATTATTAACCTTTAACTTCTTACAATTTGTAGTAGCTATACAGATGGAGCTGTTAATTGATATCACTATTTAAACATAACAAACAGGAAGATGATGTGATTTGTATCCTATGATGAAAGTCTTCAAAAAATGTACCCAAATCGTTAACTTTTCTATTGTCTAAAGATGCCAGTTTTTTCCGAGCGTTTCTGACCTTGGGAACCCACTTACAACTTGGAAACTTTCTGTCAGACGAAAACAAAATTGCCACCCTGTATTCGGCAGATATAGAAGATCGAACTGGCCTCGAAGAATGCGTCGCGACATGAACTTATGAGTTACAGCCTCCGTTTTTTGTTCGAGATGGCTGGCGATTCGGAAAATTGACCTTTAAGCATAAAAAACTTGTCTCATTTGACGGGCTATAATGTAAATGGGCTTGATTTTTAACTAATTGAGGTGGTGTGCGGGTTTGGGGTAATTATTATGTGTCGTAGACGTTTTTCAGCTTAAACTTTAAAGTGAGTTTTGTCACGTATATATCTGTTTGTAGATGGATGTATGAACAGGAAAACAGAAACTAGAATTAATTCATCATTCAAGATTCAATTTTAATTCAGCTATCAAATCAATAGTATAATTAAGTGTTACATTGGAAATAAAGCTACCCATTTATTTGCATAAATTGCAATTGATTATTTAGATGTGATTCATTACCTCGGCAAGTGTCCCGGACTCACCCTATGTGTGTGTGGATGTGTGGATATAATTGTTAAAGCAACTAAGAAAACTACTTTCGGTTAAGGTCGCGCTCGCGCCACGCTCAGTTCACGACCAATGCTAACCGCAATACCAACTGGCGATATATTGCTACCTTTTTCATGCTTGTTCAGACCCAGCGCTATTGAAATGGATGGCCTTAGAACTTCGCCACTTGCTACTGTGAATACTATAGTGTTAAACAGTATTCGAACTATTCGAATAGTCGGATCAAATATCAAAATAAATAAAGCCTTTAATAACAGCATGTCCGGCTCAAATAAATAATACAAAATCGCGTGTGGTTAAACGATGCAAATAAAAGTGATCGACGCCGTACTCTTCATTGACATTTTACTAATTTGTGTTATTGGAAAAGTAATTTTAACTTGTAGTTAGTCAGGTTTAATTTTCTTTAAAACGCGAAGATAAGATACGAGGTTGGTACAGTTACCGGATTGTTAATGGTGAGCTCCGCTCCGTTCAATTTTTGTTAATTATCTTAAAGACTTTGTTACTTTATTTGACTGTAGAATTGTAGATTGTATAATTTTGATAACAAATTCATTCTTAAATCAAATGTCGTGTAAGAGAATATATAAGCATGACATTCTTTTAACGACAAAAAATGATACGTAGGACTAACAGTTACACTAAATAACGCAAAATACTACACAAAATCATATATTTAAGGTAAGGTGGGGTAAGGTAAGGAAAAATACCTACACATTTTATTTTTCCTAGGGTAAGAAAACAGAATGACGAAACCGTACAATTGTTCATCTAGTCCCGCTGTTCCTTCTACCTCGATTTTAATACACTTTCGATAATCATAATTGACAAGTATGTTGTATTTTAAAATATTTAGGCGTCATCTCATAGTAAGTGTACCAAAAAATCTCGGAATAATAGCAACACTAAGATATTCTCACGGCCGTCACTAACCTAACCATAACCCAGGCGTTGATGAGCAATCCATCTCCAAAACCACTCAGTATGCAGCCCCCAAATCACACCAGACGCGATAAATCCACTATTAACACAAAAAAAAAACGAATTTAAATCATTCTATTTGCGTCCCGTCACGAGAAGTGAGCCTTGAGACATCATTCTGCTAATTTGGTTAACCCCGGTTCCGTTTCAAGAAATTCGTCCAAAGCGTTCCTCGTATGGAATCATGACAATCAGTCCGGAATACTAATTTTCTGTGAGAAAAACCCAGAAAAAACGTAATGGTGTGCGTGTCACGTGTTTCGGCGCTCTATGAGGTAAGATAAAGAGAATTAGCATGTCATTTGTTAGTAGGTTAGGTGTGTGAATTGGAATAATTTATATTTATATATTGGAGTTTAACTCATTTTGAAAGAAGGAGGTTCTTAATTCGATTTTTTTTAAAGATTACAACTGGGATCCTAAGATCCTAACCCCAGAATGGTCCGCCTGCCAGGCTTGAATGTCACTATGAATTCTCAATTTGAACTTATTTTTCATATAACTTAATTCCAGTACCTAATTATCTACTATGAAACAGTAACAACAATTGCAGATAGGATATGTATAGATAATAATGAAAAATACATTTTTATAATGTTTTAAGAGGCACATATTTTTATTTTTGACAGCTTAAAAAAAGTTCTAGGCTGGAAAGCTTATCTTCTGCGTGATAATTAGTAAGTAGATATTAGAAAGTGGTGCAACTATCCCACTTTTACCCTAGATACAAATATTAACATTATTTTGGCCAGCACCCAATTGTGGACTTTGAAAACTGTTTGAAATAAAATTTGTTATGAGGATGACCAATTCAATTCTTCTAAAATTACAAGCTGAGAAATCTTAGCAACGAATCATTCTTCGGTTGTTAATATTAATATTTTATTAAGAACAGGAAACGCTAGAGCTCGCACCAACAATTCTCAAGTCGCATGTTCTGTCAAGTACGATCCTATCTCACTTTCGTAGGATGCAGAATATTGGCAAATAATTGACGAAGGAATAATAAATTATTCCTTTTGAAATGAATAATTTATGGGGGACAATTCCGCGGTAAAATTGAAGATCTTGTTATTTAAATGACATTTAATAAATGGTGACGATGGATTTGAAGAGAAAACGCTGTGGTCGAGTTCTCTGTACCGATATCAATCAAACGGACTGAGGTTCAAACCCCCGGCTCGTACCAATGTGTTATTCGGTACTTATGTACGAAATATTATTTGATATTTACCAGTCACTTTTCGGTGAAAAAAAAATATCGTGAGGAAATCGGACTAATCCCAATAAGGCCTAGGCTTCACCCTCTGGGTTAGAAGGTCAGATAGCAGTCGCTTTCGTAAAAACTAATGCCTATGCCAATTCTTGGGATTAGTTGCCAAGCAAGCCCAAGCTCCCATGAGCCGTGGCAAAAGCCGAGACAACGCGAGGAAGATATCGTGCATTTAGCTCATATTGTCCGTAATTGTAATTGCGCGGACGAGACGCACGATAAACCTGTTGAAAACCAGACGCAGTTGTTTTGTTGTTGAATTTTGAACCTTTTGTCAATAAATGAAAGTTCAGAATTGGTTGTGGAAGACGTACAAAAAATTGTACCGGGGGTCTCAGGAGGATAACGAAATAATATGATTTAAATATCATTTTAATGTCAGTGTACGTTCTAATTGGCCTGTAAGTTCTTAATTTGAAGATCTACTTGTGATTCAGATGTATATTGACACACATACAGCCCATAAGTATTACTGTTCCGAAACTTCTCATTATTTTGTATAGGTTTCATAATTTTCCGTTTCCCAAATGAATATCTCCTTAATTTCCTATGAAATTTCCCTAAAATTTCCAAGAACTTTTCCCGCTTTTTGGAAACTTTTCGCAACTTGCACTCTGTATTACCAAATCGTCAGAGCTGCGCAGGATTCGCATTCCCGTCACGATCGTACAGCTCTTCAATCGACGCCTCATATATATCCACCGTTTGGACAACCTAATCGCTGTCACTACGCGCCGGGAATATTTCATTTCTGTAATCGTTGAATAACATATGAGTAATATAGTTTATCAGAGTTTATATTACCTATAGTAGGTAGATTTGCGAAAAGATGGCGGATGCGCGAGACGCTTGTATGATATTTGAAATCTATATATAGAAAGAGGGATGCTAAATCAATAAACCGTCATATCAAAATTAATATTTATAATTATTTCAAAAAAGTCTCCGAGCTATTCGCACAATGTCCGCTACTAAACACCTCTGACAATGTCTTCAAACAATTTTACGCGTAAATCTTTTAATAACCTGTCATTAGACCAGGTTTTTCTAGAAATCTAGACAAAAACTAGTTCTCGTCTGAAGTCTAGGCACGTCCTCGGGAGCCTGAGGTGCCGTGCAAATGTTTTCATAAACTTAATTATAGTTTTTATTGGAGCTACCAGAGTTGGAAGTATCGGAGAAAAAATCTTGGTTCAATTACCCTTTATAGCTTTTATTTTTTAAACAGGCTGTTTATTTAGACTGGTAGTTAGGTGAATATATAGGTCATACTGAGTAACTTTTACTATAGGACCAACGGCGAAAAACAAAATTGGCTGTATCTTACATTTTTTCAAATGTATGATCCAATACCAGCTGTATAGAAAAGCAAATAAAGCCTGACCAGTAATAAATGAACACGCGCCATATTGCGGAATTTAATTGGAATTAAATTTTATATACTAAATTGAACTAGGTCACCCTATGCATGAGAATAACAGCGCCCTCTTGACAATGATCATATATTTCTGGTCGGGCTTTACATCCTAATGCTAAGGAAACCGTAGGGACAGTTATTGTTTAACAACTTATTGAATACATAACAGGCTAATTACACATGGTACAGTCAACATCAATAATAACTAATTAGACTTAAAAAATCGACCATTCTCTAATTGCTTTAACAAAACAAGACCGCAAATAATTTTGAACGAAAACTGTTGAGAATAGTGTAAATAAATTCGATTTCGAAACGTGACGTACGCGTTTGCGTTTAGTCTCATTTTATATTGGATTTAGAAAGAGCGCGCCAAGCGGGACGTTTTGGAAACTCAAAATCCTATACAAAATGAGACTTAACGCAAACGCGTTCGTCACGTTATGATGTCCATTAAATTTACACTAGGGTACTATTTGAAAAGTATTGTGGCAGATACTTTTGGCGCTGCTGTTCCATATTGATGCTATCTACTATTGATGATTACTGTACATGTGTTAAAACAAATAACTAAATAAGTTTTTGGCAAAAATTTCATATTTGGTACAAGCTTTTATCGCTGACTGTACTTTTTTCCACAGGCAACTAATACTCATCGAGACAATTCTAAAAACCCCAAACACAATTAGGTTGCGTTGTTTTATCACAGAGTTCCTATGGCTACCTCCTGTCTCCATCATCAGATCAGCTTGATGGTACCATAATATTGCATTGTCACCCGACTTACATTTATTATTACATATGTATGCAAATTTTCTGCCTCATCGGAAACCGAGAAGTGGGTCAAATTTAACTTGCAAGATTTGTCCCATACGTACTAACAGGGCAAGAAAGCTTGTAAAAAGAATACATGTGTTGCTTCTAGCGATTAATTCGAAATGTAAAGATAAAGGCTTAAATAAACACACTTAGTCTTGCAACTCGCAAGGTAACGCGGCCGCTGGAATATTAATATTTCTCTCGTAAACCCACAGTCATAAACTTTTTTTCACATAATTTCAATAGTGATAAACATAAAACGCGGCAGTAAAACAAAATCCATACAAACATTCCAAATGATGAAGTTACCTATAACTCAAACTTATCTTACTCTTATGCATAAATCGTTAAAATTTTAGTACTTTTTAAGTGGACATTATCTTACTGATTACTGGATACAAGGATTCCTTCTCGGTCTATGAAAGGAGCTTTGAAAATAACCTTAAGGTTAGGAAGATAAGTTATAAATTATTATAGATAAATTATTAGGTCGAGATAAATTATGTGAAGCGGGTCACGGGTGGCGCTTGCATTTTATGTCAGTCACATTATGAAGATGATTTATTGTAAGATTTTCTAATTGTTCGTTATAAATATCATTTGAGAAAAGTGTATGTATGTAAAAAAAAATTGATAAGTAATTCACAAGTGCCTAACAGAATTTGTTAAGAACTTATGTAGGTAGGTTAGCGACTTACATATGTTAATTATACCAATTAAGTTACCTCAGGTTGCTGCCTTGAAAATTGTTATTGTAATGGACAAAAAATATTGATATGAATTTAAAAATCAACTTTCAATGATAAATCTTTGACTTGTGATTTGATTACCATTCGAGCGCGCTAGACACCTAGTGGCGTATTCAGAAGTTTAAAATCACTACATTAATTTGATATTTCCTAAGACTCCCTTTTGCACCAATACTAAGAGTACAAGCGAGATAACTAATACCAAAACAAAATCGTATTTTATAAATCTGTATACACCTGCTTAGATCGTTCGGTCTCTTGATTCATAATACCGAATTCGGTCACCCCAAAAGTCAAGTTTGAGTACCCTCGGCGCCCTCCGTAAGTGGGCACCAATTTTTGATTTCTTCACTTTGTGGACTTCTTGAACTCAGTAACGGATTTTGGAACGTTTTCAAACGATCTAAAGACTCAGGCGCAACAATTCACTTTGTGATTGACTATCGAGTTATATGATGCAATACGAAATACTGATTTTTGGGCAAATACCTAAAAACTTGTGTAAAGGGCCCACTGATAACCAATTCGCCGGACGATATCGGCCTGTCAGTTATTCGCGATTGTCAGTTTTTGCGAACTGAGAGGCCGATATCGTCCGGCGAACTGGTAATCAGTGGACCTCTTAACTTACGCCATTTTAGCACAGACTTAGAATGACGCTTACACTTAAAGTTAAATAAGCGAGGAGCCATCTCAGCCATCATATAGTGACTATATGTACATTTCACGATTGGGAAAAAAGCAAAATTGGTGGCTGCTAGCGGCCGTCTTAAATGTGTAACACGTAAGGTTATTAGCTGACTCAAAATTACAAAAACCGGCGAAGAGCATGTCGGGCCATGAGCTCAGAGTAGGGTTCCGTAGCTACTATTTCGTCACAATAAGCTAAACTGGAGCTTAAAGTATAGTAGATTGTTAACCAAGGGATGAACTGTGGATGATGTCTTTTTACTATGACGGGGAAACTTTTTGTGATAACTCAAAAACAGCTAAACTGATCATGTCCGCTATAGTTTTCATTTAATGTCTTTCTTAAGTTCTACTTCCACGATTTTTTTCATATTTTTTTGACCTATGGTTCAAAAGTTAGAGGGAGGGGGACACATTTTTTTTTCTTTCGGAGCGATTATCTCCGAATATATACATTTTATCAAAGAATGTTTGTTGAAGACCCCTATTAGTTTTGAAAGACCTTTCCAACGATATCCCACACTGTAGGGTTGAAGAAAAAAAAAATTCACCCCCACTTTACGTGTACCGTAAAAAATATATTTTTAGATTTTATTGTACGACTTTGTCGGCTTTATTGATATATATATTCATGCTAAATTTTCGCTTTCTAGCACTAACGACCACGGAGCAAAGCCTCGGACAGACAGACAGACATGGCGAAACTATAAGTTGACTACGGAACCCTAAAAAGCTGTAATTAGGAGATACGACGATACGAGATATTTTATGACCCTGTTTGACTCAATGGTTGACTGGTAGAGCCATTTGACAATAAGTCCGCCATTTGTACATTTTTTTTGTAGTTGCACGAGCGTTAGCAAAGGTCTCTGTTTCAGCTTGGGCAAAAATGCTTTCGTATGTCCGGATGTTCTCGTCTACAGTTCGCAATTCTCAACCGATTCTCGTGATATATTGTGAGCAGGTTCGATGATTAAGAGGCCCACTGATCACCAGTTCGCCGGACGATATCTGTCAGTTATTCGCAAAAGTTGTCAATCGCGAATAACTGACAGGCCGATATCGGCCGGCGAACTGGTAATCGGTGGGGTAAATAGATTTTTTTTCGATTCAGTTTTTGGAAAAAGACGGAGCCATACATTTATTTAGTTCTAAGGGAGGTCTACAGAACACAGCGGCACTAGTTAAATAAAAAAGTGAATATAATAGTAGGGCTAAATAATTCAACAGTCTTGTCGCAGTAATTAAGGAGGTCGTAAACGGCGTCAATCTCGGAGTGAAATATGGCGGCTTGTACTCGGATCTACTAAAAAATATGCTTAGATATGGTAACTTTAATCTAATCTAGTATAGGTACTAAAGAGGAAAGGAGGCGGCCGCTTCACCATTACAAACGTAGTCTCCATTTTCCTTTCTGGATATTGGTATTATGGAAAATATTTTTACATAATTTGATGTACAACTATAGCTATAAACCATAAGTCAAACGTAAGGGACGTTTAAAGTCAGATTTTTTCAAAATTAAGTGCGAAAAACAGATTTCATCAACATTTTTAAATGCTCTGAACTATTATAATAATTAAAATTTCGAAAAATCAAACGGGGCTAGCTGCGATTGAGATACAACGAATTGTCGAAATATTTTCTATAATGTTAATATCCAGAGGAAAATGAGGATGAGGATGTATGTATGAAACGGCGATTTTACGCGGTCGTCCACTTTCGTTTTTACTAATTATTTTAAGTAGGAAACTCAAGTACTTACCATAAAACCACCGAATTATAGCCCAAAATCTTCTAAAGTGCAAAATTAGCTTAAATATTTTTGTTTAGGCGTGGCTATCTGGCTATTGTTTGGATGATGCAGTTCTAAGGCAAGACATTTTTATATAAATGAAAGGAATACCTAAGTTTGACTAAACTGTGAACCATAGTAGTATTGGACTATATACTGCCCTGCTAAGCCAACAATTAGCGTCATCACTACATTAGTATAACAGTCGCTTTCCGCTGTTTGTCTGTCCCTAACTCCCTATGTATGCTTAGATCTTTAAAACTACGCAACGGATTTTGGAGCGGTTTTTTTTAAATAGATGGAGTGATTCAAGAGACAGGTTGATATGTATAATATATACCCGTTACGTTACATCATTGTTAGAAAAAGCATTTGAATTCTTGAATAAATGTTTGTAAATAAAATTTTTTTTTTTTACAATTCCTCTAATACCTCATCCACATCTACTACATCCACCAAATAACTCGATTTATAAGCCTTTAGGAAATAAGTCTGCCTGTCAATTTTACGTTTGTAATGTCACCGAACCTTGAAGGTTAAATGAATTGACAGCTTGCATCGTCATTGTTGAAATGACAAATGTATTGTCATTGATAATAGTAACATGAGATCATCAACATGGAAACAGTTGTAGTTAGATATATAGAGTTCCTTAACATCCTGGAAGACAGGATTGAAAAGACAAAGAGGAAAGCCTAGAATTACTTAGCCAAATAAAAAATAATGCAATACATTACAAATACTCGTTATTGCACACCTAAATACAGAAACAATACAAAGAATACAGCACATTAAGAAGAGGTAAACAGCAGGCGGTCTTATCGCTAAAAAGCAATCTCTTCCAGACAACCTTTAGGTAGCGGAATAATGCGTGTTATGAGGAGAAAAAGACTATCACAAGACAGAAATGATTGGCGACTACTCCACCGACAAGAGCAAGAGCAAAGCTCTTAACGCATTCACTGCCACCGACGCATATATGCGTTCACCGTCATACAAGTTTGTTCCTAGGCCACGCCCCCTGGCAGTGAATGCGTTAAGTTATCAAGCACTCAAAGCTCTTTATGCAAGGAATAGACTCCGGCTGGAGCAAAAGCTGTGGAAACTTAGCTTTATAACAGGGTAGGTCCATTACGGGGTCAAAGCAGTTTTGGCCAAGATGGGACACTCTGACAACACCGATTGTCGAATGTGTGGCGAAGAGGAATACAGTACCTAATGTGTGAATGTCACGCCCTCGCCAGACAACGAATGAAGGACTTTGGAGCAGGCTAACTGGAACCAAAGGAATTCAAAATGCTACCCATGAGCTTCATCATCTGGAGATGGTCGAAAAAGCTCTTGAGTAGTTGACGGATTTTTCCTAAGGGAACTTTTCCTAATTAAAATTACACAAAAGATCCCTATGGCTTGAAGTGTATTCGCAGGGGCCCCCGAAAATCATAAGATAAGATATGATAATAATGATAGGGTTAAAAGTACTGGACTTTAGGACGCAGCGGCTTTACATTTAGTGGAATCTTTTATTTTTATTCGAACACTGGCAAGCGTTTTAGTAGACTAGTGAGCCGATAATGTTATCGATTTTTTTTCGTTAAATTTCGTTAAAATTTGATCGATAGATACAGTCCCCTATTATGTACTATATAAGCGCAACTTCACCGTATGTCCTAAAAATCTTCCACTGAGTTACGAAAAATATTAGTACCTAGGGACAAGTTGTTATTTCATATTTATTACAGCCAGAAAAAGGAGCTCTTCAAACCAGCCAATTTTTATCCGAACATAAAATAAAAATAAAGTATTGTTTTGCACCTGAGGTATTCTAATTACATAAATTACCCTGGCTCCTAGCCGTATTAACATGGAGAGAGAAAATACTTCAGCTACGTATATTATTCCGCAAAAAAATATGGTGACTGTTCTATCCAAAAAAAATTCGCTACCAAAAATTTTCTTTTTTTCTTTTTCCTAATCGGAATATCATACCTACCGATTATGTCCTTAAACAGATCCCCACTATTTTTGTTGCATCCTTGTCTACACTCTACATTTTTTTCAACAAAGAATAACCTTACCTTTTCGGAATAAAAAAAAAAAAACACAAAATACATCCATCAAAAGTACAATAAAATGCCAGTAGGTATTTTCGGTTAGTTTACACTTGTAACGAGGGAACCAATCAATAAGACGCGGGTCGAATACATGATGAGAACATAATTCGGTTACTTTTTGTATCCCTTTATTTGTCCGCCACACCGCAGAGCGGAAGGGTGTATCAATTCAACGAGAAACATGTGAGTATTACTGTTTTATTTTGCACGACAGTGCAACTGTATAGTTGCATTGTAAGTGTAAATAATTAAGATGTCTGAGATATTTAATACGTTTTTGGACGTGAAATTTGTGTGAGAAAGGTTTTTTGAAACCACAAGCCGCATATATTTTTATGGACAAGTACATGATAAAAAGTTCTGATTATTGAGTGAGTTTTACGAAAATTTAGTGTTATTAGTTGCACAAACCTAACTGCCGCCAAACATTCGAAGTTATGCTCTCATTTTAAATCATCATCATCAGGACTTATTATTATTATTTTAAATAATAAATAAATAAAATAAATAAAAATAGTTTATTTACCAAAAATTTTACAAGATCTCCTTAACCTATGACTGCCACACTAGGCTATGCCTGTGTTGTGGAGTCAGATTGAAAACAATACTAATTTGAATTACATCCTACGCTGAAGTTTTGGTTTTATAATAGGTTACTAATAGTAAAACATTTTTGATAATAATAACAGGCTTAAACTAAATAGGAACGATCACAATTTTATTTGATACATTAGCAGCTCTTGGAGCTGATGCGTGTACATCGCAGTACTTGTGTTTACTTAACACTTTTTAACGTTCTAAAATGTATATCTAGTCTATTTTTGGAAGAGTTCACCGACGGTGCACTAACAAACTAACAACAGTTTCTAGTAGAGAGTTCCACACATTTACTACACGATTTCGCAAGAAGTGTTTCCTAGGGTTGCTAGCAGATGGAGGTTTGACTAGTTTTTTAGTGTCCTCTCGACCTTACATTCTGGCTTGTATTGTGGCATTTTTGTTGGTCTTTAATATTTGGAACATTGTAGTGTCCAGACAAGACTTTGTATGTCTCAATAAGATCGCCTGGCTTTTCTGTCCTCTAATGTTGCAAGACCTAATTCCTGAAGCCGTTCTTTATATGGCTTGTCTTTCAGTGAAGCAACCATTTTAGTTACTCTTCAAGCAAGCAAAGTGATGTCCTTTTTAAAGTAGGGGGACCATATTTGAAAACACATACATATTTACAGATGATCGAATGTGGAGGACCCGCGCGTAGGGTTGCCATCTCTAAAATTTGGAAATCAGGACAAGACGCGTGAAAACCCCGGATTTTAGAGTCCAGAACCCGGACATGTCAACAGGTTTTTTTAAACAGGTTGTGCGTGTGTCGCGGGCGGCCTAAGACTTTAAATTTCTCCGGACGCCCCCCGGATGCCCTCTATATAAACTAGGACAAATCCGGGGAAACCCGGACGGATGGCAACCCTACCCGCGCGAAACCTTTTCATACAAACGTAGTCCCCATTTTCCTCTCTGGATATTGACATTATTGAAAATATTTTGACATAAATAGTTGTATATCAACCACAGTTTGATTTTTTAATTATTATAAGAGTTAGGAGCATTTTAAAATGTGTATGAAATCTGTTTTTCGCTCCTAATTTGTACAATAATTAAAAAATCGGAAAAAGGCAAACGTAGTATATTACTGCCAAGTTGTTTCTTTCTAATTAAGACATCTAACCTAACAATAGAGATATATAAGCGCTGGTGGCCGGTAAGCAGGGATCGGAACCGGTTTTTTGGAAAAACTTTGAAATAAACATATATTTCGGTTTATTTTATACTCCAAATATAGGACTCGGTTGTGTTTTTAGATAACGACTTCGTATTATTAGATTGCCCAATTAGAAAGGAAATAATTAACAAAGAACTAAAAAATACCGTTTTCATTCCCATACAAAAAATACCGGTTTCCGATCCCTGCCGGTAAGAACGTGCGACTTGCAATCCGGAGGTCTCGGGTTCAAACCCCGGTTCGCACCAATGAGTTTTTCGGAACGTATGTATAAAGTATCATTTGATATTTACCAGTCGCTTTTCGGTGAAGGAAAACACCGTGACGAAACCGGATTAAGGCCTAGTTTCCCTCTGGGTTGGAAGTTCAGATGGCAGTCGCTTTCGTAAAAACTAGTGCCTACGCTAAATCTTGGGATTAGTTGTCAAACGGACTCCAGGCTCCCATGAGCCGTAGCAAAATGCCGGGACAGCGCGAGGAGGAAGGAGGGAGGAAGGAACCTAACAATAGAGATATGCATTTCAATAGACAAACTCATATCACAAATTAATTCAAAGGTATCCTATTTACATCAAAGGGTCATCAAAATATCGCAAATTGCCACGGATCCACATGTATAATTAAAGACTCGGTAGGCACCCCTAATTGGCCGCCCCGGGAATTAGGGGTTCAAATGCCAAATCTTAAACTGTTAGTGTAATGGAATTTAACGGGTTTTCGTTAAATGATTATTAGATAGGGTTCTGTGGGAAAACGCGCAAATAAATACAATAGAAAACGGGATATTTACAATGTATGTTTATATTTGTTTTACTGAGTTCCCGATATTAAGGGACAGTTAGTTAAAGTGCAGTAAGTTCATGTTCTTCTCTCACTCTCACTGAACATAAGCGAGAGCGAGATGGAAGTGCGTGCCCGGGAGCGCAGATATCATGTTTTTTTATTTATAATTTTTTATACGTTTAAATAAATAAAAAAGTTATCGATACGTTACCTCAAACATGATATGCCAATTTTTAGAAGCATGTTTAATATTTTTAGCTTTTGTACATAATTTGTTACAAATGTTTAAGTGCATTTTAGACCTATGTTCGTGATTTTATTATATAGAGCAAAAGGTAAAAACTCTGGATTCGAATCAAAAGAGAGCCTGGAGAAAGGCCTCAAGAATGCTAATTGAGTGTGTGGCAGCCGTATTTTGATACGAATGAGCGCTACGACTTTTTTACTATCCAACTTCAACTTCAACATTTATTCAGTAAATAGGCCACAAGGGCACTTTCACACGTCAACATGAAATTTACATACAAGCAAAAATAAGCACAACAACAATTATAAAATACAATTCATTGAAAATATTAATGAAAACTACAGTATTATTGTTTATAGATAAAGTAAGTAAGATATTATTATTACTTAGAGATGTATAAAGTCTCTAAATGTCGAATTACAAAAAAAAACCCAAACAGATAGAACCAAAAAAATTGTTAGAGGTGTAAATATCTCTAAATGTCAGAACTAAATGATTTTTATCAAATTATCCTTAGAGATGTATAGTCTCTAAGAGTCCGTTCCGTTTATTATTATTATATGAGTTTAAAAAAATTGTCTGAAATCTGTTTTTCGCTCCTCATTCTTACATTAGTCAAAAGATCGAAAAAAGTGAAACTGAGGGGCATAGCTATGGATAATATACAACAATCAACAATAGAGTAGTCGTGTTGAAATATTGGGACTAATTAAGACATGGCTGACGCAAAATTGTGATTTTAAGTATATTGATTGATGACATAGTGTCAGCATAAACACTAACTCCCTTATTCATAAACTAATAATCGTTTGTCCCTTTCCGACGTATTGGTATGATGGAAAGGGACAAACGATTATAAGCGACTTCGTAACTTTAGTACACGTTTATGAATAAGGGGGTAAAGATATTGTTATAATGTTGTCACTTTCTCACTTACATACTTGTTAGAATGGTGGTGGTGACAGGCGATGAAAATGCGACCGTACTATAGCCACTGGTCCTGAGTAATTTTATAATTATTTTATGTATATCTGTTACGCTATCTGACATTTCCCACCTGGCAACAAATAACTCGATTCTTCACAACTTTTTCCATCCACACTAACACACTAATGCTCATGTCTGTATAATTCTGCCATAAAATAGCTAATGATAAGTTTAATTGACATAATTATTGACCTTTTAGCGCGGGCGCTAAGTTTTCTTAAGGTACCGTTCCGATTTCGACTGCACCAGCATTACTGGTGAAGTAAGGCGCGACATTGCTGCTGCAAATGTGAAAAATCCGGGCATCGCCATTTATTTTGATATTTGCAGTAGCAATGCAGTCAGCACGCATAGCATAGTCATCATAATGGTAACTGCTTACCATTTCTCGAACGGTATTGGACTAATATTCTTAGTCCACCAACTGTCAAGTTGTATGGGTTACCATGCGCCCATTTCTCGAACGGTATTGGACTAATATTCTTAGTCCACTAACTGTCAAGTTGTATGGGTTACCATGGGCCCATTTCTCGAACGGTATTGGACTAATATTCTTAGTCCACTAACTGTCAAGTTGTATGGGTTACCATGGGCCCATTTCTCGAACGGTATTGGACTAATATTCTTAGTCCACTAACTGTCAAGTTGTATGGGTTACCATGGGCCCATTTCTCGAACGGTATTGGACTAATATTATTAGTCGTATGGGTTACTATGGCAACACACTAATAATATTAGACTAATACCGTTCGAAAAATGTGACCCATGACAAGACACTAATAATATTAGACTAATACCATTCGAGAAATGCGCCCCTGGCGGGTCTTGTCTGTTTTCCAGCACCGACGTGGTATGAAAAAATTAGGTAAGTATATCGTTGATGCAGTAATGCAGGCATTGCAGCAGTAATGCAGTGATTTCATTAAATTTGAAGTTTATTGCAGTAAACCAGTGGGCAGTACTCGTGTAGTATTTCAACACTAGATTGCAGCCAAGTAAATGTTGCAGAAGAAGAATGAAGCTAAAGATTATTCACATATTCAGCAGCAATACACTAGGCACCAACGTCGCGCCACAATAATACAGCAAAAACGCTAGAGGAGTCGAAATCCGAACGGCACCTTTATTGACCTTTTAGGTTCGCGGTCAGTACGCGGTTCTTATGGCTGCGCCGGACCATGCATATTCATCGTTCAACGAAACAGCTACGTTACTAATTGCGAGTTTTTTTTTGCTTGCCGCTAACGCCTGTGGATGGCAGACTACATTCTAGAAGGCATTGCTTTTTTAATTATAATTAGATATCAAAGTGGCAAAATTGTATAATGCTTAGTTATAATAATAAATAAATAAATAAAACCAGCCAAGTGCGTGTCGCGAGTATAATGAAGGGTTTCATACTTTCATACGATATAAAAAGCCATTCTAGCAAAAGCAAGTGCAGTGTACACAGACAGTCGGACGGACAGACTGACATGACGAAACTATACCTAAGGGTTCAGTTGGCTAAGTGGCTACGGAACTCTTAAAGGAAGGCTTAGTTTGTCAGAACCATATTTTAAAGCTATAGATTCTTTGGTTGTAATGTACAGTCAAGGTATTAAATATCGACACGGGCAAGAAGCCAAAAATTAGTATACACGACCTTATTGTCCATACTTTAAAGTAGTGTGTACATATTTTTGGCAATTTGTCCGTGTCGATATTTAAGAGCTTGACTGTACCTAGTTATGATTTACAGATGGTTTCATTTATCCATTTGATTCCCTTTCAGACAATCAAATTAAGTCTATATTTTAACTAGACCGCCCAATCGTATGATATTTTCTATAGATTCTTATTAAATTTATATCTGATTTATATTTTATATTAGGTGTTGGTACCTAATCGTCAAATTTAAAATGAGTTACTTGATATAATTAGGTACCTTTTTTGCAGCAAACCTGCTGTATTCTCAATCGTAATGTAACAGTTTTAATTAAAAAGCCTGAGGTGTCGAAGGGCTTCTGAAAACTGTTGTTGAATGTATAATTCAAACACAGTTACTTCAAGATTTTCCCAATAAAAAACCTCAACATCAAACCGCACCAAGAGCAACCCTCGCGAACGGACAATAAAACACCTCCCGCCAAAACTCTTTTTTCTTTTTAAACATTTGACAGCGGCGCCTGGAGGCGTCGCGATCTCCGCAAACGCTCTACTTACCTATTCTCCTTGACTACCACGGGACGGCGTTTACGAAGCGAGCTACATACATTTACCATTGACTTTGGCTTTTTAGAGCGCCATTTTGCGTCTTTGAGATTTTGCATGCTCGAGTTTATTATTAAACGTGTTTCTAACACATTTTAAAATAACAAAAAAATATTTTAAAATTCATAATAGTATTGTAGTACCTACAATACTATTATAGAATGTTTTTGCCTATTGTTGTTAACTTTTTTTTCCTAAAGCTATTGAAAATATTTTGACGCGCCTGTTTATGCAAAAATTCACAAAAGAATATCGTAGTAGGAGAAAAATAGGGTCTATACATATATGTAGCAATTGGAACTGTCACTGTGAAATTAACAAATGATTTAAGGTCGATTAGGCCCTTAGTCGGATAAATATAAATACCACAACAAAAATAACACTTAAGTATCTATAATAGAACGAATTACAATGTATCAGCAAATGCTCGTTTTAGTACGGAACCGTAAGCAGCAAATCACTCTACAAGTGTTACTTATTAGTATTGCCTTCATGTCAGTCAGCAGTTAAACAATCGGAAAGGTGGCAAGTAATACTGATTTATTGACTTCGCGTGTCCAAACCGTATATCACGCGGAATAGCAGTTATTGAAAGTTACATTACAGCAAAAACGACATACCAGAGCTGTGTACACGTCAGAGTGAGTAGTGATTGAGCCAAATAGCTATGGAAGGTGGAAGTAAGGAAAGAAATCTCCATATATCAAAAAGTGTCATCAAAAAACATTAAATAGGCGGCGCTACAATACCTAGAATACTTGAACAAAAAATCAAATCATAGACAGCGCACTTCACTCCGTCAATAACGCCTAGGTTCTTAGCTACTCTAGCGCTACTCTGGAGAGATTTGGAACTATTATTTATAGCTGACAGCTGGACACTTTTGCAACAGTTCTACCATAAGAGATTGCACTCCTTTTAATCCACACTCCATACAAATAGCAATAGAGCTACCGGAATATTGGCTACTTGACAGTTTTTTGTAAATAATGTTAATCGATCTTGATTTTCCTGAGGATCAAATGGGATTCAATAGGACTCATGGCATTTAAGCAACACAAAAGTCAGAAATGAGAGTTAAAGTCTGACGCTCGCACTCGACGATTAAAACGCCTCTAACAAAACGATATTGTAATGTGACGTCACATTACATTAGTCTGTCCTAAATATATGGAAGATTAAGAAAATAGCTATGTATTTTGGCCCTGACAATTTATTTTTCGATAAAATTTAAGGAATAAAAAAAAAGAAAATGGTATCATTTTCTTTTTTTTATGGAATGGATATAAAACCAAAATTCTACATATTTTCTTTTTGAAAAAATGTATCTACCATTTTTTTAGTACCTACTTGTTTTTCGTAAGTACTTGTCTATCTACATCTATAGTAGATAATGACTGGCGCAATCTGAATGCGAATGTGACTTAATGTTTACTAGCTAACCCCTATCCAACCCAACTGGAGAAGTTACCTTCACCTTACAGAAAACCGCAGCCAAATAACACTAGACCCTACTCAGAGTGTTGTGTTCCTACCGGTGAGTAAGGTTGCCAGAGCTCAACGAGGGTGCAGAGGGTTAGGGTCGGCAACGCGTATGTTATACCTCTGGAGTTGCAGGCGTGCTTAGGCTACGCAGACTGGTTACCATCGGGCGGGCCGTACGCTTGTTTGCCATCGACGTAGTATTAAAAAAACAAGCTAAGATATTAGGCAAGAGTCTAAATTGGACGACCTACAAACTGTTGTGGGAAATGAGATAGTTCAAGCGGTTTCCCTAATATAAAGACGGTGGCTCCATTAGTCCGGCCTAGGCTAGCCATTAACTTTAATTTGTCCGCCATCTTGTGGGCGGGGCGCCACGTCATATGTAAACAATCTGCGGTTTATCGAGGTTCTGTTACATTTTTAGCTGATATTCAACATACAACTATGAAGAACGGGAGACGTTTTTTTAGTGTTATAACAGGTTATATTTAATTTGATTCTGGTAACCTGGCATTACAATTAGAATGCGTCCTCGGATCTCCTACAATTTTTCTGAAGTGATGTACACTGAAAAAAATAAATAGCCGAACTGGTTTTGTAACTTTACTAAATAACTAAACTACGGTTATAAGAAAATAAACTGCATAAATTTACAAAACTTATTTTGTAGTGTATACCCAGCCACTGAACACTGATAGCCAAACCGGTTTTGTAACATATAACACATAGTTCGCAAGTCCCAATTTTTGTGTAAACAGTAACCAAAATGTTTGTTACAGTTATGCAAACATTTCTTTCAGTGTATTTCTATTTCATGAGGTATTTAGTAAAGGTACTCGTATTTACCACACGCACAATTTACAGGCCAAAAATTCGTACGATTGAGTTTTTTCACAGACGTAGTTTATGCAGATTTTGCACACCATCGATTTCAACCTTTGAAAATTTTTTCATATATATAGATACAATATCGCGTTCATTCCTTATTTTTGCAGTCAGTCCAAGATTCCCGCTACAAATCTTCTTCTGCCAACAGTGCCACTTCATTGGCAATTATTGGCGAATTTGCAACAAGCTGGCATGCGGACCAGCAATTAATTAGTTCCATAGACAACAGGCGGGCATTTCACGCGCGGACACTCGTTACGCATCCGAGAGTTAGCATATACATTGCTATTGCGTGTCGGGTAATTGAGATTTGTCAGCAATGTATCGGTTGAGGATCGCGCCCACCTGCAGCGAGCGGAGAATTAGGGCCCATTTCTCGAACGGTATTAAGACTAATATAATTGTATGAGTTACCATGGTAACACACTAATAATATTAGTCTAATACCGTTTGAGAAATGGGCCCAAGGTCTCCCTCATCATGTATCCTGAGTAGCTTTGGAGGCCTGCGGCTATTAGTTTCCCCACTTTCAACATTTCGGCATCTCTTGTCCACCATTGGCACGCATGATGTCCCTCTTCCTCACAATGTCCAGCTAGCATTTACAGGCTTTCCCATTGTAGAGTTCTAGAGTCGGACCAAAATATGGAAAGTAAGGAATACAATCTCCATAGGCAGAACTGTTGCAAAAGTGTCCAGCTGTCAGCAAATCTCTCCAGAGTAGCGCTAGAGTAGCTAAGGACGTAGGCGTTATTGACGGAGTGAAGTGCGCTGTCAATTATTAGTTTTTTTTTTAAGTATTCAAAGTATTGTAGCGCCACCTATCTAAGGTTTTTGACGGATACTTTTTAGTACATGGAGATTCTTTTCCTTACCTTCCATAGGACCAACCTAACTTAGCATGGCATTGGCAATTAATGTTTATGATAAATCTACTCCAGCACTCTTTTATCGATTAAATTACTGCTAGTGAGATCAAAACTAACCTATCAAAAGCGCGTGGCCCCGGCGCCCCTGTCTGTAGGATCGTAAAAGCAGTCTTTTTAGGAATATTATACAACTGTTGTTTTTTTAAGTCTGACTTCTAGGCAAAGATCTTCGAACTAAATTTTTATTTTGATTTTATTTATTATTTTGGGTGTTTGCTGTCTTAGAAAAAAAATTGTGTGCCGTTGTACATAATTAGGTCTTAAAATTCTCGGGCCTGTCTTTACGAAACTCAACTTCGTTTCGTTTTGTAACTTCGCCCCTTGAATTTTAAGAACCCTTATTATGTATCTGTTGCACAAAATACTATTTAAGCTCCACACAAAAAGGTAGGTTTAAAAACGATAAGTTACAGTACAGCATTAAACAGCATCATGTAGAAATAGTTTCAATTTTTTTTGTCACGTAATTGCCTATTTCTGTAATAGGTAGTTAATCAATAATCATGACTGAAATAATTAGTCGGAATAATTTCTTACGCTTATGAATGTGCCTACATGGTGTTTGATACTATTTTAAATATAGCTTATTATAATTAATGAATTGTTCAGTCTGAAAAACTATACCTCTTGATACAAAAGTAACAAAAATCGATAAGTAGGAATAGGTAAAGTTTTTACTCGTCTTCTTCCTCGCATTGTCCCGGCATTTTGCCACGGCTATTGGGAGCCTGGAGTCCGCTTGATAGTCCCAAGATTTGGCGTAGGCACTAGTCTTTACGAAAGCGGCTGCCATCTGAACTTTGAACCCAGAGGGTAAACTAGACCTTGTTGGGATTAGTCCGGTTTCCTCACGATGTTTTCCTTCGCCGAAAAGCGACTGGTATATATCAAATGATAGAAAGTAAGTAAGGTAAGTGAAAAAGTAGGTGTAAAGTTTTTACTAACAGAGTTTTTCACAATAATATTTGTTTGTCATGTGGAAAAATAATTCATAGTTACTTCAAATTATTCGTCACGGTGGTCCAAAAGGTTTATCACAACTTCCACCAGTTAATTGATAAAAAGTAAACAATATAATAAAATATTATCTACTTAATGCTGTTTGCTACCAAATATTATCTTACCTACTTAAATCAAATATTGAACAACACATCTTTTTCATTTGACTTCAACTATTATTTTGTAACGTGGCGCTGTATGTAGAAGGTTTTTACAACAAACGTATTTCTATATAGAATAGAAATTCTAAAAATTAAATGATACTATCAAACAATGACTTTGCCAAGCCACACTTGCACTTAACAAATACGCCTAAGTAAATCTCTATTATTAGGGTTCCGTACCAAAAAGGTAAAAAAGCAACTCTTACAACTACTTACACTATCGATTTGTACATTTAAATAGTTATGAACAAGGCTAACCCCTGAATTAAAAAAACAGATATCTTTTTGTATAACACTTTAAACTCTCGCGTTTTGTACCTACACATATTAGCTAGCCGACGTGGACCTGGACCTGGGGGCCGATTTTTGAATTTCACGTGCTCGATTTCGTGTAATTTCCCTTCAATTTATCTCCACTACTAGGCATTTAAATTCTAGTAATATAATTAAAAACGAGTGGTCAATACCACTAGATTCCCAATTTCTATTGCTTGTAAGTATTTTAAAATATCAATTCGCCGTTTTCCACAGATTTTCGAGTGACGAATTCGAGCGCTCGAAATTCAAAAATCAGCCCACTGGCTGTAACGTCGGATAAAAAGTAAAATATTTTAATTCACTATGGCCAATGGCCAATATGAGGGGGCAACATTTGAAATTATATTTATTTAGAAGGTCAAATGGGTATATTTTCAAAATCAACAACGCAATGAGAGTTGCAAGAATTTCACCAAAGTGACCGCCTACTAGGTGGGCCTATAAAAACCCAATAAAACCTACTTGTATTTATTTACAGTACTATAACGATCAAATCGTGTGTTTGTAATGTCGGTAACGATCTGGTCGTTACCGTTTCTAACTGAAACACTTACAGTGATGATAACTAATGACTATAATGATGACTACGTATAACTAGTGTCTTTGTGAGCTGTACACCTCGCAAATACCCATAGCTCCGCCATTTTGAAAAAAAAAAATGTAGAAACTGAATCGGTAAAAAAAATCTATACGGGTATCGAATCGACGCAGCTCACCAATTTTCACGAGAATCGCTTGAGAAACGCAGGTGAGTATCAAGACATACGAAATAATTTTTGCCCATGCTGGAACAGAGACCTTCACTTACGCTCGGTCAATGATGAACTAGGTAACAGAGGCGAAGCATCCATAGAATATCATCAGGGAGCCTAGCCAAGATGACAAGCGTACATCGACAAACCCCAAACGAAAATATGCTACGAAAATCACGTTACTATTTCCATACATTATTTAAATTTTGATTGGAGTTAAAAGATGTAACTGTCTTTCGGTAGATGTCGCTTTACGCCACCCCAAAATGCGTGTATACATAAGGGAAGGAATGTAAAGATTGGCGAGGTTCTGGCAATATTTTGTAGCTCAATTGGTTAAGAGTTACTCACGGAGTTACAGACGTTGCGGGTTAAAATCCTGCCGGAAGAGTAACTTTTTCAATTTTTTCCTTAAATATAAAATTTGTAGTTTCCCAGCAACAATTGCCATCTTGACTAGGCCCCCAGTTCGCGTATGTAACAAAACGATTATGAAACACAGACATATAAAGCGGGTCATATTTTTAAGCCAAAAATTGCTGTTTCGTTTAATGCTAAGAGGCTTTATCTAAAGCTGGGCTAAGATGGTCGGCTCTTTATTATTTGTCACCATGCCTGTCACGTTTTAACAGGTATGTAAGCGCAAAAGTGACGGGCATAGTGACAAATGATAAAAATGGAACCATACTGTCACCGCTGTTCACATAGGTTTGACGACGCAGACAACTTTCGACTAAGACAGGTGATTAACCCGTGTTATTATTTAATACATATAAGTCGTTTGACGACCGGTTTGGCCTAGTGGGTAGTGACCCTGTCTACGAAGCTGATGGTCCCGGGTTCAAATCCTGGTAAGGGCATTTATTCGTGTGATGAGCATGGATATTTAATTTTGTTCCTGAGTCATGGGTGTTTTCTAAATAAATATTTATATATTATATATATCGTTGTCTAAGTACCCTCAACACAAGCCTTATTGAGCTTACTGTGGATTTAGTCAATTTGTATAATAATGTCCTATAATAAAATAAAATAAAAGTTAAGAATTGCCTATAGAGGCCTACTACAGACAAAATTGTCTTATTTCTAAGTAACTTGAACCCATGATAACATCGGTAACTAACACATAAAACATTTAATAAGTAGTATAGTAAGTAATATTATCTTTAGTATGTCTCATGAAAGGTCTAATTTGATTTATAAAAAGCAACAACAAAAACATCGGAAAACTGGGGTGGGGTTACTTTGAAAGGATTGGGGAAACATTGATCATCGATTTTTGAACTATAAAGAATAGTTAGTACCTATTTCTGTTAAGGTTGCCAATCATAACATACAATCTTTAAAATTGAGTTCAAAAATCAAATCCTTATTTCTTAGAAATCAATGATCAATGTTTTCCCTCAATACAAAGATATAAATAAATAAATTATAGGACATTATTACACAAACTGAGTAAGTCCCACATAGAATAAGAGGAGAGGCCTTTGCAGCAGGGGGATACCAAAATAGGCTAATAAAAAAAATCTTCATATCAACTGGATGTCAGAAGGGCGCGGACGCGGCAGGCTCAGACGGAGATGGCAGGACGACCTACACACCTTTCTCAACAACTGCCGAAGCCGAAAGAGGCACCAAATCGGGAGTTGTGGAGAAAAAGAGCAGAACCCTTTGCCCAGCAGTGGGATACCAAAATAAACTTGTAAAAAAAATCATCATATCAACTGGGTGTCAGAAGGGCGCGAACGCGGCAGGCTCAGACGGAGATGGCGGGACAACCTACACACCTTCCTAAACAACTGGCCGAAAGAGGCTCCAAATCGGTAGTCTTGGAGGTATAAGAGCAGAGGCCTTAGCCCAGCAGTGAGATACTTAAATAAGCTAGTAAAAAAAAAACTCATATCAACTGGATGTCAGAAGGGCGCGGACGCGGCAGGTTCAGACGGAGATGGCGGGACAACCTACACACCTTCCTCAATAACTGGCCGAAAGAGGCACCAAATCGGGCATCGTGGAGAATAAGAGGGGAGACCTATGCAGCAGTGGGATACCAGAATAGGCTAGTAAAAAAAAATATTCATATCAACTGGATGTCAGAAGGGCGCGGACGCGGCAGGCTCAGACGGAGATGGCGGGACAACCTACACACCTTCCTCAACAACTGGCCGAAAGAGGCTCCAAATCGGGAGTCGTGGAGAACAGGAGGAAAGGTTTTACAAACAAAAAATCCTAAAAATATTGTAAGCAATGCACGAATGTCAAAATAGAACACAACAACATACGTAGGTACATTAGTTACATAAGCTTGCGTGACAAAATGCTCTCGTTATGTGTTAATGAGACATAATTAACAGTGATAAGCCCTGGGTTATGTCGTATGACGTGCTAAATAAATAGTGTTACAGATATAAATGCGGATAAGCTGTCACAGTATATTTTATAAATGTTTTGCCCGGGAGCAATATACACCGTGTTTTTTTTATTTCCGTTAATTCAAGGAAGCATTTATGAGCTTAAATTAAGTAACTTTCTCAAAGACACCGGTATTCTAATTAACTCCATTTCGAAGATAATGAATAATTTAAGTATTTTTATCTTATCCCTAATCAACTTTCGTTATTAAGCCCTTACGAACGGATATACTTGCCTTAGGGCCTGTTTACAAATTGGTTAGCGTTTATTACGAGTTTATACATTTGCTACTAAACGTAAGTACCTACTATCTCGGACGATTGATGTTCGAAATGACATTGATATGTCACAGTTTTCATTTACAATCATGATAATATTGAATTTGTATGACAAATAGGAAGTCTAACTACTTCGAATTTAAACTGTCGAGAGACATACTAACATTAAACTAATAAACCGTAAAATTAGTCTAACTACTTCATAATTTTTGAAAGTTATTGAACAAGTTTGACCGTTTGAGTACCATCTATGTTTTAATTAATTGCTCGTGTAACAAGCTCCCCCCGGTATAAATATAGATACGAATAAGCTATAATACTCATACATAAAAAAATACTTCCATATTTATTTCATTACTTACCTAAGAATGTTCATTCATTTTTGTTACACCCGTTAAGATAAAAGAAAAAGTTTATTTTCCAAGTAGGCATATTACAATGCGCGTATGAACGTCAAATAAAGCTACGCCGGCTTTCAGTATGGTTTATGGTGGGCAGCAAATAACCCGACCAAATTACGTAGGTTGTCAGGAATGTTAAAACGTGTTTTTAATTTCGTCGCATTGCGTTTGTCCTGTCTCTCACGTGTATAGCCACATCTATAGGATCCTACCATCTATGCCTGCACTGCGTGGAACGGCATCGCAGCAATCGCTTAGCTAAATGATTGGCTACGGACAGCAAAACTCTAACTAACTCTGATATAGTCCGTGTCATCCACGATGACGCGCAGATTTGTCAAATATAACCTTTACCAACATGATAATACGAGTGAAGGCACGCGTCTTCGTGAATGACACGATCTATAACTATTAACTTGGCCTGAACTGATTTTTAGGGTTCCGTAGCCAAATGGCAAAAAACGGAACCCTTATAGATTCGTCATGTCCGTCTGTCTGTCCGATTCTGTCACAGCCACTTTTTTCCGAAACTATAAAAGCTATACTGTTCAAACTTGGTAAGTAGATGTATTCTATGAACCGCATTAAGATGTTCACACAAAAATAGAAAAAAACCAATAAATTTTGGGGGTCCCCCATACTTAGAACTGAAACTCAAAAAATCTTTTTTCATCAAACCCATACGTGTGGGGTATCTATGGATAGGTCTTCAAAAATGATATTGAGGTTTCTAATATCATTTTTTTCTAAAATTAATAGTTTGCGCGAGAGACACTTCCAAAGTGGTAAAATGTGTGTCCCCCCCCCGTAACTTCTAAAATAACAGAATGAAAAAACTAAAAAAAATATATGATATACATTGTCATGCAAACTTCCACCGAAAATTGGTTTGAACGAGATCTAGTAAGTAGTTTTTTTTTTAATACATCATTAAATTTAAAAAAAAATTTTTTTTCAGCAAACCCATACGTGTGGGGTATCTATGGATAGGTCTTCAAAAATGATATTTAGGTTTCTAATATCATTTTTTTCTAAACCGAATAGTTTGCGCGACAGACACTTTCAAAGTGAAAAAAATTGTGTCCCCCCCCCTGTAACTTCTAAAATAACAGAATGAAAAATCTAAAAAAAATATATGATATACATTACCATGCAAACTTCCACCGAAAATTGGTTTGAACGAGACCTAGTAAGTAGTTTTTTTTTTAATACATCATTAAATTTAAAAAAAAAATTTTTTTCAGCAAACCCATACGTGTGGGGTATCTATGGATAGGTCTTCAAAAATGATATTTAGGTTTCTAATATCATTTTTTTCTAAACCGAATAGTTTGCGCGACAGACACTTTCAAAGTGAAAAAAATTGTGTCCCCCCCCCTGTAACTTCTAAAATAACAGAATGAAAAATCTAAAAAAAATATATGATATACATTACCATGCAAACTTCCACCGAAAATTGGTTTGAACGAGACCTAGTAAGTAGTTTTTTTTTAATACGTCATAAAATTTAAAAAAAAATTTTTCATCAAACCCATACGTGTGGGGTATCTATGGATAGGTCTTCAAAAATGATATTTAGGTTCCTAATATCATTTTTTTCTAAACTGAATAGTTTGCGCGAGAGACACTTCCAAAGTGGTAAAATGTGTGTCCAAAGTGGTAAAATGTTGAACAAGATCTAGCAAGTAGATTTTTTTTTAATACATCTTAAATTGTACGGAACCCTTCATGCGCGAGTCCGACTCGCACTTGGCCGCTTTTTTATAATTACGCTGCATGGAGTAATGTAGTTACATATTTAACGCATAATAATTTTCAATAATATAGCCAACATGCAAATTGATCAGATTTTACCTCAAGCTCAATAACTGGTAATTTAAGATAAATACTAAATAGGTACCCACATATATTATAATTGATGTAATGTCTTAATCACGTAAGTAAATGAGTAAGAATTTAATCGAGGTTGCTTTATATAATACAATATAGGGTAAACCGAGGCTAATCGGACCATAGGATTAATAGGATTAGGATAAAAAATCCTTTGGTATTTTAAATATTGTATTGCTATGAGCACACTTAGATTGCGATGTGCCAGTCCGACGTGCGAACTTTCCCGCACGCGTGCGAGAATGAGCACTTTCCGTGCATATGTCAAAACTTTAAAAAACCATATGTATTGTAAAACAGTACGATACACGTGCGAATAGGTAATTCGCAACTCGTGTCGATTTAAAACACTCCCCTTCACTCGTTGCGAATTTCCTTTCTGCACTTGTATCAAAAGTAACTATTTATTGGCAGTAGCTAAATTAAAATATATATCGAGAATATTAATTTTAATGGAAAAGTACCTATTTATAAATAGTATGAGCTGTTATGTTTTCTAAATTTTACGCTATTTAAATTTATGAACTAAAATACTTAAAAAACTATAATGAAATATTAATTAACCTCAATCAATCTACATTAGGTAAACTTACAATAATTTTCCTACGTATTATGTTATAATTGGTTGACTGATAGAAAATGCCTTACAGCATTAAGTTCGCCATTCATCATGCATTGTGCAATAAAGATTAAATAAAAAATAATGTAATTTTCTAAGTACCTAGTAGGTCTATATTTCTAAATTGGCTCAAGCATCCGATTTGTTTTCCTACAAACTCAATTTTCTATATCCATTTCAACATAAATAATTATGCTTATTAAGCATAATCATTTCAATTAAACTTTATTCAATTACATATCTACAACTTTACCCCCAATCCAATTTTTTCGTTAGATTTTGATGAAATTTGTCTGGTTTGAGGAGTTCCCAATTCTTTGGAAAAAAAAGTACCTAATCTTCCATTGAGTTACGAAAATACTAAACGTTTTCGTAACTCCGTGGAAGATTTTTAATGACATGCAGTGAAAATGCGCTTAAATTAATTACAGAATAGGGAACTCTATCTAACCTCCAAATTTTATCAAAATCTGTAGGAAAAAATCGTCATAATAGTCGGCTCCCAACTTATTTTTTTAAAGCTTTACTGCGCAAAGGAAAAACTTAATGTGCAAAAGGCGAACTTAATGCCATGAGGCATTCTCTACCAGGCAACTTTAAAGTTATCGGAAAATATTGTAGGCGGCGCATTTGAAAACCAACACGATTTATAAGAACTTATAAAATGTACACAAATAACTACTTACATACCTAAATCAAGTAATACTAAAATACATTCCAATATAGCATAAACTTAAATTTTAATTTGAAACTGCCAAAGATGCCAATTTCGGCTCACAGTGCGCTTGGCCTAAAAAAATCATATCATGTTGCGCGGACCTCCATTTTCGATCCAGATTGAATTTTACTCGGTAGCACGATTGATAAATTGTAGGTTACCGTCTCTTGGCATGCTGTATTATTTGTATCATAATAATAACTGCTTGTAACTTATACGAGTAGGTAACTGAAATAACGTTTTCAATTGATCTTGATAGTTTTATATTGCGAAACAAATATGGAAAATTCTGGTTTTTCAAACTTACTGATTTAAACTTTCACGATTTTTCAAATTATTAAATTATAGAACGGGACTTTATCGCGTTATTCGCGTAGTATAATAATAAGTAAAGTACACTTGGTTTATATACAAAAAATATAAAAATACGTAGTCCAACGATTTTTTTTGGTTTTATGCGGTAGGGAAAATTGAGTAGTAGGTAAGTATGCAATATTGTACTATCTATTGACATGTAGTTTTAGGTGTTTTTATTTATAAATTTCTTATTTGAGTCAAACTTATGAGAATAAATAAAATCTTATTAGATACCTTTCTATAAGACTGATTGATGACAACATGATAATAGACTTATAAAAAAGCTTTAAATAGTTATTTCTAACCCTTACTCAGAGTCAGATATCAAATTTTCGGTTTCTGCGGTAAATCCTTTTCGGTCCGGTTAGGTCTTCATTATCAGTATAGTTTAGGTACTCAATTTTAAAAATAAATTCAAATTCGTGTAAATTTCACCGAATCACATTAATTGTAACTCAATTGTTTACTCCTTGCATTGACACTGTCAACTAAATATAATTTTCGAGGAAATTCGTCGCAAACCCTTTTATTTTCTTTCTCGCAAACTTTTTCTTTTTATAACACCGCTCTTTCATCTCCGTTACCCTCTAAATTTGGCACCGGCACCCCTGAAGTGTTTGTACTCAAAATATGTATCTATATGATTCGACATGTAGCTTTAGCTAAATAGTGTTTGATAGGCAATTGTATAGTAACGTTTAAGATTCTATCGTAGTTATTGATCGGTTTTGGTATGTAAGTGTCCTATTTCGAATACTGTCCCTTTAATCTCTTTAATATGTACTACTTGAAATTCAATTCGAGTTTTGAACTCTTATAGAAGTATTTTATGTTCCAAATCCAAAAGTGCAAGATTGCCCTGGGTCTTACCAGGTAAAAAAAAATATTGTTTCATAATCATAATTATGATCATTAACTCCTTATTACCTACATAGGTATGTTCCCAATTACAGTTTAATTAGTTCCCGATGGTAAAAAACTGTATAACAAACTTTACTTAGGCCTAATTACCGACAATAAATATTTAAAAATATCGTTTTGTACTGATGTTGTGGAATATGAGTAAATTAAGAACCCGACATGTTCTAACTGTATTTGTATTTATATATCGGGTTTTTATTTTTTAACATCGTTAACAATTTTGCCGTCTTACCACAATATAAATTATAATATTGCCTTTATGTACCTCTACCTACACATTATTATTAGGTACCTACTAACCACTAAAATCTCTCAATAAAAAACTCACAAAATAATACAAGTCGATTTTCCCTTTCAATAAAAATACTTGTACATTTTAATAAATATTGACTCAGCAACGCGAAGCAATATTCTTGTTACCCAACTTTACGAGCACGCGTGAGGCCTATTCGTTTGCCTTTAGTAATATTGACAAACAAATGAGTAAAAATACGCGAAAGTTTTTTTTATAACAGCGTATTAAGAGTAACCTGTAACATTTAGCACTAGCTTTAAGTATTATACAGTTTTTTGTGAGATTTAATTTAAAGTTTCGTAAAAGCTAACTGTAAAAAAGGAAACTTACAAATATCTTTTCCGTGACTAAAGGAGCGTATTTAAGCGACAATGTAAAAACATAAGTTGCATTATAAGTACCTACTTAGAAACGTACAATATTATTGTTGAATAATAATATAATATATGCAAATATTTTGAAGTACGAAGTTACGCAACGCAAAACTGGTTTTAATTCTACTTAGCTGCTTCAATTTTCATCACTAGTTTCAATTTATAACATCACACCTTGATTAGATAAGTATTCAACGTAAAATAATACTTTATATCCGATTGAAAAAATACTAAATAAATCTTTGTCTGGAAACGGAAAAAATATCCCTAATCATAACAAGAAAATTTCAATCAATCTAGGTAGGTGTATACCATGGACTATTTTCGATATAAAAAAAAACATAATGACTTAGTGCAAAATTTTCTGCAACCGAAACGAAGCCATTTCTAAATTCAGAGAGTAATTAATGCGAATGCACGTCCCGTCGGTGCAGTGTTGGCGAAAAAAAGCGCCTACTCTATGCATCTGTCAACACGGACGCCGTCTGCACTTCATTCGGCGGGCATAACTAAGGTTAGGTTATGTTTGATAATTTATTTGTTTAACATGTTTCGGTGTTAATTGATTGTTATTTTTTTAATATAATAGAAGAGGCATGTACGTCATTTGTTTTTAATATGCTAGATGACTGGACAACGGTGAAAATTGCGTTGCAAGTTTTGAAAAATATCATTCATTAACAATATGAATAGTGACCAAAATTATAATAGTTGAATTATCAAAACATGTACTGTATTGCATAAACAAATTACAAAAAAAGATGTACATAGGTATTTGAAGTAATTTAGTCTGATTCTAATTTCACTGAAATAAAGAAAACTTAAAACACACCACCATAAAGAACAGCCGGGAGAATTAGATAGTAGTTGTTTAATTTAGAATTACTCCTTGTATCAACATAAACAATATTTAATAAGTTTTAATTTAAAAATATATATTCACTGGTTAAATAAAAAAACGAATTTTTAAGTATCTAAATTGTTTTGGTTCAGGTAGGTAGGTAGGCTTCTGCATTGGACTCTTACTCCAATGCAGAAGTTAGTTAGGTAAATGTTTCTTATCAGTTTCAAAGTAGTTTCACCAGTTTGTAGGTAAACAAACCCGTGCCCTCGGCTTGTAACGAATCGAAACAATACTCTTGATGCCTAGCCTAAGCCACTCGCTACTTACCCTACCTCTTCGATACACGTGTTACGCTTAGACGGTTTCATTTGCAATATCACACACATCACTGGTACACGTTAAAGGCACGATCACAACGAGCAACGGGAACGCGACGGCCGTACTGACCTGCCACTCTTGGTGATCACCATCTCGGTGCCCAGCTTGTGGAACTTCTCCCAGAGGTCCTTGCCCTCGAGCGTCACCTTCGGGTCGTCGACGACGCCGTCGTCGTCTGGCGGCAGAGGTGCGTAAGGCGGAGGCGGCGGTTTCAGCAGCGGGCAGGGCGCGGACAGCGCGGCGGCGGCGGCCAGGGCTGCCGGCAGATACGGCGGCGGCGGAAGCGCGCCCGCCGTCAGCAGCGCCGATACCGAGAAGTCGCTCGGTCGCGGCACCAGCAATGGGTGGAACGCGACGGCGTCGCGCCGCTCAGTGCCCTCGAAGCGCATGCCCGCGCCGCCCGGGACCCACGGCGCGCGCTCCAGCGGTCCCGTCGGCTCCAGCGGTCGCGGCCGCTCATGCAACGTCCATAACCGGCCGGCGGCTCGCTCGTCACTCGCTCTCGTGGCGACACCCGCTCGCGCGGCAGGCGTCAAACGACTGGCCGCCGGCGGCGCCGGCTCCGACACCCCTCCGCGCGCCCGCCCAATGGCGCGCCGAGCGGCTCCCCGCGCGCAGGCAGGCGGGGCCGCGGCGCCACGAGCGTTGTTTTTTCGTCGCGGGCGAGGTGTCCGCCGCCGCCACACCTCGCGCGCCGACCGGCGCGGGCGGCGGCGGCGGGCGCGGGGCGCCGCTAATCTCGTTAATACGCGGGGGCGACACTACACCACACTACACTCGCCACCGCCGCCGTCTCCTTCTAATTGGACACGTTTCCGTTCGTTCATCAATTGAGCTCGTTACTCGCTGTATCTTTTGTGCGTCTAGTGCTGGCTGCTGCCGCGGGCTCGGCCTGAGCAAACAGCTCGGTGTCTTTGTGGCCAACCACAATCACGCTTATCAAAACAACAAGCAATTACTTAACAATTCAATTGTAATTTTTTCTTTATGGTTCCTAGGGAATTAAGGATGTACGTAGTATACTTTTGTTTGCCATTTTATTATAAGGCGAAGTATGCCTTCCTATAAGTTTATTTATCTAGTATGAAGTCTAAGTTTCTAAGTAGATTTAGCGAAAATTCATAATTTTGCGATGCCAGTCGGTTAAATAAAAACAAAATAGAGTTCTTAAAAAATAAAATAAAATAGGAACGCACAGTATTACTTACGTTTACATAATTTACACCTATTTTATCAATTTTAGGTTTAAGTAGTTCAATGAAAAGCCTTAAAGAAATTAAATCAAATCAGAGCCAAGTTATTTTATATACATTTCAAGAATTTCTGAAAATACTGGCCAAGGTAGGTGTACTTAATGGATGGTGGAGCTGACGGAATCGAATTAATTGAAAGAATAATTAAAATAATTCAAGGAATAGGTATCCTTTATAAAAAAAAATTATTAGTAAGTATTTTTTCTACACAGCAATATAATTTATAATAAGCAAATGTATATAAATAGCAAAATAATTTTATCCGGTTCGAGGGACCACTTTATTGAATGACATTTTCACAATCGTTATCGAGTTTTCTTTAGTAACAACGTTGTTAGGGTAATTTCAATAATTAGCTAATCAAGGCTTCTCCATTTTATGCAGACTTAGCATCTTATGCTAAGCAAGCTAATTTAGCTCCGGCTTGCCGACAATTTTGTTTGAAGCCACTGCGCTGATCCCCTCGGTTCATTATTTTTCTTCAACTTAACGTTTTCCCGGCCTATAGTTAGTTTTTAGCAAAGAAGGTAAGCGATTTTGATTTGTCTTTTTTTTGAAAAATAAGTCACGGCAAATATGTAACATTTATAAATCATATACAATCAGTTACATTCTTTTGTTTTGAATAATAGTTACTGTTTTTTTCAATAAAAAGACATATATAAACGAACTATAGCGCCAGAATCCGCTTTCCTACTCAATTTTCTCCCTTTGCCCGGTCTTCGGCATCCTGAGATGTGAGATTATTCTCTTACATATCATTATCACGAGCCAGCCAGTGCTTCTTAGGCGTACCGCGGCCACGTGATCTCCTCAATTCATTATTGAAAAAATATTTCTAAGATTACTCCGTCCGTCGGCCCGTCGTAAGATCCGTGATACTATTATACCAATAGTGCCTAACGTATATGGCAGATGATTGATTGTAATGTGTAAAAATAATTAAGAGGATAGTAAACGTGGACGACCCCTTCTCGACATCAACGTAGTCCGAATTGTTCTCCCTGAATATTGCCATTATGGAAACTCAATATTACCTAACAATAATAACTAAAATGACATTTCATGTGTTGCTGGTTTTTTACGTCTTATAAATAGTGATGTGCTACAACCGATACTAACCGAAAATAAACTATTGAGAGTTATTTATATAGGCAAATAACACCATTTTGAGGCATTTGAAAAGTTTGTATCCAGGTCTAAACACAATATTTCTGATATTGAAAAGCGATTTTATTGTAAGATTAACAGTCACCTCGAAGCTCATAATGCAATTTTTAAATGTTTGAGTGGATTATGAGAGTAGATTTTATTTATTGTTTACTTCCTATCATGTAGTGAGTAGATTTCATTAATTGTTTATTTTGGATCTAAAATTAATTTAATATTTATCGGTTATTCACAAACCGAAATCAAAGATCAGCACTAGGTATTTGTTTTAAGCTGGTCACATTATTTCTGCGTTTGACATTTGTGGTTGTCATTTTAGTCTACGGAATAAAAGAACAGAATATAAGTAATTTGATGCATTGACCGTAGCTATGCCCCTTCGTTTGACTTTTTTCGATCGTAAACATATTTAAACTCTTAGCCTAATAAAAAAAAATGGAAAAATATGACGTCAGTTTTTATGTCAAGCTGATGATTTTCTTAAAGCCACTTTAACCGAGTTCTACATTTAAACGAGGAAATAGGCTAGGACGTTGAATCGGAAATGTAGACAGTAACGATCTTGGAGGATTTAACAACTGCAAACGCCTTGTCTATAGTTTTCTGTACAAAATTAACAGTCTGCCGATTTTTGCGAAGAAGGCGCACGTCAAATGTATAAACAACAAATGTGTATATCAAATAAACGTCAGTCCATACAATACATATGATCGTTGGCCGAGGTTATCGACAGAGGGGTAAGCTCTTAAAGGCGACTCCGCTTGTTAAATTCTCCAAGGATATATTTCAACCTATGAGCCCTGTGGTACATATGGACGATTCTCCCCTTAGGGCTCCTCTACACGATGGCCGAGCGTAGGCCAGTCCAAGGGACGCAGCTATGCGGTGAAATGAGATAGCAATATCACTTGCTCCCTCTAACGCATAAATGCGTCCCTAGGACTGGCTTACGCTGGGCCATCATGCAGAGGAGCCATAAGATGCACTTATAATATTAGACTAATACCGTTCGGAAACTGAGTCCAGGCATAATAGGTAGGTAGGTATACTTAAGAAGTTGTTTTGTAGGTACGTACAAACATATAATGCCTTAAAATATTTGTTTGCAGCGTATGCTTGTGCTTTTGAAATACAATATAATGAAGTAGGTAGGAACCTGCTTACTTACAATAGTTACAATATTAACTACCTGCATGTTTTATTGATTATCTTTACATTTAGTGCATTTGAATAGAGAAAAATTTCAAAGAATTATAAAGAGATTAAAAGTTAATAAATAATATGTAACGTCATCGTTCTAGATACCTATTCACATAATACCTATTTATTTCTAAATGTGATTTACTTTCTAGATTATAATACATTTTTAAAAGTAGGCCCAACTCAGGTATGTAGACACCGTCCTGTTGGTCATCCTAGATATCGTTGGGCGGATAGAGTGGAGGCAGATAGTGAGCTCGGCGTCGGCGAAAGTTGGCGTGAATTGGCTCTGGACCGAGCAAAGTGGCGTGCTTTTGTGTTGGAGGCCGAGACTCATTTTGGGTCATCGCAACAGCCAAGTGAGTAATTATTTAAAAGTTTATTACTTCGGTATCTCGCTATTTTAAAGGACAGCCATAATCTTATCAACAGTATATGAACTCAATTATTATATAAATATATTTTTTTCGTTAAAATATATGTTCATAATTAAAATTTCAGTAAAAATTACCTTCGTAGAAATGTTAGGTTATGTATTAAATGCGAACGAAATCTGTCATATTTGCTTATATTATTTGCAATTTCTATTGAACTCTACTTCACAACTTGTTTTATATCAACGAAAAACTAGCCTTACCATTGTCACTAATAGTAATTTTGACAATATTTATATTTAATTATAATTTACACTTCATAATATTGCAAACATTTCTTACGCCAACGCCATCTGTCGGCGGATAGCGGACTATTCAAACGATTCATTGATGTTCCTTTTTTATTCCGATTTACTTAGCAAAAATGTTAGTTATTTTTACCGTGCACAGTCAGGTATATTCACCTGTGCTAACGAAATAGACTTCAAAGGTAGGGTGTCCACCAGCGGCAGATTTCTGATTTCAAATTTGATACAAAAAAAAGTAACATTTAAACCAAACCTTTTGTATTCAATATTTTTTTCTAAATCGCATTATCTAAATGTCGAGCTTAGCTGTGTACGCAACGCACTCTTATAATCTTTTTCGCATATTCCAAAATTAATGTAAAATTTAAAGAGACCCCACAGTCTCTTCAGTAGCGTCTTTTGAGCGTCGTCATCTAGGCAGCGCTATGTAAAATGGCGTCGCTGCGCAGTTCCGTCAACGTTGCGTCGAGCAGCAGTCATAGAATTGGCTAGACGCCGACGCTCGGGAGACGCTGGTGTGGGGTGGCCCTTACGCGTTGCGTTACTAAATGAATAAGCCTTTTGTACGATGCGCCTCAACAGCACGCTGTTCTGCTGACCAGCGTTCTATTGTAACTAAAGTTGGGCCGAGAATTTGGTAATTTTTCGGTATTCGGCATTATCGATAAAACATTTTTGTTTATTCGGTTAAAGTGCCGAATATTTGGCAATAACTATTTATTATATTTGTCTTGTTGCAACATTTTAAAATGTAAGCTCCTGCAGATTTTTCAAGTATTAGGTAGATGCTCTCTTCCATCAGGTTACGTTTTCCTGTTGCCATTGAAATGATGATGATGAAACAGATTTAGATTTAGATATTTATTCTCATAATATAAAATTACACTATAAATTATGCTAGACTAATCTACATGAATGTATACTATGATCGTCATTAATATTTACATAATATTATTAAATAAAATGGATACAATTCAAAACATGTCCTAAAAATAATAATCAATCGTATGTCAACAATGTTATCATTCATGTCAAAACAAAGTACGGGAATAAAATAACTAATTATTACGATCTCCTAATGATCGTCATGTTCTAAAATGAAAACTAGGTACAAATAAACTTAAAAAAAACATGTCAAATTTACACAATCAATTTACAATTTCATTTGCCCGTGACTTTAACACGTTTAAATAGTGGTAAGTATTTTCTTACGAACATAAGTACTTCGAATATAATCCTATATTTTTTTATATTTAGTTTATATTATTTGGAGAGTGTTGAAGTAGTAATAATAGTAAAACTCTTTATAGTACAAAATATAAAACAAAACAGGAAATAAAACACTCATGTGTTTGCGAGTTCCTTGCTTTTAGAACTGTTAGTTTCTTGGGAATTGCCCAGGAAGCGATTTATCGTAGCTGTTAGTGTTATTGAACCGATTTAAAATGGTTTATTAGAATCATACAGATGCACCGAATAATTCAGCCAAATATTCGGTTCGGTAAGATCTAAACTGAACATTGACATTCGGTCAAATATTCGTATTCGGCAAACTCTATATTCGGCCTATCTCTAAATGGAACTAATCAATCCGCAACACTCACGAAACTAAAACACTGGCTTTAATCTTTCTGCTAGAAGTCATCTTCCTAACACTATCCCATATTTTTTTATGACTCAGGGAGAATTGGTACAAATTTTACCGAAAGCGACTGCCCTCTGATTTTCCAACCTAAGTACTACGTATTTATAAGTTTTTTTTTTATACGTTCCGCCGAGTTTGTTCAGTATCTTTTTAGGGCTTGCTAGAACTAGTCTGGTTTCTTCGTGAAGAAACCTTCACCTAAAATTATTTTTTGTTCATATTATTTAAATATACCTACAATTTTATTAACAATAACAATATACATAATGGATATATAGAGAGGTATTACTAATAACTAGCTTAAATCTAAAATAGGTCCATGAGGCATTGTACCAAGGATGCAGGCGGAATTTCCTCGTTGTATCGCATTGCTGATACGTTGTGCGAGAAGATAGAGAACATGTATTTTCCGCTTTGTAGTGACTAAGTGTCTTGCAGAAAATCCACCTAGGGGGTCGCTGGAAGTAAATGTGTTAACCCTCAAATCGACAGAAAATACGGAAGGTCGTGAGTTCAAACCTCGGCGCTCAATAGTAGCAATGAGTCTGGTTGAGAAAAAAATAGGGTCAAAGATTATGTCCAGTACCTGTTTTAAACGTTACCGCATTAAAAAGTATTACAGCACCATCACCAACAGCACCAACCGGTGCCTTAGCTACTGTCGCAAGATCAAGAGATAGGTAATTGTATGCAAACTGGGGACCGATTTTTGAATTTCGAACGCGCGATTTCGTCACTCGAAAATATGTGCAAAACGGCGAAATGCTATTTTTGAAATACGAGCGATAGAAATTGGGAATCGAGTGGTATTGACCACTCGTTTTCAATTCCAATAGGAGATTTTAAATGCCTAGTAGTGGAGATATTATTGAAAAAAATACAGGAAATCGAGTGGTTGAAATTCAAAAATCGGCCTCCAGTTCTATTTAGGTATCTCATATCTAGCTAAAATAAATAATTAACTGTAGGTACTATTACTTAATAAAGAGCCGTGAGTTCTGGGGGGCGCTTTTTAATTTCGAGCGCTCGATTTCGTGTGTGTTCAATATATCCCTACTACTAGGCATTCAAATTCTACTACTAGAATTGAAAACGAGTAGTCAATACCACTAGATTCCCAATAGAAGCTCGTGTTTCAAAAATATAATTTCGCCGTTTTTCACGGATTTTTGAGTGACGAAAACGAGCGCTCGAAATTCAAAAATCAGCCCCCTGGTTCTTCTCTCATAACTGAGCGTTGGTGTGAGCGAGGCGGCTGTGCGAGCTCGGGATTTCGGATGTGTTGAATCGTTATTTTTAGTTATAGCAACAAAACAAAAAAGTTAGCGATGATTTCGATTAAAAATAAAATTTAGCGGTTTTAGAAGCAATCTTCATATTTTTAGCTTTTGTGCAAAAATTGTTACAAATTCTTAATGGTACGTTTTAAATCTATGTTCGTGATTGATGAAAATTCTAATCGACGAAATTACTAGAGAAAGGCCTTTCGAGATTCCTTATATAATATTTTGCAACCGTAGGTATACCTAAAAAAGCGTTATGATTTTTCGAAAACTCCACTGGCTAAATAATACATATATTGATTGATGAATTATTTTATAAGAAATAATAAAAGTCGTTATTTTTTTATAAAACCTATGAAAGTGGCCTAAGATTATGTGGCCGTTTTAAAAATACACGTTTTATATCTCTTGTTTGTAAACCTATTAGACAATACCTATACTATTTATGATGACTGGACTATAGCAGGGTTTGTTTCTTTTGCGTCGTGGTCAACTATTGGGTGTGCGATTATCCATTTAAGCTCCTTAAATATATTAAAGTTTCACACACGACAATAATTATAATACGAGCAGATAATTGAGTTAACTCTCATCGGATGCTCTCAGCGGAATAAATGTCCAGTAATTTTTACGGCTCGTTTTCGAAGAAAACCCCTTGGGTGGCTCTTCGGAAATACCAACCTTACGTATAAACCTTATGAACCTTAAGTTTATTGCACTAAAGTCGATTTTCTGTTAATTCTCTTTTAATTTAACTTGGTTATTTGATTAAGAAGATTATTTGTCGATTGAGTTGGACTTTAAAGTGGTTGCTATAAGGTTCGTTTTTGAATGACATTTGTTAATGTTATGTTGGTTTTGTGATCAAGTTTTGAGTAAGAGGCCGTTTCGGATTTTTCAAGTTTTATTGGTTGCATTTATAAATTTAACTGCGACTATGTTAGTGGCGCCATCGTTTGCTGAAATTCGTTTTATGATCGTGATTATGTTTCAATAAATATAAACTTTAAGGGTATTAGAAACATTCAGGTATGTGTATAATGTTTGTTTCTTTGTAGTACTGAGAGCCACCCCACACTAGCGTCTCCGGAGCGTCGGCGTCTAGTTACCTCTATGGCTGCTGCTCGACGCAACGTTGGCGCAACTGCGCAGCGACGCCATTTTAAAACAAATAACGGAGCATTTTGAGCATCAGCGTTTAGTCAACTTTATGACTGTTGCTCGACGCAACGTTGGCGCAACTGCGCAACGACGCTATTTTAAAACGAACAACGGAGCATTTTGAGCGCCGGCGTATAGTCAGCGGTCAGCGCTAAGAAAAATGGCGACGCTGCGTTGCGCGTGCGCCAACGTTGCGTCGAGAGACGCCAACGCTCAGGAGACGCTAGTGTGAGGTGGCCATTAAAAATAGAATTAAAAAATAAAATAATGTACTTACATGTAATTTACTAATAAAAGGAGCGATTAAGTTCCGCTCGCCATCTTTAACAGATGTTTTAACCAGCACCTTTTGAGTAGATCGAAAAGCATTTTTTTAAATGGTCAAGTTCGCAATAAATACATATTTCAATTCTATTCAATATAGGTACAAGGGGAGGTCAAAAAGTTCGCGGAATAGGAGTCTTATATATTCAGTATAAAAACTATTACGATTTGTTATTTTCAGTAAGGTTAGGTACATTTGAGAGATACAAATTTTCCCTTTTTTTTTTAATAATCGTACATATTTTTTTATCTTTGTTGTCGTAATAAGCCAAAATGGCGTCCTTAACTTCATCATCGGCATGAAATTTGCTTCTTCCCGCAACTCCCTCTTAAAATTGGGAATAAATAATAATCACTGAGGGCCACTTCTGGACTGGGGGAAAGAGAGGGGGGGGGGCATAAAATATCGAAGTCACGACAGCCACCACGTTACTGCTCTAGTGAACTAGACGAGGGTCAGTGTCTTGCAGCAGCAACACCCTTCCACCAGTTCCACTCTTGGTCAATATTCCTCGCATCATAGGTCAGTGTATAGGGGCGGCATTAGGTACAGACCACAAACGTGACAGGAGAATTGTGAGGTAAATAGATTTTAGAGAAATACAGCCGTTTCTATCGTCTCTCCGCTTGTAGGCTGAAGATGAAGAGTACTTCATGGTTATTTGCAGTCATTATTGATATTATAAATGCCAAAGTGACTGTCTGTCTTTCTGTTACTTCTGCACGCTTAAACCGCTGAATCGATTTAGACGTATTTGGTCAGGTCGTTAGGTAGTTTGAGGCCTGGAAAATGACATGGGATAATTTTGATCAATCATCATCATAATTTAACACTGACGAAGTACAGAAGCTAGTGCCTATGCAAAATAATTGTATTTGTTTTCAAATTTAAAAATCACAGGCATCAAACCTCGATCCTGAATTAAAAAGCTATTAAAATACCTATGACTTTTGATAGTCCTCATATGTTCATATAACAATAAGAAATTCATACTTGTTGTTTTTTTATACTACGTCGGTGGCAAACAAGCATACGGCCTGGCTGATGGTAAGCAGTATCCGTAGCCTATGTACGCCTGCAACTCCAGAGGAGGTACATGCGCGTTGCCGACCCTAACCCCCTCCCACCCTCGTTGAGCTCTGGCAACCTTACTCACCAGCAGGAACACAACACTATGAGTAGGGTCTAGTGTTATTTGGCTGCGATTTTCTGTAAGGTGGAGGTACTTCCCCAGTTGGGCTCTAAAATAAAAGCAGTTGTAAATGTATTTCGTTGTACCCAAATGTTAGTAATTTTATGCCCTTATAACTTTTTACAACGAGATCAGACTACAAACGTAATTTACGACGTTCAAACTTGGCCGTTAGCAATTCCTAATAGGTCATAGTATATTCCAGTAATGAATACTCCCATCTTAATTTTAGTACTATCAAATACATTTTGCGCCTTGTTTTCAACTCATTAAAGTTGAAAATGGTCTCATTTTTTGCCCCTATTCTTATAAGAAATTAATAATTACTGCAAAAACTGATCCATGTTACCGTATAACTTAACTTGCTGAAGAAAAAACATAAATAATAGCTTTTTAAACTTAAAGGGATTGAAACTTTAAGTGCGTGGAATAGAATCGATTTTTCTAATGTAATTTAAAGGAAAGTTAGACGCTTGTAGTTCGATTTAACATCATTAATGTATCGATTCAGGTGTTGCGCGTTTTGTAGAAGAACCGACAATTACACACGTAGGTACTATTATGATAATAATTAATGAATGTACTTATGATTTTAATGCACTAGTGGGGGATGTACTAACAACCCGTACAGTCTCACCTGCAATAATATTTTACACAACGAAGGCCGCAAAAATATCTGATTTGTATACGATCTTATTTGTAGAGCCATAAGAGCGTGTCACACATGTTTGCGGTCTTCCATATATATTTGTAGTTAACAGAATATCAATTTTACTACATACTCGTACCTTGTCTAAGCCCCCTGAACTCCTTTAGAAACTTATGAACAATGAAACGAGCTCGTTCAAATTCTAACAATTTTATACAATTTTTCCCCAGCCGACGCATATAATAATATAAGCAGGGCAGCTTGTGGCGAGCTGTTGGGGAGTAACAACCCCACAGACCAAAGTACTTCCGAGAGTCGGTCAGGGTCTCCGACGTCTCCGTCTCCGGCGAGTCTTCGTCTTCATTGGCCGTCCAGAGAGGAGTCGTTACAGCTATATGCTCCAGGGGTGGAAGTGACGCGAGTTGGCACAGTGGCTCTTATCACGGGGTAGAAAGCGGCGTGCACTTCTCGAAACCCCTGAGCTGCTCACACCGTTGTTGCTCCTGGTCGTTTTGGTCCAAAACTAGCTGGAAGTGCGTTATAAAATAAATGCTACAGTGCGAAATAAATATTTGTATTGAAATTGTACAATTCTATTTTATTTAATTTCTACTCTTTCATGTCGCACTGTATCTTCGTTCAGGTGTGATTAATATTTAAATGTCTCATTTTGAAGGAAAACTTTTTTCATAAATGCAAGAAAAAATCAAAAAATCTCTGACAACACTGAAAATATAATTGATATTAATATGAACTTCTGGCCCATAGTTTTAAAATGGGTCTATACCTAGTTGGAGTGTTTCACGGACTTACTTAAATAATAAATAAAGTAGCTGGGCGACCGAGCTTTGCTCGGTTATAACTATTTATTGTAATATGGTGGTGTATAGGTCATAATCTTAACTAAATTTTTTTACTAAATTAAACTTGTCTAAAACAATAAAAATTAAAATATTATATATAAGCTTGAACATATAAAAAAAACAAAAGTTTGTCACCGGGCGGGATCGAAACCGTAACACCTGTTTGTTTCTTGCTGTCCGCGTCTTAACCCGCTAGACCAGACGGACAGTGGCCTGCAACACGAAATTAGCGACCATATTCGGCGTCGAAAGAAAAACGCATGAAAACTCGAAAACACGCGTTTTCCCAAACATAAGACTAATCTAGATCGATTGTTTACCCCCAAAAACCCCCATATACCAAATTTCAGCGGAATCGTTAGTGCCGTTTCCGAGATCCCTGAAATATATATATATATACAAGAATTGCTCATTTAAAGGTATAAGATATAATGGGACATTATTAAACAAATTGAATAAGTCCCACAGTAACTTCAATGATTATTAGACAACGATATATAAATTTAATATATAATTACTTAAATACAAAAACAAAAACACCCATGACTCAGGAACAAACAACAGTGCAAATGTTTTAGATTATTTAAGTATCAAAATTACGTTGGAATTAAATCGATTTCTAACAACAGTGCTCATCACACAAATAAATGTCCTTACCGAGATTAGAACCCGGGACTTGGCTTCATAGGCTGGGTCACTACCCACTAGACCAAAGGTCGTCAAACCTACTTGTAATTTAATCTTTGACTACGCATTCGGTAAACTAGGTGAGAGTGCTTCACCATAGAATTTCTCAACATAACTGTGGCCGCAACTAGGTTCATCTATTTGTGCTCAGACCGCGTGTCACGATGTCTCCATTACACGTTTTGGCGTGCTTGGCTCTTCACGATGGGAATCGTCGAGATATCATGTTATTCTCACGATTTACATATAGGTGCCGTCATGATAGTGACGGATAAAGTACAAATACTACGTGTTACACTAAAACTGAAAAAGTGGGGTGGGTACACGGGTACTGAGCAACTTTTACTATGGGAACAACACCGAAATCACGAAAAAAAACCGGCCAAGAGCATGTCGGGCCATGCTCAGAGTAGGGTTCCGTAGTTACTCTTCCGTCACAATAAGCTAAACTGGAGCTTAAAGTATGGTAGATTGTTAACCAAGGGATGAACTGTGGGTGTACGTCTTTTTACTATGAAGGGGAAACTTTTTCCGATAACTCAAAAACAGCTAAATTGATCATATCCGCTATAGTTTTCATTTAATTTAATGTCTTTCTTAAGCTCTACTTCCAAGATTTTTTTCATATTTTTTGGACCTATGGTTCAAAAGTTCTTTCGGAGCAATTATCTCCGAATATATTCACTTTATCAAGAAATGTTTGTTGAAGACCCCTATTAGTTTTGAAAGACCTTTCCAACGATATCCCACACTGTAGGGTTGAAGCAAAAAAAAATGTTCACCCCCACTTTACATGTAGGGGAGGTACCCTAAAAAAATTAAATTTTTAGATTTTATTGTACGACTTTGTCGGCTTTATTGATTTATATATCCATGCCAAATTTCAGCTTTCTAGCACTAACGACCACGGAGCAAAGCTTCGGACAGACAGACAGACAGACAGACGGACATGGCGAAACTATAAGGGTTCCTAGTTGACTACGGAACCCTAAAAACTGACTCTCTCATACATTTTAGTCGGCTGATGTTTATATCTTGTATGTAAACACTCCTATAATGGACCGGGCACCAGTAATGGAATGGTAACATGGACAAATCCTGTAAAACGTATATACCATCAGTTTTAAATCGCTGGCAACATTTTACCATAAACAAGAGCCAAAGAGCTGCTTAAGTTTAAATTTTCATTGATATTTGTTATTTTGAAAATGAATGGCGTCATACATTCCATGACTGGAGCAAAAAAAACACAGTTTTAATAATATTGAAACCAATTGCAGTAGCTTTCATGAAATCCATAGAAAACATAAAGGAATTTGGACATTCAACTTTTAAAGCGTAAAGCGGTAGAAATTTTACAGGTATCGGTGAAATATCAAAATCACTCCAAATTTTCTCTTAAATGTTCCATGATTGGTGCCGTTAACATAGGAGAGTATTTTTTTTTAATTCCATTACGGGGTTGGTCTCATAGTAAAAGTTGCTCAGTTCGACCTTTACATCGTGGACCCACCGCATCGTAAGATCGTCGGTAAATTTTGTAAAACCTATGAAAGTGTGTTTTTAGGGCATAAACTAATTACACTATTAAGTATTATGCGATCTATCAAGAATACACGCTGTATAGATTTACCTACTTATGATTGCGGATGCGAAATTCGTTAGATATTTGATATTATATTCGGATAAACTACTTATTTCATAGACTGCTTTAGGAACTACTAATAGATATATATCAGTGCCCATAGTGTAAATTTATTCGATAGCAAAACGTGACGGACGTTTGCGTTAAGTCTAATTTTGTATGGGATTTTGAGTTTCCAAAACGTCCCGCTTGGCGCGCTGTTTCTAAATCCCATACAAAATGAAACTTAACTAATTTTTAACAAGCAGCAACGTCTGCGAACGATGCTATTAAGCTTAGAATAAATTTAAAAGTGGAAAAATTACTGTCTCGGGTGAGACTGAACTCACGGCCACTGGATCCATACTCCTGCGCTCTGCCATCTGAGCCACCAAAAAATTGAAACTAAAAAAAAACTTAACGACAAAATAAAACGTTGAAATGAAACTTAACGCTAACGCGTACGTCACGTCAAGCTATCGAATAAATTTACACTAGGGTACAGTAGTTTTATTAGACTATTTATATTTCCGTTGTTCTTTTGTGAAGGTATATTATGATAGCACATTCATTTTATCTAACCAAGCGAACGATTTATGTAAAATAAACACTATCTCTTTGCAGGTAAAATAATACTAACACGCAAAAATACCTACACGCTTTTTTAGGAACCCTACTACCCTACCCTACTAGCTACCTACCCTACCTGTGGCAAAGCATTATGTCCGGTTCTTTAGCTTACCCATTGTAAAAAAAAAGTTTGCGTCTATGTTGGCAAGTACCCACAGCGGTTTTCTGTGCTAGTATATACCATAGACAAAGCTGCTAGTTCATATTAAACCTATGAAAAATAAAAAATAAAAATAACGATGGGCCTTCATTGGCGCAGGTACCTTACTTAATACTTATCGAAACAGTTATAATATAAGCACCATTTTAAATTAAAAATTCTAATTACTTAAGTATTGTTTTTGCCTGTTCGTGTACATTTGTAATAACGTTTTTCTATTTTTATTGCGATATCGCGAGGCATGGAGCTCGCTTTCCTTAGATAGAGACCTTTCCAAGTACAACGATTAAAGGATGAGTCACTTTAGAAGGGTTTGGGTCCGGGCTGGTGCTATAGGGTCTCACGTATTTTTTAATACTTAGTAGTTTGCTCGACATGATTCTTTCCATAACTAGGAGCTTTAACGCGCGCTCCTGTTGATCTGGTGCCGCCCACGACAAACCATGACTCTCTATAGCCTATTTTTATAAATTATTAACTAAATTAACTGTTATATTATATTGTACACTTTTGTAATACCTACATTTCATTTGATTAAGAGTTTCATCTGAAAATTAGGCTTTAAATCCTTTTTTTTTACATAAAGACGTGAACCTAATTACTGTGTATAACTCAATCCAGTGTATGACCTCTCTACCTTGTTTAAAATCCAGTAAAAACCGCAAAACTATTTCATGAAATTCAACCTGAAATCCCTATTTTCGCACACTACAGTACATAGGTACAGCTCTTCGCCACGCATGACCGCTCGGCTGAGAGCTGGGGTCGCGAGGGGCGACGCTTGTGACGTGTGTTGTGACCTGTGTGTGAGCCAGGAATCTAAGTCTAGTATTCTATGCGTAGGTACTATACACGTATAAGTTGGGTGTAGGTACTATACTTGACTACAGCTTTTTATATTGAATCAACATAATTTATTTTTGATCTCTGTTTTAAATGGATATTATGAGAAGTCAAGAAATGTACTTAGGTACTTCTAAGTAGTTTTATGAGCACCAGGGTGCTTAGCCAACGAGCCAATCGTTAACGCTCCGTAGCCTACCGTAATCTTCTCTAACACTCTTCCATATTAGTGAGACAATGACAGTTGCGTTTCGTTCGATTAGGTGCGATTGGCAGGATGGCAGATTGCACGTTGGCTACGCACCCTGATATGCCAGGAATCAATTTAGGATTTTGTGCATATGCATGTGAATATAGGCTGTGAGCACTAGGTATATATCACCCCGCTACCGTATAAAATTCAGTAAAATCCGTAGAACTTTTCCAAGAAATTCAACCTGTCGTGAGGGGCGACGCTTGTGATGCGTGTTGTGACCTGTGTGTGTGTGTGTGTGTGTGTGTGTGTGTGTGTGTGTGTGTGAGTGTGTGAGTGCGTGCGTGCGTGCGTGCGTGTGTGTGTGAGTGTGTGTGTGTGTGTGTGTGTGTTTGTGTTTGTGTGTGTGTGTGTGTGTAAAGGTGACCTCCCCTGCATATAATCAGTCTGTGAGGGTTCACCTCTCTCTACATCTGACTGTACACTAAGCATAGAAGCCTAGACATAAATTCCTGGCACACACACAGGTCACAACCCACATCACAAGCGTCGCCCCTCGCGACCCCAGCTCTCATGCTGGATATCATGTTATTGAATTTTAATTTTTCTTAACAAAAAAAAAAAGCAATGGATGAGTCCCTCAAAACTAAAGTTGCCCATTTTATACGGACTTTTCATATTAAAAGCTTCTATACTAGCACAAAAGTGCGTTTTAGACCTATATTCGTGATATTCGTCTATCGTAGAAGTCATCAGAGAAAGGTCTCAAATTGCTTATAAGTTTAGGCAACCGTGTTGTGATTTCTGTAAACTTTCGTCACCTTAACCTATTTACGGCCGAGGCGTAGGTGACAGTAGGAAAATTTGTTAAGTAGTACACATAAGTAAGTAGGTAATTTAATATTTCTATACCTACTACATATATGAAATGCAGTGAACACCCCTATTACCTACTTGATTCCTTGTTTGACTACAGTCATGTCATCGTAAATATATATCAAGTAAATATCCATTCAAGATCTAAGGTAGGTACCTATGCATTTATGTGCCTATTTTAGGTACCTATTATTTAGGTATCTATGCATTAGCAGTCTGATGTATTCTATAAAACGAAAAGTCTTAAGATCTACTTCGTTAGAAAATACGACGATGGTAAAGATTTTCATACTAGCATTGAAAAAACAAAAGGCAATAATGGCGTGTAACACAAAATTGCCATCAACAACAAATGTGCTCTCTAAAAGTAGTTTACAAATTATAAACATAACCTTACTTAATAATTTCCAAGCACGAACCTAGTTAATTAGGCACATACTACACAATAAAACACTTTCAATGCAAAAAATGGTCCACTAATTTAATATCAACCGAAAATCCAGTTTCATATTTCTACAACCTTAAACGGGCACGTTATAAATAATGAGCGAATAAAACTAATTTAACAACGTGATAATTAGACATGCCTCGACTGCACGAGCAGCGCCATCTAGTGGCGAGCGGACGGAAACAAACATGAATCAGTAGTTTTTAAGTTCGGCATTATACACGCGGATTGACACTGTGGGTTATTTATATTGGTTTTAATGAAGGTAACTACTAATAGCATAGTAGGTACTGATTTAATAAATTGAATTATAAACATATTTCTAGTAGGTAAAAATTATTTTCTTATCATGCCAATGATAGCTGTAGCTGCAGCGATGGATGGATGGCGTGTTAACTATAGCAAAATATATACCTACTTAATCTAACTAGGTAAAAAATCGGTCTAGATTAAAATTGCTCATAACATAATGTGCAATCGTGGAGTCACGGGACAGGCTTTGTCTAACTGACTGATTGTAAAAATTAAATTTTACTCTTTTACTTTTAACTGAACATTCATTTCTCCTTTATTACAGTTACCAATGTTTTGAATGCTTTTTAACTTTCTTACACAGTACGTAACAAAAAGTTTAAGAGCTTAATAACTACCAAAAACGATAGTAGGTAATTAGCCAGGATATTAATTTCTAATATTAGGTACTTATATCGCATAGCATAATATAATATATAGGTACCTACGATAACTAACGACCTCAACTAAGTATATGTTACAGACGTCTCGACTAAAATTCCACAACACTGTCAACTTCATCAACGGGCAAAAAAACAATGTCTAAAAAGAGTTTCGGCGCGTATCAAACCGCCCGATGCCAACTTACTTTCAAATTAGACGTCTAAAACGCGGATAAAAAACAATCTATTCGATACAAATATTGCACACGACGGCGGCGGCTCAAACAAGTAAAAATAAAAGCTGACATTCTATTTTTCTCTGGAAGGAGCTTGCGCGCGCATTGTGCGCCTGAGTCTCTAAAACGAACAAAACCGAACGCCGCCGACGCGGCGCGACCGAGCGGGCCCGACATACCCGACACCCGTACTAAAGAAAGTGATAACTATAGTATGGGCGTTCCGTTATCAAATTTCTCATCCAATTAATGCTCAGTGGGCTTCCAAGTGGGCGTGGCCGGAATGATCCAGGCTAATAGGGATCGAGCGAAATGATCTATAGCTCGCAGTGCAGTCTGTATTGTTGTTAGTTTAGTGCATTTATTTTATACGTTTGATGGCTGAATAAATTTCCATGTGCTGGTTTTATGAATTTTAATCGGTTTTTCGGATGAGTTCCTATTTTTTTCAGAGCGTAAACTCAACGGATTTTTTTTTTATAAGAGGTAGTAAAAATTTAGTGCTATCGAAAATTCAAATAATATTTGTATTTTAATGTGTATACATACCCCTCAAACCCCATTCGCACATTTACCTACATAAGCATGCTGTAGGCACCCATACCTACTCCTATTTATCGATTTTTTTTCAATGTGATCCCATCTTTAATGTCTAATATACGTATTATAGTGTACAGTCAGCATCAAAACTATCAAATCAGACTACGCGTTAAAAGTATCTACTATTTTCTAATAATGGTCCTGGGTCAAAATTCCTTTCGTTGTCTTGTTTCTAAGGTCCGACCGAGAACGCTTTTTTTGTCTCGGCCGAGACCGAGACCGGGACCGAGATTCAATGGGATTCTCGGCCGAGACCGAGACCGAGACCGAGACCGAGAATTTATAAAATAGAAACAAAAAGACGAATTTTGCACTAAAATGTTTTTATAAGTAATTGAAATTCGACGATTTATCAGAAAAAAGTTATCATAATCAATTCGTCTATTACGTATACGTATACGTCTATTAAATAGTAATTTTAGAGTTCCGTAGTCATAATGGCAAAAATGGAGCCCTTGTAGTTTCGTCATGTCCTGTTGGTCTGTGCGTATGTTACAGCCATTTTACTCAAAAACTATACGGTATATTTTATAACCAAAGTTGTAACGTAGGTGTAGATGTATTATGTAAGTCTTTCGTTTCGAAAAAAAAAGTAAAATATATTTTCAAATATATACTCCGTATACATATATGTAACAAAAAGTTTTAAAAAAATCATGTTGCTCATCATTAGATAGGTCTTTAAAACTACAGAAAGGTTGCTAAAAACGTTATTTTGATTAAGTCAATACTTTTGACAATAATCGCTTCAAGAAAAATTGTGTGATCCCCTCTAATTTTTGAACCGGGAGAGCAAAACCATTAAAACAATTCTAAATAATAAAGCTTAATAAGCAAATATTTTTTCAGGAAAATGATTTTGACTATGGTTGGTTACTTAAGTCATTTAAGAGTTATAAAAAAATCTGATCTTATTAAAACGACGAAAGTGCCACTAACATACGCTCTTTTGCTTGTACGGTTTTTTTGTATTGTATGAAGGTACAGAACCTTCCATTATGCGTAGTCCGACACGCACCTGGCCGGTTTTTTCAGTACAGATGTGCACAAAAAGAGGTAAAATAACAATAATCAAAATAAAAAGTTCTATATTGCAACCCAAAATATCCGCCACAGATGTGGTTTTGTACTTACCTACTGCTTTGCTTTTTCCCGTTAACACAAATATACTTAGTGTCAAAATATCCAGTGTCATCTTCCACTCACAACAAGTTAATCTAAGTTACATCCCGATAACAATATACACTCATTTAAGTATTCATCAATAACAACAACAACCACAAAACGAAAAAAACCAAATGAACAAGTCATTACTTGCAACCGCGCCTATCCGATCCCAACACTTAGTATTTGATAAGTAATTGGCTTAAAATGTGGCTACGAAACCAATTTAAATCACAAAAAACGTCACACCAACCGGGCGATGCAACCAACGAGTGGCTTGGACCCCGGCGCTCGTGCGCGGAAAATTCAAATTCACCAATGATAACTCATTGCCTATTCTCGGTCTCGGCAAGAATCTCGGCCCATTTTGGCCGAGAGCCGAGACCGAGATCTCGGCTCGATTTTTGGCCGAGAATGCCGAGACCGAGACCGAGACCGAGATCTCGGTCGGACCTTATGTTTCTAACCACTCTGTCACGCTTCTTGTTTGTCTTTTATCAAATTAATGAAAGACATGCAATGCTATATAGCACTCAACTTTAGTGCTATATTGCATTACATGTCTTTCTAGCTATAGATTATAATTCTCTTGAGAAGAATAAAAATTTAATTGCATCTCATACAAAAAGCTCCACTCCATTAGTTAGTTTTTATTTTATTTTATTACAAATAGGTACCCATGCAAGTTTACAGTTCTAAATCAAAACACTTACCTACATATTACAATAAAACATATCATTAAATAATATTAATTCGGGGCAGAGGCAGCCCAAAAAAGAGCTGGCGGGATGACATCAACGCTTTTTGCAGCGACTGGCGGGAGCATGGACCAAACCGTGATGAGTGGCGGAAGAAAGGGAAGGCCGTTGCCCAGCAGTGGGAAACAAGATAGGCTGTTAAAAAAAATCATGCATTTGAAACAATAAATTAAATCTTATTTCTAAAATTATTAATTTTATATAAATCACATCAATTAACAGAGATGTGCGAGGATGCGTAGCGAGGATTGGCTTTTTTTAAACCAATCCTCCTCCAATTGAGGGGGGATTTAAATCTTTTCGGGTCAGAGGTGTAGGGTTAGAGCCGGTGTAGCTTTATTTGACGTTCATAAGCGCATTGTACCTAATATGCCTACTTGAATAATAAACTATCTATCTATGCAATAGAATCACTTCATTTGTTTTCCTCGCTAAGCGTACTAATTCTATTAGTTCTTAACAAACGCATCCCTGGCTACGCTACGCATCCTCGCTCATCTCTGGGGGTAACGCAGCCTTGCTCTTCTGTTTACAAATATGTGCCTAATAATGCGTAAAGATGAGCTAAGCTGTAAATAAAAAGAAAAAAAATACCTACCGGGATCATACCTACAGGGAGTGACTCGATCAATCTTTTATTTCATTTCATAACCGAGTTTTTATTTTATGTCAAGTAAATAAAATAATCAAAATAATCCCTTAGGTTCTTTAATCAGAATGAGCAATCAAAATGCCTAATGGAAATTATACTCTGTATCTTTAGGTATTTAAATAAAAGTAAACAAACAATTTGTATATTTCCGGGTACTTATAACATTTACCTATTGGTTAACCAACCAAATACAAAACCGCCTGGATCTGTCACTGAACGACCTGACTTTAACCTACATTATTTAATCATGTAATGTTTTCATCTACCCTCAACCGGCTTAAGGACCCATTCGAGGGTAGATTTTGTTTACTATTGTTTAAATGCCTAAAGATACAGAGTGTAGGTATAAACCGTATTTTATTAAAAATATCCTCAATTTACGCCGACTGTACCAGACGTACTATAATAGACGTAGTAGGTAACCCGACAAGACCGTGCCGTCTTCCGGCAGTGGTTGGCACCTTAATTAGACCCACAAAGGCTACCCCTTCATTTACATGTAATAATGTAGCTAGACTCTGTGAGGGGTAGCTAGTTTACAATGGTTCTTGTCTACATTTAAGACTACAAAATGCTTTATACAAACTAATTATTAACGATGTTGTAAAATTTAGGCCATTCAAACCACAAACGTAAAGCAATCAGGTTCAAGTTGAATGCAGGGAAGCACTGATCAGTGATAAAACATGCTAAAAGTTCAATCACTTTTTACACGATAAATAAATAGTACCTGGGCGACCGAGCTTTGGTCGGTTATAACTATTTATTGTAATATGGTGGTGTATAGGTGATAATCTTAACTACATTTTTTTACTAAATTAAACTTGTCTAAAACAATAAAAAAAATTTTTTTTTATATAAACTTGAACATATAAAAAAAAACAAAAGTGGACCAGACGGACAGTGGCTGGCATCTCGAAATTAGCGACCATATTCTGCGTCGAAAGAAAAACGCATGAAAACTCGAAAACACGCGTTTTCCCAAACATAAGACTAATCTAGATCGATTTGTATACACCCCAAAAACCCCCATATACCAAATTTCAGCGAAATCGTTAGAGCCGTTTCCGAGATCACGGAAATATATATGTATATAATATATATACAAGAATTGCTCGTTTAAAGGTATAAGATTATAGGGATATTGTTACACAAATTGACTAAGTCCCATAGTAAGCTCAAGAAGGCTTGTGTTGTGGGTACTCATGCAACGATACATATAATATACAAATACTTAAATACATAGAAAATATCTATGACTCAGGAACAAATATCTGTGATCCTATCATAAATACATGCCCATACCGGGATTCGAATCCAGGACCATTGGCTTTATAGGCAGGGTAGTGACCCACTAGGCCAAACCGGCCGTCATACGCCGTCGTCGTCGTCACCGATGGTGAAGACGACAATTTATTTTATGATATAGAAACCAAAAGAGGCGATGGATCGCCCGATGGTAAGCGGTTACCACCGCCCATGCACATGGACACCTGCAACACCAGAGTGGTAGTACCTAAGTGCATTGCAAGACTTTAATATGGGAGTACGCTCTTTTCTTGAAGGATTAAAGATCGTATCAGTCCGGAAATACTGCATGCAACAGTTCATTCCACAGTTCAGCTGTGTGAGGCAGAAAGTTCCTGGAGAAACGCACAGTTGAGGACTGCCAACCATCTAAGTGGTGAGGATGGAAATGTTGTCGCGTGGGGCGATTGCGAAAAGAAGCGGTAGGGATTAATCCGAACAATTCCTCGGAGCACTCCCCGTTATATGTACATGCAGATAGAAAATGCAGAGCGAGGCCACATCTCTACGCAGCTCCAAAAATAGGTACCTATAACCACGTTAATTAGCTATGTAGGTTACATAGGCAATATAGATCGTATTGTTATGTTATTAAAGGCTAGATTTGACATATCTGCGCGTCATTGTGAATGACACGAACTATAATTACCTGCGCGTTAAGTAAACACTATAGGCCAAATATGACAACTAGAGGGTTCTACTTCTACACAGAAATACGGAGCCATTGAAAACCCACTAAAAACTTTACCCAACGCATGTGTTTTACGTTGAATACACGTAGAATGGTTATACTATACGGTGGGGTAATTGTGCCTATTGCCGGCCGTGCCGCTTCCGTGCCCCATAATTAGGGTAATTCGACACTTCTTGCGGTGTTATTTACCATGTCAGGGACTGGGGGCTTGTTCAAAACGAAAATAGCGTGGTTTGAAACCCGCATTGATAGATGACACTAACAAACTTAGGTGAACATTTTGTAAGTACCTAAGCTGTACATTTATAACATAATCGGCCAAAAAGACTCACTGCTAGACACATCACACAGGCCTCGTCCAAGGACACGACATCATGTTGTGTGCTGCCCCCATCCAATTATTTCTGCGGTCTTATATCTGTAGATTCTGTAGGTACTACTCACAGCGAGCTGCATTGCATGGACTCCTTATGAACGGATTTCATTCGTCGTCAGCCCAACTAGTTGGAGCTTTTCTCCTGCTGCATTCTACAGTTGACCATGAGGGGACTGTACTGCCTTATGTGTTATACTGTACTACATATATCTATTCTAAATTTATACTGTACTTAAAACAAATTTTAATACAAACTTAAATACGTATACGTATTTAAATACGTTTCAGAAAACTCTGTTTTTGTTTACATTAACTTAGCCTACCTAAGTTTAGTTTCGTTCACATGAAGATTACAAATCTCAGCTCCAAAACAGGATAGGCGACCATACTTAAAACCTCCACACCAAAATAAATATAAGAAAAAACACCCCTATTTCCTTTTATCACCAACATACATTCGAAATTCGAATTTAAACATCTGCCATTCGATTCTATAGACGATTGTCATTCCTTTTTCAAAGTTTCCAACAATACAATCGGAAATACGGGGTGTTCGTCGTATGACAGTTGCTCTTCAAAATCGTTCTTTATGCGTGTATACCAACTTAATAAACTTGCTAATCAAGCAAGATTAGACTCTTTTGTGAATGCGTTAAATACTTTTTTAGAAGCATGTATGAGATGGTGAGCCAGTTTAAAATTCGATTGCGTTGCGTGTATTGGTTTATCTGTTGATTTTCGTGGTAAGTTGGAGAGGTTAGGTTAAGCTGGATTATTTTTGTCTATGGCTTCGGGCGGTGTTTTAAGCCTGTATTCAATATCAAAAGCAGTTAATAACGCTTCAGGAGTTTCAGATTGATACTTGTTCGGATATCGATAATAAAACCCCGAATTAGCCCAGTCTTCATATTCCAGATCCTAAATGGACAAAATCGATTCGATTATAGGTACTCGATTCGATTCGATTGCTCAAATTTGTTTAACCGATCTATTTTTTACTACAAATAGGTTCAAAAATAGAATGATGGTATTGGATGGTATAGACTAAGGAATCAAATAAAATTATTGTATGAAAACTTGTGTTATTTGTAGTAATAAGGAACACAACTACTTAGATATACAAACTAGTGTCTCTTTGAGCTGTGGCTCGCGATAAGCTTAAATAATGTAATATTAATGATGAAGTCATTATCACAGCGAACTCACAAAATGGTCTTACCTGCCATATATAGATATTTAAATACTAATTTAGATTTATTGAGAGACGGCTGGGCCATGGTGCACCGAGGCCAAGGAGCTCCTTACCAGAACCAGCTGATTAGGGAGATTGGGCGTCAGCTAAGGGACAGGGGCTGCGACCCCCGGGCTGGCTCTTGGTCTGGTCCAACAAATATTTTTGGCTATTCAGCGTGGCAATGCAGCTAGCATATTTAGGACGTTTGGCCAAGGTAGGGAACAGTTCGGGGCTTAATTCTTAGAATAACATGTTAGCAACTATGACGAAGCCTGCGCTGTGGATTGATATTGTATTTAATTCAGATCCACATAAACTTTATATTCCAAATAACCACTCATCTATTGCAAACAAGTCATCTAAGTTCAGCTGCGCATAGCGGTGTAAGGATACGTCAATGCAGTTAAATAATGACATTTCCAATGCAATATAACCTCTTACCCATCGTAATAAGAGTGCATCATTTGTTGTCCAACTGCAGATTTGTGTGTTTGCTACACCTTCATGGAGCGCGGGCGCTTTACACCACTTGCCCCTAATTGATTCGTATTAAAACTAATTATGTGTTCGTACTATTGAGTGTTTAGTAGTCAAAGTATGACTCACTGTAAGGTAAATATGACAGTGCTATATACCCAACTTGGCAATCTATATAGGGGCCCATTGATCACCAGTTCGCCGGACGATATCGGCCTGTCAGTTATTCGCAAAAGCTGACAATCGCGAATAACTCACAGGCCGATATCGTCCGGCGAACTGGTAATCAGTGTTAGTCAGAGGTGTCAAAGTACTCGGTTGTTTTTTAGATGAAATTGAGTTAGCAATAGGTAGTGTTCGTACAATGTACTTGGATTTAGATAGGGTGTTTTTGCTGTCTGCCCATAATGTGAGGGGCGAATACGTAGAATAAATGAATAACTTTTACTATGGAATATCCGAAATCGCGAAAAAAATCTGCCGTCTCATATACTTCGGCGAATCATACGTCAATGTTTTCTACCCAACAGCAGATTTTTTGCCTACATACCTATGTTATTAATTAAGCCATCAGAGTATGGTCAGATATAACTAAAAAACTGTAATGACGTGGGACAGCAAAACATGGTACCTATGTAAGCAATCAATAGCTATTGTAATCAATATTTTATTCTGTCATTTAACCTTTAACAATTGATTGATTTCTCATGCTTGTAAGCATTAATTTTGAATAGAATTCGAATTAAAGATATTAATAAATTCCGTCTAAGAAAACACAAGTTTATTGTTCTAGTGCGTGCTATTCTGAAAGCACGAATACTTAATAAACCAATTGCAATATCATCTTATTAGGTATTGATGTATATATATCTTCTTTCTATCTTCATTTTATGTCTTAATACAAAAACCTAAATACTCTAATACTGTTTTATTGTTGTTATTACCCGTAAACATTATGTTAAAAATGCTATTAAATCTATTAATTACCAATAACATCTTGTATAAAAATGTGATTACCGTGCAAACGAAAGAACATTTAAAGATAATAGAAATATCGCATGTTAACTTAAATTTCACAATTGCTGCGTTCTCATAATGAGTGTGGCTGAATTACAATAATTTGCTCAAGTTGTCTCATTATTTTCATTTTATGCGAAAAAAAAAGACAAAATAAGAAGAAATAATGATCATGACATCAGACGCTTTTCAAACGCCATTGTCACTGAAATTTCACTGAAAAGAGAATTAGTTTTTCTATCCTATCCTTTTCTTGGCAATGTATCTTAACGGCACCAATCATGGGACATTTAAGAGAAAATTTTGAGTATTTTTGATATTCCACCGACACCTGCAAAATTTCAACCCCTTATGCGTTATACGTCCTTTATGTTTTCGAATAGTTGATTATATATACCTACTATTGGTTTCAATATTTTTAACAAATTAAAACTATGTTTTTGCTCCAGTGATAAAATGTATGGCACCATTAACTTTAAACTAACAAACATCTATGAAAAGCATCTCTACGGCTCTTATTTTTCATGGTAAAATGTAACATATATTTTATAGGATTAGGCTATCCTATTACTGGTGCCAGTTCCCACATAGGGATAGTTACTATATCTTATATGATATAGATACTTTCTTTTTGTATTATTTCTCGTAGATAATTTTTTTTGGTCTATCAGCGAAGCTTAAACTCATGATTTTGTTTTGCCAAGAAAAGGGTTAGAGGGTTACTTTTTTATGTCAAAAAAAAGCCCAAAAACGAAGGCCCGAAAAAACTGTTCCCAAACTCAAAAAATCGCTTGCCAACCGCAACTGTCAAAATTTCACAAATCGATTAAAGACTAAGACCTTCCTGTCTATTGTGACTGAAGAAAAAGCGGACAATAGGAAGGAAACGGCGACCGCAGCCCCAAATTACCAGGAACATCCCTAATTATACAATTTTACTATAATTTTGTGGTCACCGAGGATACTTAAAAATCACCACCTCAATTGTGAACGTCGGTAACTACTAATCAAATAAAATTAACGGCGTACTTGCTTTTGTGGGGGTTGGGACGTTAAAAGTGGGAATTGAAGTGAGGTTGGCAGCTTGTTGCGGTATCCTGCTCGTTATGGAGGTGAGTGACCGGCAGGGTTTTTAGAGTTCAGTTACCACCGGAGGCAAAATGTCAGTCTGGCAGTTTGGGAAGAAAGGGAAAAGAATAGGTGAGAAAAGGAAAAAGATTAGGTAAGAGACTAGTAGGAAATGCCCAATTACCGAGGCATATATGAATCAAGTTAAGATTTTCCGATTGAACTGTGTGGTTTAATATGTGAAATAACTTTGGCAGTATGCAGTTGGCAGAAATAGACTAATCATATAAAATTAACAGCGTACTTGCTTTTGGGGGGGTTGGGACGTTAAAAGTGGGAATCGAAGTGAGGTTGGCAGCTTGTTGCGGTATCCTGCTCGTTATGGAGGTGAGTGACTGGCCTGCCCGCGTAGCCAACGTGCATATCGCCCACGGTCCGTGGCGAACGAAACGCAACTGTAGCACTAACGTGGAAGAGTGATAGAGAGAGATGACTACGCTACGCTACGGAGCGTTAACGATTGTAACCCCTGGCCGCGGGGTTTTATAGTTCCGTGAGGAATAGTAAAATGTCAGTTTGACAGTACCCAAAAGAGCTAATAAAACGGGAAGGAGATTTATAAAAAGAGCACGAGATTAGAGAAGTAATACACTATGGGAAGTCCAACAGGCGTTCATATCCTGGAATGTGCCCAACATAAAGTCGTGAATTACATCACTATAGGTGATGATGATGATGATCCTTCCGACCAATTTCGACCATGGCGACCACTTCGACTCCTATAATTTACAGGTTGAATATAAAACATACGGACCAACCACGAAATCGCGAAAAAAAATTAGCTGTCTCATATATTTTGGCTGGTCTAATGTTGATATTTCGTATGGGAGAGTAAATTTTTTTGCGGTTTCGGAGTTGCACCCATAGTAAAAGTTGCTGAGTATAACCCTGTATAACCTGTCAACCAGTTGATAGGTATCTACTTACATTTGAATAACACCAAACCCATGTGTATAGACTTGTCAGTTGGCCCTCACCAATAGTCATAGTGATGGATGACATGTAACTTAATACAGTTGTTACGGGTTATGGTGGCTATACGATATGTAAGGTGAAGGGTTTTAGAATGTGTGAGTATAACTATTGATCAATATTACTTTTAGGTCAGTTCTTTCACTTTTGCGCTGTGATATAAATAATGAGATAAAATGATTTGTAATAATGGAATTGTAAAACATATTTCAAATTTCAGTCCCATTAGATATTAAATTTAACTTAAATGATGCTGAAACAAAATAATATAGATAGCTACATTTTTTTAATACTACATCGGTGGCAAACAAGCATACGCCCCGTCTGATAGTAAGCAGTCTCTGTACTCAGCCTCTGTACGCCTGCAACTCCAGAGGATTTACATGCGCGTTGCCGACCCTAAATCAGCCCCCCCTCGTTGAGCTCTGGCAACCTTATACTGACCGGCAGGAACACAACACTATGAGTAGGGTCTAGTGTTAGTTGGCTGCTGTTTTCTGTAAGGTGGAGGTACTTCCCCAGTTGGGCTCTGCTCTAGATCTGGAATGAAATCCACTGGCTGTGCCCTACCACACAAAGCGAGATGACTTTCACAATGCCCATACCTCTCTTTAATACAAAAATAAATAGTAATAAATAATAACTAAATATTATAGGACATTATTACACAAATTGACTAAGTTCCACAGTAAGCTCAATAAGGCTTGTGTTACGGGTACTTAGACAATGATTAAATGTAATAAATAAATATTTATAACGATAAAACTGGCAGCAAGTGTTTTGGTTGGGAAACGCACCGTTCAAAAGTATTTATATAAACAGTCATAACACGTTTTCAACATTCTACTTAGTCAGGTCATATGTTCTGTGACACAAGTTTTGACTGATAAAATGTAATACAAAGCTTTTGACAATAAAAGTTAGCCATGATTTGAAAGCTTGTTTTATACTAGATCAAAAGGTAGTATAATTAGTTTAAAATTTCTACATTTCTATCTGTCGCGATCTATCGCGACTTAAATACAACGATAAGACCCATGACTCAGAAACAAATATTCGTGCTCGTCATATAAGGACGGGCCTTACGGTCACTAAGAATGGCGCTAGTTCAGTGGTGGTACTCTCGAATTAGAACTAATCGTGCAGTCTAACGCAACTAGTTGCGACCAATCGCGCGCGTGGTTCGAACTCATCAACCAATCGCGTTGCGGCGTTAGACTGCACGATTAGTTCGAATTCGTGTGCGTGACACCGCTGTACTGGCCCCATTTTTATTGCCCGTAAGGCCCGTCCTTACATATATATGTCAATTTGCTCATCACATAAGCAAATGCCCTTACCAGGGTTTGAACCCGGGACCAACGGCTTCATAGGCAGGGTCCCGGGTTCAAACCCACTGGGCCAGACAGGTGGTCTAAATAGAAATACAATATAGAAATAAGAATACGGAGGGGAACTAAGTAGTTAAGCGTGTAAAATAAAAAAAAGCCAAATTAGCTCCAGCTTGCTTCGGAAACATTTAGGTAACCGCTACGCAGGTATGCAGTTAAAAATGTGATGATCCCAGCGTCACAATATGCATAACTCTAACCCGTTTAGTCATGAGCGGTGCTCAGAGTTTATAGGGGAAGGTCAGTCGATCGACAATTAATGTGGAGTTGGAATCTGTGGGATTCTGCCCGGCGTCCGAATTTTATGGCGGCCGGCGCCACCCAAGCCGTGGGCTACGGGCGGCTGTGGAGTCGCTGTGCTGTGTAAAACTGCATGCCTTTTTTTGGTATTTTTTTTTTTTTTACTGAAATTAATGTCATATACTAAGCATAAGCTTGCTAGCTCGGTATCATCTGAGTTGATCCAGTTAGAAGGTCGAACCATGGATGGCTAGGGGGCGACGTAAACCTTCAGTAAGAAATGCATATACTTGGAAAAATTCGACCAATGCCGCCGTGACCCCCGTGGCCGAGTGGCTCAGGCACCTGCCGCGATAGCAAAGGACGCTGGTTCGATTCCAACCTGGGGCACTGGAGGCCTTGGTCACTTTCTATTAGTATATGACATTTATTTCAGTTTATAATTTATATAGTTGTTTCTACTTGAAATAAAAACAATTAAATTATTTTCAGGAATTAATTTAATTTGTTCTAATACTTCTAATAGTATTTAAAAAATGTTATGTTAAATATTACAATTACATTTTCTTTAAGTACCCGGTGAACTATAGACATAACATAAGACATAAGGGTGATATAAATTTAAATACTTATAGCCTATGGTTCCCAAGATACAGGCCCGGCCTAGTTTGGTCAGGTACAGTGGTCCTATAAACTTTTTTGATATCATGCTTTATTGCCTCATTAATCCTTTTCCCTTTTTTTAAATGTAAATTTATACCTAAATATTACAGCAATACCATTTATCAATTTTTTTTAAATAAAGAAGCGAGAGCATGATATGATAAACGAGCAGATGAATGGCCTGCTGATAAGCACCAGATGGGTTCCAAGTGCGATGTCGGCATTTAAGATGGGAGTTTTTTTCTTGAAGGTTTGGTGGTCGTACGACCAGTTAGTAATGAACGCGGTCACCTTTACAGTTTAACTGTACGAGGCAGGAAGTGTCCGGAGAAATCCACAATTGAGGACTGCCAACCTAGGTGGTGAAGATGGAAATGTTGTTCGCGCCATACATGTGGTGCTTTACCTACTAATAGTAAAGTACCACATGTATTTCCATCTTCACACTTCACACACGACATTATACGTGCAGACTTAGCGTAGACTACATAGAAACAAGTTTAATAACACAAGCCAATTTTTATAAATAAGTAAATAATAAAAATAATGTATATAATTTTCATTAAAAAAACACAATCATTTAAACGGTTCTGGGACACTATCTAGTTTTGCAAGATATTTCAAGTATCTAGACTATCAGTAAGGTATGTTCAAAACATATGCCTACCTACTTAGCTTTGCCTAGCTTTCATATTGTCATGGATTTATGCAAATACAGTTTATAAAATATGTATTTAAAAAAATAATTTTCATAATCGGTTCAGAAACGACGGAGTTATGTATTAACAAACATTAAAAAAAAAACATACAACCGAATTGATAACCTCCTCCTTTGAAATCTTCAAGTCGGTTAAAAATAATTATAAAAAGTTTTAAAATTAAAATCCGTCGACTCCACTCCACTTTTACCCACTCCGCGGCGCCTAGGCCGCAGCGAGCGGCGCGTTATGCGGCGATGCTCCATTATTTATACACCAACACAACATACCGTCCAACATAACATAATGCTGAGCACAACATAATGTTCAACATATCATAAACGCCGCGCGACTTGGGAGTCCGAGGTATCGCCTAGTTGGTAATGGTTTCGTTCAATGATTTTCTCGTGAGATGGTTTCGCGTATGATTGTGAGGTAATTTAGTTAGCGGGTTTTGTAGGTTTTAGTGCTTTTGTATAGTTTAACTGTAAGTAGGTACTTAGTGTGCTAGTTATCGTAATCGTATCGTAAATGGGAAAAACGATTACACTCACATGATTTGTTTGCAGGCGGATTAGAGTACCGAGATATTTGCCTAATCATATAACTATTTGAGGTAAATATGTAAATAAGATAATTTATTAACCAAGGTATATATTATGAGTATTTAGTTTTGCAGATACCAAGATAGGTAATTTAAGTTAAAAAAAAGTCAAGTATTTGGTTGGAGCATTTATAAGTTCAAAACACAACTTTTATTAAAAAATACGCGCTGTTTTTTTATGATTCAAATGTTAAAAAAAAGGACCTCAGCTGGTATATAGGCTTCATTGCCTGTTTTGGTTGTACACTTGAGCAATAATATCGAATGATTTTTTTGTCTACATACTTTGCTACTCACAGTTCCAAACTAAGGTGAATCGGACTAAAAATCTGTTGATATCAAAAATATTTCGCAAGAGAAGAGACGTACGTTTGGGTCAATTTGAATATTTTAATATCAACGCAATATTTCAAATGCGTTAATATTTTTCGTCTTCACCTAATTCGCCCTGTGATCCGATCCACCTCCATCTACCCTACTAAATATATATATATATATATATATATATATATATATATATATATATATATATATATATATATGCTTCAGTTCGGTACCATACATACACCAATACTCCTCATTGTCTCCTGTGACTCAGAGCAGCTGATGGTAACGCACAATAGCTGGAACTCAACGCGGATCGGTAAATTAAACAGCAAGGTGCAACCGCCATTCAAAGGAGCATTCAATAACATTGTTAACTGATCTTAAACCTTATCGAATGAGACATAAGGGCTACCTATAGTCAGTTAACTTAGTACACCCGGTTGCCATCAATTACTTTACAGTGAACGCGAAATATGCAAGCTTTCAATATTGTCTCCGGAAAGGCTTTATGTAGTAGGTAGGTAGGTAATGTATTTATTTATGGCGTTGTCAATGCCACTTAGATGGTTGGCAGTCCTGAACTGTGAGTTTCTCTGCCGCCGGCGGTATTTCCGGTTCGATACGACCTTTAAACCTTCAAGAAAAGAGCGTACTCCCATTTTAAATCCGACAACGCACTTACAACCCTTCTGGTGTTGCAGATTGCAGATGTCCATAGGTAGCGATAATCGCTTACCATCAGGCGATCGGTCTGCTCGATTGCCTCCTAATAAATTAAAAAAAAAGTAAATTTGAAAGGATCAAAACCGCGGGTTAGTCGGTCTAACTGTCCGGTTCCGATTTGATTTATATTTATATATGTACACATGGACATGTAGTCTAAAATAACAGACACGTATTTTTTTTTAACTGCCCATACTCTACCTATTGGGAGAAATTTTCCTCCAAAGTACTAAAAAGTTACTAAATCTTCTAACTCCTACTTATAGAAAGTGATGCTCAAGTAACTTGCTAGTTAATGGCTGGTTTGAGTATATGTTTGAAAGCAGCAAAACATAATGAGCACGTGTTTTGTTATATCGGCTAAAATTCATTTTTTCCTAAAAAAATCGACATTCGAAGTTTTATAATATCTTATCGCTAAAGTTACACATAAAGACGGGTGTTTTTTTAGGAAAACTTGAGTTTAAGCAGATATAACAAAACACGTGTAGTACATTATTTTTTCCTGCTCTCAAACATATACTCAAACAAGCTATTAACTAGCAAGTTGCTTGAGCATTACTTTCTATAGGAGTTAGAAGATTTAGTAACTTTTTAGTACTTTGGAGGACAATTTCTCCCAATAGGTTGAGTTTGGGTAGCTAAAAAAATGCGTGTCCGTTATTTTAGACTACTCTATAACATATATAAATATAAATCAAATCGGAACCGGACAGTTGGGTACTTTTCCTTGTAAGTTAACTTTGCGACTTGACCAATCCAGTAACTTTACCGTTTGCGTCAAATCCGATAGTTCTGATTTTCTGCAGATTGTTTATGATGTTGGCCCAATGAATAATCCAAGTTTGAGACTTCGAGCGCCGAACGCAACTTTGTCGAAAAAAAAAACATCATTTTGATTTTTAAAGTTCTAATTGATGATAGGTATGCCGGTAACATATTGTGATATTTTAAAATTACCTAGTATTCCAATTATAGTTTTTCAGCATTATGCAACCACAAACTAAAAAAATAATTGTTTTAAAAACACTAGAAAAACACGCTTTTGATTTTTTTGTGAAACCTGATCGTGTTCAAAGTCCATTACGTGACCTTTCTCACAAGTGCAAACACGAGACCTTGAAACCTAAAAAAAAAAAAAAAAAAAAAAAAAAAAAAAAAAATCAAAAAAAAAAAAAAAAACAAGACTTTTCTAACAAATCCAAAAACAGCTATGATACGATGTTCCATCATGAAGTTCCAGCTCATATCTTTCGGCTCCATCATCAGATCAGTTCGACAGTACCATATTATTGTATTGTCATCAGAACTACAAATAGCTGCCAATTTTCATGACGCTACGATCCTTGGAAGATGGTTAAATTAGTTACCTTAGATTCCATTACATAGGTACATACAGGTCGACGTAATAAAAGCGTGTAAAAAGAAATGTGATGAAATTTTCACTTTTTCTTTCCTATTTGTTCCTTATGTTCAGTTGAACGTCTTAAAAGTATCAAATATACCTATACTTAACTAGATAGGTACTAATAACATAAATATCAGAAAAAATGTGTTCCAACCCACATATTACCTGACAGCTATAAAATTATCACGACCCACTTAACCTACAAACCTTTTTAGATATGGCCGCTCAAAAAATAATCAAAAGGATCATTAGCTTTTGTATTATAGCGACAAAACCCTTGTCTCAAACATGTTTCACTTTCTCGTAACGTGAGAAGCCGATCGACCCCGAAACATGAAATCCGAAACGTCTTCTATCCCTTTCGATCTTTATTTATTTTTAAATTGTGCGATAAAGATAGTGTGATTAAGAGTTGAGATTAGTGAAACGTGTATAACACTGGCCAGTTAGATATTAGATAGCAGAAAAAAAAAACTAGATATTGCTCATCGACGCGTTACATTGACAGGTCTGTGGCGGTAAAAAAAGCGGTATCTATGGTAGATAAATTCAATCAACTCACTATTAGGCCTTATACACCTAGGATAAAATGTTTCATCAAATGTTCAATCATAAGAACGACGGTCTGGCTTAATGGCTAGTGACCCTGCCTATGAAGCCGATGGTCCCGGGTTCAAATCCTGGTAAGGGCATTTATTTGCGCGATGAGCATGGATATTTGTTCGTGAGTCATGGGTGTTTTCTATGTATTTAAGTATTTATAAATATTTATATATTATATATATCGTTGTCTAAGTACCCTCAACACAAGCCTTATTGAGCTTACCAAGGGCGGATCCACCGTTGTGGGCACGATGGGCATGCCCACAACCCTAATAGGGTGCCCTATTGATTCGCCGAGTAAAATTACGCTGTTTTGTTTCGCAGACGCTTTGGCAGAGGACTGTTTGGCAGAATTTTAGTACGCAGAGTAGTCAGTTGGCAACTTGGCATAACATTGATAAGCAGATTTACTTTAGAGTAATCGTTTGGTAACCGTCACAATTACCGGAGAAACCCTTGGTCGAACGAAACACGATAGGTAGAGTGATTTTTTGTATTAATTAGAAATTCGAGCATGTTAATATCAGCTGACCCTTCTTATTAACAAGAATAATAATCATTTACTAACATTACAGGGGCATTTATTTTTAGCTTAAGGAGTCTTAGAAATCTTAAACATTAACAAATATTAGTACAATTTCCAAAAATAATGCCAGCTTTAAATTTTTAGGCGTACGAGTTTTTCAGCGTAGTTATCTATCTAAACAGGGCTCCGTGGACTGCAATAAATCGCTTGCCATTTTCGATATTTTACCTTATACGCCGATAATATATGTATGTAGTATATGTACCTATGTACCGCAATTGCTAAATTATTAACTAAACCGGTATAATTTAACTGTCACTTTATTCAAAATTAAATGTAAAAAAAAACGTTAGTCGGGTAAAAGTTGTTTAAACGGATAGATTACACTGCCAAATGAAATTCTTGGGTAACTTATGGATTACCAAGTTTTGTGCTAAGAAAGAAAGAAAGAAAAAAACACCAACCAAAAGACTTACCAAAAGTTTTGGATTGATTCTCATTTGCCAAACAATTTATCGCAAAATTCGCAAAAACATTATGCCAAAAAATAATTTCTCAACTCAACAAATAGCATAAAAATGTTCTGCATTAGAACTTTTTGCAAAAAAATGTTCTGGGGGCACTACGCCAAGATGCGCAAAACGAAGCGCAAGGGCACTACCTACCTTTTCTCGAAGTGCTTCGTCATTTCTTTGAACCCTCATAAATTGGGTTTGGATTTTTTTTGTATACCACGTCGGTGGCAAACAAGCGTACGGCCTGCCTGATGGTAAGCAGTCACCGTAGCCGGATGGACGCCTACAACACCAGAGATATTACATGCGCTTTGCCGACCCTTTAAAAACCTGTACGCTCCTTTTTTGAAGAACCAGATAGACAACATTCTTGGGATATAATGTCAGTAGTGGACTTATTAAGCATAAAAAAAATCGATTGGCATAGCTCTTATACTTAAGATTTTATTCGTATCTAAAAAAAACAATTTCGTCACTGACTCACTCACTCACTGATGATCATCAAAACCCTTAGGGTCCTTCCTGAAATCCTAGGAAGCTGAAATTTGGTACATAAAAAAATTATTAATTTTTAGCCCCTAAGGGGCTGAAAAGGGGAGTGGAATTTTGAATGGGGTATCAATAACCGCTGAACCGATTTAGTTGAAATTCGGTATGTAGATTGTTTTTGTTATTGGAAAGAATATAAAATAATTTGCGTAAGGGGGGAAAAAGGGGTTGAAGTCTGTATGAGGAATCGGTAAAAAGCAGAGTGTATACAAGATGCCCCCAGATCATCTAAATTTTTAATAGTAAATCACTCCCAACCCTTTAAATTAGGGGATGGAAGATTGTCATAAGTAAGTTACAAAAATATTTTCATGTAAGGTTTATTATGTATTTATTTTTAATTATTGAGAAGTTCTACAGCTTTTACAATAAATAATAGACAAAAAACCTGAGTACTTATAAGCATAGCCAATAACAGGGAGTTCCCTGGAATTTACACAAAATAAAGTATCATCTGTGGGTAGACTTGCGACTTGTACTGTACAAGAATTATAAATTAAATTGTAGATCTTTAAGATACAAAGAAAAAGAGAATAAGAAAAGAAAAATAGTACCTAACTAAAACCTGGGAAAATTCCTAAATGACAATTCCTAAAAAAAAAATTTTGATAAAGTTATAATTTTGCGAGTATCACTCTAAGAACAAATTCAATTTCCTACTTTCCTATGAAAATATTTTTATTGGCCAAGACGAAACCATAAGGCTTACGCTGTCAAAAAGTTATCAGACCTCTTGTAGAGCCAAGCTTCTAACTCTTGTGGGGGTTGGAGGGGGGGTCTCAGTTGGTCTTTGTGGGGGTTGCAGATCTAACCAAACCTGCTTTTCTGGCAACAGTTTGCCTGGTCGCAGTTCTAACATAACCCACTTTTCTGACAACGGTTTGTCTTTCTGGGGGTTGCAGTTCTAACCTAACCTACTTTTCTAGCAAGAGTTCGTTATTACCAGGGTCGCAGTTCGAACCTAACCTAGCTCGTTTTTTTGGCAACAATTCGTTTTTATGTTATAGTAAAAAATTAATAAAAATAGACTAAACATTACTATGGATAAAACATCGTTTATAAAGTAACATGTTTGACAAACTAAAAATTGTTAAACATTTTTAAACCAAGTGAAAATTTTTGGTTTAATGAATGTTGTTGAATTATTGTTAGGGAAATAGTAATTTATTAAATCCAAATCCGGCAAATAAGTATATAGGATTTTTTTCTTGATGAAATGATTTGTTGGGAAATGAAATTTGGTTAAATTATTTTTGGTAAAATAGCAAATATCCCGCAATTCTTCCAATTTTGTTCTGTTAATTTACACAAAATCGAATTGAACGGTATGTGAACCCAGGCTCTACCAAACGTTTGTCGACTAAAAGTTACATCTAGGTACGAATAAATCCCTCTGCCAAACGATTTTCGGCGAAACGTTGTCTGCGAATCGATAATCCCTTAAAGACTTGTGATGTAACACTTTCACGGTATATTGAGATCGATAGGATGATGATCGTTCATGAGTCATGATTGTTCATGAGCGAGATCGTACTCCGACTCGCACTTGGCCGATTTTTGGGTGGCTGTGACCACAACCTTTTTTGAGGGCTGGATCCGCGCCTGGAGCTTACTGTGGGACTTAGTCAATTTGTGTAGGTAATAATTAATTCCCAGCAAGCTGGAAATCGTTTTAATACATTCATTTGACCCTAAATCAAAAAAGCAATTCGAGTTTGTGCAATCCCAAGAGGTGTTCATAAATTTTTGCTCTTTTTTTTTTTTTGTAGATCGAATACGGTACGTTTGACGGAAAATCTGTTCTTGTCATGATGAAAATTGATATCTACGGATACGATAGGTGCTTACCTTATATATAGGTGCTTACCTTATATAATATGACTACGTAGTCAAAGTTTGTAAAAAATGGCCGCCACTTTGAATTTTTTTTTTTGTAGAATCATTTTTAAAATCCGAAAACACCTTTTTACTAGTATCTGATCCACAAAACCTTGCTGGTAGTGCCATTGTAATTGATGGTGGGTTCCTTCTACATCGAATTGTTTGGTACCTAATCCATGGAAAAATGTATCTCCTAAGGATCCCAAAATGTATGCACACCTCCTAGGATGGAGCAAACTCCAATTAGGTAGGTACACGTATTTAGGACCAAATGAAAGTATTAACATTATTTGGCTGGTAAAGGCACTCTTGATTGTCCAAAAACTAATGAGGAAGTTGCATTTTATCCACATGTGGGGCAAAGTAATCAGATGCAAATTTTGAGTTGTTTTTTTTTAGGTTAGCTATTAGAATTGACTTTTAAATTACGCTTTTTAATGATATTTTTTTTATTACGTTCATTTGGATTAGATGTAATTTGTTTTGTTTTGGGATTTCATAGTTATTAGTTTTCTCGCATTGGTGCGATGAAAAATTATTTCCTGCGTGCTGGGAATTAATTCCTCAAAACGCTATTTTTGGATCTAATTTGATTGGCCTATAAAGTTAACTACTTTTAACATGTTTTCTTTTTTTTAATACAAAATGGTTGATAAGTAGGATTTGTCTTTTTACGTTTTTGTTCAGCCCTGTGAGTGATTGGTAAATGCTTTATTTATTTATTTTGGGCAATAAATAATAAATAGTTAATAATATATAATAGTTAGTAATATGACACACGGTTTCTATTACGTTAGAATAGAAAGAATCACTCCACTGGGCGTTCTCTTTCTCTCACGGATTATCATCTACAAATATATCAATACGAACCCACCAATAGTATCGTGGGGCTAGTATACAAACAACGCTTTCTAGGTGTTAAATTTAACACCTTAACATACATACCAAATGGCACTCTCGTACAAACGTGTTACGGCCTATAACCGAATGTGACGGGACAATACGATAAATCTTACAAAAGAATCTAGTACTTCAATATAAATTCGACTCTACTGCTGTTAAATTAGAGTTGAATCCAGTTTGGATATTCGCGACTGGCTTGCCTTAGCTACAGGCGTCAATTTTCACACCTCCCCCATTTATCGAATATCAACTTTATTTGAGTGCATTACGGTAGAAATTTGTTTGCATTAATAGTTAGAATTAATTCGTTTTTCGAATGCGACCGGATAAGGTGTCGAGTTTCTCGCCTCGGGTGTGAAGGGTCGCTATTCTGGACGCTGATTGGTCGGCTACTCCGCTCCATTCGCTAGGTGCTGATTACAGATAACGGTATACAAATATACAAAGTTATAAATAAACCTACCTCCTGATGTGACGTCATTCGTAGTTTTTAAACTCTCATGGTTCAATTAAAAAATTGATCAAAATCTTGACAGAGTTGACAATGACTTTTATGTCATTGGAACAGATGTTATGAGTTTTTTACCCTTGATCGTTTCTGCAAGAAAGTTTTAGACAGGCAAACAATATAAATTTTATTTTAAAATCACAAATTAATCATTACCTTATTTTACTACTGTAGTGTTTAATGGCCTAAACCTAAAGTTTTTTTAACATCAAAAATAACAAACCGTGATCTAAGGGACCTTCATATACCTATGTTAACGACTCATTTACGAACTTGTATAAGTTAATTGAATATATACTATTCTACCTATCTACCGAGTTTTACCTGATATTTTTGCACTACGATAGATACGCAAAACAAAACTTCTAAGTCCTTTTTGCCTTTGACACCTACAAAAAAATAGACATCTGTTAGCGAGATGTCGACTTACAAATATTAAAGTACCTAGATACCTATTATAGTACCTAAAGCGTGTATTATAAGTAATTGTAATTATTCACCCGTCTACGCCGGCGCTATTCCTAGCGTTCCCCGAACGCGACAAGATAAAAGCGATAGCGATACGACAAGATTTATCGCCTCTGGGAATCGTGCGCTTTCAGAATAGAACGCTATTTCCGATGTGTACCGGTCGAGAAATAAACTAATGTAAGGAATATCCTCGTATAATAAAAATAAATACCTGAGAGTAGGTATGTAAAGTGCACACAAGTTTTTCAAATTACCCCACTTTCGAAATTATCCCAGTTCAATTTATAATAAAATGACAAGTCATCATCACTTTGCTGTCTTGCACTTTATACATCTGTACCCCTAGTGTAAATTTTATCGACATCATAATGTGACGAACGCGTTTGCGTTTAGTCTCATTTTGTATAGGATTTTGAGTTTCCAAAACGACCCGCTTGGCGCGCTCTTTCTAAATCCAATACAAAATGAGACTAAACGCAAACGCGTACGTCACGTTTCAAAATCGAATTTATTTACACTAGGGGTACAGACCTAACTCAGTCAATTCAAAGTTAAACCTATAGGTACGTAGATAGGTACCTAACCTAATACAAATGATAGTAGTTATATATTATTCATTCAAAGCCTATAAATAGGAACAACGTAGAGCCATCCCACACTAGCGTCTGTTGAGCGTCGGCGTCTAGTGAGCGATATGGAAAATGGCGTCGCTGCGCAGTTGCGCCACGCCAACGTTGCGTCGAGCAGCAGCCATAGAGTTGATTAGACGCCGACGCTCGGGAGACGCTAGTGTGGGTTGGTCCATATTCATAGAAATAAATTATAAATAAATGGTGGTTTTAGGTAAGACTCAAGGGAGGCATTTTAAGGCAACCTTGCACTTGCACGGGATTTAGTTTTTTTTTAAGTTTGTCTTTAGTCAAACTTTTTCCAGGGGCCTTATATACTAGCCAAGTAACAGTCGTTTATTTATGCCAATGACCTGGGGGTCTAACCAAGATGACAATTGTTGATCGAAAACGCCATTCGAAACTTTAATCTTTAGTTGGGCCCTCTGACTCCTCTGAGCCGTGATTTTAATTATTGCCCGTAGCCGTGTATTGTTTCAGATGCTTTGATTCCAAATATGATCATTTGTTCACACAAAAACAAAAACTACTCGCATGCTGTTCTCATAACTACCTATATAAGACAGACCTCTGTTCAACAATCCACAAATAGTACCCCCAAAACACACCAGAGGACACCTAACCCCCCCATCGGTCAACCGCTAAGCCTACGGCCACATAACGCTCCGTAAGGCGATTACGCCGTCGAGAAGGCGGGCTGGAATTGATCCCGAGAGTCCCCCTGAGGGGGGCCTTTGTGTCGGGTGCCCGTGTTTTAGGTAATGTGTAGATGTGCTGAATATTTTCTGACTTCTTGTTTTTAGTGGTACCAGTGGACATATAAGTATAGTATTTTTAAAAAAGAAAAAAAGAGCGTCGATGATCCACCTATGCTGGTCAAGACTCTCAGACATGAGGTTTCGACACTTTCGATATAGAAGAAGAGATGATTTATGTGCCTACACATCTACTTATTTGTACATATACGATTTTCTGTAGAATACAGCACCATTATCTTTCCCTTTTTGGTGTTGTAGTTTTTCGTAGGTCGTCCGGTAATTATTTAATGGAGCTGAGACTTTTTGCTGTATAACTACTATGGAAGGTAGAGTTAAGGAACGCAATCTCCATAGGCAGAACTTATGCAAAAGTGTCCAGTGGTCAGCTATAAATAATAGTTCCAAATCTCTCCAGAGTAGCGCTAATAGAGGAGCTAAGAACCTAGGCGTTATTGACGGAGTGAAGTGCGCTGTCTATGATTTGATTTTTTTTTCAAGTATTCTAGGTATTGTAGCGCCACCTATTTAAGGTTTTTTGATGACACTTTTTGGTATATATAGATTCCATTCCTTATGTCCACCTTCCGTAATAACTACGTCAAGAAACTGTGACAACCTGAGCAGGCATTTCATATCGTTCTAATCTTATGGGAATTTTAGTGTGGTGGCAATGAAACAAGTACGTCATATACGGTATAAAAAATACTGCTTCGTACGACCCTCAGTTGTTACCTACGTGTAGGTACGTCAATAAACAATATAAGATAAATATGCCATGGAATGATGAAGCTAATCCTAAAAAATTATGCCTAGCGATTCTGGTACCTAGTTTAACGATATTATAGGTACAGATCTAGTGAATAATCCTTTCCCATCGTATTTTCTTGTTTAGTAGTTGATTAGACGTTGATTAGAGTTGATGAGGGATCGTTCGAATTTGTCATGCTACTTCAATCAATCTAAGTAGATTTTGTATTGAAACTGACTTAAATAGCATAACACGTTCGTACGTTTCCGTAAAAAAACGATGGGAAAGGATTATTCACTACATCTGAATTAATATTTACACTATGTGCATTAATTGTATTTGCTTTATGTTATTTACGATATGGTATTGATATTTAATTCATAATCGAGCATTGATGTCTCAAGATCCGCTCAGGTCCTCTCGACGTCTTCTTCGCACGCGATCACGCAGATACCATGCCATCTAGCGTTCTTATCATAGCTCAGTAAAGATGCCTGTGTTCCACTTAGCAATGTTATCTCCAAGAATTGGCCTAGACACTGGCTTTTACGAAAGCGTTTTTTCTTTTGGGTTGGAAGGCCATTTGATCTTCCAAAAGCCCTATTAGGTCCGGTTACCTTAAGAAATTTTGCTTTATCGAAAAGCGACTGGCAAATATGCAATATTTTTGTGACATAACTGTCACATAAGAAGCATAGGAGAAAATGAATCGGTTCATGTTAAGCAATTACCTACTGTCGCCCATGATGGGAGTACGCTCTTTTGTTGAAGGTCGCATTCACAGTTTAGCTGTGACAGCCAAGAAGTTTCTGGAGGAATGCACAGTTGAGGATCACCATGTGTCCATGGGCGACGGTAATTACTTACCATGCCAACGATTCGTCTCCTTCATTCATCAATCATCACCTCACTACTCAGTAGGTAGGTACTTACACAGTTTGGCAAAAGTCGGTTGTTAGTGGAGAACAGACAGTGAGAATCATACTGTCTTTTTCTTATGCTTATTTTCACATAAAAAAGGGTGAATATAAACAGGTTTGAAAAACTAAATTGGTAGTTTCTAGGATATCTAAGTACATAACTGTTGCGAATGCAACTTATTATTATATAAAAATCAATGCAGTAGCTAAACGCAGCCGTCGGGCTCGGCTAGTATTCGGAGGCTTTTTAAAAGCACCAATAGGAGCGCTCCACATATTCTGTATCGCGGCCAATTAGAAGCATCTAAATTATAACCACCTTTTGTACTCATCAAATATTGCAAATCACTCTTTCATCATCCTCCATACTATCAACACCTACTTTCTACATTGAACCGTTTTGACAAGAACCCTTGTAAACCAGTACCCTTTGGAAGATTATACTTCGCTTCATTATAAATCGAAGTTTTTATTTAAGTCCTCGAGATCCTGACCTGCACGGCGGCTACAATAACTAAAGGCAATATCAGACGAGATTCGTCCGGGTGGCTTTCCGCAACGCGCCAGGCATACCATACATCGCATGTTCTATGGAATCTGTAGCTCGGATCCAAGGAAGCTCGAATGGACATCGTTTTGATCTCAAAAACCAAATTACGGGGTTTGCTTTTCAGATAAGATTGAGTGAGGAATAATTTAGAGTTATTTGTTCATCCCAAAATATTTCGATTCTTCGATGTTTAATTCATGCTGTAAGTACCTCGAGGAAGTCTAGGAGTACCTAATAACATCTTAAGTTCCAATTTTGGGGACAAACGTTGCAAAAGGTCTTCTTCTTCATGTGCCATCTCCACCCCGGAGGTCGGCGACCTTATGTCCGTATGTCACTATATCTGATGTCATACGAATTAGTTTTTACGTGCTGCTGTCTTCCAGCCACTCTTTTTTCTTGTTCATGACATTATTCTTCTGCTGCGCCATCGTTTACCTTCAATTATACCTAACCTAGAAAACCACTTTTTGAAAAAGCTAAGCAGAATTAGTTAGGTATGTACTAGTAAGTATCTTCTGTACTAGTAAGGATCTGTAACGTACTACAAGATGCAATCAAATATCAAAAGTGTGACCAAAATCGGAATGATATCAAATGTCATTGGAAGTATATTGAACTTAGAAATAATAAACATAAATCGTGTCATTCACGAAGACGCGTGGCTTGAATCATAATATCTTGTTATTAAAGGTTAGATTTGACAAATCCGCGCGTCATCGTGGATGACATGAACTATAGGAATGTAACAGTATGATCCGTGTTTCGAGCTTTCCAGTTCGCTAACCTTACGTGTTGGTACGTTCAAGCGGCCGTTAGCGGCCGCTATGAAGCTCAAAAGTGGTCACGTCTTTTCATTTGTTATTTTTCTTTCGTACACATGAAATGTTCATATACGTGATGGCTTCCCTTTTACATAGGTACTTCAGTATCTTTAGTAGTATCTTTCGGATGCGATTCGCACGACGCACCAATATGCAAGCGGGATGTCGCTTTAATACGCGCATAGCGTTGTCTCGCTCAAACATATAAATATAAACATATGTGTGGAAGTCAAGTCAAAGGTCCCATTTTTGTCGCTTACCATAAGGACGAGATTTGCTTGTATCTTTTTACAAATAATCTGTCAAAGGGTTCTTATGGCGAGCGACAAAGTGGGACTTTTGCTTGGAAACGACACATGTAGCCGCCTAAGCGTCAAAGTAGATCTGAGGTCTGTAATATGTATCTAGTTTCATACAGGAAAACAACGTAAGCACAAACTTCAAAAAGCTAACTAAGATGTTTGTTTCATATTGAACAAATATCTACAGTGCCCCAGTAAAACACCTCAGCCAAACTCGGTCCAAACATTAGATACGTTAGTACTGTCGCGCGCAAGCCGCAAAACGTGCGGAATCTGGGGGCCTCACCCCCCACCCTGCCGCCCCCTGCCCCCGCGGACGACGTCCTGTCACTGACAAATGGCCCGGAGGAGAGCTCGACCCCGACACCCTCTCGAGGCTCGCCGTCTGGTGAGGGTGCTGTCTTGAAATTTTGTAAGAAAGAGATTCTGTTTTGTTGTTCCTTAAGCAAGCTCGAAGTTCATGAATCTAGCTGAATATTGGATTGCATAGACATCCTAATGAGACTGATCGTCGAGTGTTTGTTTTTGTTAGGATTAAACCTACCTATTAACACTGTACGTAGATACATTCTTGACTAAATCGGTACCTGTCTCTCTTCTCTTTTAAATAAATTAGATGTTACATATTAGTTTTTAAAAGCAAGCAAAGAATAATAATTTATTGCGCAGCTATTATTACAACCCGTTGCATTACTTAACGTCCAGTAATTTTCTATTTGTTATAGTCCTTTAATGTGTTCTTTGTAAACGTTCCACAATGTTTAAGGTTTTCTTCCAGGCAATCTAACCATTATATTTATCAGAGAAATTCGATTCATACTTAAGCTAGTGGCGCTCATAATTATGATTATACGCTTCTGGTAAAATGAGTGCAAGTTTTATAAGATAATAAGCACCTGTGGGCGCTTTTAATAGGTGTCCTTGTTAAGTTAGACTGAATATCGATCAGGCTTGCGACTTTACATAGCAACGGTCGTAATCTTTAAGAATATTTAATGAGGTAGTTTTGTAATAAAGTAAAAGGAATACCCAGATATTTAGCAGCTAAGGAAGATGACTTCGGCTTGACAACCATTTCACCAAGGTTTTCCGTATAAATTCCAGAAAGGTCGATCTTTCCATGACCATAATCTGTAATGTTACGATTTGACCAGATAAGTCAAATTGTTAGCTCTTCTCATGTTGGCATTTAGGTATCCCGGTTGTATCCTCAGCTGTTTATTCTGCATCCAGGGTCCAGCATAATAATAAATAATTCTTATACTGCATTCCCTGTATTTGGCTGTAAAATAAATAATCAGATATCATATTTGATATTTGCGTGAGTTATGGTAGTTAACAAGTTATATACTATAGTTTTTACGGGCATGCAAATATAAATGCAAATATAAAGTCTTAAGAACCTACTAATAATTTACCTTATAAATTATATGCCATAAACTATCCATCAAGAAATGTATGCATTAGCAATTGGAATGTTCACATGTAAAAATAACAATGATAAATTAAATAAGCAATGGTTTCAGTTAAAAAATTAGAATACATTAAGTAATTCAATTGACTTGCATACTCGTCCGACAAAATATAAATAAATTAATTCAATTACATAAATGCATACACAACACAACATTTTTATTTAATAGATACCTACTTGTGTGTATGTAGTTTCGAGGATGTAAGGTACATCGCTTCACTTTAACCATAGCTCCAAAAGTAACGAGACACATTTTAATAAACAGATAAATATGACTTAAAGAGTGATATTTACTGATAATTAATTAGCTCAATTAAAAAGACGGTTTTATGTGTCGATGATAAATATGGTCAATACAGAACAAAGGCCTGAACCCTCTACTACACCACGAGCCTCCAGCAGGCGCTATAATTCTGCAGCTCAGCGCCGCGCCGCTTATCTCCGGCTCTGCAGGCGCCGCGAGCAGCGCCTCGAGGGGGGCGGGAGGGCGTTTACGTGTCGATGATAAATATGCTCAATACAGAACAAAGGCCTGAACCCTCTACTACACCACGAGCCTCCAGCAGGCGCTATTATTCTGCAGCTCAGCGCCGCGCCGCTTATCTCCGGCTCTGCAGGCGCCGCGAGCAGCGCCTCGAGGGGGGCGGGAGGGCGGTTACGTGTCGATGATAAATATGCTCAATACAGAACAAAGGCCTGAACCCTCTACTACACCGCGAGCCTCCAGCAGGCGCTATAATTCTGCAGCACGGCGCCGCGCCGCTTATCTCCGGCGCTGCAGGCGCCGCGAGCAGCGCCTCGAGGAGAGGGGGGAGGGGGGTTACGTGTTGATGCTTAATTTTATAAGTATATGGTGTAAAGCAGCCTAGTGTCTTATGTTTTGGGAAATTGGACATATTTGTTTTATTTTACGAAGGAAGACATTTAAGTTATACAAGTTAAGGAGAGAGAAGCCTCGGAGAAAAAGGATTTGCGCTGTGTTTTTATAAAAATTAAATTGTAAATAAAGCAAGTGATTCATGACATATTCTTTCGCACTTACATACTTGCTAGATCATGACAGGCATGGTGACAAATGATAAAGAGCCGACCATCTTAGCCGTACTGTAGGGCTAAGATTATTATTATTTAGTTTTAGACAGGCAGCTGATGCTGGTACGTCTAAATCAGAGTGCACTTAGCACGATTTCACTATTTAGATAGTTTGTCAAGATTGTTTTTAAATTGATTCAGACTGATGCTCGGTTTTTTATCATGTCACCATGCCTGTCGTATGTAAGTGTGAAAGGGACGGGCATAGTGATAAGCGATAAAAATGGAACCATGCTGCCACTGCAGGACTAGATATATTATCCTATTGTATCCTATTGTATAAGTACAAAGTTTCAGAGCAATCTAGCTAGTATTTTTAAAATGAGAACGTAACTACGTTTGTATGGAGAATCAAGCTTGCTGGGTACCCTTAACATTTCTGTATCAAAATTTTAAAATTTCTCAAGCAACGCCAAATGAAAAACGATTCAATTCGCTTTTATAAAGAGCTCAAAATCAAATGGCTCCACAAAGACATGTACAGTCGACTTTAAAGATCTGTATCCTGTATCCCTATCCGCCTTAGGTATCACAGAGATATAAAGGCGGTAAACTGTGAACACATTTTCGTTGCCAACTGTAGACTCTCAGTCGTTAAACGTTTTCGTCAACATCCCTTCCGTGCGTGACTGTACTTAACGCACTGCGTGCGACGTTGAGAAATGGCGCGTTGGAGCGCTTCTGTCTTCACTATTACTAGCGTATATGTGTACGCAAGTGTAAATAGAAGCCTGCGTTGGACCGTAAGGGTGTAATTTAAGGGGGGAAATCCATCAGTTATGTGTGGGAAGTGAAATGTCGTTAAGAAACGCTGTGTACGTTACTTCTACTGCCATCTGTATGAATCTTACATAGATTAGGCTAGAGTCAGACCAAGCTAACTCTGCAGAGAATTTAAATAAATAAATAAACACTATAGGACATTCTAACACAGATTGACTAAGTTCCACAGTAAGCTCAAGAAGGCTTGTGTTGTAGGTACTCAGACAACGATATATATAATGTATATATACTTAAATATATAGAAAACATCCATGACTCAGGAAAAAATATCTGTGCTCATCACACAAATAAATGCCCTTACCGGGATTCGAACCCAGGACCATCGGCTTCATAGGCAGGGTCACTACCCACTAGGCCAGACTGGTCGTCCAAACAATATTGTGTAATAAACATTATAGTTACAAACAACAAAACCAATTCGTTCTTTTTATCTTAAATATTAAGCTTTTTTACGAGTTTTACGAGATCTACTTAATTAATTAAACGAAATAACCCTAATAAAGAACTAGATCGGTTTCATTCCATGGAGTGGTCATATAAGTGGCCATGTCATCACAAAACGCTGATCCAGAACCCATAAAAAGTTAGTTTAGTCGATGTTATAAAAATTCAGCATTGGATAAATAAAAATATAGAATAAAATATGAAATGAAAGTGGCGCAAGACGCAAGGATCGCGATCCTTTGAATGTGCTCTGTGTGGCGCAACGGGAGGAGTGGAGTAGCTAATAGAAAAATAGGAATAAAAAAATTCTTTCATTAAATATGCCCCCGGTATACTTGGCTAAATTAGCCACAGACTGGGTCTCAGAGGAAGACAAAAACAGAGATGACGAGACAACCTAGATACATTTTCAAAAAAATGGCAAGAGTGTGCATTTGGAGGGACAGAGGGGAATAAAAAAATAACAGCGAAGAATATGTAAAAGAAATTGAGAAAGAGGTAAATAAATAATTTGGTGCAAAAAATAAATAAAAACTAACTGCGACAGCAGCTCTACTCGCGCAGGATTCGAACTATGTCGTTTCCCCTCGCGTATGTCCATCCCCAAGCCTTCTGCTTCCTACATATCAAAATTCAAAAAGTCAGTAATTATAACCGAGAAATGATGTATCGTACAGGTATAGACAAAAATATCTTTCAGAAAAGATATTACTTTTGTATTTAAATTTAATATTAATATGGATTAGAAAATGACTGCTATAAACTGCGTCTGCGATTAAAGCTTGTGTAATAATAACCGGTGGCCTGGCCTTATCGCCAGAAGATTAAATTACACATACATACCACTTGTAGGGCAAGATGGGTTTGTATAACTATAAACGAAAATGCATCGGCCGTTACAGTCGCTCTTAACATAGCAGTCCAACAGTCAGTAGTGGCTATTGCTGATGAATTATATGTGGTACTCATGTCGATTTTTTTTATCCTAGCGGCTCTACTGACACCGCTGTTCCGCAGAGTGTCTCTGGCCGTAACAATCTGAAGGCGCCACGGGTCAGCTAGCGCGACACGACGACATTTTGTGCCACAGAGGGTTCAACATATTCTGCCTACGCGTTAAGTTTTTCCTCCAGTCTCCACAGATGCCGGTGTTCCGCAGAGTGTCTCTGGCGGTAACAATCTGAAGGCGCCACGGGTCAGCTAGCGCGACACGACGACATTTTGTGCCACAGAGGGTTCAACATATTCTGCCTACGCGTTAAGTTTTTCCTCCAGTCTCCACAGATGCCGCTGTTCCGCAGAGTGTCTCTGGCGGTAACAATCTGAAGGCGCCACGGGTCAGCTAGCGCGACACGACGACATTTTGTGCCACAGAGAGGGCTCAACATATTCTGAATACCCGACTGTTTGGAGGGGAACTCTATGTCCATAGGTTTGCCTTTGCCATATCGAGACGATTCGGTGAGTATATTATCACATATTATGTCTATTCTGTATTTTGGTCATGATCTTTTTTCCATTAATTAGCCATTTTTTTCTCAATTTAAGACACAACACATGACCTGGAGTTAAATCTATGATTTTAGTAGCTCTCATAATCGTGTTATACGTGGTAAGAAAACCAAGCAGTTGGACGTATATTATCGGTATTATCGCACTAAACTTGTCTATATGACAGCACAGCGTGATAATAACAGTGACTGACTCTCTCAATCGCGCGGTGCTAAATAGTGGCATCGACTATATTGTATGAAATCAATCTTTGGATTTAAGGGCCTAGAGGGCCGAGCCAAGATAACAATCGTTCGATTCAATAAACCTAAATAATGTATCGAAATGATTGCGTTTCGTTTCGTTTTATGCATTGTTATTTTGGCTAGGCCACCTGTAGGGCTAAGATGGTCGGCTCTTTATCATTTGTCACCATACCTGTCCCGTTCTAACAAGTATGTAAGCGCGAAAGTGACGGGCATAGTGACAAGTAATAAAAATGGAACCATGATGCCGCCGGTCAGTTAGATTAAAATAAAATCATGTGCAGTCTATGTAATACTCTTTGGCGGAGCGTAGCATCGCTGGGGTGGTCAGCTATTGGGGCGAGAGCGCTCGATACGAGTACTACACCTACACAAAAGGAGTATAACTTTACGTTGTACTTTCTTTGTCCTAGGGATAGGTACCTACGTATACGTACACCACCGAGCTAGGTAACTCGCGTAAGCTATGTTTGTGCGTTCGTTAGTTTTGGGGTTGGAAACCTTAATTTGATGACTTTTACAGTACATATAGTCATATAGGGCTACTTTACCGCACTACGGTAATTAGCACTTTACGTGCCTATGTCATAAATTTAAAGGCTATATGTGCTGTAAAACGTTAGTACGATACGCGTGCGAATAGGTAATTAATTCGCAACTCGTGTCGATTTAAAACACTCTTTGGCCGTGCTTTAATTTATTAATGTATATGTACATTATACGTAGCGAATTTCCTACTTTTCGTAGGTATTTGTATCGTATTCGTAGTGTAGACTATTAAGTTTGTAATCTGATTACACGGTTTTATGGACCTACCCCTTTTTTTTTTTTTTTTTTATACCACGACGGTGGCAAGCAAGCATACGGCCCGCCTGATGGTAAGCAGTCACCGTAGCCTATGGACGCCTGCAACTCCAGAGGTGTTACATGTGCGTTGCCGACCCTTTAAAAATCTGTACACTCCTTTTTTGAAGAACCTCATACTGTAGACCCTCGGGAAAACCTCGGCAGGTAGCTCATTCCACAACCGGAGCGTGCGCGGGAGGAAGTTCCTCTTAAACCGCACAGTGCGTGACCATTTAGGTTCTAGGGTGTGAGGATGAACACCCTGCCGACGGCGGGCGGTGCGGTGATAGAAAGTAGCCGTGGGCATCATTTCAAACAATTCTTCAGAGCACAGCCCATTGTACAAGCGGTAGAACACACATAAGGAGGCAAAGTCTCTCCTTAGACTTAAAGGTTCAATACCGCTTGTGAGTTTGGGATCGTCGACGATTCGTACAGCACGTCTTTGAACTGAGTCGAAGGGCCCAAGCTGGCATGCAGGTGCTCCTGCCCAAAGGTGACAGCAATACTCCATATGGGGTCTGACTTGCGATTTATAAAGTAGCAGTCTTTGCCCTGGAGTAAAGTATCGCTTTGCTTTATTGAGCACACCGAGTTTTTTAGATGCCAGCGCAGCCTTCCCTGCCAGATGACTACGGAATTGGACGTCACTGGAGATGTCGACACCGAGGATCCCAATACTCCCTGACATGGTAAGGGCTGTGCCTTGGAACTGTGGGACCACAGTAAATGGGGTTTTCTTAGCGGTAAACGCGCAAACTTGTGTCTTTGTGGGGTTGAACCGGACTAAATTATCCCGACCCCACACCGAAACTCTGGATAGAGTGCTCTCAATATCCGACACAAGTTTTGCCCCCCTGCCCCCCTGCCCCCTGCTTTCATGTTTGTATTTTTTCAAACTTTTTCATGGCGCAGCCGCTTGGAGAACACTTGGCGATACCTAGCCTGTTTTTTTATTTAATTACCCAGGAATCCTACAGTTTTCTAACCCCCGTGACAGAACGACTCATAAAGCTCAATACATACCTACCTAAGAAATCCTCCTGGCTCTTTCTCGGATTAGACTAAATAGTTACTTTCCATTTCCATTCCACTTCCATTTCACTTTCCATTGAACCGAACACAATTAACACCACTTCACCCGCACGTCCTGTAGGGCTAAGATGGTCGGTTTTTTTATCATCTGTCATCATGCCTGTCACATTCTAACAAGTATGTAAGTGTGAAAGTGACGCATGACAGGACAAGTGATAAAAATGCGACCATGTATTCGTGCTACCGTGTTAATCGCTTTTCCAAGGAATGAATTTTCCAAAGTAATGAAGTATATATTCAGCCGGGCTTAAGATTTCTACATAAGTACCAAAATTCATCAGTCGGTATTATGGCTCCTCCACACGCTGGCCATCATACTGGCCTACTAGGATGGGCCAGCGTGTAGAGAGGGTAGTGGTGTCGGATGGCTTATGGCGCGGCAGCATGGCAATGGGATGGCCGCGGTGTCGGTTTTTGGTCCGCACATCCAGCCGGCCAGTGATGATGGTGCGTACGCATCTACACGTGGCCCATTATACAGTGCGTGCTCTCCACTATCGCATAGCCATCTCGTTGGTCCAGCGCTGGGCCATCGTGTAGATGAGCCATAACCATCGCATGGCCATCTCGCTGGTCCAGCGCTAGTCCCTCGTGTAGAGGAGCCATTAGCCAGTGGCCGTGAAATGGTAACATACATACAAATTTACACATTTGAAAAGTCTAGAACTTAAACTATTTCACAGTTTCACCTAATGGTATTCTTAAAAACTTGTAGCAATACTGAATACTTATGGCATCTCTAATTTGTGACCTCGCTCCGTAACGTTTAGGGGTGCTATTACACCTCCATCCCTCGAGCATTTTACCCGGTCTGAGAACTGTGACGTCACAAGCCGGCCTCTTTCGTTTTAATACGAGGCTGTACATACGCGTAGGTTATGTGGTCCGTTGTTAAACCCAAACACATAATATGTATACTTATAGACGAAGCTCTCGGTACATTCTAGACTTCGGAAAACGATCTGAACCCCTCGAGTATGTATTCGATAGCGAGACGTGACGTATGCGTTCGCGTTAAGTCTGATTTTGTATGGGATTTTCAGTTTCCAAAACGTCCCGCTTGGCGCGCTGTTTCTAAATCCCATTTTTATACTAAGGGTAGACTAGTGATCGGCGACCGGTAGCACTTCAACGTGAAACGTAATGACGAATATGGATAAGTCAGTGTTGTTAAAAACAAAACAAATATACTTATATAATTAATATTGTCTCTGTCTTTGGTTACCGCTATAGTTAGTATAATTACTAATGTAATAATAATAATACTATAGAAACGGATTATATCGCTTATAATGAATTATGCTTATGATTAGGTATTGTGACGTTAGAAAATAGCTTATTACAGTCATTATGTTATTATACATACATTCAAACAAAGTTTTCTAAACTACTATATCCGAAACATGATAGTAGGATCCTATAGATGTGCTATACGCGGGCGCCCGTGAGTAGCAGAACATACGACACAAAATTAAAAACACGTTTTAACGATCCTGACAACATAACAAAAACAACCTACGTAATTTGGTCGGGTTGGTATTGCCCACCGTAAATCATACTAAAATTTACGGTGGGGAGTAAAAAAAATGAGACTGTGACAAGGACAAACAATTATGTAACCGTAACTCTGTGACCCGTTGGGTCAGAACAGAGTTACGGTTAGATTCAAGATCAGAAAAAAAATCCAAATAGTAATAGATAAGACACGCTGCAAATCTGCAAGCGTCTTTAGAAAATATAGAAATATCAAAACAAATGTAGAACCGGCTTTATGTCCGTGATTTTGATCCTTTAATCTGTATTAAATCATATCTCGACTTCAACCCCAAAAGTGGCAAAACGGAATTGTACTAAGCAACCCTCGGACGATTTTCTTTCCCCTTTAGTAGCCCGAGACACAATATAAATATTAAAATCCGTAGTGTGATGCAGAACCATATAAGATAGAGACACATTGTCAAAAGTACAGAGTTAGAGGGCAGCTACTGATGGTGCCAAACATTGTATGTAGGTAACGTTAAACCAGTCCAGTCAAACTGTAAATACAGTTTTGCTGGAAACTATTTTAGTAATACGTTTTTAATTATTGTATTAATAAAAAAAATACCTAGTCATGAAGCTCTAGAACTGGATAGTTTATTCTATTCGGATCATAAAACAGTAAAAACAAAACAAAGAGATCGTCGTCTAAACAGCGATGTAGAACTCCTTGGATACAAAATGTAGTACCTGATTGGCCGAATGACTAACTTATGTTGTTTTTAATTCTTTATACCTAGGTACCGAGCTACAGCAAGTACCTGCTGCTATAATAAACATACGTTGTTAACTGAAAAACAAGTTAACACTAAGTAATAACTGAAAATTTAATATTGAGAGACACGTCACCTCTGTAATAAAACTAATAAAGTTCTTGCTTAAGGATCCCCAGCAAGCTCGGTTCTCCGTACAAACGTTAGTTACGCTCTCATTTTAAAACGACTAGCTAGATCTAGGGCTGTAATTAGTTTATGTAGCCTCAGATATCATAGTTAAAAAAATAGCGAATATAAGATTTTCATACAAAACTTGTTTTAGCTCCATTTCGTCTACCGTACCGCTCCGTCTCGTCACCAATATAAACTTCTTTCAGCCAGATATTCCTCATGTTATTGTATGTGCAAAGTTTCATTACAATCCAACACGCAGTTTTAAAATAAAAACCAAACTCCGTTTGTATGGGAAGGTGAATTTCGGCCGAGCTTGCCGGGAACTCTTAATCAAAAAGAACAATCGTTCTAAATACTGTGTCTCATGCTTGCGTTGCGATTTAAGGAAGTTGGAAGCACCCTCAGTTAAGTTATCTGAAACAGTTAAGCTGTTAGTTGGCCGGTCTCTTAATTACCCTTTTCCGCGGTTAATATTTTGTTCCCAACTTTCCCGGCCTTTCCCAACCTTAACTTCAAGAACGACTCATCTCAACACTGACCGTCAGTCAGATACGACCTTTTGTTATGAAGATGGACACTCTGTTGGATTGTTTGGTCAATTTAGGGAACAAAGGAACTTGGAATATGGTTTCCTTTTCATAGCGCTTAATTTGCACTTCTTCAATTTAAATTTACCTTTCACTTCCTTTTTACCGTTTTGTGGTCCATACAATTCAGAGTCACTTTTACTCATTATTTTCTGGAGTTCCTTAAACGTTTATTACATAGATAATTAAAAAAAACTTTTCTTTGAACTGGAAACTAGTACTCATCAAGACAATTATATCAAACCAAAACACAATTAGGTTGCGTTGTTATATCACAGAGTTCCTATGGCCACCTCTTGTCTCCATCATCAGATCAGCTCGATGGTACCATAATATTACATTGTCATCCAATTTACATATGTATGCAAATTTTCATCTTCATCGGAAATCGGGAAGTGGGTCAAATTTAACTTGCAAGATTTGACCCGTATACAAACATAGTTACATAGGTAGAGTCGCCATTAGATATAGCGAAGCGGCCAAGGCGCCCACAAATATCTGACCACGCCTGTATTATTAAAGCGTTAGAGTGCGTGTTCAATTATTTTTGAGCACCTTGGCCGCTCCAGTATACCTGATGACAACTATACATACTGTACATACATTGCATGTTAAATAAAAGCCTTTAACAATGAAAAACTAGGTATTGTGACCGCAGTCACCGATTGATACATATAGGTGTGTTAATAATACGGATAACGTGGTTTTGAACCCTAGTTCGTACACTACCACTAAGTTACTCAGAAGAACGGAATAGCAATCGTAAAGAAAATTGTTTAATTAAGAACTTCGCTTTTTTTATCACATGAAATAGTAATCAGAAAGTTTCTGTACATTGCCAAATTTTCGAGTAGCTAGTCGACTAACAACATTCTCGTAAAAATGCTCAAGTTTTCAAACCAGGCCAAGTAAAGCTATGATTGTATATATACTTGTAAAGAACTATTATTTGGAGAAACTGAAACAAAACAAAAGTAGTAGTAAAAACAACACTATTCCAGGGTTGTTTGGTAAACAGGTGTAGTGATTTCATGAGATCTGTGGTACTTACTAGCGTGACCGTTAGAATTTGGTCTATCAGTGTTATGTGGTGTTATTATCGTAATACTAATGTTTATTTAAACCATCACGATTTTCGTTCATAGTTTTAAAACGCGTAAACTTACGTTTATTATAAGGCCTGATGTTTCGAACGTGACATTACGTTCGTGGTCACAGGCAGACTGGCGAGGAATTGTATCAACATCTTGCTGCTCGGGTTTTGCGAACTACCCGCACTTGATCTAGATTTTTCACTTGTACGCTAGCGTTGTCAATTTGCCTACACACAACACTCACGACATCCGACGGTATGTGTTGGAATGTTTTTTCACCCTTACATTTGCTAATCACTGGATTCCATGAAGACGAAATTCCCTGTCCCTCATTTTGATTGAAATTTCTGTGTTTTCTGATTTCTATTGCTTCACGTACTTTCCTGCTGTAGTAAAGACGTTCCGTTGAGAGGACTTTACGCGATTAAGTCCCGTTCGTTTTAAAATATTGGCTATATTATTGTAAGATAATAGTTTAAAAAGTATTGCATATCCATTAACATTTTAGACAACTGATCCATCCAGTTGACATCCATTCTTACAGACTTTCATATAAAACCCTTTCCACAAACTTTTTAATTAATTAGTACAGCATCAACACACGTCAGAGTCAATCCTCGTGCGGCGATTGAGCAAATTGGAACGTTTTGAAAAAAGAACATAGGAACAGGAACGTTGGCGCCGACGCGCTCGCTGTGTTCTTTATATGAATATCTGACCGTTTTTTTAATGTTGCCGCATTGTTTAATCAAATATTCATTTTTTTGGGTTTCGTAGTCACTAGGAACCCTCACCGTAAAGGTTTGCAATAATCGACATTAAACTTTCTAAAATAAAAAATAATGTCGCCAATAGCGACGAAAAAAGTCAGCGTAGGCGTGATATTTAAATATACTAGGAAGTTTCGCCATGTCTATATATCTGTCCGTCCAAAGCTTTGCTCCGAGATCGTTACTGCTTGAAACTTAGAAAGTTACAATTTGGCATGGATAAAATAAAATTAAAGTACCTCCCATAATGTGGGGATGATTTATTTTCGTTTCAATACTATGATGTCAGGTGTGGCTGGATAGGTTCGCTTCTATCCTATGGTGTGAGGTGTCGGTCTTTTAAAACGAATAAGGTAGTGTGTGTTTTTTATAGTGTATATTTTCGGAAATAATCACTCCGAAAGAAAAAAAAATGTTTAAAGAAAACAAAAGCAACTCTGTTCCATTTACTAATAAATCTGAGCGCAGGTAGTTAGTAACGTACTAGAATTGGTATCGTGGGACGCTAGAGGTTAAAAGCGATAGCGATTTCAAGAATTTTCCACACTGTTTCACTTCATTAGTGCAGCGTTTGTATCCACATCTCAGAACCGTGCGAAATGCTTCACGGACAGTTGCAGTCTTATGCTTATTTTTACGCTCATTATGATGCCAGCAAAACACATGGCCGGCCCAAATATCCTCTTCCTTGATGTTGCAAACAAAAGTGACGTACCGGTAAAATGGGGTGAGTAGGTTTCGCGGGTAGAGCTGGGTTATGAGAGGGGAGAGAAGGGATGAAAGGGGGGATGAAGGGATTTTAAGGCTACCGCTACAAAAATAATGTATTCCAATTTAAAATGGAGCTCATAATAAAAAAAATCGATCCAGTAATCTTCCAAAATCACACACACGAGGGACTACGGGGTGAGGTGGGTTTTCCTGTTTATCGTCAATGTTATGAAGTGGAACTACCCAAAATAAAATCAAACTAAAATACAAAAGTCCGGAACACTTATTATATACTCCAGTCAGTTTGCATGTGTACAAATAAAATGTTATCGAGGTTTGAATGTCAGTTTTGAGCCTACTCACCCCATTTTACGGTATACGTAGCTATGAAACCCGATAGGTATATAGGTAGCAAACAAATTAATTACCTAGTTGCATCAGAGAGTTTTGTCAATTTTTTCATTGATCGATCCTTACGTTTTTGTTACTTCATATTGGACGAATGCTGTGATTTACTATGTTTTTATGTTTTTTTTTATTTATGTTTATTTTACCAGGCTTCACTGAAAATCAGCGTCACGTATTGTGTCCTAGCTAGGACTCACTTCGTGGCATCAAGCTGAGTAACCTTTTATCACAATTTTCTGTTCGTTTATATATTCATTTGTGTATGATAATTTATGTTATTTTTGTGCTAATAAATTCTTCTTATCTTATCTTACCTATATCGTCGAGATTAAGTTCGGTTGTACCAAGCGTTCGCTATAGTGTTCGCAAAATTTTATTGTATGGGAAGTTTCATAATTCAGTGCTGCGTGACGTTATCAGTTTGTTAATTATGATTAGTGCAACTGGCCCTAAATGTACAAGAATTAACAATAGAATCAGCCTTAAACAGAAACTCCAACAAGACCATTCCATAGAAACTACATCAAATCCTCAAAATCGCAGGAATCATGATGCGATGCATTAGCATACAAGCTTAGCTAAGGCTAAGGAGGCTGAAGTTCAAGTGTGTAGCTTTCCTTTTTTATCTTTCTGTCATGATCATTTTTCATCATCATTTTAGCCTCCAGTCACCCACTGCTGAGCATAGGCCTCTTCGCGTACGCCACTTATCCCGGTCCTGGGCTAGTCTATACCCAACGAGCCAACGGGCGCCAGGCACTCCTTTCATCCGAAAGCGGCCACCAATCCGTCAACATTTTGGTTCACCTGCCATCACTCTGCCTGGCAACATTTTTCGCTCAACTCATTTAAGCTTGTTAGGCCATAAAATCCAGAAAAAAAAATCATTTAAGCTTGGTAATGACGTCACCCCACGTCTCTCACTTTTTACTTTATCTACTAAATATGTACTTACTAATTGACCAAGTCCCACAGTAAGCTCAATAAGGCTTGTATTGTGGGTACTGAGTTAACGATATAGGTATATATATTTATAAATACTTAAATACATAGGTAGGTAGGTAAGTTTTCCCGAGGGTATACAGTATGGGGTTCTTCAAAAAAGGAGTGTACAGGTTTTTAAAGGGTCGGCAACGCGCATGTAACACCTCTGGAGTTGCAGGCGTCCATGGGCTACGGTGACTGCTTACCATCAGGCGGGCCGTATGCTTGTTTGCCACCGACGTGGTATATAAAAAAAAGCACCCATGACTCAGGAACAAATATTTGTGCTCATCACACAAGTATATGCCCTTACCAGGATTTGAACCCGGGACCATTGGCTTCACAGGCATGGTCACTAACCACTATCGATACGATACGACGACAAGACATACTTGTTAATAGTTATGCCTGAAATTCCGCAAATGGCACGATAGTTACCGATCTTTTAATATTTTGGCGCATAAATTTTATTTCCAGTGTTATTCTAAAGTTTTCAGACATTTGGGCATGAACCGGGGCTCGCCGCGGGCGCTCTAACTTTACAAGGGGACACTTGCCGAACCGAATTCGGTACAAATTGGATATAATTGCTCGAATTTTATACTTATTGTAAAGGCTAGTGCACAGTGGATCAGTTGAAATAAAGTGAAAATAGCTTTTATTATGATATAGGAGGGCGGGTCTGTGGGATGGTGGGTATTTAATTGTAGAGTAATGATGCTATTTTATTTTCAAACCAGAGAATTCAATAATTATAACATAGGTGGGTGTTATAATTATTGAATTTCTAACCCACCCAACCATTAATTGGTGTGTGGAAGTCTCAATCCGCATCGTGCTAATGTGGCTGCTTACGTTGTCTCGTGCAGTGAGACGTACTTACGTAAGTATAATGATACAATCATTGTTTACACGATATAAAGATTAATAATTTAACGATTTTTCGAACGCCTGCATTTTTGCAGTATGATGATAGATTTTTTGCCGCTACCTACTGTAAGTGTTATGTAGTGGTGGTCGTTGTTTCAACGAACTAGTTGATAAAACGTTCTTCGTTAGTCAAAGAACGAAACGTTTTGAGTAATAGACTCAACTAGTTGACGACTTTAACGTACAAACGTAATCGAAATGGAACGCTAAGCTAATGGTATGGCAGTATAGTTGAGATCAACATTCTTTTCATTCATTGATTCAACTCAACCCGAATCCTTTGACGCCAGTGCGAGCGTGACGCAACGACGCAACAGTAAAGGCTCAAAATCGAGATGGAGTTAGGCGACGCTAATTGAAAGATACTTTCGTTTGTCGACAATTCAACTGACTAGATTCCGTTGACGCGAATGCCTTTTTCTTTCCAGTTAAAGCAAAAACCTAGTTGACGAAATCAACTAGTTTTTCAACTAGTTGACGTTTTCTAAGTTAACGTTTCGTTTCGTTGAAGCGAAAACCGTCAACGACCCACCACTAGTGTTATGGTGAACGTGCCCCAAGCCACTATACTATAACGTCTGCCCGACCCGCCTCGTTGCCTCAGAAAACATCCAAAAATACCGCCTACAACTTTCAACAGATTAATTTGTCATTTGGAAACTAGTTTCGTGAAACAAATTGGAGGGAAAAAATCGTTCGGTTTTTGCGGTGCGCCGTGAACGCATTATTTTGTTACTTACCTACGGATAGGCGGTACAGATTTAAAGCCCGACCAGAAATTTGTCAAGAGGGCGCTGTTATTCTCATGTATGGGGTGACAGTTCAGTTTAGTACGAAAAATTTAGTTCCAATGAAGTTCCGCAATATGGCGCGTGATCATAATTATATTACTGGTCAGGCTTTAAGAGGATAGAGTGTGGTAGTTTCTTCATACAAACTTACTCGAATCTTTCCTACATGGTCTTTGTCCATGGGGTCGGACAACGGACGGACAGACTGACATGGCGAAACTATAAGGGTTTCTAGGTGACTACGAAACACTAAAAAAAGTAAAAAATAACGAGTATAGTATCTTCTGCAGTCAAATAAAAAATAATCAAAACAAGCTACCAGTTTTGCCATTTTCAGCTGAAAACAAGAGCTTACCTTGATAAAATCAGGTATTCGCTATAAAAATGCGTAAATAAATAAATAATATACTTGTAGGTATCTTAACTAAACTGATGGTCATCATAACGAGAAAGTGCGTAATGCATGAGCAGGCCTTAAGTAAAAATACGAAATCCTGAGACTTGTACAGGTATACAACCTATAAATTAAATGCATACTTAATTAATGTCGTATGTAGAGTTTATTACAATTTGTATTGCTATGCTACAAGTATAGACAACGTAGAAAATAAACAAACTGGATTACGAACCAAATCATCCGTCAGATCAAACTACGTATAAAAATCGAGCAAAAAATCTTTTGTAAAATGTCTTCTAGTGCCACTTATGTGCACAATTAAAGATTTGCTTTACGACAAAACACATTTCAGAATTATTAAGTCATATACGTGTATCGTGAACACGTTCTTTTACACTTGTCACGCGAAGTTAAACTTAATGTTGAAAGCACAAACATGCCTACTTGCAAATACTCCGAATCTAAAATGGCGCATGAGATTTTTCAATTCTTAAATGAGTCAGTTGATTAAATCACGCGGAAAGTGAACGCAACTGTATCCCGAAAGGTAGCGTCCTTTCTCATGGGATTGGATTGGTGTAATCCGGGCAAAAACACAATAGTTTGGGACATTTGTCCGGGTGCAATTTGTACTAAACGTCGCTAAACTATTTGTTTGTTCAAGTGTAAGTCGGGTCTGTGGGGCTTACCGATGATTGTAATTTTATCCAAATTGCTAGCTTACGTCACTGTGCCGGTGCAATGTTCGCAATGTAACTAATTTAATATCACAAAATAAATTTAAAAAGCGGCCAAGTGTGAGTCGGACTCGCCCATGAAGGGCTCCGTACCATTTATGACGTATTAAAAAAATAACTACTTACTAGATCTCGTTCAAGCCAATTTTCGGTGGAAGTTTGCATGATAATGTACATCATATACCCCACACGTATGGGGGGGTATCTATGGATAGGTCTTCAAAAATGATATTGAGGTTTCTAATATAATTTTTTTCTAAACTGAATAGCTTCGCGAGAGACACTTCCAAAGTGGTAAAATGTACAGTAACCCTGTAACTTCTAAAATAAGAGAATGATAAAACTAAAAAAAAATATATGATGTACGTTACCATGCACACTTCCACCGAAAATTGCTTTGAACGAGATCTAGTAAGTAGTTTTTTTTAATACGTCATAAATGGTACGGAACCCTTCATAGGCGAGTCCGACTCGCACTTGGCCGCTTTTTTAAATTAGGAGCGAAAACCAGTTTTCATACAAATTTTTCTCCTCCTAACTCCTATAATAATTAAAAATTCGAAAAAAATCAAAGGTAATTAATGCCCCAATTAGCTGTTGTTGATATACTTACAACAAATTGTTTCAATATATTTTTAGTAAGTAATGTTTACATCCAGAGAGGAAAATGAGGACTACGTTTGTATGAAAAGGTGATTTCGCGCGGGTCCTCCACTTTCGTCTCAAAATTATGCATTTTATTTAAGTTAACAATTTCATCCTAAACGTCTAATTTCCTTCTAATTTGCTATATACCTATTACTGCACGGTTTTGACCACCGACAGTGCATCGCATCTTTAAAGACGCCGACGTTTTTACAAGAGATTAAATTAGTATACTCCCAAAAAAATACAATAGTCGGCGACAGTTGGGACGGGTGCAAATTGCGTTAATGTGGCTTAACCAATTGCTTTCTCGAGTGTAACTTTTGCAGTTGCACGAAGGCTTATTACGGTCCTTCAAGGTGCTCACCGCTGCTCTTTTATTCTAATAGTCGTAACTTACTTATCTAAATGTAACGTGATCCTGCTCGGTAGTAGCATATTTAATTTTTCATTTCACATCCTCTGAAAGTGGGTCGTTATTGTTCTAAAAAGTGTGCATGAAATGATACATGTGCATGTTCCTGAGTCGTAAAATAAAATCTAAAAATTTAATTTTTTTTTGGGTACCTACCTCCCCTACACGTAAATTGGGGGTGAATTTTTTTTTTAGCTTCAACCCTACAGTGTGGGATATCGTTGGAAAGGTCTTTCAAAACTAATACGGGTCTTCAATAAACATTTCTTGATAAAATGAATATATTCGGAGATACTTGCTCCGAAAGAAAAAAAGAATGTGTGTCCCCCCCTCTAACTTTTGAACCAAAGGTCTAAAAAATATGAAAAAAGTCTTGGAAGTAGAACTTAAGAAAGACATTAAATGAAAACTATAGCGGATATGATCAGTTTAGCTGTTTTTGAGTTATCGCAAAAAGTTTCCCCTTCATAGTAAAAAGACGTACACCCACAGTTCATCCCTTTGTTAACAATCTACCATACTTTAAGCTCCAGTTTAGCTTATTGTGACGGAAGAGTAACTACGGAACCCTACTCTGAGCATGGCCCGACATGCTCTTGGCCGGTTTTATTTAAGCGTGTTTTCGATAGTTACAAAAAGAAATGGTACAGATTGAAGATAAAACCTCCCATCTCGCTGCCCAAAGTTTCACACGTGAGTTAATGATAATGACACTTCCGTACCTGCATCAAAATGTAATTATAAACTTACCCAATTCCCCGTATCTTCAACATTCAGACAACATTATGACAGCTTCATAATAGACGAAAGACAGAGTTACGTAAACAATGCTAGTGACGGGCAGGCGGGTGGTCCGAGACGCCCCGCGGGGCACATGCCTCGTGAAATATTTCATCATGCCCGCGATCGCTGTCATCGCCAATGGAAAAACTCTGGGACGCGGGTCGCCGCGGTTTGGATCTATCCGCACCACAGACCTATATGAAAAGACTACACAAATCAAGGGTGGTACGATCCTATAGATGTGCTGTTCCGCGTGCGCCCGTGAGGGACAGAACATACGCAATGCGACAAAATTAAAAACATGTTTTAACATTCCTGTCTAGCAGGGCCCGTACATTTGTCGTTACTTCGTCACGTGTGGTGTCGGGACCTTTAATGGATATTTGATGCTCTTTAACATCTAAGGAATGTAAACATAATAAGATGTATGTATAAACGAATCGATGTATGTATGACTGTAAACTTATATTACCTACTCCTTTTTAAAATTCGAAATTAATACAGAAGCAACCCTAGTGAGTCGGGCAAGTTTAGGTATGTATTTTCAAGAACGGCGGGAACGGACCTTCTGTTTATTTTTTATTTTGTGGTTCCGCCCACCACTCATGCCCAATCCATACTTAGGGCCCGATTCAAAGAATGATTAAGAGATGCTTAAGATCTTGGAAAGAGATTGAAAAGATCGGTAACTAAACGATATGTCAAAATTGACGTTTATTTAGATTCTTCTGTGATCTCAATAAGATATTTCTAACGTCAAAGTGACATTGGTTGCCCGAATCGTGCTGCTTCTGTCAATTATACGACATACAAACGATATCTAATTGAGAACTTAATTGAACTTATCTAAACCAGACCTTATCGTTATCTTATCTTTTCCGTATTTCATTCTTCGAATAGGGCCGTATATACTAGATTCATGTCACAAATTTGCTTTGAAACACATTCCGTCCGCATCAAATAAAATTTACTCGATGTTGAATCGTTACTTACAAGTACAAGATATATGAGACAAACGGGCAGACGAAGCTCCTGATGGTAAGCAATTACCGTCGTCCATGGACACCTGCAACACAACACTAAAGTGGTTTGGGGTTTGGAATGCTTTTCTTGAAAGTTTTGAAGGTCGTATCGGTATGGACGTATGTATGTGCAAAAACTTTTCGTGCAGTCTGCTCAAAGCCTCAAGAGCAATTAGTATTTAAAAATTAAGTACAGGATGGTTTAAAGACGTAATTTGGTAAATATGTCCACATAGGTATAGGTATTTGTTTAAAAATGGTACAGTGAACTCCGAAATTTGTTTATTTATTTATTTATACTTTATTGCACAATAAAAATAAGTACAAATAGCGGACTTAATGCCTTAAGGCATTCTCTAGTTCTCTACCAGTCAACCACAGTGCAAAAATTTCTCGAATGTGGGTTCAGTGAGAAAAATAATTCAAAAGAAATGACAACTATAAAAGTAATTTTAAAGAACTATTGACAATGTTACTCAAATTATATTAGGCATTATATTATTGCATAAAGAAATTATGAATTCATTGATAAAGTCGCCATGCACTTTTACGGCTGATTGTATTTACATGCGGTGCGGTGTCTATTTAAATAAATGTCTTTGTTTAGGTAAAATATAGTTACCATACAAAAACCACATTGTTTAACTATATAAAGCCCGACCAGAAATATATGATCATTGTCAAGAGGGCGCTGTTATTCTCATGTATAGAGTGACAGACAGTTCAGTTTAGTATGAAAAATTTAGTTCCAATGAAATTCCGCAATATGGCGCGTGATCATATATTACTGGTCAGGCTTTACTATTAAATGAATAAGAAGTTAGAACAAGCACCTAAAAATTCTGAAAACGGTTTGTACACCAGTTTGTTCAGGATTGGAAGAAGCAACTGATTAGAAGACTACAATACAATACGATACAAATATTCTTTATTGCTCACCAATGTGAAAAAGTGTAAAGTGTGTGTGAATGTGTGAAAGTTTGTGAGTGTGTGTTTGTGACTGTGACTATTTGTGTAACACTTAGATACCTATATATTGTTTTTTCAAAACCAATTTTTTGTTTTACGTTTGATATATACATATGATATGATTAAAAAGTACCACAGTAAGTTGGTAGTGAACCTAAGTAAAGCAGGAGGTCCTGCGTTCGAATCCTGGTAAGGGCATTTATGTGTGTTTATCACAAATATTTATTACTGAGTTATGAATGTTTTGCTATGTGTATATATCGTCGTCTAGTGCCTTATAATATAATGCTTCCCGTTGGACTAGATCGATCTATATAAAATTGTCCAATAATTTTTATTTATTTATTCAAAAGTCACACGAATGAAGTGACTTCACATGTCGCAGTATCCCAGCAGGCAGGTTTCCAGAATAGAGGAGCCGGAGCGAGCGAGTGGTTCACCGAAGCGGCGCCGGCGCACGTGGCGGCGGCGTCTTTGTCGGCGCTTCAAACACGGCGTTATTCCGAACGCTACTGAGGCGAGCGCTCAAACACAGTAGGTACTTTGCTAAAGAAAGGTTCGAGCTGCAAAGCGATAAATATTACCAATAACTGATGGATAAGTGTAAGTACCAAAATTATAGTTAAGATGCAGATCGGTGGCAAACAAGCATAAGTCCCGCCTGATGCTAAGCAGTCACCGTAGCCTAATATGGACGCCTGCAACTCCAGAGGTGTTCCATGCGTGTCGCCGACCCTTTAAATACATGTACATTCCTTTTTGAAGAACTCCATATTGTAGACCCTCCGGTAAACCTCGGTAGGGAGCTCATTCCACAGCCGGAGCATCCGCGCGAGGAAATTCCTCTTAAACCGCACAGTGCGCGACCATTTCTAGGGTGCGAGGATGACCACCCTGCCGACGGCGAGCGGTGCGGTGATAGAAAGTGGCTGTTGACATCATGTCAAACAATTCCTCAGGACACATCCCATACATACTCGTACAAGCAGGAGATTACACACAAGGAGGCAAATTCTCTTACGTAGACTTAAAGGTTCAATGCCGCTTGTGAGTTTAGAACTTCGTCGATGATTCGTACTGTGCGCCTTTGGACTGAGTCGAAGGGTCCATACCTTTGACCCATGAGTTTCTGTGAATTTACCCAGGTGTTTCCGGAAAACGCAAGTTTTCTGCAGGTTTAAGTTACACTAGTTTTATTAGAGTTTGATTCGCCCGCGTTCTGCAAGAACTGAGAATAAGTGGCCAAACTTCTTACGCGACACCGAGGCATAGGCCATCGTAACCGGGTGATTTAATAAGATGAACATTTAGATTAACTGATAATTAATTTACTCTTTATTTCCGGTTAATATCTTTAACCTGTGTTATACATTCATTTTTATTACCATAGTATGGTTGTTATAAATTAATATTATTAATTTATTGTAACGCTGTAGTTACTAATGATGCTCCGGGTACATCGGCTGTTATAAAATGTTATACAACATCGTGTGACAGGGACATGATGATTGTATTTTGTATTGAGAGTATTTTATATTATTGTCCCTGTCACACGTTGATATATAACATTTTATAACAGCCAAGGATCACGATAAGTTATTGACGCTTGAATGCATCATCTCATGGAAATTTAACAGAAAGTATTTATTAGCAATATTTCATATTTTTTCGCTCACTACTTGGCGCCAGTGGTCAGTCGTGTGTTTAAATATACTCATACAAAAGGTTGTGGCCCCAGCACGCTTCTATAAATATAGTAATAAAAACCGGACAAGTGCGAGTCGGACTCGCCCACCGAGGCTTCCGTACTTTTTAGTATTTGTTGTTATAGCGGCAACAGAAATACATCATCTGTGAAAATTTCAACTGTCTAGCTATCACGGTTCATGAGATACAGCCTGGTGACAGACGGACGGACTGACGGACGGACAGCGGAGTCTTAGTAATAGGGTCCCGTTTTACCTTTGGGTACGGAACCCTAAAAACCGGACAAGTATAGGAAAAGTCGGACTCGCCCACCGAGGGTTCCGTAATTTTTAGTATTTGTTGTTATAGCGGCAACAGAAATACATCATCTGTGAAAATTTCAACTTTCTAGCTATCACGGTTCATGAGATACAGCCTGGTGACAGACGGACGGACGGACCTTTGGGTACGGAACCGTAAAAATCCTCTGGACTGAGCTAGTTAAGACTGTCTCTAGACTAGAATACCATTGAGTAGTAAACCACAAATTAAGAGGGAAGAACAGCTTTGGGATCCTAGCCGAACGTACGCACATTTCGGTAGAAAACGGTTTCCACTAACTAAATCTTAACAACACTGAAAAAAATAGATAGCCGAACTGGTTTTGTAACTTTACTAAATAACTAAACTACGGTTATAAGAAAATAAACTTTGCATAAATTTACAAACTTATTTTGTAGTGTATACCCAGTACCTGAACACTGATAGCCAAACACGGTTTTGTAACATATAACACATAGTTCGCAAGTCCCAATTTTTGTGTAAACAGTAACCAAAATTTTGTTACAGTTATGCAAACCATTTCTTTCAGTGAAACCACTTTGATTTTAATGTTGATCGTGCATAATATTATCTAGGTTTATAGGTTTCGCTTAAAACAAATTACGTACTTAATAGTTTTTATAAAACAAACGACTTCATTCGTCCAAGTTTTAATCACATTTCATAAGTTTGTTTTATATAAAAAAATCTTTTTAAAAGCTATAATATATTATGCAGAAGCGATCGACATTAAAATAAAAATGATTTGTTAAGATTTAGTTCTGATTCCGGTATTCCTCTAGAAAACCGTTTTATTTCCCGAAATGTAAATTTCGTCAAAAATGTATAACATGGCGATGAACAATTGGAGTAGCCTAATGAACTGGAATTTCTGTGTGATATCCACGGTATTTCTGGATCGATACGACGTACAAACTTTCAAGAAAAGCGCGTATTTACTCCCATCTTAAACGCTGGGCCGCACTTACAACATTTCTGGTGTTGCTTGGGTGTCCATGTGCGTCGGTGATTGCTTCCATCAGGCGATTTGTCAGTTCGTTTGCCTCCTATACGATTAAAAAAGTTAAACATTGGAAAGCCGGATTTTTTTTCACTATCAAAAATCATAAACGTTCACCTCCCAGACAAAAATGCGTGTAAGTGATGTTTGGCGGTATAGAGATGAATAAATACATAAATAAGGGCAGACAAGATATAAATAAATACAAATGAAGGCTACTGGCGCCATGGACGCCGCCGCGCGCGTTCTTCTTATTGCTCGATACGGAACAGGGGTGGCATGGAGGTTGCAAGAAATTTTAGATATATTTTTATTTATTAAACAAGTTCCACGAGCCACTGACATATTAAATATAGATCGGGTCACTCACGTATTTTATGTCGAAAAATTGCTAGACATGTTTTATACGTCTGCATTGGTTCGAGCACCAATCAAGCTCCTCGTTATGGAACAGAACGTGTGGAGCAATTTTTCATGTTATCATGTACATAATTATTTATGTTAAATATATTAAAAACGGGTCACTCATGTATTTTAAGTCGAAAAACGTGACAAATTTATATTTAATATACGACATGAAACAATGACTTTTTGAGGTAAACGGCACTTCAAGGAGGCTAAACTAAAAATGATAACCTACAAACAAAATAAAAATAATAACTATTTTACACAAACTGAAACGCTCTATAACCATCTCACGGTAAGTGAGATCGTCTAAAATTACACAAACCTTTTTTCTGTTGCTCATCACCAATATTGATCTAACATTAATGTAGTATATAAGTTCCTGTCTTGGTAAAAAAAGGAAAGAATAGTCCAGGTTAGCTAGATTTATGTTTAGTTTCAGCCTAATCCGTAACAAAAACACTACAACCTTCAATTATTCAAGCAGCACTTAAACAATTCCAATGAAGCTTCAAATTCTTTATGCTGTATTCTTCTGTGTGTTAATCAGCATCACATCAAAAACAGTATACGAACTCCTACATGGAACCCTCAAGAATATACCATTATAAGATGTCACAGTGATGCGATGCCGATTTGTCAGTGTCAAAAGTGACATTTCTTCAACGAAAAATGTCACCTTTGATACTGACAGATCAGCATCGTATCGGTATAGCTGTGACATCTTATAAGCATTGTTCGTATTAGGCCGTTTATAGTAAAATCCATCAAATGGATCCCCTTAACATGTTTTCTACTTACGAGTATATTGAAATTAGTTTAGACTGAAAGTATTTTTTTGAGGAAATTATAACTTTTAGATTAATATTACTATTCAATACCTATATTTAAATTACATTATCACCACACAACAAGACCTACGTAGCCACAGTCAGTAAGCGTAGCAAGATAGGTCTTAAATATATTTAAAAAATATATTACCAGCCCACTCCGCCCCACATTCTGTTACGTACAAGCTTATCCGATTTATAAACGAAATATTGTATTCGTATAAAAACAATAGCCTTATTATAGGTGGTTCTGCCGTTCGCTCGTTTTGCTCTGCTTTCGTACCGGAATCTCCAAAAAGTTGGCTACATACGTTCGCTTTTATTGCTAAATAGTTTTTTAGAGTGAGGGATGTTCGCACGGCTGTTAAGGCAAATTAATAAATACCTACACATCTTTTCATGTTGTAGGTATCTGTACGTACAATCATCGACTTAGGTTAAAATTGGTATTTTAAATACGGCACTTTAACTAAACAAACACCTACATAATATAGGTAAAGACAGCCCTATGTGCAAAGCGTGCATTGAACACGAGGAAGCCGCGAACATGTTCTCCTAAACTGACCTAGGTATACAGGAACAAATACCTAGGGACTCCGTGCACACAGGCAGTTATCAACCTTAAGACATTGCTAGGTTTTGTGGCGGAGCTGAGGTGGCTAGAGTAGTGCTACCTCGTTTTCACGCAAAATAGGCACAATGAATGTTGATTTGCGGAAAATACCCTGCATAACTAACTATGGTACTTTAATACACAATGTATTACTTTATAATCGTGAAGAAATCAAACTCATTATTTTGTTAAATTCACTTTAACCTATACCTAGTGTATACACTGTATGAGCGACAAATATCAAGGAGTTGCGAACACACACACAAACATACGTATCATCCCCACGCCACCCAAGGCTCGGTGTTCTGAGGAGTTATCGTACTGTTTCGCTTTTATTATTTCAATAAATATAAATCGAACAACACCCGTCGCGCTGCTCACTAAACTTAAGAACTCGTAGAATAACCTAGGATTAAATAAAAAGATACAACACACACACACACAACTCAATACTTACTCTTTATCACCTCATGTAGTTTCCAATACGGTACTTTCTCTGTATTTACAACATAACCAAAGGCATATTTTTATAATATGTACGTCGGTGGCAAATACTATGGACGCTTGCAACTCCAGATATAAATAACAACAATAAATTAATTAATTTAATTAATTATAAAATTAGATAGAGGTAAAAACAGGAGGTCTTATCGCTTCAGTTTCAAGATAAATGGTTGCGACATACGGATAGACAGGCGTACGGACGGATGGATGGACAGACGGACGGAAGGACGGACAGGCGGTCGGACGGCCAAGCCATATTATGTTGACTAAGGTGTAGAGTTTTTGAAGTTAGGGCTCGTAGAGTAATAAGCTTGGCTCTACAAGAGATCTGATAACTTTTTGACAGTGCGAGCCTTATGAAAATGTTTTTGATGGGATAAATACCCAGACAGGAAAATGAGGACTACGTTTGTATGGAGAAGCGGTCGTCCCCTTTCCTCTTAACAATCGTGTACGGTCAAGTCTGAAAATATCGATACGAAAAAAGTGCGAATAATATGTATACACGACTTTATTGACCATATATTAAGGTAGTGTATACATATTTTTGGCAATATTTTCGTATCGATACTTTCAGACGTGACTGTAACTACCTACTTTACTTACTACTTATTGTTTGTAAATAGCGCTCGTGTACGGAATTATCCGCAGACGGATTTGTCCGCATTGACCTTACTGGAAATAAAACATTTAATTAAACGTCAGTTCTGAAGTATAATACAGTCTACGCATGCGCGCACGCCGTTAGGAATCCGTTTGTGGTGCCGCCGCGGATCGGCCGGCGTCCGACGATTCATTTAACAAATTAACGATCAATGTTCCAAATATCGTGTTCTTACATAGCAAGGATTACTCCCAGATTGATAATGGATGATTTTGTATATTAAAATTTAGTTTTCTGCGTAAACTGAATCACACAATCCGCCATTACATTCTTTGCAATCGATGTTACATTAAGGTCTCCTTTTAAAACGATGCCTGGCTCTATCAGTTATTTTGCTAGAATTATGTACAAAAAAATTAGATCAAGTACAAATTATACATAAAAAAAACTTCCAGTCGCACTATTTTTATTGTAGCTTTTTTTTCGCAACGACAGATATACAGGTTATTTTTTAAATAACATGTCATGACGACCGGTTTGGCCTAGTGGGTAGTGACCCTGCCTACGAAGCTGATGGTCCCGGGTTCAAATCCTGGTAAGGGCATTTATTCGTGTGATGAGCATGGATATTTGGTTCTGAGTCATGGATGTTTTCTATGTATTTAAGTATTTATACATATTTATATATTATATATATCGTTGTCTAAGTACCCTCAACACAAGCCTTATTGAGCTTACTGTGGGACGTAGTCAATTTGTGTAATAATGTCCTATAATATTTATTTATTTTATTTATTTATTTATTTTACGATGTGATACATACGTTATTTCGGGGTTGGTCCCGTAGTATAAGTAGCTCAGTATGACTAGTATGAGAAATACTTATACATTCATCTTGCGAAATATTGCATATTATTATAGAAACACCCTGTATGTTACACTGTAAATGTCGCTCATTTTTTTGTAACATTAAAGCTAGCTAACTGTATAATTACGTAAGAATAGCGCCAAGCCATAATTCGAACCTCTAGCCATTTCAGCTATTGTATTAAACACAAAATTACCACAAAATCGATGTTAGAAATGTAAATCACACAGTTCTGTCACTTTAAGCCGGACGTAGCAATTTGTCAACCCCTGAGTTGTGCATACTTAATGTACTGTTTTCTGTATCGACCATATCACTAGGCTCCCGGTTTCGTCCAGCCATTTTTACATCAATAATGTACCACCCTCGTTCTTAAAAATACGCCGCTTAACCCTACCGCAAGTCCTTCATCCATTATTTTATAATCCCTGCGGGTGCTAATGTCACGCCTCCGTTACCTTTTCAGAACAACAATCAGATATTTTAACATGCAAAAATCAACTTTAAAATCACGACCTTAAGATTTCAAATCATGATGCACCGTGAGAGTTGATAAAGGGGTTATATTGCACACGTTTCTAAAGAATAAGTCTTCAGGTGCAACGGCAAAGTTTGCTTTGCACTAATTAAGATCTCTATTGCAACGGGTTAAGCTTTAATTTTGATTGAATTAGGGCTAAGTGGTAAAATAGTGTAAGCATAGGTGACAATCGTGACGCCATGTTGTTTTAGTGGGGAGGAGGTGGGGGTAATGGTAGGTTTATACCACTATAATTGGCTTTGGACGACGAAAATTTAATACGTATCAGGGAAATCGATACTCATGTTTTATTAAGAGGCCCGTGTAAGTTTGTGAAGTTGGAGTTTTCAAAATGTCTCTAATTACGTGGAAGTAGGATTAATGATTGAGGGAAATTGAAACTTGAAAGTGACAGTCCGGCTGTACTTTGACATGAAGATCAAAGTGAGAATTTTAAATTATAAATAGTATGGTTCAGCCTTTTGTTTCTTGTAAGCCTTCTAATAAGAACTATCCTTTGTAGGGTTAGCATTATAGGAATGAGCTTTTGGTAAAGTGGTAAATAAGTAAATAGAATTAGATAATTGGCATTTTTGTAGGTATTTATAGGGTCCAACCTAAGTTCAAAATAAAATATCGAAGAAAAATGTAGCAATCATTTTAGCGACTTTTGCATCATAATTTATTGTAAACAAATACAATATTCTAATTCTCTCCGTTTCAAATAGGATTAGACGGAAGGAAAAATGGTTTATTATAATCATATAATGCATTTTTAGGAATTGTCGTTTTAGTAGGTATTACCTTTGTCAATTATAGGTTCCAATCTAAGTTCTAAATAAAATATGGATGAAAAATTTAGCAATCATTTTAGCGACTTACGTCATAATTTGTAAACTCATACAATATTCTAATAGTAGTTTACAATAAATAAATAAAGTTTCCGTATAAAATAACTATAGGGGCAGAGGGCAGGGGTTAACTAGGTACGCTCAATGTCAAGTGTCATTAGTCATTACTATCACTGTCTACGATTTACTTGTTTGAAATCGAAGTTACACCTCGGAAACAAATCATTTTTTCATTTCTTATGCTCTGAAAGTAGTTCATTGTTGTTCTAAAAAGGGTGCAGAGAATTATACGGTTTTGCTCTAGAGCACTGTACTTTCTCAGAGAATTATACGGTTTTGCTCTAGAGCACTGTACTTTCTAATAAGCACACACGATACTGAAATTACTGAATATGCCCTTAAACGGATCTCCACTATTTTTGTTACATCATGTAGATGCTATCCGTCATATATAACTATGTAATCAACAGCTTAGATTTAGTTTTACGGCCCGATTTGAACTTTAAAATACGTCAAATATAGGGATATGGATAGGCGATATGGATCGGATATTTATATATTTATATTTTATATTTTAATATTTAATATATATATACAGCATTACAGTCGAGACCAAAGCACTGTACAATTCAGATTATATGATAGGATTACATACTAGGAAAAACAGATCACAATCAACTTTCATCCATCACCTCGCAATACCGCAGACACATCTGATACACAGCCGTCCATCGACTTGCAAACATATCACAATCTGGTGCCCATGACAGAAAGGAGTTCAGCAGCCTTAGAGCCCGCACAGCAGGCGAGTTTTTATGTGCTACAGTGCGTGTAATTGGGACGGCCAAAAGCTTGTGACTTCGCGGTCGCAGGAGATTTTTGGGCACAAATGGAATAGCGAGTCTAACAGTTCGTCCTACCAGTTCAGGACAGTTACATATGTTAGTGTCAAAAGTGACGAGTTTGTTTGAAGAAACGTCACTTTTGACCGATAGGTTTCCGTTGAACAATCCAAATTCTAAACTAAAATAGACTAGGATTCAGCCCTAAATATGTAGATACAGAATACACGACCGAGCGACAATAGACGGGCTAGATCTCGCTCGAGTGAGCGTCTCCATGACACCTTTGGATGTCCGGCGACGGGGCTACGCGCGGTATTCGCTCGAATGAACGGTGTAGCGAGAAAGAAGTGGGTAGGGGGAAATTTTATGTAGGGAATTCTCATACTGTTTCTTATGCCCCGAACAAAATATATTTACATGATCTTATAGTAATAAGCGAACTTTTAGTAATAAGCGTTGTAATAAGAATAAAAAACGTACACTTGGAGAATTTCACAAAGGTGAAAATATTAATTTTATCATTACGCATATATTACATTTTTTATAGATTATTAGATCATCCGCAATTAGCGAGCCTTATGTACTACTACGCTGGGTACATGAAATGGTTTCCAATTTGACCAAATGTCAAAAAAGCAATGACAGAGTTTGTTATTACAACTTATTAATCAAACACAAAACATCATGTAAAAGTCAAAACTCCAAAAAACGATAATTATAGCGATAGTATTACAATTCACCAGTAGGGCTAAGATGGTCGGCTCCATATCATTTGTCACCATGCTTGTCACGTTCTAACAAGTATGTAAGCGTGAAATTGACGGGCATAGTGACAAGCGATAAAAATGGAACTATACTGCCACTGCTGTACTTGGCCTCTCTTCTCTTTTTTTATTTAAAAAATTGCTTCCATCACATTTAGTATGATGATTTCGCCAATGTCAAAAGTTTGCTCATGGAGCATGACGTTTTTCGGAAGGTACCTAGTTGTTTTTAGTAAAGTAAGTAAAATGATAGCTGGACTTTACATGCTTGGACTTTCAAGTCCACTGGAAATCCGCTCTTTGTCTATATTAGAACGTATATTCAATTTGACAGACAACTAACTGGTATTTTTCATACAAAAAGAAACATTTCAAATAAGACTGTCCTTCGAAATGCATGCTACATTTGATAGGGAAAGAATTTAAGTCATCTACTTAGATTTTTAGACAAAGTGTAACCGATTTCTTTCAATATTTAATTAGACTCAGTAAAGGATGACTCACGATAGAACGGTCCGGGTCTGGGTCGAGGCGCCCCACGGTAACGCTTTGTTTTCTATAGTTAGCATCACGTGATCACCGATCTCCTGTCATAGAAAACAAAGCTAATAAGCTCTCCTGTTCAAAAAAAATATTTAAATGCGACTAGTAGGTACCTTGGTAACCCACCAAGGGTCAACCCAAGTGGGGGTAAGAAAGGAGGCACGGGGCGGGTGGGGACACCCGAGGTCACCCCGCATTGGCTTTTGACAGTCCGAATAGCTTCAGAGGTATGCGAGCATTACTGGAATGAAGAGGCTAGATTTCGATAATTGTTCGGCTAGGCGATGTGCATGACGAAACGGTACAGTGAAGTCAGGGGAGTTACCAGGGTACTTAGCCAACGTGCCAATCATTAACGCTTCATCGGCAGCTCTATCTATTACCCTTCCATATTAGTTTTTTTTATGATACTGGAGGCAAACGAGCAGACGGATCACCTGATGGTAAGCGATTACCACCCATGGACACCTGCAACACCAGAGGGGTTGTAAGTGAGTTGCCGGCCTTTAAGTTGAGAGTACGCTCTTTTCTTGAAGGTTTGAAGGTCGTATCGGTCCGGAAATACCGCAGGCGACAGTTCATTCCACAGTTTAGCTGTACGAGGTATTGGTGCGACAATGCACGATTGGCATATGGGCTACGCACCCTGTGAAACCCTGATTTAAACTTTTATTTAAAATTAAATCAGGGGTTTCATTTCATTTACGAAAAAGCGAGGACGGTATTGTCCCAGTGGTTTTGAACCCAGACAAGTGCGAGTCGGACTCGCTGACCGAGGCTTCCGTACTTTTTAGTATTTGTTGTTATAGCGACAACAGAAATACATCATCTGTAAGAATTTCAACTGTCTATCACGGTTCCGGAGATGCAGCCTAGTGACAGACGGATAGACGGACGGACAGCGGGGTCTTAGTAATAGGGTCCCGTTTTACCTTTTGGGTACGGAACCTTAAAAAAGACTGGCTAAAGTTGACATCAACATTTTTTTTATACTACGTCGGTGGCAACAAGCATACGGCCCGCCTGATGGAAAGCAGTCTCCGTAGCCTATGTACGCCTGCAACTCCAGAGAAGTTACATGCGCGTTGCGGACCCTAAACCCGCCCCCCGCTCGTTGAGCTCTGGCAACCTTACTCACCGGCAGGAACACAATACTATGGGTAGGGTCTAGTATTATTTGGCTGCTGTTTTCTGTAAGGTGGAGGTACTAGTTTCCCCAATTGGGCTCTGCTCTGAATCTGGAATGACATCCACTGGCTGTGCCCTACCGCACAATGCGAGATGACATTCACAATGCCCATACCTCTCATAAAACATCTTCCAGCTGCGCGAGTTTTTCGAACTGCCCGCATCTGTGTGGTCTTTTTGTCAGAGGTAATTACCGTTTTGGTAAATAATAATGGATTCCATGTGAGTTTAGAGTACATAAGAGTGTTCCAAAAGTAATAACTCCAAAACAATAACAACAGTTATTGTTTTTGGAACACTTCACTTTACACTCCATCACGTCTACCACTAGTTGGCGTTTGACATTACGTCAGCGACTGTGTGAGCTCGATCGCATTCCCTCTCTATCGCACCAATCCATCAGTGCGAGCAAGATGGACTGCGATCCGGTTTATGCAGACGTCAACGTAAACGTCAAGTGTCATTTTGTTAACAAATTGTCATATTTTATTAAGAAGTAGTTTATCTGAAAAAAATATCGAGCACAAGTGATTTTCATTAAGATTAACTGCTTTATACAATATCAACGAATGTTTGAAAAACAGTAAAATATAAAACAATAACGTTAAATGTTTGAACATTTCTAAGTATTTAAAAAACGTTAAAAATAGACGGTCAGTCATTTTAGCTACTCGAAACAGTAAAATTTACTGTCTTGTCGGAATAGGAAAATTTACTGTTTTATTCGATATTCGATTCATATGGAACTGTTTAAAGCATTATCTAAACATTAATGTAATTTCAATTGTTTTGCTGAAAGGAGACCTTCGCTAGCAGTCCAAAAATAGTTCTCAAGAAAATTTCGCAACTCATTCGCACACTGCAAGCCCTTTCAATTAGCCGCCAATTCCCCTCGTCAAGGCATTAATCCCTTCGCCTATCCTTCGATTCTCGGACCTGACCCGTTGATTGCAGTCAACTGCCTGTTGACCGCATTGCTTCCTACTTATCTGGACCACCCAGGAGTTTGAGACGTTTTGCATAATAGAAAAAGAAACTACAATAGAAACCGGTGACTTTTACAACATTTCACATTATCAAATAATATAGGTACTCCATATACATTACTTCCAAGTAACATTATTAGACTCTAGAAGATTATCTACAGAATTAGACATCCTAAACCTTTCCTGTGTAACTAGACTGTGCAATGAAATGACGCGGAACTTCATTACACTGCTTAGTATAAATTAATTTCTCGTCTACGTATTGATATGCCAAGTTTCATCACAGTGTCAAAATTCTTCACCCATTTTAGCCAAAGTCATGCAAAACTTTCGGCGAGGGAAGTCGTCCACTTGAGCTAGTATAGCGATACTTCACCCCAGGAGACGATTGCCCTCAAGACTTAACCCGCCTGGAGAGCTCAAAATTAGCCCTCGGCTCCGGCCATTGTCAATTTAAACTGCGTCTTTGTATTTCGCTACCTGAAATTAATATTAGTATTTATTATTATTGGGGTGTTGCGAGCCTTTGAGTGCCACGTGGACCAAGCAGTGATCTATTGTGACGGCCTTTTTAAGTTCATTACTAATGCCCGTGGAATCCAGGAAGTTCCAGATTCTTTGGGCCGTAATATTCTGTAGGTCATAGGATTGCAATACATGCCGTCCTCAGTAGGTAGGTACTTCTTTTTGTAATTAGTGGTCCACGGGAACAGAGAATGTGCATTGCAGTCTCCTCGGACTCCTGGCAGAACCTGCATGTCGCATCTTGTTTCTTTCCAATTTGAAACATGTGTTTGTTAAATTTACAGTGTCCAGTCTATATTCTAGTCACCGCGCAGGTTTGGTGTCTTTTCAGCCCTAAAAGCTCCTTAGCAGGTTTTTCTGTTGAACCGTTTGATTAGAGCTTTCGAGTCTTCTTGTCCTTTGACGAACTCCCACCAATCGATTGCTCTAGTTTTTTCTACTACATTGATACTAAGCTGTGCAATGAGAATTGGACACGGAAGTTCATTATCGTTACACTGCTTAATGTAAATAAATTTCCCGTCTTCGTAAATGCCAAATACCATCGAAACTATTTTTTTTATTCAATTACTTATTTTAGTCTAAACGGTGACGGGCAACTTTCAATAAGAAAAGTCGTCCATCTGAGCTAGTATAGCGACACTTCACCCCAAGGGGACGATTTCCCTCGAGAGCTAACCCTTGAGAGCTCAAAATTAGCCCTTGGCTTCGGCCACTGTCAATATGAACTGCGTATTTGTGTTGTACTACTCGAAACTTCTGAGGGCGTTCTTAAAAAATAATTTGAATTTTCTTTTTGGATTTATCGGATTCGAATTTTGCAGCTAAAGTCAGAACTACAGGTTGGCATAGGGAAGGGACAGTAGTATGCAAGTACGACTGTTGTCTTAACAATTAGGTATTTGGGTACTGTGGTCTGTGTAGTCTGTAACTTACGATGATTTAAATTGAATACATTGTATCTTCGTAGATAAGTAATCTAATACGTGGTACCTACCTACATATGTATACTACTTATTGCTTTTGAAACTGAAAGAGTTCAAAAGTTACCGTCTTTAATATTACCATGTAGTTTCATTGAAAACAATCTATTTACTCCAATAATCCATCGAACATGATACTGACACTCGTTTTTCTGGCATGATATAAAAACCTGTGGGCCAAGACAATATAGAAAATGTCAGTCAGCTACGCTATCTAATTTAAAAGTTGTCTTTCTTCATTCAAAAGCATACCCTCAAGCAGCTATATCGATTACAACATCAAATCGAATTTGAGACAAAAGAGTAACATGTCATGATACCTTTACAAAAAAACTGAACATATTTTTTTAACCTCAAAATTTTAGAAATTTAAAATTTTGTAGCGTGTTGTTTTTATGTTATCGTTTTATCTATTCGCGGTAGAACGGGATCTTTCTATGATATTTTAACAAAAAAATAACAAGCTTCCTACACATAGTGTAGTAATCGAAGCGGTTTAGGAAGCCATTTTTCTCTTTTTGTAAATTTACCTATATGTATCAAAACCGGACTTTAAATTTATTATGTTAGAAAAAAGTAGCATATTTCTGACACGACAACAAACTTCTAATAACACGAATTTCTGTTAGTGCCTAGGCCATGTTTTGAATTTTGCTTTAATATAAAATGTTCATGTTTATGTAAATTTTGTGTTTATGTAAATGTTTCAATGAATACTTACAGCGAATTACCGAAATGTTCCCTATCCTCCTGAGTCCCAGAGGCTTTATTCGAAAACGTAATTTTAATTTTGATTAAGTAAGTCAAGGTTCCAAATTCAAAAAGGAAACTAACGATTCTGGGGAAACGAAACTAAGTGATTATCGAAACATCCTTTTTTTGTGGCAAAACCTTACAATTCGAGCGAAAGTATGTCAAGGTCATTTCCCAAAATTTGCAACAAAGTCGACGTCGATTAACTCTTTGTCACAGATTCCTGTGACAAATTAGTAGTCTAATGGATTTGTCCGTTGGGTAGTTATGCCCGAATTCTTGTCGGTCCACCTTTTGTTTTTATCGACTCGACTCGAATCGATGTCGCTATCTCGGAATCTGTTTCAGTCGCCGTTTTTAGTCGTGTTTTGTTTTAGGGATCTCAAAGTTTCGAAGGTATTTTGGTTAAAGTCAATGCAAATATCCAACCATCGCCAATCTCAAATTTTTATACTTATTGGTTATAGGTAATATATTTCCAAGCTTTTATTTAGTGTCACTCGTCAGCTTTGTGGCCGTAATCAGGTAAATGATGAAAGTGAAATTCTAATACTAGCCCGGTGTGATTCATCATCATCATCATATCAGCCTTTTATCGCCCACTGCTGAGTATATCTTCCAGTACGCCACTTATCCCGGTCCTGAGCCAATCTCATCCAGAAGTGACCCGCAATCTTCCGAACGACGTCCACCCAACGAGCCAACGGACGCCAGGCACTCCTTTCGTCTGAAAGCGGCCACCATTCCGTTAACATTTTGCCCCACCTGCTATCACTCTGCCTGACAATTACGATGTGTAAAAGGTATTATGAGGATTACCCACCGACCGACCGATTTTTAATTTAAAGTCACAAGATAACGGTATAATAATTCTGTAAAATCACTATCACTCCCCAATCTCCCCACTGACATACCTACTATCGCTTTTGAATATACCAAATTATACTTATAAATAATCTATAAATGTAATGTACCGTAAAACCATCGAAATATAGTCCAGTACTTACTACTACTATGATCCACAAGTTCAACACGTAATTAACTATCAATATCAATCTTCCGTTTGGTTTTTATGACGTTGTTCTTATTTTTATAAAAACTGCGACACTTGAATAATATGCACGCATGAACGAAGATATTTGAGTTACTTTTGAACTATTCGTTAGGCGCTTTTGGGCTATAGTTGGTTGGTTTTACATTACTCCTAAAGTCTCGCCGACAATTTAATAAGTAAGTAGGTTAAAATCAAAATCTAGGGAAGTAAAAACTTAAGCAGAACAGCCTAGTGCTCACCAACTATGCCTGATGATGCATTCAAGAACAAGTACACATATCAAGAGGACTAGACACGTTGTAACTAGTTAAAATACTTAGGGAAGTAGCTCACGGCATCAGTAGCGCGATCCTTAATGTTTAATCATTAACCCTTAAAAAATTGGCAATGGAATAAAGAAAATTAAATAGACGGCCAAAAGTTTGAGAATGTTGATCACACACTACCTGCGCCGACGCGGGCGCCTGCGCCTGCGCCGTTTATAAATCACCGCCATCTTGAAACCTTACACACAACCAAAACGACATAACTATACTAAAGGCAGGGACAAACTGAACCCGTGTACGCAACGATCACTCCGACTTGTCGGGTCTAGCTGAGTTTCTTGCTCGAGTCTTCTCGGCTAGGCTAGGTAGCGAACCAGCGACATAACTCCCATTAGCTCGATTCCCTCAACACACCCAAATCAGGTGGAGATCGCTCAACTGATCTCGCTGGAGGCTGGAGCGCAACCTTTGTACGAGTATTCTAGTGTCGCAAATTTCAAGTGTAATCCGGAAGGTTTCTGGATATTCTCCAGGTTAACCATCCCCCCACACAGCCCTCTATCTACTGCCCCAGAGGCATAGAGTCCAAGTCAAGTAAAAAAAAGCGGCCAAGTGCGAGTCGGACTCGCGCATGAAGGGTTCCGTACAATTTAAGACGTATTAAAAAAAAATCTTCTTATTAGATCTTGTTCAACATTTTCCCACTTTGGATTGGACACACATTTTACCACTTTGGAAGTGTCTCTCGCGCAAACTATTCAGTTTAGAAAAAAATGATATTAGGAACCTAAATATCATTTTTGAAGACCTATTCATAGATACCCCACACGTATATGTTTAATGAAAAAAATTTTTTTAAAATTTTATGACGTATTAAAAAAAAAACTACTTACTAGATCTCGTTCAAACCAATTTTCGGTGGAAGTTTGCATGGTAATGTATATTATATATTTTTTTAGATTTTTCATTCTGTTATTTTAGAAGTTACAGGGGGGGGGACACACTTTTTTTCACTTTGGAAGGTTCTCTCGCGCAAACTATTCAGTTTAGAAAAAAATGATATTAGAAACCTTAATATCATTTTTGAAGACCTATCCATAGATACCCCACACGTATGGGTATGATGAAATAATTTTTTTTTTTTTAATTTCATGACGTATTAAAAAAAAACTACTTACTAGATCTCGTTCAAACCAATTTTCGGTGGAAGTTTACATGGCAATGTATATCATATATTTTTTTTAGATTTTTCATTCTGTTATTTTAGAAGTTACAGGGGGGGGGGACACACTTTTTTTTACTTTGGAAGGTTCTCTCGCGCAAACTATTTAGTTTAGAAAAAAATGATATTAGAAACCTTAATATCATTTTTGAAGACCTATCCATAGATACCCCACACGTATGGGTATGATGAAAAAAAAATTTTTTTTTTAATTTCATGACGTATTAAAAAAAACTACTTACTAGATCTCGTTCAAACCAATTTTCGGTGGAAGTTTACATGGCAATGTATATCATATATTTTTTTTAGATTTTTCATTCTGTTATTTTAGAAGTTACGGGGGGGGGACACACATTTTACCACTTTGGAAGTGTCTCTCGCGCAAACTATTCATTTTAGAAAAAAATGATATTAGAAACCTCAATATCATTTTTGAAGACCTATCCATAGATACCCCACACGTATGGGTTTGATGAAAAAAGATTTTTTGAGTTTCAGTTCTAAGTATGGGGAACCCCCAAAATTTATTGTTTTTTTTCTATTTTTGTGTGAAAATCTTAATGCGGTTCGTAGAATACATCCACTTACTAAGTTTGAACAGTACAGCTCTTATAGTTTCGGAAAAAAGTGGCTGTGACAGAATCGGACAGACAGACGGACATGACGAATCTATAAGGGTTCCGTTTTTTGCCATTTGGCTACGGAACCCTAAAAAAGTACACAACGCATGCAATACATTATGAAATCTGAACCCTGAAATTTGTATGCTTGGAAAAATACTTGTCATACGCAACGCAATGCATAACGAGTATATTTCCAAGCATATAAATTTAAGGGTTCACATTGTCCTAATGCATAGCGTACGTGAGCTCTTGTCTCTGCCTACACTACTAACACTCATCAGCTCTTTTGTATCGGAGTCATCTTTCACCACCGCTAAGCTTCAAAAGGTCGTAAATGCATAAGCGCTTTGAAGACACTTAAAACGTTTTCTTTAATTCTAGTGTAGATCGCCCGATTAACCAGTCAACTGTTAACGAACATAGATCCTTCGTGTTCTTGGCTACCATTACGGCTGATAGAAAAACGAAACTGCCGACTATCTTGAGAGATTTGATCTTTTTAATTTGTTGGAATTGTTCGTTTGCTTTGTCATGTAGGTATAATGAGATAACATGACATTTGACGCGATTGGGGCATTACTGAAATCCTTTTAATCTCTACTACGACGTACCATACGTTGTCTTTTTTGTGCGGCATATTGTTAATAATTTGAGCGAAGGTTTTCGTTTGTGTATCAAAGTTAAAGGAGAATATTTTATGGAATAGAATAGAAATCATTTACACAATAATATTAGTCACAACGGCGTTGTTATCGGCGCTCTAAGTGAATGAATGACGGAATTAACGTCAATTAATGTCGGAATGAATGTTAATGAATGACGGAATGTACGTCATAATAGTGGCAGTTTTATTTGATGCCTATATTGCCTATAGGGCGCGTTGGAGGTTCTGCCATCTTGTGGCCTGAATCGGAAACATAAACTGTAAATTGACACTTCACACGACAAAGCAAGTGCTGCCCTCTACAGTTCACTTACGTTTCCATGTGCATTGTAGGTTCTGCCATCTTGTGGGCTATATTGGAAGCTTGACATTTACACTTCACGCCAATGAACAGGGGGCTCCTGTGCTGCCCCCTACGGTTCATGGAGGTTCCCTATATAACTTATTTACAAGAATTTACCGATAATTACCACCTTTCTATGTTAATCGTGTGTGTGTCATTCAATAATCGATACACCATGTGTTACTTATAGTTTGAATTAACATTAAATTGCGCTAACTAATGGGACAGGGACAGTACAAGGACTGGATTATTAATAACTATTTGCCCATTCATTCATTTATTAGTTACAAGCCGCTAACTACTCCTAATGCTAACATTGAATTTTCTAGTTTTAAGAGAAATTGAGTTCGGGGCTATCTATACCGCAAAAATCGAAGTTCGTCAATTGCGGGCATTTTTTTTATGTCACTCTAATTACGTCTCAGTGAGAGTAAAAGAGAAAGATACCCGCAATTTGCGAATTTCAGTTTTCGCGGTAGGCCCCCAGGTCATTGATAAATTGACGGCCGTGCGTGCCAGGGATCGCAGAAACCATTGTTATTTTTAATTATTTTTAACAAAAAAATTATCGATATGTTCGATCAAAAATAACTTTACGTAGTTTGGAAGTACCGTAAAGTCGGGTTACATGACCCTTTTTTCTTGTATTTTTTTATATACTTCTAGATCATTACGTTTCTATCCTTGATCCGAATTTTTAGTTACGGTTAGGTGCATCTTAAGGATACGTCGGATAAGTAAACGTAAAAAAAAGTAAAAAAAACCTTCTGTGTATTTTTTTTTATTTTTTCATTTTTGGGCCAAAGTTGATCTTAGATGCGGGTAAGTTTGAACTTTATACTTATTTTCATACAGAAAGTCCCACTATTAATCTAAACAACAAAGAAACCCAAGAAACCTCTTTTAGGTAGGCTAGCTAATGAAACGAATCAATTTTTGATACAATATTTGACATTTATTTGAGCAAAAATCGAACAAAAATAACTTTTTTAGTTCTGAGATAGAATAAAAGTTGTTCAAATTTTAACAAAACCTTAATTAACAGTCTGTTAATGAGAATCATCATTAGAATAAGTTAACATATACGATAATAATCACCTTTATTAGTAACAAGAATATGGTAATATTTTACCTCAAGTAAAATATCTCATTCAAGTAAAACTTAATACTGAAAACGTAAAAAATTCTTAAATCACAGCATTTTAACGAGAATCATCGTTGGAAATAATAGACTAACAATTCGTTTTTGTAACTTAAAACTCACTTACACATATTTTAAACCTATGGAGATCAAAAACTCACAACAATCATGAAAAACTTAAAATTTAGATACCAGCACTTAATTAATTCAGTCTTTCAACGAAAACTATCATTGGATTAACGAAAACTATAAACTGATCTTCGTCTAAAATGACATAATCATACAATACGATAGGTACAATCAATGGGTATTACTTGTAGCCTAGCTACCCGCGGGCTAAAGTTCCCCGAAATGGGGGACAATGTTTACTATGATTATACTAACGAACTTTATGTTTCTAAGAAAAGACTAAATAAGTTTTTATTGTAATTGCAGTATTCTCAAAGACATGCTTTTTATCAAGATATAGGTATTAGTAAGCTAACTTACCTTATTTCGCTGTTTTAACCAAAAGTTTGCAGACACCATTTATGTACGTACGTCTCACATCACGCTTGATCGATACTGAAAAGTTGAAACCTGCGCAAGCAACTTGGAAACGGTACCACGTCGCGGGTAGGTAGTGCCATTTATGATTTTAGAGCGTAACTGCTACGATCGGACGTCTATTGACTTTGTGGCGGGATGTTAAATCTTTTTAATTTTTTGGGACAATCTTTACCCTTAGGGCTAAAGAAACCCGGTTTTACGGTAATTTCCACGTTGATATCTTTGGTGCAAAAATAAATATATATTTTAAATGGGGCGTTTCAGACCTATCTGTTTGTAATTTTTTTTTATTAAAGAAAGGCTCCAATATTGCTATTTATAATTTTTGGCAACCGTAATATTATTTAAAAAACTATAATTTTCCAAAAACTCTGCTGACTGTACCTCCATGCACCTTAAAGGAAAGATTCTTGGCACAAAGAAGATTCTTCGTGTCCATTCTGAGGTTCTTAGTAGAAAATGCAGAAATTCATGAATCTCTTTATAATATTTTTCATATACTTGAATAATTACTTTTTTTGGGCGATGCAGGAACTCGGTGGCCCGAATTATTTATTTATAATTTATTATCATGTATATCCGCAATTGACCAAACAAAAACCGCTAACGACAGGATTTTACCATATTTTATCGATTAAAGAGTTCTAATGCAATTTTATTCAAATTTGCAATTTCCCAAGTGCAGTTCCGAGTAAAATACACTTAAAAATTATACTCATATCCTTTAAGCACAGGAAATCTGTAATATTACTAAATTATGACAATACAGATCGCATGAGCAAGCCAAATTCGGATTCGATTTAATAGACCCCCATCGATTTCTTGGAAATCCAATCGAAATTGGCTGATTGCGTTTTTAAAACAGATGTCAATACATCTAGCGGGCACCTCGAGATTGCTGCCTCCATACTAACTAACCAGGTATAATATTACAATAGCCTCCCGAGCGTTGGCGAGCACAACGGTCTTGTAAACCAGAAATATAGCGTTCTTCTATCGTGCAGACGTGGGCGGTCATTCTCTGAGAATATGTCTGCGGTTATTGCATCTAAATTGCCACGACACTTTTCATACATTTTGTATGTGTCATGACAATTAAATCACAGACATATTTTTTGAGAATGATCCGGGCCATACCATACCAGTTTTTCCATATTGGATTATGTTTTTCTAGTCAGAATCTCGAGCCGTTGCGATCCTATAAGGAGAAAAAAGTATCCCGCAACTTCCATGCATTTTTCAAATTATCCAATCCGTTACTGTCAACAAAGTCTTTAAAAATGGTAAAAAAAGTGCATGGAAGATGTGGGACACTTTTTCTCTTAATAGGATCGAAAGGGCTTGTGATTCTGATGAGAAATTATATTAAACGATTTCAAATTACGTTAAACAATTTCAAATTTCATTAAACAATTTCAAATTCCGTTAAACAATTTCAAATTACATTAAACTATTTGATATTTGGAAAAAAGTGATAGTATACAACTTTTAATAAAATAGTCCACGTAGGTAATTATGTGAGATAGAAGACAAAAATTTTAGGACAATTAAGATCGAATGAGAGAAAGAGAATGAGAATGTCATTCTGATTAGAAATAACGTAAAAAGTGTAGCGTACAATAAAATGACATACGGGTGCAAAGCTCTCAGTTATACTGGTTCTCCTAAACGTTCAACTTGATCGATGAGAATACATCCAGACTATCATAGCAGGAGCCACTTTCATCACCCATCTTAACAAGCCAACAACAGAGACAACCAATACAACAACGCTCATACATAAACGAGATAGAATAACTTGACTTGGCTCAAGCGAAAGTAGAAAAAGACAGGCTTATGCTCAAGTGAACGGATAAGAAAGAAAGGTATGACCGTCTGGGTGGCCACCCCCCACGGCTGGCCGATGACCATAAAAATGAGTATAAAATTGAAACATCAATATAATAAGCAATCAACCAGAGCCCGGCCAGTTGTAATTATATGGGCAGGCTTCGATATAAATTACTTCATGACCAGATACAGTCCGCTCCGAAACTCCGTACGAATGATTGTGAAACTATAACAGTACGTGATTACGTGATATATTGATGGCAAATTACAGTCTGCGATCTAGAAGTTTCGAAAGCGACATGATTTATTGTAGGAATCGACGCTTATTTTGGGTAGGTATTAGGCATGATTCGTCCAGAAACTTGCTTACTTAAGCCTATTAAAGTGCACGGTGATTTTTTAGTAGATATTGAGACTAAAATAACTAGTTTTTATACTACATTTTTAACCCAAACAATGTGTAACAAAAATAGTCGGGATGTCGGGAATGAAAAAGGAAGTATTTTGCAAAATACACTCGTCTGTAGGAGATCAGATCAGATCAGATCAGAACACTGATCCCAATCTGTAGCATCACTCAAGGAGAAGCTTAAAAAATTGTGGCTTTCCGATACTTTGGTTACGACTTCCTAGTTCCATTGAGTACTTCTACTTTTTTAATTTCCTTTACTTTTCTGATTCGAATTCATATTTATTTATATTATATATTGAATATTTATTTATTTTTATTTATATATATATGTATGCATTATTTTATGGTTATTTTTCTATATATGTATATTTGTATCAATGTGTATTCAAAACGTGCATTTCATTAATTTCAGTGATTGTACACTTTTGTTTGTGTTTGTCATTCATTCACCGTTACTTCTGTTTTACTCATTTCCTCAAAGGTTAACTGGAAGAGATCCCATACAGGGATAAGTTCGCCTTTGTTGTATTTAATTTACTCTGTAACTGTGTTTTTCGTGTTTTTATTTCTATGTACAATAAAGTATATACATACATACATACATACTGATTAGGAAAAAGTAAAAGCAAATTTTTATTGACGTTTGAATGTTTAGTCATTGTATGGAGGGTTGGCCGGCTTGTACGACCTGCCCCATAGAAAAAAGTGGCGTCAAAAATGAAATGTTTTTTTTTTTTTTCTAATTTTTACTGATCAGGACACAATACTGAAGATACGCTTAAACAGACCCCCCACTATTTTTGTTGCAACCTGTATGTTTGACGCCAATGTCTCTCTGTCTGTTTGTCTGTGACGTCGTATCTCTCCAATGGATGGACCTATTTCAATACGGTTTGTTTACGTGAAAGTGAGTTTCTTTACGGCGGTTCTTAGCTATGTTTAATACAAATCAGCCCTTTTCCAAAATAATGTAAGGCATTTTTGCCATAAAATCATTTTTTTGAAGTGAAATCTTCTTTAGCGGCGCTGTGCACTTTTTGTGATGGGGAAAAAATGTTAAACTCGCGTCAGGGGTCATGTGACCGTCAGATTGAAAATTCGTAAGACGGACACGTGTCATCGTGGTGACGTGCAAATTGAATGTCATCGAAGCCTGGTTACTTTTGAAAAATCGTATCTCATTCAAGTGTGACATTTTATTTTCTTCATAATCAAAGTGCTGTCATAACGGTTAAAGAGGTTTAATCTTTGTTAATTGTGTTGTATTGTATCTTTGTGTTGTAGGGTGTCCATGATTGTAGATACTCAAATTTTTCCTTCTCAAAAAGTTAAATAACAGAAAAGAAGCGTGATTGTTTTATTTAATATGATGTTGAACGATTCATTAACATTTACTGATTGTGTAGGCTGTAGTCCTGCTCACGTCTCATGAATTACTCTGTATATGTTATATATTAACACTATAATTTCAAAATATCTTCCACACTCAAATTTATTTACGTAGGTATAATAGAGAATTATCTCTTTTTGTAAAACTGCTACTCAATTTCTCCAAAATATCAAAAATGCACAACGTTAATATTCAAGTTTTCACTTTTGCCGGCGTAGCGTAGGGGGTTTTTATTTAATAGTTATTACTTAGATACTCAACGTATTAAAATCAGTTTCATGCCTTCAAGCAGTTCGTATCCAACCATAATTATTTCAATTAAAACAAATGTTGCTTTGCTAATCCGCGAAATTGCTAATCAGTAGCTGGAGTGTTGATGGTCTGGCGTCCGGCGATGGAAACATCTTATACCAGTTCCAATTCATGCATAATTAAATCAATCGATTAGTATTATTATCTTAATAATATTTCAGACATCAGATAACCTTTTACTGCCCTGTTTTACCTACTTTAGATATATTTACTGCGTCTTTCTCTATTCCTATGAAAATGATTAATTTTCGCTAAACATTAAACATAGGTATATTATGGGGGTCATATCGGTAGCTCGTAAAATTCTTTATCAATGGCCTTCATATTATTACCGGCCTAATTCGAACAATGCTTATAAGATGTCACCGCTACAATACTGATTATTCAACGTTCAACCATAAACGTCACTTTTGACACTGTCAGATCGGTATCGTATCGGTATGACAGCAATGTTCGAATTGGGCCGTATGATCCGTACTAATTTAGGTACAGTAACCTACGGAGGATAACTTATACCTACTTAAAAAAAATCTCATTTTTAATACAATCATAATCACTTAATGCGTCCCAGTCCCGTTACTAAAACAAACTTATTTCCGCCCAACAAAATAGAGGAAAACACAATTAATATCAAGTATGAGACCACGAACCACCAATAACCCCGTGTCATAACTGGGTAATTCTTATGTTTAAATTTTCCTCCAGCACATCAAAATGGTCGTAAGTTGTAAGTAAATGTGTAGGATATAAGACGTTTGTGTTCTGAGACAGGTTTGGGCTGGAGGCAGAGGTGCCGTGATGGCCGGTTTGTTGGTTTTTCGACCTTTGTTTTTTATACGAAGCCAATTTTCGAGTTAAATGAGGTTGTATTAGTATGGATGGGTCTTTTGAGGCAACCAAGAAATTGATAAGATATAAAGTATTAAGGAAGATTTACTAGGTAAATGTGCCTTATTCTAAGCTAAGCCCATGAAATAATAATTTTACTAGTACTTGATATAGGCACACAATTACATGATAACTAAGAAAATTGTATTATATTATATTATTTTTTGATATGGCGACATTACTGTCGCCAGGTGTGGTTCGCTCTTAATCTAAGAATTCCTAGTTGGCAACTGCGGCAACCATTGGTACAAATGGGGCTGGAGAGCCTCTCCTGCCTGTAACTGCGGGCACCCAGATGAGCCATCAGCCACATCGTTCTGGTATACCTTACTAGATACACAGGCCATGCAGACGATTTCACCTGTCCTGTCAGAAAAAACAGACGCGACTTGGGAAAGGCAAATTTTTAACTACATATAAGTTTTTTTTTGTGTGTAATCGAGTAACATGTATATTAATTTCTCGACCATGGACTACAGTTGGGTTGTTTTACGAAACCCAATAGGTACCTCTGATAGGTACCTACACCAAGATCCAGCTTTCTATCATTTTCGAAAAGAAATCGCTATCATTCGTAGCTGCTTTCCACCATCGAATTATTGCGTCGTATCCACACAAAACATCGAGTTATCATTTAAAGCACACAAATTTGGCAGTCAGCACGCCGGGCTCCCATAATTTACGAGAGTTGGTGATAATCACGTGTTTAGACCTCCGCCTCGCCGGCTCTAGCTGGATGTGGGTGGCGCCACAACACAGCTCTGGACAGATGTTTCAGATGTCTTAGAATGAGATTTCTGAGGCTTTTGACTCATTTGTTGTGAACATCTTGCTCAAAAGATGTTTTGTATTTGTATTTATTGTATACATGTACAGTACAGTAATGCATCAGGATACATGGTGTTAAATATAATTTCTTAAGAATAGTACATGCTACCCTGTGAGGGCATTACAATGTCTTACTTCTATACTTATACCTATGTTATATTCTGTCCATGTTTGATCAAGACGACGATAGTTATAATGTTAATCCTGTTTTCTGTTATTCAAGCTGTTTATAGATAGGACGATAGAATAGAAAATGTCCTATTCTCTGTCTGTTGAATGCAACATATTACCCAAATTAGAGTTTCCTATTTAAGGCTCCGCACATTTATTGTATTGAAAAATATTTGTAAAGTGCTTAACTTAACCGCATGCTGAACTTATCCAACAGTCCCCTGATGATTGTGATCTTGATGAGATGGTGTTCTATACTTTTCCAGATCTACATTCCGCATGCGTTTTTCGGTATATGGTTGGTATAGTACCACCGCCGACAACGCACTGCCGACAATTTTTTTTTATTTTACGTCGGTGGCAAACAAGCGTACGGCCCGCCTGATGGCAAGCATTCTCCGTAGTCTATGGACGCCGGCAACTGCAGAAGAGTTACATGCAAGTTGCCGACCTTAACACTCCACACCCTAGTTGAGCTCTGGCAACCTTACTCACCGGTAGGAACACAACACTTTATTACTCTGAAAATATACTTTCTATTTTAAATTTTACTCCCTCGGCTATTTATACTAAAAATGTAGTAACTGTTATGGTATGGTATGCAGAAAAACGATGTACAACTGAAAACCAATAAAAATTACATTTGTTTTTGCTTTTTTTATCCAACCGACTCGAAAATATAGTCTAGTTTTCCTGTACATTTTTTCATGGTATTTGCCTTTGATTAAAACGTATTAATCAATATAAAAATGACACTTGAAAATAGCCAATACAAGTTGCTGAAGAAAACCATAATTATTTTTTCGTCTCACCTCATCATATCCACGACAATGGTACATCTGTGCGAACATTCGTCTCGAGTAGCGTGATTGTCGATCGCATATTGATTACCGCCAAATCGTCGACTCGTGACCGCAGCCATAATGTCTCTCTTGGACTCCGACGGTTATCCGAACTCATGTTTAGCGATTACGCGAACTATGACATTTGAGGGCTTTCGATTTGATGAGGAGTCGTTAGAAACGCGGGCAATCTTAGTTAACAGTAATATACACTTGTTTAGACGATTAGATGCTCATACCATTCACTCTGAGTTTCGCTTACTAATGCCTTGTTCATACGTATACCGAGTTCAGTGCTGGCGAGAGAGTGCCTGAGTACCGAGTAGGTACTGAGCACTCGGCGCCACTATACTCGGTACGTGTGATCAAGGCATTAAGGCCGGCGCCCCACTGCTGCGCACGCTACATCCACGGCCCACGTTTTAATACAAACCGTGGGCAAGCCCACGAAATTTTGTATAGGAACGTGGGTCGTGTACATAGCGTGTGTGTGTGTACAAAGGTGACGTTCGTATCACAACTGCAGCTGCGTTGCTGCTGCGATGTTATATGCGCATTACCTACTGCCTCGTTTTTTCCACTCGACCCTGGCCTGTCATTGGCATTTTCCCACCACTTTAGATCGAATGCATCCAAGTCGCCCCGCCATCTCCTTTTTGCTCTGCCTGTACCCCATCCTGCACCGTCTATGGTATTCCGTGGGTGCCACTCAGTAACCATTTTGGCCCACCTTACCGGGTGCATGCGGCCTTTAACCCAGCCCCACTTCTCTAGTTCTGGAGCGTAGTTCCGTATTTCTGATTTGATTCAACACAGTTCAACGAACACCTAATATACTACGCTCCATCGCTCGCTGGCAAACATTGAGTTTCGACTTTAGACCTTCAGTTTATGACCAAGTTTGAGCATCGTAAGTTAGGATAGGCAGGATATATATGTCGAGGAGTTTGTGCTTCAGACACAAAGGAAGACCCTTCATTAGCGCTTTCAAAGACCAAAATCTCTTCCAGGCGTTCTCGATACGTCTATATCGCCGAAATTAGAACGTTCAATCCCTCACTCATTTTATCAAGATAATTGGGATTGACAGCGCTTACGTGAAGGCCTCAGCAGTAATGCAGCTGCAGTTGCCACCCGAACGTCATAAGCCGGGCTTGCACATGATTGGCGCGACAGTATCTCGCGGCGAGATAGACTACCCGTCCCTCTTTAACTAACATAGAAAAAGACGGGTAGTCTATCTCGCCGCGCGATACCTATTGTCGCGCCAATCATCTGCTAGGCCTACAGTTAAGTACTGTTTAGTTACAGGTGACACTCTACGTTACTAAAAATGCTAGGGAGACGATTTTAGATTTGATTATTTTTAAACAATGATTAGATATATTATTAGCAGATCAAAAGTCACCTTGTAAGGTAACATTTTTTTTATGATAGAGGAGGCAAACGAGCAGACGGATCACCTGATGGTAAGCGATTACCACTGCCCATGGACACCTGCAACACCAGAGGGGTTGTAAGTGCGTTGCCGGCCTTGATTGATTTTGATAGAATGCTCCAACCTATCAACTGTACAAATGTATGGTCACAGACTTTAATAGATAATCCGTTTAGGGCTTTAGCTAATTTGGTTGATATTAGTTACGGTATTAAATGTCCATTGTCTAATGTAAAATTGATGGACATTTTAATGGCTTATTGTAATATAAAAGAAAAAACCTACGGGGAAGTAAAAAGCTCTAGTGCAGAAACGTATCATTTTCTGCACACTTTTTAGAACAACAACTACCCACTTTCAGAGCATGAGAAATGAAAAAGATTTTACTAGTTACTCTTGTTGTCTATGCATAACAAGGACCTAATGACGAACGGTTAGATGTCTCTTTACTCTGTCCCTGAGAAAAAACTAATATGCCTTTTTTCCTCAACTACCGTTCCTCATTAACGTATCTAAACCTCCAACTAATAACTTCATAGAATCCTATCACACACGAAATAATCTCATAATATCCATTCAAGTCTCCGTGTCAGCGCCACCCAGGGCGCCCCATAATATCTATATTTACCGCTAATCATGGAGATAATCAGCATACCCGTGATTACACGTCAATGCGCCGCGTCCAGGGCATTATTTATATCTGAAAGTAACAAACTCGATAATGAGATGGGCTAGAACGTGACGGCGTTTAGGAACAGTGGTGCCGAGCCGAGTTGCCATTGTATTTTTTTTTTGGTAAATTTAATAGTACCATACGCTACTTAGTTTTGATTTCAATATGACTTTTGACATTCATTTAATTTATTACAGCTCTAGCTTATTCAGTCAGAAAAAAATATAGATACAAAGATGAATATTGAAAGACATAGTGTAGGAATTTTTAAGCAAAATAATTCTTAAATACACACATTCATTGACATTTCTAACATTCGTCGGCCATATTGTCATTTTTGACCGAAAGGAGTGTTTTAAATCGACACGAGTTGCAAATTACCTTTTCGCTCGTGTATTGTACGACGTTTTAAAGTATATATTACCTGTGATTTTTTGACATGCGCACGTATAGTGCTAGATACCGCACTTGGGCGGTAATTGAGCATCATATGCACTGTTAAAATTATTTAGCGGCGCGGCAGTAATGTGCTAATTAAAAAAAATCCCCCTGCTTTTCCTGCAAAAGACACACAACATACGTCATGTCTACCATTCAGATTTTTTGGAGATGCAGTCGTTTTTAAATATTACGATTAGCCAATGTTTTAACCTTCTGGATTCATAGTTCCGTTGACAGTGTAAATAGAATACAACCCGCCTTACAAAATAATCTTTAAAGCTACTCCATGCTCTCTCTTGTTCATATCTCGCAGGTGATAATACGGTGACCACACCGCCGGCGGCAGCAAGCGACGTGCAAACGACCCACGACACTAGTGATGGGTAGGACATCAATTTAAAATGAGTTTGTATGAGTACCTCATTCTCTAAAATGAGGTGTTACAATGTCTTACTTCAAATGAGGAGAGGTACTAGCACTTTAGCAGCATCGACTATTCCATCAACTCCAACGGCAGCAAACCATATTTAATGTAAATACATATTTAGGCATTGCTAAACTTCCTTTTAAATATTTACTTGGAGTGCAATTCTGGAGGTTTAAAACAGAACTTTAACAACAGAAGACATACATTTAAGAATCAAACTAAGGAGTTAAAGTACATACATCCTATTGCAACTTAATTTGATGCTTTTATGCAACTTGTTCTAATTTAGCAGTTTATTATTTTTATTGTTAGATTGTTCAGTATCAATCCTTGCTACTTGATATCATTTTAAGTTTAACATTCATATATTGAAATAAATACTAACCATAAACTACCAAACAAACAATTAACAAACTAAGGAGAACAAATCCAATATTTTTTGTACCATTATTATATAGAAATTACTAACTTACCACCTCATAATTTATCAGTAATAATAGCATTGTAATATGATAACAAACGAAAGCCTCAATAACGTTCGCGCGGTAATGCCACCGGCGTGTAATATACACTTGATTTTTGTATGCAAAAGACACAAAGAAAGACCCACAGGAATATTTTATCGCGAAAACAATGTTAATATATTGTTATTTTGGTATAATTATAAGAATGGTCACTGATCACTATTTATAAAACACAACTAAAGATTACGAACAACTTTTTCGAGTTTCTCGTACTATAAATATGTCAAAATCATAAATGATCGAAATACTATACGAAGCACGTTAACAAAAAGTATTACAAATTCAAATCGTTAAAATGTACATGTTTATTTCACCTATACAAATTATATTTACTTTTTTATTAATAAACTAATGTAAAATATCATATTTTGTGTACGCCACTATATTATATTTCAATAATTTAAATAATATTTTGGTCTCTTAAACGATAATTGTTTCTAAACTAGCTTCGTAAATGCCCAGTGAGACTTGGTAGGCATTTCAATCGCTTATCAAGTAACCATTTCACTGTCCAGTCTAATTGATTCAGATTATACATGACACCAGCAATATGAGTCTTGAGGTCAGGTTATACTGGTATGCGCGTTAGTACAATAATAGCTAACAAATATGGAGGCCTACCGCGAACCACGAAGTTTTGCGTTGCGGTCGCACTTACGTATGAAATTACAAGTGCGACAGAGAGAAAAAACTTTCTTCGGTTGGTTTTTGATGACAAGTAACTTAGCAATGCTAGGATCAAAATGGCGTAATATGTATGTAAGCTTGCGGACGCTTACGCTTGTTTTCTTTCGTGTTTCATTTTTAACGTATTTTCGATGAGGTGTTATTGAAGCACGGCGCGTGTCTGTCTCACTCCCTCTTTCGGTAAATCTAATTCATTGTTTCATTTTGAAAGGATTTTTGAGGGGATGTCACAGTGAGGCGAGTGAATGGTACAAACACAACACATTTCTCGGTGGACCTTTTGTCCTTGCAATAAGGTTTGTAATTGGGCAGTTGATAGTGTGAGCGATGAATGCGATGACGTCAATGACTCATTTCTTCATTTGAATGTCGGCGAGCACCGAGCGCCTCGCGACTCTCTTGCGAGTTGTGAGGAACGCGAGTGAGTTTGAAAGGCTGAGAGTTTTTTTTTTAAATTTGAAGTGTTTGAATGGTTTGAGCGGTAAGAGCTGTGTGTGATGCGCGCGAGTAGAGTAAATGAGTAAAATTAATTGAGGAGTGATGTATGACATTTATGCGGTGTGAAGTTCTGCGACAATTTAACTAAATGAGTGGTACAAATGAGGTGCCTCACGAGTGAGCAACTCAACACTACACGACACGCGTTACACGGTCCAACCCTTCGCTATGATACCTCATTGACAGTGACGTCTTTTAAAACCTCTGAAATTTCCAATAATAGTATTTTATACAATCGTGATCTAATAGAGAGCTTTTCAGTCGAGTACCGTGTTTAGACAACGAAGCTTGCTGAGTTGCCTAAGTAAGGTACGAGATTGAAAAGCTTGATTATATCACTATTGTATACAATACTTTCTCTACGAGTCATCTAAAATAATCCTTTTTAGGGTTCCGTAGCCAAATGGCAAAAAACGGAACCCTTATAGATTCGTCATGTCCGTCTGTCTGTCCGATTCTGTCACAGACACTTTTTTCCGAAACTATAAGAGCTGTACTGTTCAAACTTAGTAAGTGGATGTATTCTATGAACCGCATTAAGATTTTCACACAAAAATAGAAAAAAAACAAAAAAATTTGGGGGTTCCCCATACTTAGAACTGAAACTCAAAAAATCTTTTTTCATCAAACCCATACGTGTGGGGTATGGATAGGTCTTCAAAAATGATATTGAGGCTTCTAATATCATTTTTTTCTAAAATGAATAGTTTGCGCGAGAGACACTTCCAAAGTGGTAAAATGTGTGTAACCCCCGTAACTTCTAAAATAACAGAATGAAAAATCTAAAAAAAAAATATGATATACATTGCCATGTAAACTTCCACCGAAAATTGGTTTGAACGAGATCTAGTAAGTAGTTTTTTTTTTAATACGTCATGAAATTAAAAAAAAAAATTTTTTTTCAACATACACATACATGTGGGGTATCTATGGATAGGTCTTCAAAAATTATATTAAGGTTTCTAATATCATTTTTTTCTAAACTGAATAGTTTGTGCGAGAGAACCTCCCAAAGTGAAAAAAAGTGTGTCCCCCCCCTGTAACTTCTAAAATAACAGAATGAAAAATCTAAAAAAAAAATATGATATACATTGCCATGTAAACTTCCACCGAAAATTGGTTTGAACGAGATCTAGTAAGTAGTTTTTTTTTAATACGTCATGAAATTAAAATAAAATTTTTTTTTCAACATACACATACATGTGGGGTATCTATGGATAGGTCTTCAAAAATTATATTAAGGTTTCTAATATCATTTTTTTCTAAACTGAATAGTTTGCGCGAGAGAACCTCCCAAAGTGAAAAAAAGTGTGTCCCCCCCCCTGTAACTTCTAAAATAACAGAATGAAAAATCTAAAAAAAATATATGATATACATTACGATGCAAACTTCTAACGAAAATTGGTTTGAACGAGATCTAGTGAGTAGTTTTTTTTAATACGTCATAAAATTAAAAAAAAAATTTTTTTCGTCAAACCCATACGTGTGGGATATCTATGGATAGGTCTTCAAAAATGATATTTAGGTTCCTAATATAATTTTTTTCTAAAGTGAATAGTTTGCGCGAGAGACACTACCAAACTGGTAAAATGTGTGTCCAAAGTGGTAAAATGTTGAACGAGATCTAGTAGTTTAAGTAGTTTTTTTTAATACGTCATAAAGGAACCCTTCATGGGCGAGTCCAACTCGCACTTGGCCGCTTTTTTTACTATAAAACCTAAATAATTATTGAAAATTAGTAACTATCTCAGTAGACTAAAATGTAGACATAAACGCGCGACTTCCGCCCCGCGTCCCGCGCCGGAACCAGCGCCCGTTTAGTCTTTTCTTTTCTATGAGAACGCGGCGGCACTTGATTGGTCATTTTTTATAGTTGACTGCAGCGTATCGAAATTAATCTTATAGTTGAAAAGGAGCCGTTTTCCCTTCGGCCGCGTACGCAACCAGAGCTTCGTAACCAGATGCGATCGAAAACTATTTCTGCCTTGTACGAAACCGGTTGCGATCAAAAACTAATTTCGTCTTACCCGTAACCAGTTACGATCGAACACTTCTCGTTCTTATACGAAACCAATGTCTGGGCCATCTACCTATAGGTTTCTTTTTCAAATATTTTGTCATGATACTCATGATAATTTCTTATCCTGAATGTCAGTGCTCCATGTCTCTTAAGCCAGTGTCTTTTAAGGAACAATGTTACATTGTATTTGCCAACAAAGTATTTGAATATTATCAACTGGTACATTTTTGTGTTCTGATTTTTGACTGATGATATAACGTGTACAGTACTTATACTGTATAACAAGGTGTATAAATATAATCTTAGCTGACTTTATCAACTGTCGAAAGGTTTCGTACAACAAAGAAAAGTTTTCGATCGTAACTGATAACTAGTAAGACGGAATTAGTTTTTGATCGCAACCGGTTTCGTACAAAGCAGAAATAGTTTTCGATCGCATCTGGTTACGAAGCTCTGGTTGCGTACGCGGCCGAAGGGGCCGTTTTGTATCATCCACGACGACGCGCAAAATTGTCAAATCTTTTATTACAAGGCACGCGTCGCGTCTGCGTGAATGTGAAGGACACAAACTATACCTAGGTGTATCTTTGTTCCTAGCATCTCGTTGGTAGACTTAGTAGTCGGTATTTCGGGTTGATCGGGAATTGATAAATGTGTAAAGGTAGGATATAAAGTTATATTTAGGTACTTAATTAAACGTCAACGAATGAACCAGCTGAGCAAGATGCTCGACACGAACCATACCATCAAATGATTTATACGTCAAACTGCCAGCGACAGGTTATAAACTTTTTATGCGAAATATAAATCTTGTCAAAGAAACGACCGTTTAAGCAGGTATTCGTGAGAATCTAGCACGGTTTAGACGTAAATATTTCATAGTACCGTGATAATTAATGATTAGCAGTTAAGTCTTTGATGGTTGTACACCTACATCGTGCTTGTTTGGTGAGTAATAAACTGAATGATTTCTTGGGTGGTCAAAACTTGTTTAAGTACATGTAATTACTGACAATGTTTTAATTTGTTATATCTACGATTTGCGCGGTTATTGATTAGTGATTACTTTCTTGCCAACATAAGGTTAAGGATCTACTATTACTAAGATATTTTTGAAAATAATTGATTACTTACTTGATGTGTTCGAAATTGGTTACATTAAAGGGACAACATGAAAATAATAAACAGGAAAAAAGCTTTTTCGATAAAAATGATAAAGTGTGCATTTTCACCCTAAAGGAAACTATAATATTTAAACTTTATTTATGAGTTTTATCCATAAAAAATAGCATTTTTGTTTAGGTTGCTGCAGATTTTGTGTTATAAAATAGATAGATAGAATACTCTTTATTGGCATACCTCAGAAAAAAAATACAGGGAAAGAAACAATTGATTAAATGTAGAGGCAGACAACAGTCCGTCTTATCGCTAAAGAGCGATCTCTAACCAAACCAAAATAACCGGAAATAGTCGCGTTAAAAGGAGTAGAGGATATAACACATTCAACTCTCGAGTTGTGTACCTACAATTTTAAGATCTCATTTCAATAGAATTTTTACAATTTCATTCAAACAACGACTCATTTCAGCAACCGATGACGATTTCACGTCAATCTTTCACATATTTTATTTATCGTGTTTCAATAATACTAGACTAAAAGGCTGCAAAATTGCGCATAACCGACCCCACTTTAGTAAGACATCAGTGTCCACAATCCACATGTACGGCAAAGATCGGCCTGTGTGAAATTAATAGACATTTCTTTTATGGCGTAGGGTGCATTGTTTGCCGACCACGCACCGTGACCGGGTCATTACTTCTAGGACCGATGGCAGAATATACACGCACTCTAAATTATTTGGGGAGTAAAATAGAATGTACTTTAAGCAGACGCTCAGTTATACAAAATAAGCCACAGTTTTGACAGTTGAACTAGATTTACTAACTTTAATGTTAAAAACTTTTTAGTATTGCGACTTTCCTGTGGAATTTAATAAATGGACTTTCATAATCTAATTTTCTGGTCAGAACCTTATAGGCATGTTTTGACCTTCTAATTCTTAAAAGCTATATAATTAGAGCTCTTTAGTCTTTCCAACTGACTTCCAGTTTTTTTGTGGTAATGGTTTTCTGCAGTATCCCGTTTTTAGTTGTATGCCTATGCTTGCATTATCCCGCAAACAAAATGCTCGTGTGAACGTTACTATATGTATGTATTAGCAAAGAGAATTTGAAATAGAGGTGGAGTATCAAAGAAAACTTTGTAGCCACAGAAAATTTAGTGCCATCATTCGACACATTTTTATTTTTATTGTTCTTGTATTTTCGTAAGTTTTGACATTGTACATTTATTTTTTGGATTTTGTAAGTATTAACCTACTTACTGTTATTCTAATTGTATCCTTATTGGAGCTATAGTTTTATTTCATTAGTATTATTATTATTTTTATTTTATTTTCACGATTATGATAGAAATTCTTATATTTTTGACATCAATGCAAATTTATTACGTAATTGTCTTTCATGAAATAAATAATCTAATCTAATCTAATCATGATTAAAGCTCTTTGAATGCCATTTGACTTTGATTCTTATTCTTTCACTGATATGTGTTAAATTTTATAATATCAAAAAGTGGTGGCATCTTACCGGGCATACCTAACCCAAAGGTTGTACCTTTGAACTTTGACCTATTAGATGGCGTTCTAAAATTTTAATCATGTGTCTAAAGATGGCATTACTTTGGCTACAATATTTTCTTTGACAAACCACCTCTATTCCTTTCCTCCATCCTCACTCATCACACCGGATACGTAGTATTTCCGGACCTAATTTGAAGCAAGTCATGTAAACATTTCATTGTAAGTTTGAGAAAAAGTTATTTAGAAAAATATTTTCCGAAACACTCCCCCGCATTACCGTCCATGATACCAGTAGCAAAACCATTAACCTCTAAGATTCTGCTGTCCGTTCCACGCAACGCTTATTTTCACTCACCCACATTAGTTTAGTGAAGGATAGTATCAATGAAATATGTGGGCTCGCGTGATGCCCCCCGAGAAGCCACCCTCTACTTAGGTGATTGGATTTTTATAAAGATGTCGGTGCAAGCCTGCGCTTTGATGTTAAATAAATAATGTTGGCGTATTTAAAATGTCTCGTGTAAATAAGGGGATTTCGTAGTTTACCGTAGAGGCTGTTTAAAGAGCATTTTAATAGGAGGAGAAAAATGCATTACGAGTCTCGATCGAGATGAATGTCTATATTTTTAATTATCAATATTCCAAAAATGGTATCATTATTCTTTAAAAAAGCATCAATAGTAGCGGATGAAACAACGCACCAAAAGTATCTGATATTCCGGATAACTTTTCCAAATATAAATAAATCTCTAAAATTTACATTCAAAACTATATCTTTTACCGTCTTAATTGTTCTACATATAGAACCACCACATTTTGTTAAGCTGTTACAGGACGGTAGATACTTATGAAACCTTGTTTGATCCGCTACTTTTGATGCTGACTGTACCTACCATTGAAATTGTGAACAAATTTTTAAGGCATATCTGTTCTTAGAATATTTCAGTAGAATAACCTGCTAGATCAATTTTGGTATCAATCGAAACATACATTTCGTAAGTATTTAGATCCGAGTGGCCTTTTATTATGAATGTGAGATCAAAATTTAAAAAATGCCGCAGGTTTGAATTTCAGAATTTTTCATCCGATCAAGATGAAAATCGATATCTGAGAATCCGAGAGGAACTTTAGGTATAACGAATTTTAGGTCAAACATGAAAAAAAAGCCCGCCATCTTGGATTTCTGCATTATTCCTCTGATCAAGATGAAAATCGATATCTGAGGATCCGAGCGGCCCTTCATTATGATTCTGAGGTCATATTTGGTAAAAGGGCCCTCCATCTTGAATCTTTGCATTTTTGCCCTAACCAAGATGAAAATTGATATCTGAGGATCCAAGAGGACGTTTATAATGAATCTTAGGTCAAAAATTAAAAAAAAAGCGCCCACCACCTTATAAATAAATAAAATATTGTAAATAAATATTATAGGACATAATTATTACACAAATTGAAATTGAAGTCCCATCTTGGATTCATTTTTGCTCTGTTTCAAGACCAAAATCGATATCTTGAGATCTGAGCGGCCCATCATTATGAGTGTGAGGTCATATTTGGTAAAAACGCCTGACTTCTTGAATTTCTCTGTTTTTATCTCACCCCTGTAAATATTAAGTATAGCCTTGCAAAAAGCTTCATGACGATAACATTATCTTATATAAGGTGCTAACAAATTGTATTGTAGTTACCAATATTCTTACTCGTACTATTATTCGTACTATCAGCTGTACTCAGCTCCTGGAGTATATTTAAGTATGAAACATTATAGGTTTTATGATGTTTTTATGGAGAAAATTTGTAAACAAATTGCATAGGTACATGAAAACACCCTGTTAATGAGATAATTAAATGAAACCTCATTGAACAGTATATAGAACCTCTTTTACCTAACACTTAGCTGGACACTTCACGTTGATAAATCAAATGACACGTTGATAATGAGATTCAAGACAAAAAATTGAAACAAAAAGTGTTAATCATCTTGTCAGTTAAATGCACCAAAAAAAAGATATGAAAAGTTTTCTTAATTTATATTTAAAGTTAATTGTTTTACTGTAAAGTACCATCTTTTAAAATATCGGTATCAAACTAATTTGTTAATAGCATCTTATATGTCGTACTTTGTAGTTATTTTGGGAGTCTGTTTTAACCGATAGATAATTAAGTACTATACCTATGGTACTAGACACTCAGCATAGGCTAGTTTTGAACTACCAACTACAAGTTCAAGTTTTAAAACAAACGATTTGTCCCAAAAATCCCCTCGTCGAAAACTGCAGCACAAATTATCTAAGCAACATAAATCAGGACGGATTTAGGGAAGTTGTTCTAAATCGTCCAAATATTTATTGTGTTTGATACCTATGCTTCAGAAAGGGTAGGTCACGTGGCGACCGACGCTAGGGGAATATTCCCAGTATATCAAGACCTTCCATACATTTATCAAGTCATACAAAAGACGGGAATTTGTTAACTGAGTCGCGGTTCAAGCTATAATAGTTAAAGTGACAGTAATGGTAGATTTTTATTTAATACGTTTAAAATTTATTGCACTCCAGTTGCTTGTTTGTTGGTCAAATTTGATTTCGGTTATTATGAAGTAGTATTTTATTGCTGGGATCAATAAAGTTTATGATATCGTTAGTGGTCGTAAATTTGGAATTATCTTTGGGTGTTGATGGGTTTAATATTAGGTTGTGTTTGATGATTTGATTTAGCGTTGGAGAGTCAATTATATATCAATTGCATTTGAACTTTATTTATTGCAATGATAACAAAACGTTGATGCATTCTGATAAAAATGTATCTTGAAACCTTCTGTAAGGTTAATACGTAGTGTGTCAAAAATATTTTGACACATTTTGTTGTATGTCAGCCACAGCTATGCCCCATGTAAAAAAAACGAATCTTTATTTATTATAAAGAGTGAATAGACATCTTTTAGGTACCTAAGCATGTTCCATCCTAGACTGCATCGGCACTTTCCACCAGGTGAGAATGTGGTCAAATGTTTACCTTTTCGTAATAAAAAAAATTACCTACTAAGTAACTATTACCGATGATATCTAAATGTAGGTATACATGTCTTTTTGCAATAAAAATATGGAAACTTAGAAATAAATTAAAAGTGGAAAAATTCACTGTCTTGGGTGGAACTTGAACCTACGACCACTAGATCACTACTACAGAGCTCTGCAATCTGAGCTAGACCATACCCAATACAGCTTCAATTGAGCTTGTTGGTAATGAAAATATGGACATGTAAAATAAAGTCTGTCTATGCCTTTTAATTATATGAATGTGTTTGGCTTATGAATGTGTAATCTGATTAACTATATGTGTTGTTTTTGCCTGTTTGTTTCCCAAAGGTTTAAATAAATAAATAAATAAATTATAAATTAAGTACAGGTAAATTTATTAAATGTCTGTTGGTACGAAATTCTCACATACTACATTTCATGATTCACTACTCCACTTTCAATACAAAGTTTTTCTTCTTAAATCATAAAAATGCAAAGATAAAACTATTAACTCCCCCTGAAGGGGAGAATCCATAAAATCATCTCACGACCATTACCCAACGCCGCCGACGCGTGACCTAAAATTATTAGTAGAATTTTCTAGTTTTTTTGCACGGATAGTCTATTGTCGGCGACACAGTGCGTACCGGAAGTTGTAAAGTAGTGATTTGTAACGCACGCGCCGCGACGCCTGACGCCACTTCCTGTTGGCGGCCATAATGACGCGCGCCAAAATGTCTTGTCTATACCCGAGGGGATGTGCAGACTTTATTGATTTTGGACAATGGATGAGATTCGGCAAGCGAGTTTAGGACGGGTGACGAGCTGACGATTTGTGGTTATAAAACCAGCATTACACTGTAACTACAACTACTAATCGGCGCACTCATTGTATAGTGGATAAATATAATATATGTTACTTTACCTTAGACCTCTAACCGGTAACAAAGTGAAATTCCTGCTCCCCCTCCTCACGTTTTCCTAGTTGCATTTTAAGGGAGCCCAGGGTGGAAGTTATATAGATATAGGTACTTTTCTTCCCAAGATTGTGCATGGGAAAGTTTTGAATAATAATTATTAAATAATTTAGCCTATATACGTCCCATTGCTGAGCACAGTCCTCCTCTTGTGCGCGTGATGGCTTGGGCTATAATCCCCACGTTAGCACAATACGGGTTGGGGACTTAACATACCTTTGAATTTCTACGCAGATGTATGCAGATTTCCTCACGATGTTTTCCTTCACCGAAAAGCTAGTGGTAAATATCAAATGATATTTCTTGCATAATTTCCGAAAAACTCATTGGTACGAGCCAGTATTTGAATCCGCGACCTCCGGGTTGAAAGTCGGATGTCATATCCACTCAGCCACCACCGCTTATATGTGAAAGTTTTACAGAAACAATTCTGCCATCTTACTGTGTTTCTAAGAGAAATAAAAATCGGCCCAGAGCATGTCGGGCCATGCTCACTGGCTCAATGTATCGGATTCCGAAGTTACCATTAAAGATAAAGATAGTTTATTTTCCAAGTAGGCATATTACAATGCGCTTATAAACGTCAAATAAAGCTGCGCGTTATCCCGCGAAATAATAACGTGCTAGTCAATCAGTGCTAACCCATTCGGTACTTGCGTATTTTACGTGCAATTAATGTTCCCACCCATCGACCGCATAAATAAATATAAAAAATCAACACCAAAAGTACAAAACCCGTTTCAGTGGAGTTTGGCATAAAGACTATTGCGAGTAGGTACGGTCACGTCTGAAAATATTGATACGAAAAAAGTGCCGAAAATATGTGTACACGACTTTATTGCTCATATATTAAGGTAGTGTATACATATTTTTGGCACATTATTCGTATCGATATTTTCAGACGTGACTGTACGCTGTGGTAATGACTCAAAAAACGTTAGTTTTTTTTACTTGTTACCTTTTTTAAGCTTATGCATCTGAACTTACAGATCCACTAGTCTAAACAGCACGGAGGTTTCAAACACGATAAATATGCAACAAACGTAGATACCTATATTGTTTCATCGCCTAGACATCACAAGTACGCCGCTCTCGCGCATCCCCGTATATATCCGCACAATCAATAGGTCTGAATTTACCTGTCAGCCTGTCGTATTTACGGCTACTGCGGTCGGCGCCGGCGCAGCGCCATTCGAATCTTACAAATAGGATCTTGATTTGATTCTGAGAAATATTTACCTTTTTGTGACACTACATAAACAATGCAAAATCCTTGTTAATAATATGAATGCGAAAGTAATTGTCTGTCTGTATGTATATATGTTCCGTATTGTATATATGTTAATGTCATCTAACCCGATTTAGATGAAATTGCTATGGACATACAAGGTGTACGAGTAACAAAAATAGTGTTGATCCGTTTAAGAGGCTGTTATCGATTTTAGTCGCAAAAATGTCAAATTGATAGATTTAGTCGATGAAATTGTAATAACAAGTACAGGTTTCTTTTCTATTAGCACGTCTTGTTATCTTTCATTTTATTTTATTTTTTTAAGCAGACTCAATTTGTAATGTTTTTATTTTCTGATGGACGTTTAGGTAAACGCGCGTAAAGCACTGATTTTGTCGATCTTATTTGTAAATTTCGTAAAGTTTCGACTGCTCAAAATGGATATAGACAAAATGGTGTAACAAAAATACTGGGGATCCGTGGGCATATTCGGGGTATCGTGATCTGATTAGGAAAAAGTAGTTTTTTTTTTTGACGCAAACATTTTTAAATTGGCCTCTATGTATGGATAGTTACTTAGACGACCTGGGCCGTAGAAAAAAAAAATTTTTCGCGTAAAAAAATCTTACATTGAGGGTCGAAAGGGGACATAGGATAGTTTTTATCACGGAAATCATTCCTTAAGAGTCCCCGGCAAGCTTGGCCGAATTTCACTTTCCCGCACATACAAACGGAGTTTCGTTCTCATTTTAAAACGACGTGCTGGATTGTAATGAAACTGCACATATGACATGAGATACATCTAGTCCAGTAATTAGTTTACAGTCCAGTAATTAAGAAAAGAAAAGCAGCGTATTTTGGACATATAGGAACAATAAATACAACCTACTGAAAAGGAAAAATTTAAGGGAAGCGTGGTCGTGGTAGAAGGCGCACATCATGGACTAAAAATATAAGAGACTGGTTAAAAGTGAAGAGCATAGATGAACTAATTCGCATGACTGAACATAGAGAGATTAGAGAGACACATAGACATATGGTCGCCAACCTCCTGGACGAAGATGGCACGTGAAGAAGAAGAAATAGTTTATATAGCTCCAGTTTATAAAACAATCCAAATAGAAAAAAAAAAACAAGTTTTGTATTATTTATTATTTAAGCGTATTACGTAACATTGTAGGCAATATATTATAAGTATATTAATAGAACGATTCATTATAAGTAGACATCCGGGCCACGCAGCCAACCAATCGCGTCCGGTGTCCAATTGGTGTAGAGAACCTCCGGGCTGCCTTGGAAACGTCTCTTTGGGCAGTTTTGTATGAAAAACTTAAATTCACTGTATTTTTGTTACTATAGTATCTGAAGCAACATAAACTATTTACAGTTTCAGAGCAATCTAGCTAGTTGTTTTAAAATGAGAGCGTGACTACGTTTGTATGGAGAACCGAGCTTGCTGCGGACTCTTAAGCGGGTAGGAATTACATACTCGTAGCAATGTAATAACGAATCAATTTAAACTTTAAGCAAAATCAGTAAATTTAGTTTGGAGTCGGTTTGATTAGTCGAAGTTTCTACTAATCAGTCTAACTTCTAGTAACAAACAATCAGATGACAAAACTGTACGACGCACTATTCTCACAATGTATTAATTGACAGTATCTTACTTTATACTAGTACCACAAAATAAAAACGAATTTATTCTAATTAGATTTTTATTCATTCTGTTTTAAATACTGACAGCATGTGTTTACTTATATCCGCATAACATAACATTAAAAAATTAAGTGTCACTTATACGAGTGACGGTTGTAAAAAGTATAAAAAATTAGTTGTCGTTTCCTAAAAACTTCCTCTTTCTCTTTTTCTCATGTGGCCCTCACTATAGCTATATTCTCGAAGACTTCACATTTTCTGGATGGGCAGACTTTTTTTCCATAACAAAAGTCTAATAGAAATGTTCAAGAACTATTATAGTACCTATATATATTCTACAGGTACTGTGGACGCCTTTTTTAGGGTCTTTGGAACTGAGGGGCTTGAAGGATTTTTGCACTGATAACTTAATAGTAGATTGTTAAGGGATGAAATGGTGCCTTTCAGTTAAATACTCTACTTTTCATTTCGAATACGGGCAAAGTAAAATTCGTGTTTGTTTTTAAAAAAACATGACTAAGTATAAACTTTTATAGTATTTCTTGAGGGTACTTTCAATTTACAATTTAGGTAAAACAATCATGATTTATGGAATGGGGAGTTACATATCAGAATGGAAATTAATTAAGATAAAAGAAAAAAACGTACCTACTGGGAAAGTAAAATGCTCTAGTACAGAAACGTATCATTTTCTGCACATTTTTTTAGAACAAAAACGACCCACTTTCAGAGCATGAGAAATGAAATGTCAATATACTGTTCCCGCTACTTGCACTGCATCCATGTTTGCGTTGTTAGCGGTCAGGCAAACAGCAAAAATGGCCGGTAACGAACCGGCAATCCGATTCCAAGCGGTCAGTTCCGAAGTTGCGATCGGCAATCAACTGTGCCAACAGATCTCTTTCGTGCGCAAACAACGCATGCCGACCCTATGTGTACAGGGGGCTCGGATAAATTTAAATAATAAACTAAATATTGTTATAAATCGACCTAGACCTAGTTAGCTCAATAAGGCTTATTTTGTGAATAGGTACTAGAGGACAGTATACTTATAGGCAAACGCAAGTTTGTGTGGGTCCCAGCGCGCACAAGCTTTTTGCAGAAATTGTGAAGTAACTGGTGACCGAAGAGCTGGAGGCTTCCTCGCACAACGTATCAGCATAGCGATACAACGAGGAAATGCCGCTAGCATCCTTGGTACAATGCCTCAAGGGCCTTTTAGATTTAAGCTAGTTATAGTAATCTTCTTTATGCATTATGCATATTGTTATTGCAAATAGGTAAAATTGAGCACTTAAAAAATGACAGGTGTCACTGCAGTCTGCAGTATGTGATATTTTCTGCAAATATATACGGATTAGAACCGTACTTACCTATTAATTTTACGATTATATTTTTTCCCCGTTTTGCTAAACTGATGAAATATGTCATTAATTTAGAAAACTTAAGCGCCAGAGATGGATATGGTGTCCAATGGACAGGGGCTACTTTAATTAAATTAAAATAGTAATAAATACTAAGTGTGAAAAGCACAGAAAACAGTAAAGTAATTAAACTATTCAAACTAAGAAACAAAACCTAATAGGTAACACCCTGTATTCAGATACTGACAACTATATCGCAAACAGCTGCCACACTCACAATTAAAATTCAACGCTATAGTATATTAATTAGGTTCCAGTTTCAAATAACGCATGATATACGATAAATTGAGTGTTACATATAGGGGGGTGAGTAGCACATTGTATTTGATTGTCATTTGTTTCGGAGAGATGATATTGTATTCACTCGGTTTTTCTAGTGCTCTGTTTTTTGTCATTTGATTTGTAACCTTATGCAGTTGGCGCAACGTAGTTTTCGTGTGTTGTGTGTCTGCCATGCAGTTTGACAGATAAGTAACAATATTGAATGTAACTTCTATACTTTTTATTCTCGAATAGAAAGTTGGAGTTGGAGAAAAGTACAATTTGATTGATTCTTTTATCCCGTGTTTGTTTTATTTATACGTAGCTACGCTGTGCAAACTGTAAAATTGATTTTAATAATATGTATAGGTTAGGTAGGTAGGCCTTAAGTTAACTAGGTACCTTCTTTATATATCAAATCATTAAAAATAGTACCTAGTATTATAACTAAATAAAACCTGCCCGTTGTAAACCATTATTATTTTCGTATTATTCTCCGTAATTATTTAAAAAAATATTACAAAGCTCAGATTATAAGATCTTTAAATCAAAAATACCTGTTTCCTCTCGAAAAACACTGTTGCTAACAACTATGAAACATAAAACCAGTGATTATCAACAGCAAAAAATTTGAATTTCTCATAAAATATCGGCAAAAACCTATACAGATTTCTAACTCATTAAAAACTCGACCAGTACAATAACTTCATCAAGAATGGTTTAAAAATCACCATTATGCTGCCGTTAATCAGGCCCATTACCACTCTTCGATTCAAAGATTCCGATCCGGCTCGAAGGACCATCAATCTGGGGCCTGGGGTCCAATTACGGAGGGACCGAATGCCACCAATTATGCATTCCGCCACTATTTTATTTGGTTACGTTAGCTTAAGTACGCTGTACACTGTCAGTTACATACAAGCATCAATAGTAGTGGATGATAAGTACAACAATGCTCCAAAAATATCCGTCACACTGAAATTATTTTACGAATAGAGATACCGTTTGCGTTCTAAATTTTTCGGCCAAATATTAGGTCTAGATACTATATGGGCCGGATATGTAGGCATCAAAAGTGACGTTTTTGTTTGAAGAAACGTGAAAAGATGCAAAACAATTACACTGACATATCCGATCCATATCGTATCTATAACTAATATTTGACATATCTTAAGGTTCGAATCGGGCCGTCTGTAGTCTGTAATCTGTAACAGTGTAATTGTTTTGCATCTTTTCTTAAGTTATTAGAAAACGGCGGATATATGATGCGTAGTTTGATCCGTTACTTTTGATGCTGATTGTACGTACATACGTACACACAGATGCACAGTGCAGGCTTCGTCAACTTACAGACAGCTCATCCATCTTAGGTTTCGTCAAATAAAATAATTAAATAGGTAGATAATTGTTTTTTGAAGTCATAAATATACGAAGGGCTTCGTCTATCTTCTTTATCCTCGCGTTGTCCCGGCATTTTGCCACGGGTCATGGGAGCCTGGGGTCCGCTTGACAACTAATCCCAAGATTTGGCGTAGGCACTAGTTTTTACGAAAAGTACTGCCATCTTACCTACCAAACCCTGAGGGTAAACTAGGCCTTGTTGGGATTAATACGGTTTCCTCACGTTGTTTTCATTCACGAAAAGCGACTGGTAAATATCAAATGATATTTCGTACATAAGTAACGGAAAACTCATTGGTACGAGCCGGGGTTTAAACCCCCGACCTCCGGATTGCAAGTCACATGCTCTTACCGCTAGGCTACCAGCACTTTGTCTATATACTTATGGAATGAATACTGTCTGACAGTGTGCAGCGCACGTAACACACGCAGACGCTTGATGAGCCGCCAGAGTTACCTCATTGAATTTAATTCGGATAGTTGCATCGATTCAATTGTGACTTGACCAAGACCACTGTGATTGCTCGAGATATGGCGCCTGGCTTCTGAGACCTCAAGGTCTTTGATACAATTATATAACCGTAAAACCACCCAACTATAGTCCAAAGCTCCCAACTATGGTCCACAAATAAACTCAATTTTTCTCGTTCAGGTGTGTATTCTACTATATTTTTGTAGTTCTAAGGCAAGGATGTTTATAAATGGAAGGTAAAACTAGGAGTAAACCAAAAGGAACATTGGTATAGATACTTAATTTCCTTTCGAACTTGTGGACCATAGTTGCAGTATTGGACTATAGTTGTGTAGTTTTACGGAACCTTAAATGATATAAAAGACGCTACAATAATCCAAGGTAACACTATAAAATAAAATAAAGTTAAAAAAATTAATAAAAATAAAAAAGCCTTTTATTTCTGGCAAGTAGTTACAATGTCAACATGATTCGAAAATTGGATAGAATATACATAATTATGATAAGTATTCAAAAATGACATTATTTTTACATAAATTAAACACTAAGCATATTCCCACGAAGTAAGAACCCCTCCTCGGGTAAAGGCCTCCTCCAGAGAGACCCAGTTAGATGTGTCTTGTGCTGTTAGAGTCCACTTTGGGATATTTGTAAGATTTCGTTCCATGCTTCTCTGACATGTTTTTATTTTGTTCTTTACATTATTCGAGAATTTCCAAGTTTGTGCGCCATATTATGTGAGTGGTAGGTAACTCTAAAATTATTTCAAGCCTAAAATAACCCACCCTGCATCGTACCTGGCTCGAAGGTCTCCATAATGCCTGCAGCATTCCGCTGAACTGCTATAGAGACCAGTTGAACCAAGACCCAGAGCGAGGATCACCATCTCTCCCGTAAACGCCGGCCTATTTCGCCAAAAAGTCAGCGAGCTGCCACTCCCCACGGCCCCGCTGTCTCCACTGCTACCGGCACAAACTCGTACGCCGATGCCAGTGCGGAGTATTTAAAGTGCTTCAGAAGCTTGGGATTCCATTGTGTCCATAATTATGGCCGTTACTCGTTACTGTATTGCCTATTGTGTTTAGATAAGTAAAATATTTATGTATGAATACCGTTTTCTCTGTACTATGCATGTTATTTTAGCTCCCCAGGGAGAAGGGTTGCAGGCGTCCATATGCTACGTAGACTGCTTACCATCATGGGCCGTATGCTTGTTAGCCACCGATGTAGTATAAAAAATACATAAACGCAAATATTTGTTAAATTTGTCAACAAATTTTTCTTTAAAAAACTGTATCAACATATTTTTGGGATATTCTGTATTTATTGATGAGCCTATAAGTAGGTACTTATAAGTGAGAATCAATGCCAATTTATAATACCGCCTCATCCAATAAAACAAACATTACAATCGAGAACAATCCACTCGAATAAATACAAAATGAGAGGACCGCCCAAGAAATTAAGCAAAACGACTCTATTGGCGTATCCTTATCAACTTACAGTAGACTGACGCATCCTGCAGCGTCGCTTAGCGAAAAACTGACGCCAACTTCCGATTATAAACCAACCAGACAAAAAAGCAATTCGTATTACTATTCATTGAGGCGGTACACCAAAGACCTATAAAAAGCTAAAGAGATTGAAATATCCTGCTAATTTGCCTAAATAAAATATGTCATATCATATGGCCTTTTTTGGCTGCAATCGAGAACAAAAACATCCAACGATGTATATCCGGTTGAATTCATTAGGAACAAAAAAGGAAATTTGAGTTTGAGATCGTCAATTATGAAGGAGAAAGGCTTAAGAGATGGGGGTCTCGAGGGCCTCTAAATCAGTTTAGTGGTATTTAATTATGGTAATCAGGATGTCCTTTCTGTTTTATTAGTTCTTTTGTGGTCTAATTCATGGTATGAATTGGAGTAACGATGCTGCGAATTGTTGGCTATTTTTGTGTTTATGGGTTTTAATTTGTAATTGTCAGATAAACTTGCATTTTAAGAGGCCATGGTTGAATTATAATAAAAATCTAAACATTTTTAGGGCGGTAAATAATTAAAGAAGTATTGTCATTGTGAGCTTAATTGATACGTTCAATTTGTATTTACTACTAATATATTTAAATTAATAACGTAAATAATATAGATATTTTTCTTTACAAGTAATCCTTTAACAATTTTCTTTTGTACAGGTACCTATTAATTATTTATAAATTTAAAATACACATAATCGAAGCCCGAGCTTCATTATTTAATTAACATTGCCATAATTGTAGATATATATAGTTAATTTAGACCCCACAGCGGTGGCAGCATGGTTCCATTTTTATCACTTGTCACTATGCCCGTCACTTTCGCGCTTCCATACTTGTTAGAACGTGACAGGCATGGTGACAAATGACAATGAGCCGACCATCTTAGCCCTACAGTAGGGCTCGGCTCTTTATCATTGGTCAGCATGGGTGTCACGTTCTAACAAGTATGTAAGGGCGAAAGTGACGGGTATAGTGACAAGTGATAAAAATGGAACCATGCTGCCACCGCAGGATAAGATAAGTTTAATTTACGTTTAATTTCAAAGGATGATTTTAATATCCAAAAACAAAGAAATAAACATACATAATAAAATAAAACTTACTAACAACTTAAACTAAAGATAAAAAATTTGGCCCAAATCGCCGTCAATGGGCAAGGTGCCTAGAAGGCTGGCCGTATTTCCCCGCTGTATGGCGATACTTATACGCTGAGCGAAATAGTGGCCAGCCCTCTGGTCGCCCGAGGCCTCTATTAGGCGCGCCGACAAATCTTTAAAAAGCCGACGCGCACTTGGCCCCCATGGCCCCAAGGTTTCAACGCCAAACGCCGCAAACATGTAGCTGCTTCCTAGTGCTGAATATTTGCGGCGCTTGAGGCTTTCGGCCGAGGATGCCGCAGCGCCAGCGGTAACTTTGGTGCTCGGGACATGGGACGGTGCCAGGGTATCAACGCATGTAGCGTCCCACACTAGCGGCCGACCCATGCTCCAAGGCACCAGTGTCATTCCGTCGGGTCGCTTGCCATCGTCCCTGGCTAGACCGCTGGGCTCAAGTACTGCCGGCACTCTGGCACTAACAAGGGCCCGACGGATAACATCATTGATACTGGCGTGGCGGGGCATTCTTCCAGCGCTTCGGACGCACGAGAGGCCACCATGGCGCCGCATTGACAGCGATGTGGTTGGTTAGTTGATGCCCCTAAACGTAAGCTAGCTGCCAGGCGGAAGGTAGTGTCATCCAAAAAAGTGCCAATATTTGGAGAGGGTAATGCCTGCAGCCACAGACCCGACTCCCACTCCGCAGTCGCAAGGAGACGAGCTCGGTCTGTCGAACTAGTTGACGTATCTAAAAGGTTTTTCCGTACTAGTTGACAGAGAGGCTCGTCCCATTGCTTCTGCGAGCAAGGATTGGCAGGCGGATCCGTGTTGGGGCAGGTTATAGACCAAACGTTCTTGGCCTCGGAGCAGTGTGCGGCCTCCATAGATCCAATGGAAGAATCTAATATTTTCCCTATGAGGCTCTGAGCACCATGCACCGAGGACAAGAACGCAGGTAGAGCAACACAGGAAATTTTGCGGATTCCCAGGCCGCCAAACCTAATAGGTAGGCTAGCCTGGGTCCAAGATCTTTCGTCAAAAGAAATGTTGAAGATAGATGTGAGCGTTTCTATGACTAAAGTATCTAATTTTGAGACCAAATTGGGATATTTCCAAAGATGGGTTCCGCGAAGTATATAAGTAAATTTTGGGACGAAAAGGCAATGCTTAATGATCGAATATGCTGAATGTAGATTAATTTTTGCCAAACGATGTGATGTTGCTTTGAAATTTAGAATTTTCTCATCGATGAAATTTTCAAAGGATTGATCTAGGACGGGACAACCAAGGAGGTGAAGTGAATCATTGTTTAGAATTTTGATATCTGGGGCGAGTTGTTTAAAAAGGTTCATTGTATTTTCCTTATCCGGACAAGAATCGGTAATAAAAAGTTCGCACTTGGAAAAATTAAGTGAGAGGCCAATTTTTTTCATGTCTGTATTAATTTTTTTTAAATCTTCCAGTACAGAAATTACCTCGCCGCCAAGGGTCCCGTCATCCAAATACCATACGTTTAATTTTGAATTTAGTTCCTTAATGATGGGATGTATAGCGAGGCTGAAAATTGCTGGGCCAAGCGGGTCGCCTTGTTGACAACCTACAGAAGAAGCCAGAACGTTGGTTTTATATAATAATTTGGAAGGAGAACTATAACATTGCCAAAGAAATTTATATACTAAAGGAATTTTGTCTTTTATTTGAGTCAACAAGGCGCCTCTGTCTACGGAATTAAAGGCATTGCAAACATCCACCTTCAGCAGGATCTCTCCAGCCTTATGCTCGAGGAAAGTTCGTACGGCGTGCACGGCGGCTTCACATCCACTTTTGGAGCCGAACCCCAGTTGGACAGGCTGAAGTTCTGGGGTAAGCTTCGAAAGGATGGAGCGGCACGCAATCTTGGCAGCAAGGCGTCGGAGCGTGGTGCCAACTGCAATAGGGCGGATGCCGCCGTCTTTTTTGGTAAGAGCACAAAGGTTTGCTCCATACAGGACGTCCCTGATACCGTCCGGGACCTGACCAGCCAACATGATATTCACCAGGGCTGTCAGGTCCTTTAAGAGTATTTCCCCAGTTTCTCCACAACCGCTGCACAGGAGGTCTTTCAGGTGCTGAGGTGTCAGACCATCCAGACCTCCTGCAGAGCCATTGGGGAAAGACATTACGGCTCCAAAGACATCCTGTGTGGTAGCAATAAGGCTTAGGTCACTAGTTAGTGGGGGATCAGGTAGAGAAAGGTTTGTAGCTGGAAGTGGATGTTTGCTGTGTAGGGCTGTGAGAGTATCAGAGTTAGTTGGGGCTACTGCATCGTCAGAAAACAGCAAGCGAGCGGCACCTTTGATGTCGCCATCGGAAACTTTACTCTCTATTTCAAAGTGTATTATGAATTATGATTGTTATAATTTTAGATATTTTTCACTAAATATTATTTTAATAAGTTTTGGTTTTCATTAAATTGGAAACTATAATGGTATTGGGTGTGGTATTCACAAAACAAAAGAATTTGTATTTCATAAAACTGAGTTTTCCAAAATAACCTTTCAAATGTTGTTATAATAGACATAATTATACAATTTTTATAGGAAATGCTCTACTTTGTCGGTGTTTCATGACTTGGAACTAATATGATTATAAGTAATCATGAATTTGTCCCTTTAAATTATCGATCTGTTTTTAATATGTTGATTCGTTTTAGTACGTATTTAATGAATTTTATTCATGGGTCCTAAGGGGGCAAAAAGAGCTGTTTGCGTTCAAAATGTGGTCATAATAAATGACAGATCATCTCAATTACTTAGCGAAGCACGTAAGACAGTTGAAAGTTATCACAAATAAGAGCTCCCATACAATTTTAGTATGGAAGTGAGACCGCTTTTTTCAGTAGACTTGCGCCTACTTTTGCGTTTACCTGTGCGGCTACCACGACTTTGATACTGACGTATGCGCTAGCGTGGGCGTAACTTACTTTCTATGCATCTCGCTCGTACTGGCTTTTAGTAGCGAGATGTAAAACTTACTGTGTCAAACTGACATATTCGTTTGACACTGTTATCAGTGTGAAACGAATATGTCAGAGTTTGACAGTGAGTTTGGCAGTCGTGGTAGGGCTACAGTAGGTACTCGTGTACAAGTCAGCTGCAGAGAAAAGGAACTACCCCTGCATAAAAGTTTGTATGCAAAGGTGCTAAGCGAATAATGTTGCAGACTGTACATTAATAGCATTTTCAAAAAATCTGTTTTAGCTGTTTGTTTATTGTACCTGGGTTATGTTATGATGATGACAACTTACTTTGCTTTTCAGTCACCGGTCCTATGTATGGTGTCTGTGTAGTCTGTCTGTGTCATAAATTAATCGATTAATTTCCCCTTAACACCAACGTCCCAGTTCCCTCAATGACACCATTAAGCGCAAGTATCTTAAAACGGCAATATTTTGACGCGAGAACCCCAAGTTTCTAAATTTGAAAATCCGAACGCTTGCGTGGCGGAAGTGACGTGCGCGTGCGTCACTTCCGGGCGCGTGCGAACCAAAATGGCGGCTGTCGCTTCCGCTCCCCGTCGGAAGCTGCGCTAGGGGTGCCCTAGACGGATAAATTATAGGGATGCAACTCATTGTGTCTGAGTAGGAATTTTGCGCGCGGAATTAGTGGTTTGCCTACTAGCGGCAGTACGTTACTTTGCCGTAGCAAATGAAGCTTGTTTTACGATTCTTACACAGTAGGGACACGAATCATTTTAAAATCAAATTTTATAATTCGAGCCAGGAACAGATTTCCATGACCGATCGCCTCCCGCTCCCGGGCGAAAACTCGTATAGTGGTTAACGGCTATGTATGATGAACCCTCGTGGACGTCAGCTGGAGCTCCATTGGTGGGTTGAGGAAAGGTAGCGACCGAAACACGTACCAAAATAAAATTTAGTCATCGCCTCCCGTTTGATACTTTGTCCGGTGATAGTTGATGATCAGATGATGACCAGCCGGGAGGCGATGACTGACAATATATATGCTCCTGGCCCGCGGCCTATACGAAAGCAAGAAAAAAATATGGTATTATTCTAATGACAGCTTTTTAATGTTAAGCGTCCATCGCATCTATGGTGACTTGAAACTCTAGGTGTCACATGCGTGCTGTCAACCCTTCACAACCCCTGTACCAATTAATTTGAGAGAGTAATTTCTCATTCTTGATACAGTGTTCCATATTAATTTAAATTATATTTGATACATGTTAGTTATAATTATAAGATGCAATGTTTTGAAAATATGTGTCCCGCCGAGTTTCTTGCCGATCCCATATTGGAGACCATTTGTCTAAAATTTAGGATTTAAATCTTCTCGGGTCAAAGGTGTAGGGTTAAAGCCGGCGTAGCTTTATTTGACGTTCATAAGCGCATTGTAATATGCCTACTTGGAAAATAAACTATATTTATCTTTATTCATAGTTTTGACGACCGGTTTGGAGTGGGTGACCCTGCCTACGAAGCTGATGGTCCCGGGTTCAAATCCTGGTAAGGGCATTTATTCGTGTGATGAGCATGAATATTTGTTCCTGAGTCATGGGTGTTTTCTATGTATTTAAGTATTTATAAATATTTATATATTATATATATCGTTGTCTAAGTACCCTCAACACAAGCCTTATTGAGCTTAATGTGGGACTTAGTCAATTTGTGTAATAATGTCCTATAATATTTATTATTATTATTTATTTACTACTTTTTATTTACTTAAAAAAATAGGTTACATGCATTTTACAGATTTTCCCTCGCGTTTTATTAATTGTAAGTATTCCCTTACGATGTTTTTTATGACAGCACTTCCCGGATTAAAATGATACGCGACGCGGGGGACCTATAGGAAGCCATATTTGTTAGTGATGTCATAAATCAAATAACACTACTTTTATATCACTTTGCACATCCAGTAGGAGTATATAATTATTTTTGGAATTTAGTAGATGACATTCTCTGAATTTGGACCACTTTAAGATTTAATTGTTGAAACGATTTAATTCGTTATAAAAAATGTAGTGCATTAAAAATAGGTAGGTAGTACATATTTTTAACCGACTTCAATTTCATATAAGGAGGAGGTTCTTTATCCGGATGTAACACTTTTTTTATGTATGTTCACTGATTACTCCGACACCCGTGGTCCGATTTGAATAATTATTTATTTGTTTGAAAGGATGTTTTGTTACTTTCAAGTTGGTGCCATTTTAATTTGGTTCTGATCTGATGATGAGATCCATGAGGGAAACCCTCATGTTTTACAGGCACGTGTATGGTGATTTGGGTGTTTTCTTAAGCAAATCGAGCATTATCTCTTAAAAACCAGGAAGTAGATCTGATGATGATTTTTTGATGATAATGATGATGATTTTTTTAAATATAGTATGTTTACCGACACCCGTGGTCCGATTGGAGTAGTTCTTTTTTTGTTTGAAAGGAGTTACCTTCAAGGTAGTGCCATAATATTTTTGGTTTTGATCTGATGGTGGAATCCACGAGGAATTGAGGGAACTCCTTAATTTTTAAGGCACATGTATGGTGATTCGACTGTATTCTTAAGCAACTCAAGCATTTCCTCTCTAAAACTACCAATTTGATGTAGTGCAACTGTAGCCTTACCACGAGTTTGACTCTACTTATTAGCTGACGTGTTCGTAACTTACTTTTTATACATCTCGCTCGCACTAATAGGATGCCAGTATGAGCGAGATGTATAGAAAATATGTTACGCTAGCGAATATGTCAGTGTCAAACTAGTGATGAGAAGTTTTTGAGGTAGACGGGGGTCTGAGGTTAGGGGTTGAGGGGTTTGGGCTTAAGTCAGGGTTTGAGAGGTTAGGGTGTTGAGGGGCGGTGAGTTGATGGGTCGGGGACTGTGGGGTTGGGAGTTGAGGAATCAGGGGGTAGGAGTTGAGTGGTCGGGGGTTGGAAGTTGATGAAATGGGGGTTAGGATTAGGAGGTTAATGGTCTGGGGTTGAGGGGTCGCGCGGGGAATGGCGGTTGAAGGATTAGTTTTAGTGATCAGGGGTTGAGGTTCAGTGATCGGAGGGTTGAGCGATTGGGTCAGTGGCGGGGCAGTGAATAGATTTAGAGTAGTGGCAGGAATTATTTCTCAGACGGATTGTTTATTAAAGTTATTATTAAAATTAGTTATAGTATTAAAAACGAATTTACGAATTTTCATTCATGCGTCACGCGTCACTCATAAGCTCTTAACAATGTCTTAAAACGAAAAATGGTAAAATAAAAAGTTTTTACAAACAAAAGTAAACCAACTTCAAAAAGGATAAAATAAAATATTATCCTTTTTAAACATATAGCGTTATCAGCTGATTTGAAGTCAGTGCCAAGCCAAATAGTAACAATACCGGTCAAAAGTATTGATTGACCAAAATTATACAATATCCATACATATTATACATGATGTTTATTTAGTCACCTGCAATAATTTACGGGTTGAATATATAGGTCATACTGGTCAACTTTTACTATGGGCCAACCCCGAAATCGCGTTTTTTTTTATCGCAGGCGACTAAATAAACTGGTATAAACTTGAAAAACTGAAAATGAGATCAATGTTTACGCGATTTCAACATTTTCTGAACTAATCAGATAAGGCTGTGTCTATATATAAAAGTTAAACTAGTGAATAACTATGATTTTTAATCATACATACCAATAGACTTTACGAGTATAGAGATTTAGATAAACTTGCTTAACTACCAAGAGAGCTAAGACAAAACTCAGTGTTATATTTTTTCCATACACTACACAGTAAAGACAGTATAGTACATACCCCTAGGGGTGTGGCAAAAGATAAAAATTAATATTTACAGAACAGTCAATTATTATAGCAGTCAAAAAAGTGAGACCGAAATATAATACATATTATTGGTCAGCATATAAAAACATGTTCGCTTGTATAGAAACTAATAGGAATTAAAAAAAAAAACAATATAAAATTAATATAGAGAAGTATGGTTTTGAAATATGTCATCAATATTATAATACCACAATACACAATATTATTACATAATATTATCATTTATTCAAATCCGTAATGTGATTAGGAATCATCAATTTGTCTGTAACTCGACACACCAGCATACACAGATTGATGGCCTTCATTCCGTCCATCTTCATAATGACCGTCCGTCAATGGCTCGTTACGTTATAGGATTATACTATGAAAGAGGAATATATTAAGCTGAGGGATATGGGGATTGAGATAATGCGAGGAAATTGAAATAATAGGAATATTTCCAGTATCGAAAATATTTGTACATTTATAGTTACGTGGCCAGAAAATTAGAAAGGAATAAACAGATGTTGCGTCGCGAGAAACTGGCGACAAAAGGTTAGACAATCACGGGATTTTAACGTTTTACCTCAATAGCTCTGAAAGTATAGTTTTGATTTAAATTTATATATAACTAGCTATTTACAAGCTTTTATTTAGTTTCACCTGTCCAGTTGTCTGTCTGTCGGTCTGTACTCAAATCTTGCAAGTTAAAATTGATCCACTTCCCGGTTTCCGATTGAGCTGAAATTTTGCATAGAGCTGTTCTGATGATGGAGCCACGAAGTAGACATAGGAACTCTGTGATAAAACAAGGCAACCTAATTGTGTTTTGGGTTTTTAGACGAGTCTCGATGAGAATAAGTTAACTGTGGAATGAAAATGAAAAGTACTACAGTCAGCGATAAAAACTTGGAGCAAAAATGAAATTTTTGGCTAAAACTTATTAATACTCAAATTATACTGCTATGGTATGCAGGGTAGGTAGATATACAATTGAAAATAATGAAATATAGACATGTTTTCGTGTTTTTTTTTTTTCTATCGAAGCAACTTTAAACTTTCAAGGTCTTGCTTAGAGTCTACCTTCGCAAATATATATAATTTATTGTCACACTGCAACACTTAGGTATAAATCTAGTCATACCAACCGATTATATTATGAAAAATATAGCTAACAGTTTATCTAAAACAGTGACGGAATACCTATAAGAAAGACGAAGCTCTCAGTACACTTTAGACTGCAAGATACTACACCATAATAACTTAATAACATCCGCTAAAATAAAATTTAAATAAATGTCAAACCTCTTGCGCGGTACAATATTTGATGTTGTCAACATGCGTGAAGTTGAGTTGTTCGCGGCACAATTCCCGTGGGGTCATTTTTGAGCCTTAGTCAAACTTTTAATTATTTTAGTTCGTTGATCCATAATCAGCTAGGTAGCATAAGCGCTTCCATTAAAAACAGACGTTTCTTTGCAAACGAAACATTGCTCATTTAGCCAGAAACCGATCCATCCCCCTTTTATCACATATCTACTATCCACAAATTGCGGTACCAGCGCCGGCTCCGATATAAATCTCCCATTGAAAGAGTTCCATTCAGAGTCCTTTCAGGGAGACAAACAGAGTCGGCAAACACTCCTGCGAGCTGAGATCAAAGTACGATAAAACACACGCGGTTTAATTTGGCGACAAGCAGCCATTTTCTAAGATTGGCGGGGTTTTCTTCGGGAAAATGGAAATGTCAGGTTTGAAATGGTGCTTGCAGGCTACGTGGATGTTTTGGTCAGTGTAAAGAAATAGTTACGGAGGAAAATAAAATGGTGATGATGAGGGTACTTAGCTGTTATATTATGTACATAGGTATGATTGACGACCTGTCTGGCCTAGTCGGTATCACTACCGATAGCTTATCCTGCCTATGAAGCCGATGGTCCCGGGTTCAAACCTTGGTAAAGACTCCATTGGAGTTACAAGCGTCCATAGACGGACGGACGGACAACGGAGTCTTAGTAATAGGGTCCTGAATTACCCATTGGGTACGGAACCGTAAAAAGCCTACAAGATATCTATATAGTATCCAAACTAGAATAATATGAGATATACATCAGACCCAAGTTGTAATTTACCCTCTATCACGCTGGATGGGCATAAAATCAGCCAAGCTGTGCTCATACTATATAACATAAAATACCTGAATAACATAATTGTAAAGCCTACATTGATTCTAAATGTTAATGGAAATAATTAATTTGTGTTGTATACCTTTGATGTGAACTAATTTTATTAACAATAAGTAGGTACGTTGGATGTCTCATAATCCTTTTTTACGCCAGTCTATGCTGTCATCGAGTTTTAACTCATAAATTAAAATTCAAAGTGGTGAAACAGACAAGATAAAAAACCATTCTAAATATTTTCCCATTCTTCATATCCGGGGGTCAGATGTAGAGTGTTTATGAGTTTTGATTATTCATCCGCCAGGGGTCGCTTCCGCAAATACAATAATGGCTGACAATACGGCTCACAGGAGGAAGATCCTATAAACTAAAAACCATAGGGTTGACGTCGAAAATATATTAACAGCTTCCCACCTTATTCCTGTAAGATAAGGTTTAAAATTATGTACCTATTTTTGATGCCAACGTTTCAAACTTACTACATTTAAACAGAATTGCGGTATAAGTATTTGTTCTACTTTTCACACGACGCTTTAGAGAAATGACTTACGTGTTTGGAAAGGGATTCTTTAGAAATAGGATAAAAGAGGGATACATGAACTCGTCACCTTTCTTTTCAATCTGTTTCACGCTATGGGCGATACTCCAGCTGGTTCATCGGTAGGTACGTTATGGTTTATATATCGGGCTGTAGTGTTAAAGCTAATGTCTTTATGTACTTTAAGCATATTTCAGATCGGCTTGAGTCCTTGATGCTGCGTAGAGATCTAGCCTAGCTTATTGCATGGGAATGATCCGAGGAATTTGTTCGTTAAGCTCTGCCGATTCTTTCCACCACCGCTCAAAGCGACAGCATTTCCATCGTCAGCGCCTCGATTGTAGGCTATTTAAAAATTTAAACATTTTATAATATTTCAGTTGAGGTACCTAAGGTATACTGCAATGTCCTGCTCCTGCAGTACAATATAAGGTAAATAAGTTCTGCGGTAAACAAAGCCAGACACCCCCGCTCTTCGCCCAAGTGTCGCTGCTGAATAATTCAAACCACCTCAGACTAGGTGTCTGTTTTTAGGGTTCCGTATCCGAGGGGTGACAAAACGGAACCCAGTTACTAAGCCTTCGCTGTCCATTTGCCGTCGGGCTGTATGCAGTTCGTTTCAATAGTTAAAGGTTGAAAAAACTACACTGAGAAAAAAATACGTTTAAAACAATTTAAATTGCATTACCGTTTAACGCTTTAAACAGTTCCATATGAATCTATCGAACAAAACAGTAAATTTAACTGTTCCGAAAAGACAGTACATTTTACTGTTTTGAGTACCTAAAATATAGTGACTGTTAGTTTATTTTTATACGTTTTTTCAAAACTTATAAATAAATAAATAAATAAATCTGCTCACTGATAATATAATTTCACGAGACAGTTGAACAATGTGACCCGAAAAGGAACAGCTGGATACACAGAAAATACTTCAATGGCTTTAGTCCATCGGGACAATTTAGCCAGTGTCCAGGTAGAGAGAGCACAATTGTATGACGATTTCGCTATTATCAAACGAAAACTTCCTTGCGCAATTCCGACTCGCACTTGGCTAGCTGCAATCTGACATTCAAAATCGGTAGGGTTTTGCAAATTGCAGGTGTTTCAAATGCATAATACTTATGTTTTAATAGTTTATTGTAATCATGAGTTATTGAAGAAACGTAGATATGAGGAATATCTTAATATTTACATAAATGCGTGTGTCCTGACTGACTGATTGTTTCAGCAACGCAGAGCCGAAACTATAAGAGCTAGAAAGTTAAAATTTGCACACTAGGTTGCATTTCTAAAGTGTACACAAGAGATAAGAAGCGATTTTGGAAATTCATCCCCTAATAGGGTTAAAGGGGGTTGAGTTTCGAGAAATAAATCCACGCGGAAGAAGACGTGGGCAACAGCTATTTAAGTAACATATCTTTTGCGGTTTCAGTGTAAACCACACACTTATAATTATAAGAGTCACTATTGTCAGTTGGAACGTTAAACACGCGACTAGACACAGACATGTAGAAATGCGAACGATGTTGTAGATATTTTGCAGTGGCAAAAGTATTCGAAAACGTGTAGTACACGTCTCTTGAACATTATAACCCAAGTAAACATAATGCAATTCTCAAGCTGAAGAAGATGCTACTTTTACTATACCAAAGAGCAAAAGGTAATTCTAATTATCCTTAATCGCTGTTAATTAGAAAAATGTTAATTATATGATGTAAAAACACGAAGTCAGAGCGGAGCAGAGAATTACCTACTTGATAGAATTTACTTTGGCGTTATTTACCTCACATATTTGACCTACCTCGAAGCACATACCACATAAAAGTGGATTTAGACTGATCTAGTTATGTTGGCAATGCTGTTGCTATTACTGGCTAATAACATAGGTACAGGGTGTCCAAACGGTAAATTTCCAATTTCAAATTCAAATAATTTTGGAACGTGAAATGCGAAGGAGACGTGTGTGAGTTAAGATATTAGTAGTTCCGTGAGTGTTGCAGATTGATTTAGTGACAATAATTCGCTGGCCAACAGAAAATCGTACATGTTATTGAGGCGTATAGTACCAAAGGCCTGTTATTTAATAGCAAGGAGTAAATTTTGCATAATATATTTCGAATTATTTGGAAAAGGTTTACGCAGAGTTGACATTTAGGAAATGTGATTTTTTGAAAGGAATCCGCATTCATCTTATTTTCAAGAAAATAGATGGTGTTGGTTTATAAGTCTTAGTTTTTTGTAATCAGAAATCTGGACACATTTTATCGCACAGTATTTACTTTTATTTTAAGTTCAGTACGGATCTCTTCTTCATCCTCGCGTTGTCCCGGCATTTGCCACGGCTCATGGGAGCCTGGGGTCCGCTTGACAACAAATCCCAAGATTTGGCGTACTAGTTTTTACGAAAGCGACTGTCATCTGGCCTTCCAACCCAGAGGGTAAACTAGGCCTTGTTGGGATTAGTCCGGTTTTCATCACGATGTTTTCCTTCGCCGAAAAGCGACTGGTAAATATCAAAATGATATTTCGTACGTAAGTTTCGAAAAACTCATTGGTATCTACGAGCCGGAGTTTGAACCCGCGACCTTCGGATTGCAAGTCGCACGCTCTTACCGCTAGGCCACCACGCCAGATAAGTTCAGTACGGATCCTATAAAAATACAAGGACTGCATGATCCCACGCTTCACGCAACTTTACATCTGCATTTAATAATTTAACAAAACTTCATAATCTAAAGTATACTTACTCGAATGCGTAGGTAACTAGGTACATCATGCATGAAGTTGTACCTAATTACCCATGTCGGCGGCCGATCGTAAGATCAGGCAGATCGTAATGTTCCTGTTTAATGTTTTGACAGTAGAAGGTTCGTTAGGTTGCTTCAGATGATGCCCGAAAGGCAAACTGTCCAGAAATAGGAGACCGCGTAGCGGGGCTTCGTCGACTCAGGGAACGGGACAAAGATTTTCACGAAAATCCCGATCTACTTGATCTTACGATCGGCCGCCGACATAGAAAATGTATACGCCCATGGTACACGAATACCAACAGGCGATACGAGTAATTATAGCCGTACTATCCGAGGCTACGTGCTCTACCCATGTGTGAAGTATATAAGGCCAAGTTATTGACACTAAAGGACACAAGTACCTACTTATATGGAGCTTCATTTTCAATAAAATGGAGTTTGGGATTTATAAGTAATAAGCAATAAATGTGACATATATGTATCTACAGGATGTTGCGTTTACAGATCAAATGAAGGCCAATATTTGACCCCAATTTATTTTCAGGGAAAATTAATGAAATTGAGGAGAAATCGTCGAAATTTGGCTCCTTGATAATCAGATCAAATACAGTTATAATAATATAGATTCTAGTCTCCTGGCCATTACTCAAAAATAATAATTTATAATTGAATAATTTACAATATTTTGGAAAAGTTTAGTTAGTAATGTAGGAAACTTTAGGATCATTTTGAGTTCATTTTGTTAATGTTTATCTGTAAATGGCTGTTCTTTTTTTAAATAAACAAAAAAAACCTTACAACCGATCTGCTCGACAGCTGCAGCCTTCGTCAAACGGTGTCCGATCTGGCTTATTAAATCGGTAGTGATTCGGTATAGGTACAGAGCTCATGGTTCTGAGTTCAATCCCGAACTGAAAAGTATCCAAGGATTCACAACGTTAAAGCAAATACGGATGAGTAAAAGTGCACAGGTAAAGGTGAGACAGAAAAGATCCTTTTAAGTACTAGAAACTATTATAAGTATAGCCTTATTAAAATTATTTTAAACGTGTTACTCACGTATTATTAGGTCAGATAAACGCTCGACTAAGAATCTTCATCATGGAGCACCGCCTTTGATGCTTTCCTTGAGGATTTTACCTTATTTTATTTTTTTAGGATTCAAAATGTTGTAAAACTTGTAAAGTATTTCTTTAACAGGTTACTAAGTGAACATTTCCTGTACCCAGTGTCACTGTTTGCGTAATAAACTAATAAATCATGCGTTTTCGCGTGTCAAGCTAATTAACAGCTAACATAAAAGGCATGTTTTTAACATATTTTCCACGTTGCCTTGATCACGCACTCGCAAACACACCTCCTTAGCCATCCGCTAGTTCTTTCGTCATTCTTGCACTTATATATCAACTATGGCATATAACAGCCTATGTAACACCTAGTGGTACAAGAATAAGCTGCTGCGGTCGGCATGCATCGTAAGCCAAAGGGTATAGTGATGTTTATGCAATACCATGGGCGCTTTTAATTGTTTTTTTAGCGGCATGTTCCCGCTAAGGCCCGCCCACTTCGAAGCACAAGTTCTTGGAACAAGTAAATTACTTTTTGCCATGTTCCGCTTGCGTGACATACGTGTCGACTTTTTGTCCACAGTATAAGGACTATTATTGATAAACTTGCTAAAAGCCAGTCTAGAAATGTTATTATAAGTGTAAAAAGTTTGGAGCAAGCATAGCGCAGGACAGGAGAAATAGAAAAGGCAATTGCGGGGACAGAATACCTGAGAAGTAGAAAAACTGCCAATTCTCAGTTTATGAAACTCAGGGCATTTATTTACTGTGTAAATCTATAACTGACACATGTCTCAATTGATGTATTTCCTCATTATTGAGTGTTGGCAATCTCAACAATCTTGGCAAGTTATAAAGACATAATCAACAGTAAACTGATTAAATGTATGTTGCTACTGGCTGCAGAAGATGTTGTAACGTTTGATAGTAGATACAACTTATTTGAAACCGAACTAATCCCAATAAGGCCTAGTTTATCCTCTGTGTTGGAAGGTCAGATGGCAGTCGCTTTCGTAACCTACTCTAATTCTGGGAATTAGTTGTCAAACGGACCACAGGCTCCCATGAGCCGTAGCAAAATGCCGGTACAACGCGAGGAAGAAGAAGAGTAAATAATACTTATTTAAAGTGAAGAGAGTGAAGTTCAGAACCAAGCCAAGCCAAGCCAAGTCTCCTAGCCAAGTAGGTAGTGACCGTGCCCACTAAGCAGGAGGTCCCGGGCTTTAACGGATGGTAAGGAAATTAATAAGAGTGTTTATGACAAATATTCGTTGTTGAGCTATGGATGTTTACTGTGTAGGTATATACGTATTTATTTACACCATGTATTATATTTATTGCCGTCTAGTCCCCACAAGACAAGCCTATACAATTTATATTATAATTTAATTAAATAGGATGAAAAAGAGGGACTCCTACTCGTCAGGAGGTTAAGTAAGCCTTAAGGTGTAAACAAATTAGTTGCATATATTTTTACAGCTGACAATTTGATAGCAAATTTGGTACGTAATGACATGACAAATAAAGAGCACATGACAAAGGTCGTCATGGACGTCCGACGACCTGGATGGGAACCATTTCCAAGGACATGAAGACGACGGATTTAAAACCCGAAATTGCACAAAAACGCCCAGAATGGCGCCTTAGGACTAGGAGGGCCGACCCCAAGAGACATGGGAAATAGGCTCGGGAGAAAAAGAAGAAGAATGACATGACAAAAAGTGAGCATATTGTTAGTCAAATGCATATGATTGACATGATTCAGCATATTGGTAGTCAAATGCAATTTTTTTTTCGGTAAAAACAAGAAAAAAATATGAAAAGCTTTCTTCATTTCTATTTAAAGTTAATTGTGTTAATGTAAAGTACCATCTTTTTAAATATTGTTAGCTAATTTGTTAGTACCTCATATACGGAGCGAAGTTAAGTAAAGACATATAAGAGCTAACACACAACATGACAATAAACTTATCTATCAGAAATCGCTGCGTGGCTTTCCTAATGTTAATTAATTAATCTGAGATTGTTTTTAATCTTTTATTTAAAAAAATAAAACTACATTAAAATATACCTTAAACAAAACTACATAAAGCTAAAAAGGAAAAAGAAAAAAAAGAAAAAAAAATATTAATATGAAAAAGAATGGTCTTTTATACACTCCTAATTTTACATGCTTCACTGAAATATGTTATTGTACCTACATTATTGTAAAACGATATGTAGCAAATAGAGAAATAAAAATATAACTGCGGCGGTATCATGGTTGCATTTTTATCACTTGTCATATCATGCGTCGCTTTCGCACTTACATACGTGTTAGAACGAGACAGGCATGATGGCAGATGATAGAAAACCGACCATCTTAGCCCTACTGAAATCTATTAACTAGTATAAAATATATTCTCATCATTTCATATCCCAAACTGCCGGTAAAAACATAAGTTGGAATCTGTTTAATTTCAGCATCGTTTAAAATCGCCGTGTACGTATTTATTAGCAAGTAATAGCTGACGGCTGGCGTTTATACGCTCGCCACGTCGGTCATAAACCTTCCAGTTATGAAGTTTATGATATCCTTCGGTCGAGGAGGCTAGCATGACCGGCAATTTTCTCTGAGGATGCTAATTAAGTAAGCCGCCAAAACGCGGTCGAAACGGACAGCAAAATGCATCTAAAAGAAACTGAAAAATACATGCAAACTTAAGGCCAGTCCAGATGGGATGATCAAATCGCAGGATTTGCCGGCCTAGCCAAGGTGACAATCGCTACGACAACAAAACACTTTGTGTCTATATCACTCTTCCAAATTAGTGCGACAGTGACAGTTGCGTTTCGAACGCTACGTAGCATAAGCGATTTGCATGTTGGCTACACGGCCTGTAGTAATATAGGTACGAGTACAATAGTCCATTTTTAGTCCTGTCAACTTATAGTTATTTATTACTAAATTGAATTGTATGAGTCTGTCTGTCTGTCCGTGTGTCTGTCTGTGGCATTGTACCTCTACGACAGATGGACCGATTTCGATGTTTTTTTTTATGTGAAAGCGAGTTTCCTTGCAATGGTTCTTACGCAGCGGCTTACGTGACCGAATAACTCGCGAACCCGAAGCGGCACGGCGCGGGTGGATTCAATCCTTTGATGCCTATGGAAGTGTCCTACGTGGGCGATCCCGTTGTGAACGCGAATGCCGTAAGGCCGCCAAGCCGCGAGCCGCGCCGCGCCACGCCGCGCCGCATCGCGATTTATTCGCTCACGTAAGCCGCTGCGTTAGCTATTATGTTTTAAAAAAGTATATTCAGCAGTTTGAATCAAAACCTTGCTAGGGTTGGTTTATTCCTTAGCCAAAGAATCGTTGGGATATGTAGCCAGCATTATGGGCAACCAGATTCGAGGGTTCTTTTTTGTTGTTTTTAAGTTAGTCTTTATTTCTTTGTAATTTATTTTATAAGTGAAATTTTAGATACTAAGAAATTAATACTAAAATATTAGGTTTTCAATATTTACCGGCCATGCTAGGGCCTCGTCGCGCTGTTTATGATTTAGTTCTACAGTATCCCAAGTCATTTACAACGCTGCCGGCCATGCTACCACATCGCCCTATTTACTGAACTGCTTCTGGTATAAATAACGTAGGTACTAGGTATCTATAGGTACTCCGTACTCCATGTTTAAAGTAATATCATTTTGCAGTCTTCATGAGATTTAATGCAGATGAGAAGGGTCGATTTTTATTTAGCAGTCGATATTTTTTTTTCGTTCGATGTCGAAGAAAATGGCTGGTTGAAGAGCTCCTCATTCTGGGATTAAGAAGCTCGTCAAACGAGGAACTTAAGGCCACCCCGCACGTCTCCCGAGCGTCGGCATCTAGTCAATTATATGACTGTTTGCTACGCAGCGACGCTATTTTCCATAGCGCTGACTAGACGCCGACGCTCAAAAGACGCTAGTGTGACGGTGGCCCTTAAGTACAACACAGCACTGCAGCTCATTAGGATAAAAAAGTATGTGTTTCTAGAACATACGGTGTAAAATCTGACGAAAAACAACCGACAACCAAATTAAAATTGCCCTAGAAATGATTTCTACCTTACATCTTTACAATGTGAATGTTTTAGTTCAACAATATCCCAAGTCATTTACAACGCTACCGGCCATGTTACTGCATCGCCCTATTTACTGAACTGCTTCTGGTATAAATAACGTAGGGATCCTGGATGCATTTGCTAGAATGACCCCCAACTGCAAAAAATGGCGAGAAATCGTACGGCAAGCAACATCTGCGCCTGATGTCGGCAGATGACCACGACGCTCTGCAAAGAGTACGACAAAGAAGAAGAAGATTGGCGACATGTTTCGAACCCATTGGAACCCATCGCCAATAGCGACGAAAAAAGTCAAGTGAGTGCAGCCTTGATATTGAAATATTTTAGAAGATGTCTCACGAATGTTTACTGTCGATTATCGTCAATGTTACAATTAGTTGTATTCAAGAGGTGCAATAATAAGATTAAGAACCGTAAATTGTGCTAACTTTGCTCCAAAAATTTTTCCAATTGTCGAAATTTAATTTAAAATTAAAATTATTAACCTCGTATTGTGGCAGGTAAGTTGGTGAGAGTAGACCTGTGGTGGGCAAAGTACGGCCGGCGGGCCAGCTCCGTCCCACGAAAGGATTATATTCGGCCCGCCGCCGATCCTATGAAATAATTAGTATATGGTATTAGCCCACAATAGTATATAAATACATTTGACCTGCAATTCTGGCCCTCCTTATAAGTTTGCTCACCACTGCAGTAGACCATCACCATTACTATCATGTTATAATACTTAAATGAGGTTGTGATAAAGTTGTCATATACAAAAACTGTTGGAGCAAAGTTACCCAGTGGGGAGCATTGTAGGCACATTTCACGGGAACTGTTAAAATGACAGTTAAGGTGACATTCGAATGGCATCTTCATTGTATGTACTTTCGATGATTAAAGTTAATTATATTTCATATCTAGAGTTGAACCGCGCTAAGTTTTCATGCCAAGTACTGCGTCAAGTATGGAGGTTTTTTTAGCCTACTTTAATGTCCCGGTGCTGGGCAAAAGCCTCATTTTCTCCTCTCGACCCTATAATTGCCTTTTTGTCACCATTTTGGATAGAGTGCGTCCTAGTCGTCCCGCCATTTCCTTTTCGGGTTGCCGGCACCCCGTCCTGCACCGATGAAGCTTATATGGATAAGTTTTTTTATGATATACATAGGAGGCAAACTAGCAGACGGATCGCCTGATAGCAAGCGATTACCGCCGCGCATGGACACCCACAACACCAGAGGGTGCGTTGCCGGCCTTGCATTCATACTGCTAAGTTGGTGCAAAGTTTACGTAGTCAAAGTCTATTACGATCCTTGACTTTTATTTAATACCTAGGGATTATATGTAGACCGAGCAAGCGAGAAATCTCGTCCTGAAATAGAGCTGATTCGGTTTTGGATTTACGGACGTTGTCCGATATTGACCGAAACGCTAACACTATAACCACTGTCATTTAGCACCATGCAACATTCCAGTCACGCGCCATATCTAATCCCACTGATTGTAATCAACCCTTATTGGGTTTGCTATTTGGGCCGAATGTTTGCGAATTATCTACCGCTGGGACGTAGATATGCTAGAAGGGGTCGTTTTTTAAATAAATAAATATTATAGGACAGTTTTACACAAATTGACTAAGTCCCACAGTTAGCTCAATAAGACTTGTGTTGTAGGTACTTAGACAACGACATATATAATATATAAATACTTAAATACATAGAAAACACCAACGACTCAGGAACAAATATCGGTGTTAATCGCACTTTAAAATGTCGTTACCTCGGGATTCGAACCCAGGACCATCGGCATCATAGACAGGGTCTCTACCCACTAGGCCAGACCGGTCGGCAAAAGTGTCAAAACCAAGTAATGAAAGAGGATAATATAACCATAGATTGAGCTTTTATTATACATATATTTACAGCTCACAGAGCCAAGCATTAATGTCACTTGTTATACACTATTTCTCTACGGCTTCCATATGATACGGGTACTTTATACACCATCAAACCAAGGCCACATTTAGTTAATAACCTCGTGGTCACGGTAGCCCAATCGTCCTTATCTGCCGATTAATCAACTTCTATATGATATTATTTTTTGCCATCCAAAGGACACAAGAGACACGTATTTTCATAGTAAAAACCACCCAATTCCAGTAAGCAAATGAGTGTAGATTGCGTAGAATTCCATTTTCAAACTCATGGAGAAGAGCAGCGTAGTAGCATTGTATGAAGTGTGTTTAAAAAATCATTCTATTGTATACCTTATTATAATTACATTAAGTAAAGAATTGAATGAGTTTTTAAAGGTAGTTACTTCATGTTTTTCGGACGATTAATGTTTGTGTTCTTGTCCTTACATATGATTTGCTCCTGATGTCTATTCCGTTGTTTTGTGGGGTTCTTATTTGAATTTTTTTTATTCTTTTTTTTATGTATAGACTAGGAGGCAAACGAACAGACGAATTACCTGATGGTAAGCAATCACCGTCACCCATGGACAGCTGCAACATCAGAGAGGTCGCAAGTGCGTTACCGGCCTTTAAGAAGAAAGAACGTCCTTATGTTGTTTCTTTTTTTTATGAATGACGAAATCGAATAAAACTGATAATGAGTATAATAACATTAATATGCAATAACAAATTTGGAATGCCAAGCCATAGCCACAGTGCTTAGAATCCGGCTAAGTAAAGTTTGCCGAAATAAAATGTTTGGTAGCACTACCATAAACACCTTGTTCTCATAGGCATTTTGACGTAGTCCCCATTTTCCTCTCTGGATATTAAGATTATTGGAAATATTGTTACACGATTTGATGTATTTTAATCATAGCTATACCCGACCGTTTGATTTTTTCGATTTTTTTCAATATTATAAGAGTTAGGAGCATTTAAAATTTTGTATGAAACCTGTTTTTCGCTCCTAACTTTTATAATAGGTAATTAAAAAAACGAAATAACGAATAACAGTGGATTCCCTAGGGCTATTTTTAAAAGCTACTGGAGTACCCCATAATCACTCAATATCAGTGTAACAGATAAAAAATTAGTCAATAAACCTTTTTGCCGCTTTCAGCTTTTGAATAAAGAACACCAACCGTCGTCGTTCAATATTTGACGCTCCTGTTAACGTATTTTTTGAATCCTCTCGCGTTCCGCGCAATCGAATGATGCCGTAACGAGCATATCGGTTACCAAATGTAATTTCGAGCCAGAAATCACCGCGTATTTAATAAGCCGCACCAACTCCTTTCACAGCAACTACAATATATTTTCAACTTTACCAGTAAGGAAATAAGATGGTCTATATCTGTACGGGTAAAGCGGTCCGAGAGTATTCGATTTCCGAAATTCGGCTGTCATTGAGAGCTTTTGCCAATTTATTTTGCCTTCATTAGTTGTAAAAACTTGATTTGTGATGTCAATATTCACTGCGAATTTTTAGTGATTCCATTCGGACGAGGTGGATTCTTCGGGTTTCGCTTGTGTTGAGGGGTTTGTGTTAAGTTATTAACAGTTAAAACATTAAACTAATATAGGTAAGTATTTTAAGTATTTATATAGGTAAGTACCTATAAGTATCTATCTATAAATTACTTACTTACCTAAGTAATTAATTTCATACCGAATTTGATTGTAAATGACTTTTAATTAACATCTTTTTTTTTTATAATTTTTTTATGACTAAATAAATGAATGAATGAATAAATCAAGACTGCAAAATTATATTCCTTAAGAACACCTCTGTTATCTCGAGCCTTATTTCTCGAAAAGAGAAATGTAGGTAAACAAACTAATATTGGACTCCTAAGTCCATTATGTATGGTGTATTCCCTAGAACACAAGTATTGCATAAATTATAATGTATTCAGGTTTTCCACAAACTGTCGTTCTAAAGTTGAATCAATTCCCTGTTTTATTTTATCTAGTCAACTTTACGAGTTTTGAGAATTATAGCGTGCAAACCATTTCGCAGTATGGTAGGTTAATCACATAGAAAAACTTCGATATTTTTTTGTCGTTTTTCCTTTCGTCAGATTTTGTTAAAAAAATAAGTTTGAAACCTCATTCTGGACGGAGAAAAACACGAAATTTGGGACAAAAAATGTATGTAAAATTTCATATGTTTTCGTAACTAGGATGAAGATTTTAGGACAAACAGTGAAGTTGCTTATTTTATACAGAATAGGGAACTCTCATCTATTCACCAAATTTTATCCAAAACTGACGAAAAAATATTGACAGTAACTAGAAGTCGGCCCTAATAAGCCAAATTGGTACAAATGAGCCAAATTTGTGGTTTCGGGTGACAACACAATGACCAGGAATTATTTCATCTTAAATTGTGATCATGAGAATACTCTCCATCATGCACAGCAGTACACTCGTCCAGTGCTTCAAAAAAATTGTACGTTTTTATTGCGGCCCTAACTTAAGCGATACCAAAATCAAAGGTTCGGTTTTCCTCTAGTTTCGGACGAAACTGAGCTTTTGGCTGAAATATCACTACACAAAATACAAAATTATTTATGAAATGAAATTTTTTTAAATTATCATCTAAAAATTCTTTTATATAGTAGTACCTAACAATTTTGAACTAACAATAGTTTTAAGGCATTTTCAAACTTGTTAAGCTGTAATACTTGAATTTTTTGTGGTATTTTATTAAATATTCTTGGGGCCTTATGAAACAAAGTCCCCCGCTGCGTCTGTCTGTGTATGTTTGTGTGTGTAATATGTTCGCGATAAACTCAAAAACTGAACGGATTTTCATGCGATTTTCATCAATCAATAGAGTGATTCTGGAGGAAGATTTAGGTGTGTAGTTTGTTTGTGTAACCTGTGTGAAGCCGGGGCGGGTCGCTAGTGATTTATTCGAAACCGAAACGTTGGTCGGACACTAACAGAAATACAATCTCTTGTAAGTTTAGGCGTGGCTGATGGTTCGGCAGTTTTTTGACCGAAGCCGAGCCTTCGGTCGAAACCTAATTTTTATGCCGAATCCGAAACTTCCGTTGGTCACTACTATTTGTATACTAGTAGCCCCGTGATCTGTAGACCCCACGACCGCCCATGGCTCCACGAATTTGAAATAATTAGAAAATGGAATTGACAAAAGAATATTTACATAGGAACTTAATTATTAAACCTGCTCACAAAATTTCACCAGAATTGGCTGAGAAATGTTACCAATAGAGAAGAACAGCTGGACAGATATACAAAAATACCAAATCGGTGATCTTCGTTTTCGCTCGGTCAATTAAGTACCTTGTATATATATATTGGCCATCACATCTATAGCAGATGATTGTTGCAGCGTCGGGTAAAATCAGGTGTTGCGGGGAGGTTGATTGCAACGTCTGCGATGACTGAAGAGTCCAATACCAGAGCGGCATCTTCTGCCACAACGATCACAAACATGACGAGAGTCCAAGGGAGAGGAGGTCTAGCAGCGCGGAGTCTTTTCAGCCTAAGGTTCTCTAACCAGTCCTTGTCATGCTTGTCTACACTTTGAGATCTCGACGCCACTCTGGCCTCATTTCAGCCTGAGATTCCCAATTGTGAGGTTGAATATCGAAGTACCTTGTAGGTGCAAAGATTTTCAGGAAGATTTATCTCGTAGTTACTTTATTTGTTAATATTCTATCCAACACTTTACTTGGACATTTTGAAACAGGCCCTTATACTTAAAGCCAAATATGGAGTGTATACGAGTATACTGTTGGTTTAAATAAAATTACAAGAAAATCGGAATGAAATGCAAGAATGACAATATTCAACAGACACAACAAAAATTAGTAACACGATACATAACAGTATATGCAACATACTTAGTGAACGCACTGTTTACGTAAATACACTGTACCCTCCCGTAAAAACCGCAAGGTTCAAAAGAAAACCGCAATTTTAGGCTTTTTCGATGATTTACAAACGCATCCCCTTTTGGATTATTTACTTGTACGGCTAAATCCGGCTAATTTCAACCTTCAGCCTTTGAATATAAGCCTTCATTATGTTTTGAATTTAATGGTTAAGTTGTAAGAAATCAATCCGCGGAAGCTCCCGTTTGCAATCTGTCGCTTACATTGTTTGTATTAACAATAAGTACAGTCGGCTTAATATTTATGTATTTATTTGCACATGAACATAGCCGGCTTTTTCGGGGGCAAAGCGCACCAGTGTTTTTTTTTATACTACGTCGGTGGCAAACAAGCATGCGGCCCGCCTGATGGTAAGCAGTCTCCGTAGGCTATGTACGCCTGCAACTCCAGACGGGTTACATGCGCGTTGCCGACCCTAACACTCCACACCCTCCATGTTTAATGTAATATCGACTCAAGTGTTATCGATATCGATAGCAAGCATTTCTAAATCATAGTAACAATTAATATGCCTTGAAGTAATATTATTAAACAAGATCTTTTATTAGTGATAGGCATATGACAACTGTAATTAGCTATCTGACATCTGTCATTGACTCACTGAAAGGTCTGGACCAACCATTCCTTGGTTACCATTCGTGTCAAGTTTATGGTTACGATTTTTTTAATAATCCTCACCTGTATATTTCTCTCTTCAATATAATCTTCTTCTTTAAAGTGCAGTATGCATAACCGAGCTTAATTTTTTTTTCAGACAAAAAGGTTTTTCCCACCGTTTTTATAAGCTTTTATTTAACTTGCCCTTTTAGTTAGTATGTATAAGTATGTTTGTTAGTAAGTATGGGTCAAATCTTGGATGCTAAATTTGACCAATTACCTGATTTCCGATTGAGCTGAAATTTTGCATACATATGTAAATCTGATGACAATGCAATATTATGATGACACGGAGCTGATCTGATGATGGAGACAGCAGCGGGGCATGGGAACTCTCTGATAAAACAAAGAAAACTAATTGTTACGAATAGAATTGCCTCGATGAGTATTAGTTGCATGAGGAAAGAAAAGTGCAGTCAGAGATAAAAGATTGCACCAAAAAATATTTTTTTGCCAAAAACTTATCTTGATATAGATTTCTTGGGAAATAAATGAGCTCCTATATTTCTGCAATTTGGCGCACAACATTGAGCCATTTAAAAAAAAACCGATCACGTTTACAATTTCGGGAAAAAAATATGCGATTTGATAGCTTCTATGGTAAAGCGCAGCGCGGACGCACTCCGCGTGATAAAATCTCACTTTTCCTCGTAATTAAAATTGCAGAGAAGAGAATAATAATTCAGTTCATTCTATAGTAAAGGCGCTTATATTTTTTAAACAAATTAGCATTTTATCGACACCGACTTGTAAGTTTCACTTGTTACCGCACTTTTTAAACGTCAAACAAAATTGCACCCGGGATTTGCCCAATAATATTTTTGACTGTTACTTGTTCCTTGCATAATTCAATGCAACTGTACGTACCGAATTGTGATTTACAAATGAAGCATTTAATTTTCATCAGAGTCCTCACTTCAACCTTATTATCATCACTCATTGTCATCATGTCAATACGTTTGTCGGTGTCTTTAAAGTTTGAACTGATTTTAGCGTACATTGTCAACTTGTCAACTGTCAGTCATCAATATCATTTTGTTATTAGCTACATTTACATGATACGGTAAAAAATATAGGTCATCAAGATAATTATGTAGGTTTACTTTAGTACTTTCTTATGGTTAATTTTAAGGGGCTATTTCGTGATGGTACTTACCTTATTTTAAGTACATATTTAGGACGTTTACAAGTTAAAAAACAAATACTCTTTATTGCACACCTCAATAAAAGAAAACAGCTGAGCAACACGAGCAGGGACAAACAACAGGCGGTCTTATCGCCAAAAAGCGACCTATTCCAGACAACCTTTAAGTAGTGAAAATTAATAAATTTACGCACGCCAATGGATGTTGCAAATGCAATGAAAGAAATCTACAAAATACACATAAAACAAACAAAATACTAGTTATAGTTACTCATCAGCTACGCACTCATGGTAAGAAACCACGTTCAATCCTGATAAGTAAGTAAGTAAACACTTTATTGTACGAGAAAAATAAATATTACATCAGATGGAAAATAATTGGGTAGTACAAAGGCGAACTTATCCCTAAGAGGGATCTCTTCCAGTTAACCCATACCTAAAAGAGTAATTCAAAACTATATCCAAAGTTATTATATATTATTACATATACGAGTATAAATAGATATTTTTTATACATAGGTATATGAATAAAATAAAATAAAAATAAATAAATAAATATTATAGGACATTATTACACAAATTGACTAAGTCCCACAGTAAGCTCAATAAGGCTTGTGTTGAGGGTACTTAGACAACGATATATATAATATATAAATATCTATAAATACTTAGATACATAGAAAACACCCATGACTCAGGAACAAATATCCATGCTCATCACACAAATACATGCCCTTACCAGGATTTGAACCCGGGACCATCAGCGTCGTAGGCAGGGTCACTACCCACTAGGCCAAACCGGTCGTCAAGGCCAAACCGGTCGTCAGGCCAAACCGGTCGTCAATGAATAAATATAAATATATATTATGACCGCATACATCTTCCTACCTGTAAGTAGGTTCTTCATCTGAGAGCCATAGTTTTTTTAGTTTATATTTTAGTGATGCCACTGATTGACACTGTCTCAAAGGAGGTGGTAGCGCGTTCCAAAGCTTAACAAAATTTACGGTGTATGATTTGTGATATGATTGGTGTTTATGAATCGGGATAGAGAGGGAAAGATCGGTGCTAGAGTGTAATCGGTGGTCACTCAGCTAGAAACAGGAACCGCTCAGAGAGGTAGGGTGGGGAAGAGAGAATGAATAGTACTTTAAAAAGAAGAGATAACGTACGTATGCATGTCTCTACGGTGGCGGATAGGTAACCACTTAAGCTGATCACGGAATGACGAAATATGGTCAATGCGGAGACCAAAGACATATCTTGCAAACATTTTGTAGACGCTCCATCCTATTGAGGAGTTCCTCGTTGAGGTCAAGGGTCGCTACGTCCCCATAGTCCAAGAGAGGGAGCAAAAGAGAACGGGTAAGGATGACTTTCCTATTTCCCTGATTATAATTATTTAAAATTATACGACAAAAACTGAAGAAAAGGCGCATATTTTTGGTGGGGTCGCAAGCCGTCTATCACTTTCTTTGTTTAAACAGTAAACACAACCGCCTTACATATGAAATAAAACCGAAACTCATACAGTAACAACCTAAAAACAAGAAAAAACATGAGCATCACTACAATGTCCTTAAAAAATAATGTCGCAGATAATTTCTTTAAATTAACATAAAAACCTCCCCAACTGTCTTCGCACAGCAGTTGCAGACAATTATTATTGTCATTTATATTGTTCCTTTTTGTCCTAATTCTGTTATTGGAATTAATAGGTCAGGTAAATTATGGTTTGGCGTCGCAAATGTCACGATCTTCCTGTACGTCTTGGGGTTCAATAGAGGTGTGATTATGTTATTGTAGTTAAAGAGCTAGTCCTGAGAAAAAGTACGAGTATGTAAATAATTTTAAGAGCAACGAACCCAAAGAGTTTAATTACTGTTAATATATATATTTTTTTTTATAGGACATTATTACACAAATCGACTAAGTCCCACAGTAAGCTCAATAAGGCTTGTGTTGGGGGTACTTAGACAACGATATATATAATATATAAATATTTATAAATACTTAAATACATAGAAAACACCCATGACTCAGGAACAAATATCCATGCTCATCACACGAATAAATGCCCTTACCAGGATTTGAACCCGGGACCATCAGCTTCGTAGGCAGGGTCACTACCCACTAGGCCAAACCGGTCGTCATATTCTTTATACCTTTAAAGAATAATTCCAATCAATCCCCTGGCTTTTATGCCTATTCGGGGTCAGCCCACCTGATACTCTTTCACCAATCTTGGCGGTTTGCATCATTTTCGTCCGCAAATCTTTTTGGACTGTCTGCATCCTGGTGGTTGGTGGGCGGCCTCTGCCTCTTGCCTTCTTCGATGACTAGTGCCTCTCGAGTCCTGTGGTCTTCATTTCGGCGCATTACATGGCCGAACCAGCGCAGGCAATACTCTTTCATTTTTTGCGATATGCATGATGGCCACTTTGAAAGACCTAAAGACCTCAGATGCACCTATTTTGGATCCTGTCTAGACTACAGGATACTACATTCAACCCTTCAAAAAAAGAGCGTACTTCCATCTTAAAGTCCGACAACGCACTTGTGTTGCAAGTGTCAGTGGGCGACGGTAATATAGCTTACTATTAGTGCTCATTTGCCTCCTATATCATAAAAAATATACCTTTTCCGCGCTAGCTCTTCGTCTATTGAAATTGGCAACATGCCTGTGTGCCGCCATTGTGCTGAATTGTGTAAAACGACAATTGTTTTATCTTTTATATCAAGTGAAGAAGGCGTGTGACGAAACACAGTCGTCAACTGTTTTGTTTAAAATTATCAACCCCATGTTTTTTCATTAAAATAAATAAATAGGTAGCCATGTCGCTGTTGTTTATTTATAAAGGCTTATATTATTATAAATAATTATATATTTAATATATCTAATTCATTTTTTAAAAGAAATGTATGCTTCCGCATATCTATGCAGGTAGATTTTTGTTTTCATTTTTTACCCGACATGTTTTTTAACCTTCCGAATTGTTGACTTAATACTTACTATTAAATTAATTTTTTTCAAAACCGCTACTTTATTTGTTTTATTTCTTAGGAAAACTTACGGCCAGATAAGAGTTAGAAGATAGGTAATGTCATAGAAACAATGAGCCAATTATAAGTTACTACAGGTACGGGTAGATTATTATGCAAAAAATAAAAATTTTTCGTCTGAAAGAACTGAGATTGAAACCAGCAGAGAACCACCGCAAGGAAATTTGCTTCCACGTAAAAAAATGCATCAAAATCGGTTCACCCGTTTGAGATCTATGGTGCCACAGACAGAGAGACAGACAGACATTGGCGCCCAACGTACAACACCCCTCTTTTGCAAACAGCATTAATTTTAGGTCAGTAGACATGTACAGTACGGACCTGGGTATGTCCCGGACCCGGGTATGGCCTACACTAGGTCCAAAAAAGAGTTATGGGCATTATGAATGTCATCTCGCTTTGTGTGGTAGGGCACAGTACAGCGTTATTCCACATCTAGAGCAGAGCCCAACTGGGGAAGTAGGTACCTTCACCTTACAGAAAACCGCAGCCAAATAACACTAGACCCTACTCATACTGGTGTTGTGTTCCTGCCGGTGAGTATTTGAGTAAGGTTGCCAGAGCTCAACGAGGGTGCGGAGAGTTAGGGTCGGCAACGCGCATCTAACTCCTTTGGAATTGCAGGCGTACAAAGGCTACGGCGACTGCTTACCATTAAGCGGGCCATATGCTTGTTTGCCACCGACGTAGTATTAAAAAGGTCATGCCTCATGGTCAGGTTTTTATGTTTGTCAGATTTTGATAAAATTTGGTGAATAGTTAGACTTCTCTATTCTGCAGGTACATCTGGAACATATCACTGCACGGGAGCGAAACCTGGACAATTAAGCAATGTGATAGGAAGAGGCTGGAGGCTTTTGAGATGTGGACCACATCATGTGGTGCTGGCGTCGAATGGCAAAGATCAGGTGGACTGAAAAGAAAACCAACGAAGAAGTCCTACGTATAGTAGGAGAGAGGACGAGTTGAATAACAACTATAGATAGTAGAACAGCGATGCTTGGGCACCTGTTACGACACGACGAATTTATCACAAACATCATACTCGTAGAAGGGAGAGTTGAAACAAGGAGGAAGACGGGAATATCAAGGAGACCGTACATGAATCAAATAAAGGAAAAACTCAACGTCCTGTCGTACAAGGCTGTCAAAGAGAAGGCAGAGGACCACCAAACATATAAATTGCTCCACCGACAAGACTCTTACTCTTAAATATATGATGATTCTGTTGGTACAATAAAAGTGCAATTTCACCGTATATGTACGTACTCGTATTGTAAAAAATCTTCCCTTGCCGAGTTACGAAAACGTATGGATTATTTTAAAGGTCCTGATATGATTATGGCAAATAATTGCATCCAAATTATGACACCAGCTTGTGCGAAGGTGACCTGGAATTATCGACAGGAACTATATGTATGTACATCCGCCGGGCTAATTTGATTACTAATTCACAATAATCACCCTGTAGCCCCGTAAAAAAACGCCCTTAGGTCGGAGAACACAAAAAATCCTGACTGACACGCGATCATAATATTACAATGAATAAAAGGACCCTGTTGAGAGAAGGGTTCCGTGATATTTGTGAATTAAGATAAGTTTTTGGCAAAAAATACATTTTTGGTTGTACTTACAAGGTTTTTTCGCTGACTGTATATATCCATTATGTAAATATCTATTGCAATATGTCTACTTGAAAAATAAACTAAGTTATTATATATATCTGTTTGTTACTAACTATTAACTATTCTACTAACTATTATTCTACTATATATTATTCTATTTTTTATTATTATTAACTATTAGAAATGACATTTCTTCGACCAAAAAAGTCACTTTTGACACTGACAGATCAGTATCATATCGGAATAAGTAAATCTCGAATTGCGGTCATTAATTTTTTTTTATTCTTATCTTTATTTTAAACCATAATATTTTTATATTTTTTTTATTATTATTTTTATTTTTTATTTATTTAGTTGTCAAGCGGACCCCAGGCTTCCATGAGCCGTGGCAAAATGCCGGGACAACGCGAGGAAGAAGAAGAAGAATATTTATCCTTGGGTACCTCCGCTCTTAGATAGATATATAGATAAATCCTTAAAAGAAAAAGAAATGATTGATTAAATGTAGAGTGAAACAACAAGCACTTAGATTTTCCTTTTTTAATATTTAGTACATTCGAATTGTTATATTAAACTTGCAGGCCAATTCGAGTTTTATTTATTAAACCTCAATCCACTATGATACTGATCTGATACTGATCAGCCAGTGTCAAAAGTGACGCTTTTGGTTGAAGGATAACATAATGCGCAATTCAGCAGGTCCTCTAAAGGAACCATCTCATATTGAAATGATGTCAGATCCATGTTTATCAGTATCAGTATCACATTTATATTTTGTTGGAATTGCCTTGTAGAACGAACTGCGGTTCTCTTCCCTCCCACCGTACCCTAACCATAACAAGAAACTTTTTCCAACAATGCCAGGTAATTAGTAATTGGCGCGACCGCGCATGCGCTCAAATTGCGGTTTTCGACCATTTTGTCTGCCATATGGTGGCTAACGGTCCGCTTCCTACGCGGTTTTGGGTGCATCTTGGAAACAAGGCATTTTTTATTGATTTTTTTCAATAATATTGTGAAGAAGCTACGGACCCAATTGCAAGCGGATACCGTAGCTTAAGGAAACTTTAACTACCGATCTTTTTATACTTGAAAATAGTGTTAATAACAGGAGGTTTATTAAATATTGGATACTAAGTCGAGTAAAGTTTCAAGAGCTCGACAAGGGTGGAAAGTGAACCATATCACCCGAGATATTTTGGCGCTCGAAAGAAGTGAGGCATTTAATTTCGATGTTACTTGGTACGAAAATGCGGAAGCTAATATAAGAGCTTTTGACTGAATAATATGGCATATATGGCTGTTAGCCGTTGCTCGAACTAAAAATTAAAAAATATATAGGCACTTTCCACCCTAGGGTCGGAAATGCAAATTTCCGCCCGGCTTGATCAGCCTATGAAAGGTAAACTTTCCGAATAGGTAAGTAGACCCATTTGGAAAAGTATCAATATCAGGATACATCCAAAACCCGCGGGTCTTAACCAGTTTATAACCAAACATCTTCAGAAAACAATTACCGCATTACCGACTCAATTTTGACCCTTTTAGCTATACTTATAGCGTGTAAACATTGGAGGCACGGAAGTGGGGGCACAAAGGAGGCCGCTCTTTGGTCTCGCCGCCACCTGTGGGCTACTGGGAGAATTAATGACGGAACTTGTGGCTGTATTCCCAACGGTTATTGAGGGAACTAGTGAAATGTGATCTGTGCAGAGGACAGTTTTACACAAAGTCAATGGTACTTTTAACTTTTTTTCACCGACGAACTAGAATATACTACAAGCACGAGCAGGCGACCGATTTTTAAATTTCGAGCGCTCGATTTTGTGACTGTAAAATCAGTGAAAAACGGTTTAATGCTATTTTACAAGCTTTTTTTTATTTTATATATTTATTTATATTTTATTATTTAACTTGCCCTGTTTGAAAAACATTTCACCCTTTCGAAGACATCACAAGATGACGCTGTAGTTACATTTTATGCAAGCTTTATCCTTAGCCTGATAAGAATAGGATAGGCTGGGTAGGGTTTGCAATAGGGACCGTACGCGTTGTAGGGTCTGCCATCTTGTGGCCTTAATCGAAACCATAAACATATACATTTACACGTCACGTGTTTTCTTGAGCGTAGTAGGTTCTGCCATCTTGTGGGCTATATCGGAACAATAAACGTCACATTTACGCCTCGCGTAAAAATCTGACGTCTCCTGTGCTGCCTCCTACAGTTCATGCACGCTCCCTATCCGGATCTGAAATGTATGAAATTATCCGAATCTGGATCCGGATTCGAGCAAACCCTAGTCACGTAAATAGGGTACAGACGTTATATATGATAGAAGTTATAAATGCTGTACACTCTAGTTACTCATATTTAGTGAAATAAGAATTTAATCAATCAGCCGCCGCTTATATAGGTCCCTGGGAACTCGTATCGCGCGATGCATGCAGAGCAGCGCCATCTGCCATGAAATTGAGTAAACTTTCTTGCCGCAACAAATGCCATTACTTATTTGTTATGCTTTCTTAAGGCTGCGTTTCCACCAGATGTGCGAGGATGCGTAGCGAGTGATATGTTAAGAACGAATAGAATCGCTTCATTTGTTTTTCTCGCTCAGCGTGTAAGTAGTTAGTGATTCTATTGGTTCTTTAGAAACACATCCCTTGCTACGCATCCTCGCACATCTCTAGAGGAAACGAAGCCTTATAGTTTTAAGCCAGTGACCGTGATTAGGAAAGCACAGATTTAGTTTAAAAGATTAATAAGTACTTGGCAGTACAAAAACAGTAAGATATCTAATGATAGACATTATTGTCTAAACTAATTTTAAATTAAGTACAATGAAAACGTTAATTTCTTCTGTTCTTATCAATCTAATTTTCTTCATGTTAGATTATTTATGTTCAAAATTTTACCATCGGTCACTTTGGTGGATTTTATATTGGTTTCACTCTGACGAAAACTCGCTCGCTTTGTACACAGGAATCACAAGTATTGTCCATGCCTGTAGTAACACAATTTACTATCAATATACCTTATTTCTTTGGCAATACGGTTTATAAATGGACAGTCAAATGTGTCAGCAATGGACTGGCTACGACAGATTAACCAGACTATGATTAGACCTTATTTTCTTCACAGTAAGGTTTAGTATGGTCTATTCCTCGCCAAGTACGGTAGCAAAAAGCGGTACCGATCGATCGCTTGATGACGATGAAAATGTATTGTTGTATTGGTCTCAGTTAATTTACGTTTTACTCGCTAATTAAGAGTTGCCAGGATGCTGTGCTCGTTTTATCTGTTTTTATGATAATGCCATAGGTACAGTCAGCGTCAAATACTTTGTAGCAACCAAAGTAGCCAAATAGTTCGGTACACCATATATTTAGTATGGTGTACCGAACTATTTGGCCACTTTGACTGCTACAAAGTATTTGACGCTGACTGTACAGAGATCACAATACGGTTACCAAAAAAATAATTAGCAATCTTAAGGATTTTTCTCTAGTGAATTCATCTATTCGAATCCCAATTAATTATATAAATTAGATTTAATCCCAAAGTTGTAGACTATAGGTTGCAAAAAAATAACATAGATGGGAATTTACCAAAACATCGACGAACTAGTTAAAATATGCTCATATAAATACGGGCCTACCGGTATACGACCGGTCTGGCCTAGTGGCTAGTGACCCTGCCTATGAATCCGATGGTCCCGGGTTCGAATCCCGGTAAGGGCAGTTATTTGTGTGATAAACAGAGATATTTGTTCCTGATGCGTGGGTGATTTCTATGAATATAAGTATGTATTTAACTATATACGTATGTATATCGTCGCCCAGTACCCATAGTGCAAGCTTTGCTTAGTTTGGGGATAGGTAAATAGGTACTGAAGAGTAAAGTATACCAACTTGATCGTCCATACGAAAAAAGAAAACGTTTTCCCACTTCTAAATATTTTCCATTCTCCATATTTTTTAGTATGTTATTGTTACAATGAAAAACTAGGATCAAAGGTTTTCCTTTTTTTTTAATTTGCACAACAAAAAAAAATTTTTTTTTTTCAAATTAGGGAATCCTATAAACCTAGAATATATTACGCTGAAGCGCTCGACATCAAAATCAAAATGTTTTGTTAAGATTTAGAGGAAACCGTTTTCTCCCGAAATGGAATTTCATAGAAAAATTACCGTTATTTCGTTAGATTTGAAAAGCTGTTCTTTCCTAATACTTACCAAATATGATCGCTGTATCACTTCCTCTTCACTTTTCTGTACTAATAACGACGCAGATATTAAGCCGTGCCATTATTCAATTGAAAATTTTGGGGTCCAAACCACTTATACGAATTTGTTTGGACCGGGCAGGCATTACCAAAACAGGGGCATACAATTGTCAAATTGACCGAATGATTGTGGGGGACCAGTGAATGAATGGGGACCGTACGTTTTGCAGTTGGATTTGGAGTTTTCATTCTGATTACGGCTTAGCAAAATTGATTTTGTCAATATAGTATATTACATGCCTATAGTAAACGCCCCTATGATGGGACTGGCACCAGTAATGGGATGGTATAGACAAATCCTGTAAAATAAGTATTTACCATCAGTTTTTAATTGCTGGCAACATTTTACCATAAACAAGAGCCAAAGAGCTGCTTAAGTTTAATTTTTCATTGATAAATATTATTTTGAAAATGAATGGCGCCATACATTCCATGACTGGAGCAAAAAGCCACAGTTTTAATTGGTTAATAATATTGAAACCATTTGAAGTAGCTTTCATTAAATAGATAAAAAACATAAAGGACGAACTGGACATTCAACCTTTAATGCGTAAAGCGGTAAAAATTTTACAGGTGTCGGTGAAATATAAAAAACACTCCAAATTTTCTTTTAAATGTTCCATGATTGGTGCCGTTAACATATGTTAGTAATATGCGGTAGTTTTTGCACATATAGTTTGTAAAACATGGAAATATGTTCAGTTGAGTCGACTTTTGCCCTCAGACTTCCTTGTTTTTGAAATCTATTATTGCTCGTTATTAAATTACTATTTTCAACATACACAAGTTACAACATTACAGACACAAGTATAGTTTAACACTGAACATAAAAGTCTAAATACCAACAGTGTGTTAGTTACCTATTATGCATATATTCGAGCTATGTTTACAAAAGTATAATAAATATTTGCATGATTAATAAATATTTTTGATTGATTACAAATGTAAATGTATGAAAATATTTTCGCTTACATTTGTGTATTTTTTTTAAATCCTCATAGGAACTAGGTTACTACGCAATATTCTACATAAGTATATTAATTATTATTTGTTGTACAGTCAAGTGTAAAAATATGGGTGTACACATCATACTCAAAAATATGTCCCAAAGCATCTTATTCTAGTGTAATAAGAGCGTAGTACCATATTTATGAGACGATTTATTCGATACATATTTTTGCACTTGACTGTACGGTACTAACACTATACGGATATTCGAAATAAATAAATAATTGAATAGGGATGATGACACATGTTGAATTTTATAACAAAATCTAGTAAAATAGATAGCAAATGAGCAATTTATCGCAATAATGTGGTTATTAAAATAATATATGGAAATGATAAAAAAATATAGGACCTGAAAGTTTCAAAATTAAAGTTTTTTTTTTTTTTCCAAAAAGCAATAAAGTAAGGGTACCATTCGATTCCTTACAGTTTATCCAAAAAAATATTGTACAGCAAATATACCTATACATAAACGCAATATTTCACCGACAAAATCGCAATTTTAATGTTTTTCATACTTCAAGATGGGCTCTCGGTGACCGTGACGTCACGTTTGCTTATCGTTTTGTTGGGAGCGTTTCGCGAATGAAGTACGACTTAGACTATCATTTCTGAGTTTTGTATTGCTTTAATGCAATGGCCCAATGGGCCCCATATAGACATTTGATTCTAAAAACGAACCTGAACGATTGATACCATTAAAAAAAAATCATATAGCCTGTTGTAATTGAAATTATATCTGTTTATAAACACTTCTCTACTAATATTATGCTAAGTCAAAAATTCTACGTTCATCAACAAATCTCACCGTACAGAATTGAAGAACTTTAGTGCTTCTATTCGATCTTAGATGGCAGCACTAACTATAGGCAATACTGAATCACGATAACTCGCGACATCTGCCGGCGGATAGTGTAACTTTTGAACTTTCGAGTTTACTGTCACCGACGGCGGCGATGTCCAACCATAACAATATAATTAATAAATGATGAATGATGCTATCTAGAATAATAAACTAACAAACATTATATTAGTGCCTACATAATAAATATTATTGGATAATCCAATATACTTAGTCTGTAAGTGAATACATGAAAATGACATTTAATATTATAAATTGGCTTTAATAAATTATCATTGCTATTTTGCAATGCCTTGTGCCTACTTTAATTTCATTTGTCGATCATTATGAAATACCTAGTAATAAGTAAGTAGGTACTAGGCTATATTGTAATTTTTCCATAATTTTCTATTATTCGATCAATTGAATTGACATTGTGAAGAATTAGATGTATTAGAACTGTGAAGAATGGTAATGTAGTTTTCTAGACATTATATATAATAATTTTATTTTGACGATATATATTGTAGTTTAATATTATGAAATATATAAATCTAAATCTATTAATGACGAATATTCAAATTCTGTCGAGCATGGAGTAAACTCGAACTCAAGAAAATTATCCAAACAAGATTGCCACGTTCTCTATTCTGCAGCAGAGAGTACCTAACCGGCAAAGTGGATGAAGAAAGAGGTTCTGGTCGTAGAAACACGTCGTGGCTGCGTAACAAATAGATAAATTAAAACAGTAAATATAAATTCATGTAAATGTTCATGCATTACATTTACATGAATTTATATTTACTGTTTTCATTTATCTCAAGACTTAACTCAATTAAAATCTGAACAATAATAGATTAAGAGTATTGCTTGAAAACTTTCTTTGATCGTAAAAGAAACACTTTTTTTTACATCCGTGAATGGACCGGAATTAAGAGGCTGTCAATACCTAAAGCGCGCACACTGTCTATTTCTATCGGAGTAAATGAGATAACACTATCGCATGTTACTGGGCCTGGGCAAGGGAATAATAAGAAAAATATTTAAATAAAAAAAGTGGATTATTAGTGTAATATTTTACTCAACCACGGTTTAGATATAAATGTTTTGAAATTGTGATTTTAATTGTAGACCCATAAGTCAAAACAATAAAGACATAGAACCGTTTAATTGTGATTTTAAGACTAATCTTTGCAATTATTTTCTATCGAGCCGATTTCGTTCAATCATGTATCGAGTACAACCACGGTCTTTGAAATATAATTAATATGAACATATATTTTTCTTACTTGACTAAAACAAATAGTCTTTCTTAAAAAACTGTTTAAGTAACATCAATTTCAAGGACATTGGGTGTTGACAGCCTCTTAATACCGATGACAATTTCAATCTTGCCAAAGATCGGTAGAAATATGCGGAGCTGTCTGTCAACCAAAGCTGTCAACCTTCACTAAATGGCAGTAAGAAAGAGAATAAATACAGTACAATTAATTTGAATTGTGTATTCACGATACGACTGCTAAGCAAACCCCGTTTTGAATGTTTGCAAGTTGTTTCATTGAAAATAAGGGTTTGCAAATATACGTAGGGTCAAGGAGGGAACAGTGGCAGTGGAAGCCAAGAGCCACTGTATCCGGCTATTTTTTACCGAACCACTGATTCCTCCTTGACTAGGGTCAGGGGGTTGGTAGGGTAGGCCCTGGTTTCGTCTTTTGTGGGTAGGTACATAACTTCGCCTTAATATTAAAGAATCTCTCGCTTGCTCGGGATTCAAAATAAACACTCGTAGAAATGTCGAACTTTGCTCTCTTCTTGCACAAATATAACTATTTTCTATTCTACTCTTTATACGCAGCTCATTTTATTGTGTATTGGTAAAAATATTACTTTTATTAATTTACTTAATCGAAATTGGAAAATAACGGCGAAGTTAGGGTTCCCTATGGTAGATACTTTTGCAAACCCTAATTTCCAAAAAGCATAATTAATAACGGGGATTGCTGCTAAACTACACGAGCAAAATATTATTAAAATCGCTTTGCTATCAAACACTTGCAGGCGTTATAATTATTAAATGTACAACAAGCAGTGTACGAACGAAGAGTGTATCGAATTTACAGCTTATTACCATGCAATAAGGTAGAACAGCATTAAAAAATCTTGACGCTATACAGAATATAACAAAAATAGTGGAAATCCGTTTTAGAGCGTATTTGGTTTCGTATTCTAATTAGGAAAAATAAGAAGAAATTTTTTTTGACGCGATAAATATTTTGCTTAATTTGTATGGAGGGTAGGCCGACTTCAGGACAGAAAATTAAAAAAAAATCGTGTCATAAAAATGTTTCTTCTACTTTGTTATAATCGGAACACGATACCGACCGAATATAGTTCATGTCATCCACGATGACATGACATTACGAGTCAAGTCACGCGTCTTCGTGAATGGCACGATCTATATGCCCTTAAACGGATCCGCAGTATTTTTGTTACATCCTGTGTACTGTAAACCGTTATGCTTATTCCATGTCTTAATTAAAGGTTAACTAAAATTTTATTAAAGACACTAACACACTGATAACCTGATAACTTCAAAGACACATTTTTTATCTTATCTTAGTTACCATAGTGATTGACAGGTTAAATTTTCTACTTAAAAAAACTAGATTTCCGGAAGGGCCACATTTTTTTTATACTACATCGGTGGAAAACAAGCATACGGCCCGCCTGATGGTAAGCACTTGAGCAGTCTTTATTTACTACCCTAGTTAAGTTAGTTAAGTACATTAGGTTTTTTATTATCTATCTTTACCATTTAATTATCTTGACTTTAACAGGAAGCATTTTTGCTCTAAATTTCCGTAGAGTCCAAAGAAGTCGGACCGCTTCTCCATACAAACGTAGTCCCCATTTTCCTCTCCGGATATTGACATTATGGAAAATATTTTGACATAGTTTGATGTATTAACCATAGCTACCCTATATGCTCCTACGTTTGTCTTTTTAGTTTTTTGATTATTTTAAAAATTTGACGTGAAAAACAAATTTCATACAAATTTTTATATGCTCTTATAAAGGTAGGTTAGAAATTCGAAAAAACTCAAATGTATTAGGTTATGCCCCTCTGCTGTGGTTGATATACATCAGATCCTCCACGTCTCCTCCACATTCGTCTTAATAGTAAATTACGATACAAGTGCGAAAAATAGGAAATTCGAAACGAATGGCGATAAATTAAAACACGACCGAAGGGAGAGAATTTAAAAAAAATTAAAGGAGCACCATATATGACGACCGGTTTGGCCTAGTGGGTAGTGACCCTGCTTACGAAGCTGATGGTCCCGGGTTCAAATCCTGGTAAGGGCACTTACCTATTCGTGTGATGAGCATGGATATTTGTTCCTGAGTCATGGGTGTTTTCTATGTATTTTAGTATTTATAAATATTTATATATTATATATATCGTTGTCTAAGTACCCTCAACACAAGCCTTATTGAGCTTACTGTGGGACTTAGTCAATTTGTGTAATAATGTCCTATAATATTTATTTATTTATTTATGTACTGTAAAAATAATTACGGACGACACTTTAAAGTCTTTAGCAATTAAAAAAAAAAGATCGCATGTAATAGTAGTGTATAGGGGTCGCTCAGAAATCATGTGATCGTTTTTAATCACGTTTAAGACAATTTTCTCATATCAGAATAATCCGCTCTTTAAGCGACTAAGCGTCATCTTCCTAGCGTTATACCGGTATTTTTGCCACGGCTCATGGGAGCCTGGGGTCCGCTTGGAAACTAATACCTAGAATTGGCGTAGGCACTAGTTTTTACGAAAGCGACTACCATCTGACCTTCCAACCCAGAGGCTAAACTAGGCCTTATTGGGATTAGTCCGGTAGTGATAAATATCAAATGATATTTAAGCGACTAAGCTTAATTTTCCCAAATAAAATATATTTATACATAAAATATATATTTATATCTTTTATTTAAGTCCTGTCTTTGTTTGTAATATGAGCTTTTCTTTTCTCGTAACAACCAAAAATACACGTACGCTTGGTAGTGTTACAAACACCAAATACCTATAACCAATTGGTCAAAAGTAGGCCAAATATGATCACATGATTTCTGAACGAGCCTATAAGAACGATCGTAATGCTATTTTACTATAGACCGCGAGCCAGGAGCATATATCGTCAGTCATCGCCTCCCGGCTGATACTTTTTCAGATGATAGTGCTACCATGAATTTAAAAAACAGTAAGCCGGTTGTATCGCGGTAGAAAGACCGTCAGGTTGATGACATGAACATGTAAAAAACACGCGCCTTACCACTTTATGTCCGCAAAGTAAGCGTAATGTGTAAATTGCGTAACCGTTTATTTGGAACGCCTGATGGAATGCTACATGCAGTTTCATATTTTTTTATTACTGTCATAAAAAGGTAAAGCGCTTATTTTTTCCATGTTCATGCAACCATCTGACGTGAACGTGACGTAACGTGGTGTCGATATAACCGGCTATAGCAATAGCATCTAAACTATCAACTGACAAAGTATCAAAAGGGAGGCGATGTAAAAAAAAAACGTATTTTGGTGGCTTCCATTCCACAATCCACCAACGGAGCGACAGCTGACGTCTACGAGAGTTCATCATACATACCCGTTAACCACTATACGAGTTTTCGCACGGGAAGCGATTGGTCATGGAAATCTGTTCCAGGCTCGCGGTCTACTAGTTCAGAGGGCCTACCGCGAACCATATTCGACGTGTTGCCTCTTTGTCGCACTTGTAAATTCATACGTAAGTGTAACAGGGAGGCAACACGATGAACGTGTTTCGCGGTAGGCCCTCTGTGTCCATGAGAGTGTTAAAATAAGCATGTCGTATGGAATTGGTTTGATTGATCGTAGGTATAGCTCCTGATAAAAAGGCGATAAGTAATTAAAACCCATTACATTTCATTTATCATCATGAACATGATTAACTGATTCACGTGCGATATGAGATAACCGAATCGAACTGGTCCTCATGCCAATGCACGGATCCCTTTGTTTGGCATAATAATTGAAAGTCATAATGTAATGATGGTCATATTATCATTAGTCATAACTCTGAAACCGTGAACTTTTCAGGAATTTCCTTAGGTTATCCTATAGATATTAGGTTAGGTTAGGTTTGTTTTATGGCAATCCTAAAAAGTTACGCGTTTCTCAGAAAAACCTAATTATGGCTAACGAAAAATGCGGACAAACAATACATTATGACTTAAAACTTTATGGGAAACAATATCTTTTATTTTATTTTCTGAATTTTTATTGTTGAAATGACCGATTGAATTTTGTATATTTTATTAATGTTTCTTAATTTTAAGTTATATAAATTTCTTGTTGTATATATTTCTACGCCAGTGATGGCAGAATATGCTGTTCTATACCAAAAAACAACGACACCAGAATTGTATATACAATATTCAAAAAAAAAAGAAAAAAAAAATAGAGACCTGTCAATGCATCAGTGATGCATATGCGACCCCGCATTGCCAATGTATGCTCATGATATTGCGCTGACGGGTGCGTAGGTACGGTCTAGTGAATGCAATCCCGACTCGGGATTGCAAATTCGAGATCCCGCGGGATTAGAAATATCAATTCCCGGAATTTTCGGGATCCCGAGTAGATTAAAAAAAAAGTAAAATTCGAATGAATTAAAACGATAATAACGGCATGTTTGTGATGGTGACGTTAATTAAAATAACGTATTAATAGACAGAAAACAAAAACCTTTATTCTTTAATATTATTAACCAAATCATCATCAGTTTTCCTTGGAAATTAACAAAGGTAATCAAAACAATAAGTATAACTGTAATAAGAATCAAAACAACAAGGAATTAGAGAGTATTACAAGTGATTTTGAAAGTGACTTCTTAAAAAGCCATCTGCTGAGAATGCCCTCTCCGACTCAACACTGGTTGGCAACAGCGTGTCGAAGCAATTATATGCAAAGTGCAAAAATCTCCCCCTTGTTCCTCCACACTCAAATAAATCCATTTCCTTTTTTATGACAGACTCTAATCTGTCTAAGCTCGTGGATACACGTGTAAAGGGACTTTTAGATGCTCGCAGAGTTTGTTCTCTTTAAGTGACATATTAGTTTGTACAGCAGTAGCACTTAAATTCAAATCTTCTGCAATCATTGAAAGAGGCAAGTCATCTTCGTTTAATACTGCCGTATTAATCTCTGCTTAGTTCGGTTCTTTACGATATAATACGTGTGTTACATCGCTGACGACTGCCGCCCAATCCCGTCAATCCCAAACGGGATCCCGTCATATTATGCGTCGGGATTGATCCCGAAAAATTACACGGGATCTCGCGAGATCGGGATCCCGCGGGATCGGGATTGCATTCCCTAGTACGGTCACGTCTGAAAATATCGATACAAAAAAAGTGGCCAAAATATATACACGACTTTGTTGCCCATATTATTAAGGTAGTGTATACATATTTTTGGCACTTTTTTCGTATCGATTTTTTTTTTCAGACGTGACTGTACATAAATATCGACATGGAAAAAATGCCAATAAAATGTACATACCACATTAATGTACGGGCATTAAGGCCGTGTGTATATTTTTGGCACTTTGTCCGTGTCGATATTAAAGAGGAAAGGCGACCGCTTCTCCATACAAACGTAGTCCCCATTTTCCTCTCTGGATATTGATATTATAGAACATACTTTTATGCCATTCGACGTATGTTAACCAGAGTTATGCCCCTTCGCTTATTTTCTTCGCTTCCCTTGATTTTTTGATTATTATAAAAGTTAGGATCGAAAAACAAAGTTCATGCTAATTTTTAAATGCCCCTAACCCTTACAAATTATAATAATTGAAATGAGAATTCAACTTTTTGTTCCTAAAGGGAAAATCCGAATCAAACGAAGGAGTATAGCTATGGTCAATATACATCCAATTGTGTCAAAACATTTCAATAAGTACTGTGTTAATGTCCAGAGAGAAAATTGGGGACTACGTCTGTATGGAAAGGTGGTCTTGGGGCGGTCGTTCACTTTCATCTTAAGAGGGAAGATACCATACGTAATCGTCCATACAAAAAGAGAAAACGTTTTTCCACGTCTAAATATATATTTTTTATTAGCAAGCAAGAGAGAAAGATATTTTTGCGATCCTAAAGAAATAACGGTACTTTTTCTATGAAATTCCCATTTCGAGAGAAAACGGTTACCACTAACTAAATCTTGACAAATCACTTTGATTGTGATGTCGAACGCTTCAGCATAATATATTCTAGGTTTATAGGTTTCGCTAGAAAAAATTGTATTGCAAGTTTTGAAAAAAGGAAAACCTATAAACCAAGTTTTTCATTATGTCAATAACATACTAAAAGTCATGGAGAATGAAAAATATTTAAGTAGAAGTGGAAAAACTATTTCTCTTTTTGTATGGACGAGTATACTTCCCTTGCCTCTTAAGAGGTTCAATACAAAACAATTGCAAAGATTGGTCTTAATGTCACCATTCTATTCAATTCAATAAGCCTTTATTTAACAATCTTATTAAGACGAAGTGGAGGACCCGCGCGATCGCTTTTTCATACAATCGTAGTCCTCATCGTTGTCGTAGTCTTGACAACTTTGAACGCACCCGGCTTGAAGATCTTGACGCCAAACGTCAGCTCCGAAAAACTCGGCCCAAGCCCTCCTACAACTATACATACAACTCATCTGGACAGCTCTACTGTGCTCCGTGCAGCCGAACTTTCAAAACTAAATTTGGATTTGCAAGTCACGCTCGCACCCATGCGCGTAATAGTTAAGGTGGTTCGATTTTCATACAAAAAACAATCGCTATTTATTAATTAATTACACAATATTATTACATAAATAGTTGCGCATCTATCTACTTTCGAATATTCATTTGCGCTAAATTAATAGAAAAACTTTGTTTCATACAGAAATCATGCAATAATCAACGTTATATTTTTATAAATTTTACTCGTGTGTGTGTGACAAATGTCGTGTACAAATACATTGCGGCGTTGCCACTCCATGCCTCGGCCGGCCATCGGCGCGACGTTGCGATGTTTGACGCGTTTATAGCTGACTTTGTCGACACTGACACTCAGTGTGACCAGGCGTACGATAATTGTCGTACATGTACGATAATTTGGGCCCCGGTATGACGTAATGTTCCAAAGAGCATTATCGTACACTAAAGTACTATACTTTCAGCCCTTGGATGATGCCACCTTAAAACTCTAGTAATTTGAAGCAAAATATAACACTTTCTCTCAGAAATAGGCTAAAATTAGTATCTTTTGGGTGTTCGGCTCCTTGGTGTAAGTTTAAAGTTTAAAATGTCACAATTTCCTGTATACCGTTTGAGTCTATCCCAAAAATACACAAACATAAACAGATTTTTTGCGCAATTTAGACGAAAATTGTCTTTTTTTTATTATTAATTGGAAATTTAAGCTTATTTTGCTAGACATTTTTAGGGGCTGCCTTTTTGATTGGCGTATGATATTTTTTTCAACGGTACAATAATATTGACACTCAAGTACGATAATTCTCTTCCACTCACCTGGCAACACTGCTGAAACTTGACAGGACCTGGGGGCCTACCGCGAAAACCTAAATTCGCAAATTGCGGGGATCTTTCTCTTTTACTCTCACTAAGACGTAATTAGAGTGACAGAGAAAAATGCCCGAAATAGACGAATTTCGATTTTCCCGGTAGCCGCTCTGGTGCTTGAGGTCCTTGATAGAAAACAACGCTGCCGCATGTTCTGAATTGTGATTTTATGTGTTTTTGGATTGAAAATGATAGCAACGTCTAATCAAGTTACAAAAATCATCGATATTCTGGTCCGCGAAAAACCAGGAAAAGTGTAACTGTAATTGGAGTCTACAAAAATGACCAATTCATAGAAAATATGACCTAGAAACTAGTTCACTTTTATAAAACTCAATTTTGCCCGAGATTGTACTTAGGCGAATACCTAAGGGAGCTAAGTGTATTGATCTTGAATAATTAGTTGGCTAATACATATATGACTCCAACATGATATGGACATTTACATCATAACTATTATACTTAGTTGGTTACTAAGTTCTGTTACTCGATTTCTTTCTTTCTTCCTAGCGTTGTCCCAGCATATTGCCACGGCTCAATGGAGCTTGGGGTCCGCTTTGACAACTAATCCCAAGATTTGGCGTAGGCACTAGTTTTTACGAAAGCCACTGCCATCTGACCTTCCAACCCAGAGGGTAAAACTAAGCCTTGTTGGGATTAGTCCAGTTTCCTCACGATGTTTTCCTTCACCGAAAAGCGACTGGTAAATATCAAATGATATCTGTTCTGAAGTTCTGTTACTCGATTTGCAACCTCTTTATTTCCGTTAAAACAAATGCTACCGAAAAAATAAAAAATGACATAATGTGGTGGATTTGTGAGCTATAATTATATACCACACATAACGCTTATCTCGTCGTATCTATAATGAATTGGGGCCTAAAAGAGAATCGTATTCCAATTTTTTGAAACGCTTGTATTACTTTCTATATTAACTAAAAGTTGCCTTAAAATTCAGCTTTTATACTAAAATGGCTTTAAATATGTTAAATTAACAAAATATATTTTGACAGATGCTTTCGCGCCCAAAACGCTCTTTGAAAATTGTTGACGTCACAGTTTATGGTTTGACACATAACTACATACATACGTAGAAGATACGAACTAGAGTAGACAACTTTAGGATCCTATAATACGTAAATGCAACTATAATGTATAAAAGCTTTTAGTTAAGTACTTATATTATTATAAATCTTCTTTATATGGGTATTATTTGATACCTGAAATAATATTACATTTCTTTAAAATTATCAAAACGGGACGGAATAATTTAGAGCCACAAAAAAAATTTGACAACTTGTGCAAACTTGAGAAAAACTCGCTGAAAGTGTAAGTTCAGTCAGTCCAGCAGCCATACCTACATAAACTAATTACTAATATATAAGTTCGCTAACACCAAAGTGACCAGTCAAAACTGTGAAATATCTGACCAATTCTGGATGAATACAGGGACCATAAGACCCTGCGTTGCAAAAGATTGTAGTATGAATGTTTTTACAAAATCCAATACTTTCTGACCAAGATGCTGGCAAAATATGTAACCTAAAGACCTACAAAAAACACAAAAATAACTTAAACGATCCGAAAAGCAAGGGGTATCAGAAGATGGACATGATACTGCATGATCATGTACTGTCTAAGAAAAAGCAATGTATTATTTGGGACGACAAAACGTACTACAAACTAGACTTTAAAACGCTGCCCGAACCTCAGTGTGTTTCCGTACCTGCTGGTAAAAAGGTTTCTCAAAAATTTAAGGTCATCAGTGTTGAGAAATTCGGTAATAAGATACTAGTTTGGCAAGCAACTACTTAGTATCTAACAATCCCGATAGCTTCACAGATACATACTCGTATCACCGGCGACATAACCTGGTCTACGCATCCGGTTAAAATTAATTGTAACTATAGGAATGACGGGATACGATGATGCGTCATTTGTTGATGTTTAACATTAATTTGGCCTAGTTTTCCTATTGTACCGTAGATAAGCCAATACGGAGAAACAGTAAATGATGAAATATGTTATCAACTCTATTGAGAATAGAATACTCGTATTACGAGTATATTACTTAAAAAACTAGACTTATGGCTTATGGTAAACTCGGAAGAACACCTTCTTATTAAATTAGGGACGGTTGAAAGTGTTGTGCCGTATTTTTTTAAGGATATGGATTTTTTAATTCAATCTCTCTCGAACTACTTCCAAGCTTGAATTACTTATTCAAAAGTCGAATTATAATTGTGCCGAAATATATATATAGCCAACTTGATTGTATAAAAAATATGACTCTGGGGTAGCGTGAACGTTTGAGATAAAATAACGTACCTACATATTAAGCATAAATATTATGTGTACAAACCTTCTTACACAATATTTTCCAATGTTAATGGCATTAAAATCATGACCTATATAGTATCAACTAACCATTTCTCATCCTAACCTAAGATAGATCTTACGTCTTACATATGTAACGGTTTTTTAACACATTGTCTGGTCATTGACCCATCCACCTAAATATATCGCTAAACGTCTATCATATCAATCAATAAAACTCAAACCTACACGTTCAATGACCGACCCCATAATTTACCAACAGCGAGAAAAAACTACAGAGGTAACATTGATAAACGCAGCGTACGTTAATAATGATCCCTCAGTCTCGAGTTTATTTGCGTAACTCCACCATTGCCTTGAATTTTTTATTCACTTCTGTGTAAAAGCTATTTGCCGCGAAAAATAAAACTTACTAGGCAAGGTACCTATATAAACGAACGGACGTCAACACTCTGACCACAGTAATCACACTCGAGGCGTCGAGTCAAGACGGAGTCTCAATCCCGGTGTCCCGCGAAAAAAACAACAACATGCGGCTTATTGTAATCGCGAATGTTTTGTGTTTGCTCTCCGCTGATCCGTCCCGCGCGAGAGCCATCGATGACAACAAACCAATTAATGATTACACGCACAACAGAGCAGATTTAATAGAACTGGAACTCCACGAATCTGTCGGAGGCAAACTGCATCTCACAGAAAAAGAAAAAGCCGTCAACGATATCCTCATGCGCTTGAAAGAGAGAGAACTGGACAACTCTTTTGATAACCCGCAGTTTTTTAACTTTTCTAGGCCATATTTTACGTATAAAGACGATATGAAGCACTCTAAAGTGTATCAATTGATGCGACGGATGCCGAAAGGGGCGGCGTTGCACGTGCACAGCTCCTTGATGCTCGACGCGGATTACTTGGTGAAGCTGACGTATGAGGACCACTTATACGCTTGTCTCACAGAGGACGATTTAAAATTACACTTCTCCGACGCTGAGCCGCTGCGACCTTGCCCGGTTAAATGGAATCTCCTGAGCACACTCAGACACGTATCCGATGACGTAGCCCAATTTGACGCAAAATTAAAGGAACACTTCACTTTAGGCACCGAAGACCATATGGGATTTAATACAAATGTGAATGAAGCGTGGAAACAGTTCAACAAAGTTTATTACACGATTAAATCTTTGATAAACTATAGACCTGTCAGAGAAAAAATGTTTTACCAAGCTTTACAGGACTTTTACAATGACAATGTTATGTATATTGAAGTGCGTAGCGGTTTATCAAGCTTGTACGAGCTAGATGGCACTCAGCATGATAAAATATATTTAGCTACTCTTTATAAGGAAGTTACGGACAAATTCATCAAGGAAAATCCAGATTTTATCGGAATAAAGATTATCGTTACCAGAGCCCGTTCAGCAAGTATGGAACAAGTGCGTGAATCTATAAACTTGGCTCGTCAGTTAAAGAAGATCATGCCAAACATATTCGCTGGTTTCGATCTCGTTGGCCAAGAAGACTTGGGAAAACCTTTAAGAAATTTCTTGCCAGCTCTATTAGAAGCCAAGGATGAGATAAATTATTACTTCCACGGTGGTGAGACCAACTGGTACGGGACTCCAACGGACGAGAATCTTTTTGATGCTATATTGCTGGGGTCTAAAAGGATAGGACACGGGTATGCGCTGATGAAGCACCCAGCTCTTATTAAAGCCATCCACCGTAAAGACATAGCTATAGAAGTGAATGTGATATCAAACTCGGTGTTGTCCTTAGTCCAGGACCTGCGAAACCATCCCCTGGCGACGTACCTGGCGCTGGGGCTCCCCGTGGTGCTGTCGAGCGACGACCCCGGCGTGTGGGGCGCGAAGCCTCTGTCAGACGACTTCTACGTAGGTTTTGTGGCCATCGCCAGTAAACACGCCGACTTAAGGATGCTGAAGCAACTGGCGATCAACTCTATAAGGTACAGTGCTTTAGATGACAAGGGAAAAACGAAGTTATTCCAATCATTTGAGAAGAAATGGAACGAGTTCATTGATGGTGTTATAGTTGATAGTGATGCTCTACTAAAATTGTGATTACTACCCTCATAAGAAGAAAAGGTGAAATTTATGGACTGAATAATATATGTATTTTATAGGAAGATGCACTCATTGTATTTATTTGCGGTATTATAGATATACATAGATTAGGGGATATCCCAGTATTTAGGAATATCTTGTATGTGCTTACTCATATTACAAATTACAAAGCTCCAAATCTTCACACGGATGGGCACAAGTGCTATGTAAGGATTTACATAGGTAGTTGATGGACCTTCTCTACTTCCATGTATTAATAATTAAGTGTTATGTACATAGGTATGCTCATGTTTATAGAAATAGTTTATAAATGTATAAGATTTCATAAATAAACTTTATAGCCATCTTATAATCAATCATTGCCATATTATATGTAAGCACATTACGTATTTACATATAATATGACAGGTAGGCAAACGAAGTATTTTATAAAAACTATGAACAAAATCAGTTATTGTTTATTCTCTCTATAGAAAATGTCGGCAAATTTGAAAAATGTACGTGCGAAGGCTTGTTAAGCTATAGACAATTTTGAATTTTTGCAAGTTTTGCTAGTGACTAAATTAATTTGCTGAACTACATGAATTAAATCCGTACACGACGCGAAGAAACTTGAACCTCATGCAATTCTATTTTGAGTTAAAATTTCTCCAATTTTATAAGTCAAGTTATCAACTTCTTCCCGCCGTGTACGGAAATTATGTACCTGCGCAATATTAATCGTATATCTTTCCCTTAGATACAATAGGTACCTACCATCCCGGATGTTAGGAGTAGGCGGTAGGAAGAATTTCTACGAAGCCCACACGTAGAAATTCTTGTTGTATGTAAGGGGTACATTAAGGTGGAGAAAATGGTGTTATTAAAACCCGTACCGCTTTTTTGGATCACAATATTCACAATACGGCTGTTATAAATTTATTTTGCAACCACAAGTTTGCTAATTAAATATAATGGCAGCCGTTTTGCTGCCCTGCCCTTTCTCGAGGGACTTCATCGATTCGAAACCTGAGTTTTCTATTTTCGCTCGTTATAAAAAAAAAACCGAACATAGGTATAAAATGTACTTTGAAAATTTGTTATAAACTTTGCACAAAAGCTAATAATATGAAAATTGCTTCTAAAAATCGGCAATATCATGCTTGAGGAAACTTATCGATTACTTTTTTATTTATTTAAACGTACAGAAAATTTAAATTCAAAAACATCCGCGCTTCCGGGCATGCATAACCATGTCGCTCAATCTTACCCTCAATGAGAGTGACAGAAGAACACGAACTGTACAGTCAAAAGATTTAATTTGTGACCCATTTAGTACCTTGTCACAGTGACAATAGTAGAGCTTCCTAGCGACTTTCATGTTGTTGTCACAAAAGTATGGCTGTTGGATAGAAAACCGGGCGCCTATCTATTAAAACTGTAAGTATCAAATTTTATATGCAAATGAGAAATACATAAATAGTAACAACATCACATATATCTTATTCACGCTATCACTGCGATATCTTAGTGTAAATATAGCCTTTGACCTTTTCACGCCGATCAAAGTATGAAATTGGATGACGTGTCGTTAAGGCAGCCGGCCGGCGCGACGTTGATGTGTAAATGGCTTAATTGGCGGACACATAAGTCGCACAACAGTGGCAAACCGGATCACTTTGTTTGACATAATTATTGAAAGTCATAATTAAATGATTGTCAGATTATCATTAGTCATAATTCTGAAAACGTTAACTTTTCAGGATTTTCGTAAGGTTATCCTATAGATAGGTCAGGTTTGGTTTGTTTTATGGCAATCCTGAAAAATTACGCGTTTCTGAGAAAAACCAAATTATGACTAACGAAAATGCGGACCAACAATACATTATGACTTAAAGTTTTATTGGAAACAATAGAGACCCGAGGCAAACAGTCTGTCTTTCCGTATGTCACCTTCTCGTGCTTAAAACGCTGAACAGATTTAGATGTGGTATGAAAATACTTTCAGTTAAGTCACCGAAAAAGGACATACCTAGGACCTATAGTTGTACACACCAAGTTGGCGCAAAGCGCGGACGGCTTGGCAACGACGCCTAAGCTGATAGGGTACCTATATGAAAGCGGTTAAGGTACCCGAAAAAATAACGGTACCGTTATTTGTCGGTAGCGAAATGATTTTATTCGGTTACCTCAATGGTTTAAACCGTCCACGCAGTCCACCATACAGTCCCTGAATGAAACTCGCATGTGAGTTCTCGCACCGTCTAAATGTGCCTTAAAAAGTTGAACGATTCTATCCTGTGTGTAACATTATGTATGGCACATTAGCACCATCAATTAACAGCTCCGCCTGGAAGAAATGGTGAGTAACCTTTTAAAAAGTCTTATTCCTCTTACACTAGATCTTCAAACCACAACCTTCTACAAACAATTATAAGGTCGAAATTTAGACGGGAGTAGCGGAGGAGATATGGCGCTTTGATAAGAACCTGAGTAAATGATGCGCGACTGTGAACATTCACGCTGTATTTGTCACAAAAAAAAGTTTGTCTGAAGAGCCGCCTAAAGCAATTTAAAGATAGAATTAGACAAAGCCAAGGCACATGGCACACTACTCCGACGTGCGAGCGGGATGTCGCTATAATACGCGCATAGCGTTGTCTCGCTCAAACTTCGGAGCGACGTGCGAATCGGATGCAGTGCGACACGCGCCTAAGTTGGCAGTAATTTTAATAGCCCAGACTGTACAAGTGTTATTTAAACGTCATAATTTCATAGAAGTACTACGTTTAAAATAATACTTGCACAGTCTGGGCTATCAAAATCGCTGCCAACATAGCTCGGTCTAACTCTATGTATATTTGTACGGGGGACTAGATATTAAAATCGGACCAAGCTACGGATTTATTAGTAGTAAGTAAAAATGTTTTTTGTCAACAATGAAATTTTTGATACAAACCCTCATCGTTGACTGTACTTTTATTTCAACAGGCACCTAGTACTCACTCATCGAGACAAATCTAACAAACCCAAACACATTAGGTTTGTTGTTTTCTCATAGGCCAAAGTCTCCATCATCTCATTAGCTTGTTGATACCATAAGTAATATTGCATTGTCATTGTCACCCGACTTACATAATTATATTAATTATGTATGTACTATGTATACAAATTTTCAGCTTCATCGGAAACCGGGAACTGGGTCAAATTTAACTTGCAAGATTTGAGCCGTATAAACATTTCGGATTGCAAGACATGTTCAAAGACGTCCAGATCACCATATAGGTAGTCAAAATAGCTCCGAATTTACCCAGCACAATGCAAAGGTTTAAGAGGAATTTCCTCCCGCGGACGCTTCGGCTGTGGAATGAGCTTCCTGCCGAGGTTTTCCCGAGGGGCTACAGTTTGGGGTTCTTTAAAAAAAGAGTGTACAGGTTTTTAAAGACGACCGGTCTGGCCTATAGTAGACGCAAACCAAATTGACGACCGGGATCGTAAAACTTCTCATTCACACTCGCGTGATCGTAGGTAGGATGAGAGAGATAGTGATATGACCTCGGTCGTCAGTTTGGTTTGCGTCTACTATAGTGGGTAGTGACCCTGCTAATGAAGCCGATGGTCGCGGGTTCAAACCCTGGCAAGGGCATTTATTTGTGTGATGAACACATATATTTGTTCCTGAGTCATGGGTGTTGTCCTCTATGTATTTAAGTATTTATAAATATTTATTATGTATCATATATATCGTTGTCTAAGTACCCACAACACAATCCTTAATGAGCTTACTTACTGTGGGACTTAGTAAATTTGTGTAATAATGTCCTATACAAATATTTAATATTTAAAGGGTCAACGCGCATGCAATTTTTCTGGTGTGCAGGTGTCCATAGGCTACGGTGACTACTTACCATCAGGCGGGCCGTATGCTTGTTCGCCACCGACGTGGTATTAAAAAAAAAAGGCCAAGTATATCTACTAACTCTGCAATAAACGAATAAACGAATCTATCTGGTCGATCGGGTAATAAGATTGGTCATTCTAATTGCCATTTTAGTAGATGGAATTGTATAGCTAACAAAGTATATTTTGCCCTTATTTTTAAAATTATTTTTGTCCTTACTTTTTGAATTGCCCTATGATATTTATTTAACTATTTATGTTGTGTTAATATTTTTTCCTTTCTATTGTGGCACGTACCACAAAAATTATCTATAAATTGTATGTATATACAATTGATTTTTCATTGTGATTCACATCAGTATATACAATTTATTTATGTTATATTATACATCACATTTATTTCTCACAGAAAACCTACTCACTGCTGGAGAACGGCCTTCCCCAAGGATTTCGGATGACACATCGACCACACACATGTTCCCTCCGCACACGGTATTACCCGGATGACAGATTAGATAGACTTTTAGACCGTTTAATCGGGGTATTCAACTGGGTACTACGTACTACCGGATACAGGAAAAGACGTGATATTTCGGAACAATTCCAGATGAAAATTATGAAATGATTTGACGACCGCTTTGCTCTAGTTGGTCACTATCCTGTAAAGGGCATTTATTTGTGTGATGAGCCCATATATTTGTTTTCGAGTCATGGATATTTTCTATGTTTTTAATAAGTGTTTGTAACCTACAACACAACTCTTCTTGAGCTCACTGTGGGGCTTAATCAATTTGTTTTAGGATGTCCTATAAGTAGCAGTGATTGTATTACAAGTTTTTATTGAACTTGCCTTGTTAGAAGGTATATTTGTATGTTATTTATAGTTCGTTTATTTAGCATTGGAAAGATGGTATGCGATTTTAATGTGGCTTTTTATTGAAAAGCGCTTTTTGACAATAAGTCACGGCAATATGTAACAATTATAATCATATCATATGCGATGATTTGCATTCTTTTGATTTCATAAGTAATAGTTGCTGATATTAAAACGGCGTTTTTCAATAAAAAAAGACATGAAATAATTATTTACTTTTTTCTAATGCTAAATAAATGAACTATAGTTAATGTGGGTGAAATCTTGGAAGCTAAATTTGACCCACTACCCGATATCCCCATCGGAAATCAGATGAAAATGCAGTATTATGATGACATATAGGTAGAGCTAATCTGATGATGGAGACAGGAGGTAATAAAACAACGCAGACTAATTGTGTTTGGGGTTTTTAGAATTGTCTCGATGAGTATTAGTGGCATGTGGAAAGAAAAATACAGTCAGCGATGAAAATTTGTCCCAAATATTAAATTTTTGCCAAACACTTATATTATCTCTTCTGAAGCTTCAATGCTCCAGTAAAACCCACACTAATGTCGACACCTATTCCCGAAGCGTCACTAATCAACTAATAGTTCACTCTTAGCCCAGGCGCCGCTCCGAAACGCATCGCGACGCGTGACTTACCCATGAGCCGTGTCGGTAACGTGTCGGACCGAAACGTCGCAACTCCATAGGTTTTCGAACGGCACCTTCATCTTTGATTTTCAGCGGAGAAATTAAGTTATTTATTGTGCGCCGTGACGACATAATGATCTGAGTGCACTAATTAGTTCATTAAAGATTATGTTTCGGTTTTAGAGCTGTCGACGGGAGTGGGTATTTTGATTTTTAAGGGGAACATGTTTAGGTTAAATAAAATATTTACGTTTAGGAATAGTAATTTTTATATATATTTAAAAAATCTTGGCAATAGCCTGCATATATAAATACGTAAAATAGAAAAATAGGTACCCTGTATACCTAATCAATATATTTAACTTTTAAACATAATAAATAGCATAAGATGTACGTCTACGTCCAAAGTGACCCGGGTACGTCCTTAAACTACGTCCAAAAGAGAGGTATGGGCATTGTGAATGTCATCTCGCATTGCGTGGAAGGGCACAGTACAGCAGATGTCATTCCAGATCTAGAGCAGAGCCTAACTAGGGAAGTACCTTACAGAAAACCGCAGCCAAATAACATTAGACCCTACGCATAGTGTTGTGTTCCTGCCGGTGAGTAAGCTTGCCAGAGCTCACCGAGGGTGCGGAGTGTTAGAGTCGGCAACACGCATGTCACTTCTCTGGAGTTGCAGGCGTCTTCTTCCTATCAAGCAAGTCGTATGCTTGTTTGCCATCGACGATACATAAAAACAAACTAGTTTTAAAATTTATCAATATAAAATCAAACCGAGCTTGTTGAATTCGAATGCCTCTCCCGGCATTGTAACAGCGTAAAACAATACATCGAACGTCCTGAACCATGCTGCCCACTTGGGCGCGAACATGCTCGATTGCCAATTACTGGTGGAAACAATGGGACAGACAGACAATACGAATAACGATTAATTCTACGAGGTTATGTCTGTACAGAATAAAGTCTGTACGAACTATGCTACCTACTTCTAACATTTGAAAACGTGACAGTTAGTGACTTATAATCTCATCTGGTACATGGTGGCATACACAGAGTAACATTATATTCAACGGTGTTTTTATTAAACTCCATTAACTTTAAGTAGATAGGTATAGTCATCAGCAATCCAATTAACTTAGTACCTTTGCATACAAACTGCTTTGCATTTCACCTATTCCCTGCAGCTGTCTCATTTAAGAAAACTGATAATGGCATAGTTATTTTTTTTTCGTAAAAATTAAGCTATTAATAGCGGGCACCAAAAAATTTAAAACTACGTCAATATGTAAACGGGGCTTAGGGTAAGTGTACACGCAGATAAAAATAAATCACTGATCATCTCCAAAATAGAGTAAATAGAATACCGGTTTCTTTGAGAAAGTTACTTAACTTAAGCTTACAAGGAAAGGGTACCTTAGGTAACTGTCCGGTTCCGATTTGATTTATATTCATATGTTATAAAGTAATCTAAAATAACAGACATGTATTTTTTTTAACTGCCCAAACCTAACCTATTGAGAGAAATTGTCCTCCAAAGTACTAAAAAGTTAATAAATCTTCTAACTCCTAAATAAAGTAATGGTCACGCAACTTGCTAGTTAATGGCTGGTTTGAGTATATGTTTGAGAGCAGGAAAAAATAATGAACACGTGTTTTGTTATATCGGCTGAAAATCATTTTTTTGAAAAAAAAAATCGAGTTTCGAAGTTTTATAATATTTTTTCGCTAAAGACGGGTGCTCTAAAACATATACTCAAACCAGCCATTAACTTGCAAGTTGCTTGAGTATCACTTTCTATAGGAGTTAGAAGATTTAGTAATTTTTTAATACTTTAGAGGACAATTTCTCCCAATAGGCTGAGTTTGGGCAGCTAAAAAAATACGTGTCCGTTATTTTAGACTAATATATAACATATATACCTAAATCAAATCGGAACCGGACAGTTGGGTACCTTTCCTTATTAGATATACACCTTAGAAATTAATGGACTTTAAAAAAACACGTCGAAAAAAAGGATATTTTTGTGTATTCAGATGTCTTTACATATAGGGGTCACACAAGTTGGGGGTTTCTAATGTTGGTATAAGTGCGCGACTAACGCGTTTAATGTGAAACTGCGAAACCTACAACATGGTTCTTTATATGTAGGTAAGTGACGTCCAAAACGTCCCACTTTGTCGCTTGCCATAAGGACGCCTTGTCAGGTTATTCGTATAAGGATAACAAGCAAATCTCGTCCTCATCCTCGTCACATACTCGTATTACGAATAAATAGTAGGTACTTAAACGTAAGCCTTTGCTTGCGGAGCATATAAGTGAACAAAAAATAGCAAACACTCAAGATCTCCAGTATATAGTAATATAGCAATAAACAGTTATTTTGAGCATCGATACAAAGTATTGCAGACCGATCTGCTCACATAAGTACCTACAGATATGTAATTCTAATTATAATTACAAATATAGTGCTAACTAATTGAATGTTGTGTGTGCTTAAGGCCGATTCTGATTATTCAATTTGTTATACATAGTTTTGGTTTTGTTATGATACGACTTTGATTGAAGATCGCTGACATTGTTTGATGCAGGCGAAATGAAACGAAAGTTGTGCGTTAGATGCGTACCAATCGCCCAGACGATTGTCAGTGTCAAAGCCATAAGAAATTGTTAAATCAGGTATAGTCCAAGATCCCAGAGCCGCCAGACCTTACTTATTTTCTCATGAATAAAATGTATGAGATAAAATAATGTTAGTGTGTACTTTTAATGTCTGCATACTTGCTATATCGGCCCGACGGCCATTTGTCCGGTACAAGGTGCTAAAGGTAAAGGGATAAATTTACCGGATAAATGGCCGTTGGGCTAATATAGCAAGTATGCAGACATGAGAAAATAAGTAAGGTCTGGCGGCTCTGGGATCTTGCTCTAGTACGGTTGGTACTTAGGAGGCCATTTAGTTATTTTATTACCGGATTGGAGTACTTATTGAGATTGTAACACGTATACGGCCCAATTTGAACAATTCTTATAACATGTCACGCATAGGTACCGATCTGCCAGTGTCACGGACAGATCGGGAACGTATCGCATTGTTCGAATTGGGTCGATAGTACATTATACAGTGTAGTGTAAAATGTGTGTATTAGTATATTTGTATGAATTGTCGTAGTTTTATAAATTACAACATTTTTTCAGCGTTCATATTCACATAATATGGTGTAACTAATTACTATATTGTCCAGCGGCGGTAGTACGGTTGCGTTTTTATCGGCTGTCGTGTCAGCCGTCCCTTTCGCACTTACGTACTTGTTAGAAGTTTAGAACGTGACGGGCATGGTGACCATGCCGCCGCCGCAGGAGTGCTAATCAATGAGTTATGCACTAATAAACTTATACCTAATACCCTCGCGTGCGCACACTGATAGCGATAGGTAATAATTACTTTAATTACCAATTAATCCTTTATGGAATGAACGGTTGAATAACTTTTTATTACACACAAATACCCGTATAATTTTTTTCGCTATACCTATTCAAATTATAATTCTCTCTGCACAGCTGAAATGAATATTAGTTACCTACACTCAAGGCCAAAAGTATGGAAACAATATTGTATTACCATTAAAAATTGGGATTTTTTAATGGATTGTACTACTCATTGACAATTTAAAATCAAAATGGTTAAAATAATAATATGGTATGATAGTTGCCTGTTCAACATTTTGTAAGGCAGTTAAAAAGGTATAACTTTTTAACATTATCCTTTCTTTTCTTTTTGACAATATTTTAGAATGCTTTGATATTTTGCGTGTATTTTTAATCTTTTGGGGTTGCCTAATTTACGTTTAAGGTTACAAATATACAACTAAGATAGAAACATGAGATATTAAAGAAAACAACGTTGTTTCCATACTTTTGGCCTTGGGTGTATGTAAATAAATACATGTTTAGTTAGTTTTTTTAATCATTTGTATTCACATAATTAGTTTACCTATACTTAATTGTAAATAATTTAAACACAGCTTTGATCAAACCTTGTTATACATTTAAAACACATTTTAAAATGAATTATTTACTCACGCCAGACCAAGTAAGACAAATGAAGAGCTTAAGCATAGTAAGTATAGGTACGCTCAAGAATCTCAAGATTTTCAAAATTATCTATTTCCCGTTATTTCTCTGACTCCAATGTATGGTCGAGTACATAAACATCATTTCATTCCGTTCCAAGCTAACATTCAATAAATATATTTACGCGACCTTATAGTGTCTTAGAGGTATGTACATATATACATTTATATTTAGGACGTTGGCTTGTAAAGATGTTAGTGAACTCGTCTGTACATCATTATTATACTACAAAAACTATTTATATTTGTAACACCATCATACAAAAATAATACCAACTTTCGTTTTGACTACACACCATAAAATTATAGTGACCCTTAGCAGCCGCAGTCATATCATTACCATGCCTAGAGTATTCTAGAATTAAGAACCAACGGCTTGAAGAAATTCGCCGTTGCCAATAAACTTCGTCCACCGCTTTTCAAACTCGAATACAATCTTTTCTTTATCAGGATACGTACTATAATACAAAGAATTTAAAGCGAGCTTCTTCAAAAGCCTCAAGTCAGCACGACGACTGGCCACTCCCAAGAACGTCAAATAGAAGTCATGAGACATAGGGTCCGCCTCCCACACTCCCGGGTCGTCGCTGGACAGCACTACAGGCATACCCTCAGCGAGGAACGTCGCTAAAGGATGATTCCTCACATCTTCAACCAATTTCAAAACATGGTTAGACACAACGTTGACTTCCAGTGCTATTCCTCTTTTCTTAACTTCTTCTTTCAGAAGTGGATGCTTAGCTATAGCGTAACCGTGTCCTATACGTTTCGTATTCAAGACTAGAGCGTCAAAAATGTTCTCATCGCTTAAACCTTGCCAATTAGTCTCACCAGCATGGAGGAAGTAATCCAATTCGTCAGCAGCATCAAGTAACTCTGGCAAATAATTTATTAAAGATGGAGCTGTATCTTCTTGGCCCACCAGGTCAAAACCAGCGAAGAAACCAGGTAATTTCTTTTTAATGATTTTCGCTGTTCGAATATACTTTTTCACTGTATCTGAGTTTCCCATTTTTAAAGGTGCATATATTAATCTAACCCCGAAAAAATCTGGATAGTCACGCACAAACTCGTCTAGCACTTTTTTGTATATCTCCGCCGTCGCGACGGCATCATAAGTGTTACCGTCTAAATCGTACAACTCTGGCAAAACACTTCGCATTTCAATATACATGACGTTATCTTCTCTGAATGCTTTCAAAGTATCATAGAAGTATCTCTCCCAAAGTGGTTTATAGTACATCAACCCACTGGTACTGATGAAATAATTTTGGAATTTCGACCACACTTTATTAATGTCAGTATAAACTTCTAGAGGCTTGTCAATAACGATAGTGAAGTGTTTTCTGAGATTAGCATCGAATTTTTCAACATTGCCAGATGAATATCTGATGTTTTTCAGTAATTGCCATTGGTTACCACATGGCGAAGTGGGTGTGTCACGTGAGAACAGAAATTTCACGGTATCACCATCGTAACAAATGTGTAAGTCATCCCAGTATGTATAATTCAAAACATAGTCGGGCCCCAGTAACCCAGTGTCGTGGACATGTAAAACTGCTCCTTTCGGCATCTTCTGTATGATTTTGTATAACGGCGTTTTCTTGACAGCATCCTTGTATTCAAAAAAGTGTTTAGAACAGTGAAACAGCTGAGGATTATTAAATCCGTTATCCAATTCGTGTAGTTTGAGGGACATAATAGTTTCATTAGCAACTTGTTCACTATCACTTAAAACAATGTCACTTCCTACCATCATTTTAAGTTCTTTATTTAAAAGATAGTTTCTTTCATCTTGCACTGTTTGAACTTTATTTGAAATCACTGCAGGTATGAATAGTAAACAACCGATAAGTGGCCACATGGTAGGTAAATAACGTTAACAACAGTTCATTCAACTTTATAAGAACGAGATCAAGGTTGCTTTCGCACAGTTCGATACGAAATATGTGTTTGAAGTTTGAAGGTAGCTCACGCGCCTTCGTCGGCTCGGCTCGCACTGCTATCGCGCGTTGATTTTAATCAATACTGTTAACTTATAACTATGCCAATATAATATAGGTACTGTGAGATAACAACTGATAAAATACCAATTGTATTTGTGACCTTTTAATCCCTTTTTTCTGAAGAATGGGCTAACGTAACATTGTTGTTTTTATATTCAATAGTTCACTATTAGATGTATTAATCGAGGGCAAATTGCATAAAAAAACGCTTGGCAACTAGATTATATTTGCATAGGCAAACACTAGCCAAAATCGTAAAAACTTAAAGTTGGCTCAATTGAAAGCAAATCACGAAAACATGTGTAATTTTTATATGCATATATTTTCATTTGTAACATCGTTACCATAGCAATATAATTTTAGTATTAAATAACTAGTGTTAAGTTAGGTATCTAACCAGAAAATTTTACTTGTAAGAGTAAATGAGATACAAGGTGAGAACCCACTAGATGGCCATATTATCCGTCGCAATCTTCTGTTCGCTTCTAATTTCCAAGCTGTACACCTCTTAAATGGGTAATCTATTTCTGTTACCAGGTGTTATGCTGTCGTAAAAAAATATAAATTATATGGCAATGCATTTATCAATTTTTGTTGTCACCGTAATGTTTTTACGACGGGTGATGGGATTTACGATGTTATCGTTAAAAACGTGAATATCTTACCTCTAAAGCGATAATATTATCTTTATTTAATTTAGTATAATTTTTGATAGTATCATAGATATACATGACATGTCTATACAACACAGTAAAGTGACCAGTAATACCGTGATAATGATAAGGTTCAATGGGTATTTTTTGATGTACCTATTCGGTACTTTCGGTAGGTACTCTAGTCAAAAAAATAATCTTGAATCAAGGCTCAAAAACCGGTTTATGAAATACCGGTAAAAACCGGCTAATTTTGGTTTTCCTCCGAACTTTTATAAGAACGCGAACGTTTTAAGAAATTTATTGTAACCTAAAAAACGGTTTATTTGACGGGCGACGTAACGGCCGGCCGGCCTGGTGGGTTTCCACGTAAACATAGGTACCGACATAATCAGAAACCGGTTTTATTGCTCTAAACCGGTTAATTTGACAAGAACTGGTTTTCGAGCGAAACCGAAATTAAAAGGTTTTGCACCAAGTACATGATAATGGTTTGGAAATTGAACCGGTTTCCGAGCCTTGTCTTGAATAATAGTGGGTAACATACTTCTTTATCTTGAAATTTATTGATATGAAGACTAAGCATGTCAAGTAACCTCTGACGCACATCGCAGTGACCTCTAGAGTAATTTATCTACAGTATACTATTATCGATAACGACTACAGGATGTTTTGTTTTTTTTTTTTATTATTATGCTGCCCTTTCACAGATGCATGAAACGAAACATGTGAGTATCTACAAGTTATTCTCAAGAAATTGACATCTACAGGTTAAAGTTAACAACATTTTTTTTTTTTACTTTTAAAATTTAAAAATATTTTTTACTATTTTAAGTACCCTAAATTTCTGAAAGGGAACGGAATTTTAATAAAAATGAAGAAGTTATGGCGAGTCTAAGTTTTTGGTAGACCAAAAACATTACGAAAACAGACGTTGTAACTTGTAATTTAGCGGAGAGTAGAAGACAACCAATGCTTATTTTTGGTAACGCTACTCATATCCGCCTCAGTGAATAGACAGTAGGCCACGGTGGCCCCAAAACCGCCTTTTCATACAAACGTAGTCCTCATTTTCTTCTCCGGATATTAACATTATTAAAAATATTTTTTCACATTTTGCTGTATATCAACCGCAGCTATGAACGAAAAAAAACAAAGGGGTAAGTATGTTTGATTTTTATAGAATTTTTAATAATTATAAAAGTTACCTGGAGCATTTCAAAATTTGTATGGAATCTGTTATTCGCTACTAATTTGTACATAATTAAAATAATCTAAAAACGTCAAACATACATAGCTATAGTTAATATACATCAACATATATATAAAAAAAAGAAGCGGCCGTGGCCTAAACCTCTTAATCTTTTCGATCTGCTGATCGACTTAAAACAACCGACTGCATAATTTTAACAATATTATATCTGTCATTTGCATTTTGGCCGTGGTTTCTTAGTGCGCAAATTTACTTACCTATTTTAGAGGCAATAATTTCTCAATTTGACTGCAGGTGCCGAAAAATACAAGAAGGAACTTTTTTGAAGAAGTTTGCTGTCCATCTGCAGATGTCTTCTGGTTAGTAATTAGCAAGATTTTGAATCACGCAGGTATAATACAGTATGCAACAGAACAAAAGACAAAGAAAGAGACCCATTATTGTTTAGGCCATACTGAGCAACTTTTACTATGAGCAACCCTGAAATCACGAAAAAAAATTGTCTCTTTCATACATTTTGCTGGTCTGATGCTTCAACATTCAGGTTCAAGGTTCAGGAAATTTCAATTTCTTATGGGAGAGTAATTTTTTTGCGATTTCGGGGTTGGTCCCATAGTAAAAGTTGCTCAGTATGACCTAAACATTTAATGGGTCTCTTTCTTTGCCTTTTGTTCTGTTTTTAACTGGAACAATATCTAGACGGAGAAAATACCTACTATTAAAAGCTAGAGGTAAACAGTCTTAGAAATTTGTATTCCGTTGCGAAAACACAAAGCTTGTGAAATATTTATTTATAAATGAAAAAGTCCCTTTAGAGCGAATGCTTTAAATTAAAAAGCTATACAACTAAGAAATCACATGAAAAAGAAACTAAATCCGGGCTTTTGTGCTCCTACATAGTACCTAAACGTTCCTCAAAACACTTAGTCTTGGTGTAAATTACAACCGCGGTGAGCTCAAAAGGGTTCACTTTCAAAGCATTGAAGAAACTTAAAAAAAAAAGAAATGCAAAGAACTCCGCCATGCTGATTTTATGCAAAGGGTTGGGGTATAGGACAAGTGGCACTTCGTACCGCCCCGCTCGTAGGTATTCGTTAAAAAAAAAATATGGCTGCACAGGGCGTCATATGAATTTCGAGATGAGTACAGTGTCATCTGCACTTTAATCTTCTGATTACTGTCTCGTGTAATAATGTCAAGTGCTGTGTGTTTACTGTATAAATACCTGTACCTGCATTAAGATGGATTAGAAGATTTTTACCTTTTGAAGTGGCAAAGATAAAGACAGTTTATTTTCCAAGTAGGCATATTACAATGCGCTTATGAACGTCAAATAAAGCTAAGCATATCAAATGCTTAGATCTGTAGCGGTTATTGATAAAGCCTGGATAAGTAGGTATTACTCATCATTCTAGTTGAAATTGCAAGACGTACATATTTATAGTTAATACATGCTGTATAGATCGTGTCATTCATGAAGACGCGTGCCTTCACTCGTAATGTCATGTTATTAAAGGTTAGATTTGATAAATCCGCGCGTCATCGTGGATAACGCGAACTATATGCGTTATAGTATTCTATATTTATGAATATACTAATTGCCTATAAAGAGTAGTCAGACCACCTAGGCAAACAAATAAGCATACACTTATTTTAAAACTGCATAAGGTTAATAAAGTAAATTGACAAAATTCAGGTATGTTTCACAAATTTATGTAAAATATTTACCGTTACGTTAATTCCTATCACAATGCTTTTAAATGGCCCGATTTTAATTTAGGTTAGGTGATTTTTTTATTCATAAAATTAAATTTGATAAAATTTTTGGGTTTTGATAAAATTTCGTAAGGACAAGAATTCCTCATTTTGAGCAAAATAAACACGCAATCCCAATTTGGGTCAAAAAATGTATGTAATTTCCCCGTTAAATTGATCCCATTCTGAAATAATACGAAACTGATTTTTTTACATCAAAAAATTAAACAGTTTTTTTTTAAGTACAATTTACAGCATATTTATTTATTTATGTTAAGGAAAACCAACAGCTTTAAACTTACAATAGGACAACAAGATTAATACAGAAAGCCAATTACAGGAACTCACAAGTAATAATTAGCATAATCTACATTTATAAATATTCTTGGCTAAAGTAATTAACTTTTCTAAATCTAATTACATCACATCACGGTAAATTTTTACACTTATTTCACTTAATTAATTTTAGTTTTGACTTTACATAATAGCATTCAAGCAGTATTTTTTTTAATAGTTTGAGCTTATGAGGTTTATCCTCTAAGTTATCTATTAGATGTCTAGGAAGACTATTTAAGATGTGTGGCCGATAGCTCGACCAAACTCTGTGTCTTTGCCCATAAAAGCAAAACTTATACTCGCTATATTTTCTTTGTGTAACAATTTAACAACCAAAAACAAGGTTCAGACATATATTTTCCGTAAATGTTCATGTCCAGTTTTATGTAATAGTATATTAGGAACGGCTTTTTTGTTGTTGTGTGAAAATACTATAAAAATGCAGATTAAAGTGACATCATTCGGCAGGATGTATTTAATAAATAATACATCCGAATGGCTACCTTTTTTATACAATTACATGTGAAATAAAATAATCATAATCATACAAAAACTGGCAAAAATAGTTTTCGTAAAGTATGTATGTAGCCTTCGCATTGTCAACTTGACTAAACATCGAATTATGTTATGACTAAGCAATCCACATTTAAGAATGAGCACGTAAATATTTAATAGCGAACTGAATACAAACCTACACTAATGAACGAGCACGTATTTAATAGCAAACCGAGTACAATGTTCGGTTATTGAATATTATTGATACAAGTAGGGTCATTGTTCGTACGGAACTTACTTAGTCCCGATCCGTGCGCGCGCGCAGCGTGACCTCGACATGCGGGCTCTTACTCTGATAACTATACTACTCGTTTATAAATACCCTACCGAATGTAGCAGTTATTACAGGACGAAACGAGCTCAGATACTCCACGATGAAGACAAACTCACGCTCGGCGGTAATATCAACCTCACACAGCAAGAAACCAAGGTAAACAACTGCCTAATGAAACATAAATATGAAGAGCTCGACTACGCTTTCGAACACCCAGAATATTTCAACTTCTCTTACCATTTCTTCAAGTATAAAGACGGGATAAGGAATTCGAAAGTCTACAGAATCATCAAGGATATACCCAAAGGCGCGGCACTGCATTTACATGATGTAGGATTATTGGGACCCGACTATTTGCTGAACGTAACGTACATGGATGGACTTTACGTTTGTTTTGATAACAACAAGGTATTATTGAAGTTTTCAAATAAAGTACCTGATGCAAATTGTAATTGGAAACCAATGCGTGATGTCAGAAGGATGTCTAATAATGTCAGAAAATTTGATGCTGAACTAAGGAAACACTTCACAATGGTAGTAGACGATCCAGCTCACGTTTATCCGTGTATCAAAAATACGTGGACTGCCTTTATGAATTATTTTAACACTATATTTCCGATGGTAACCTACAGACCTGTATGGGAACAATACTTTTATGACGTACTAAAAAGATTCAGAGAAGATAACATCATGTATGTAGAAGTGAGGACCATATTACCACCTCTATATGAGTTAGATGGAACGACCTATGACCCTGTCGTCACGGCTAAAGCGTACAAGAAAATCGCTAACAGATTTGTGAGAGACCATCCAGACTTTATCGGTGCAAAAGTGATATACGCTCCGCCCAGAAACGTGGATACAAACGCCTTGTCGTTATACTTGCAGAACGCGAAAAGGGTCAAAGCTGAAGTGCTGGATTTCTTCGCTGGTTTCGATTTAGTCGGGCAAGAGGACATAGGGAAACCATTGCTAGATTTTGTGCCGCAGTTGACAGCAGCAGCAGGGGAGTTGACGTATTTCTTTCACGCTGGTGAAACAGATTGGTATGGCACATCGACGGATGAAAATCTCATAGACGCTATTTTATTGGGAGCAAAGCGGATAGGGCATGCTTACGCTTTACCAAAACACCCTCTTTTAATTAAGGAGGTATTGATACGTGATATCGGTTTGGAAATAAACGTGATCTCCAACGCTGTGTTGTCTTTGGTGCAAGATGTGCGTAACCATCCTTTGGCTTCTTTCTTCGCTCATGGCCTGCCCGTGGTCATATCCAGCGATGATCCTGGAGCTTGGGAGGCGGATCCGTTGTCTGACGACTTTTACGTGGCCTTCATGGGCGTAGCGAGTAAGTCGTCAGATTTGAGACTGTTAAAACAATTAGCTTTGAACTCTTTGAAGTATAGTGCGCTTGAAGGAGACGCCAAAACGAAGGCGATTGAAAAGTTTAACGTTAAATGGAACGACTTTGTAAATAATTTCCAGTGTAGCTCATATAATTAAAAATATTATTACAAATATCGCACACTTAAGTTTTTTTTTAATACCCCAGCAAAACAAATTCCTGTTTCATGGAAAATATGATAAATATCAGAATGAAAATTTTAAGTTAAAGAGATCTCCAGGGTGGACAAATAAGAATGATACACTTTGTTTTTAAATTTTAATTACATTAAGTGGAAATTTTATTAAATATTTTTTCATAAATATATTATTCAGGGTTGGCAATTGTATACGGAAGATAATTTCTGCTAAATGTATACCACTAGCAGCAAGCAATTTTATCTCAAATGTTTCTGTTGTTTAAAACACGTTGTTTGCTCGATTAATTTTGAAAAAAAGTGACAATTGGCACCCAAATTCTCCAAATTTTGTAGCTCTTGACTTATTTCTGTGGGGCTATCTAAAATTACGTGTCTATGCTAACGAGCTGATGAAATTTAAACAGTTAAAACCGACTATTCGACACAAATGTACTAAGATAATGCCAAAAATGTGCGAATAGATGCTGAACATTGGGATGATAAGGGCTTACATTTGCCTGCTGTTAGAGGTGGACATATGTCAGACATTATGTTTCGCATGAATTTGCCAACCCTGAAGAATATATTTTTAAAACAATACCTAATAATTTTTGAACTTAATACAGTTAAAATTTAAAAACAAAATGTATACTTCTTATTTGCCCACCCTGTATTACAAAATATACAAACAAACATCTGTTAATAACTATAAGATGTGAAAATTGTCACACACTTTATGAAAACTATCAGCAGGTATATTTTTTATTATTATTACATCGGTAATAAGTTTCAAATCTATTATCTATCCTACAACAATCGAACTATAAAATATGCGTCCGCAGCTGAAGAATATAATGGCTTTCCTGTTTTTGTGATATTAATATACGCTATATACGTAAACAATTTGATAACAATGACTTTAGGTACCAGTAGGTACCAAACTGAGGAATGATGTGAAAATATCTATGTAAGTTTTCGAAATTAAACTACGATTTTGAACGGCCTAGGCACTTTGTTGTTAAATACCTGTACCTAGGTATTATGTGTTAGCGTACACGAAGAGAGGCATATGCTCAGAGGGCCTAGCCAATATGCCAATCGTTTGCGCCGTAGCGAACGAAACGGTAATCTCTCCCTATCACTCTTCGATATTAGTGCGACAAAGAAACATTAGCGTTTCGTTCGCTACGGCGCAAACGATTGGCATCTTGGTTAGACACTCAGCAGTGAGCGATGAGGAATTAATGAGATATTATGTAGGTACAAGTCGGTACTAAACTCCAATTCTACATTTCTAATCCAAAATACTTTACAAAATTGCAAATAGCAAGTTTGTAGGACAATCTTAAATGCACACATACTGTTTTATTATGCAGTTTACATGATATTATACTATGACCTTATCTAATAAAAACTTCCTTTCTGAATCTGAACCAGTGCGTTCGATATCTCTCAAAGATTGTTGCAACTTATCGGTACGATATATCCCCATGATGCCGGCTATCCATGACAACCTTCACTCTCCTATCAAGGAGCCTCAGTCCCGCGGACACATCTAACAGATCCAGATCACGACTGTCTATTCTTTCACAGACATAAAACAGATGCATCACAATGATGTTCGTTAGTAGCGAGGGCACTCGTGTAAAGTGCTCTAGACAAGTCGCGCACAGTCATAATCCCAGGCTGTTGAGCCTATAGCAGTGAAGTACAAGTAGTTGTACTTATTATACTTCACTTGGCGTGGTTTTACTGTACCTACTGTTTGACGTTAGCTGTATATAGGGCGCATTTGGGCCACTGAGGACATTGCTGCTCTCAAGGGTGTGTGCAAAAATCACGCGACTTTCTATAGGGGGGAAGGAGGCTCACGAGAGATCACGTTGGGGGAGGGAGGGGGGGGCTATAAGAAAACCTGACGTGTATTTTTCTATAGTGGACGAACAAAGAAAAAATATCTAGCACATACTTTTTCTCGGTTTTGTTAAACACAAATCTTCACTTGGCACTTCAAGTCTTAACAAGATTTACTCTATACAATACTATTTAGCTTAAAATGAGGTCGATCGAAAATTAAAAAAATAATACACGTGAGGTTATGTGGGAGAGGGGGGGTTCGCCAAGAACCTCACCAAATATCACCAAGGGGGACCAAAATCCACCAAAAAAACCTCGCGTGATTTGTGCACAAGCCCCAACTAGTATAAAACGCTACGGTCCAACCTCTTGAGACTCAGCGTAAAAAATGTAGATATTCTATAATCTATTCTGACCTTTTATTAAGGGTTCCAAATTCAAAAACAAAATAAACCAATTCTAGGTTTCACGAAGACTAAAACAACGAGAGTTTACGAGTCCCCGCATACTACGGTATTTCTCACACTTTTACCACGGTAAGTCGCGCTTGAAACGGTTTTACGTGGTTCTTTTAAAATCTTCTTAAGCGGGTCTTATTGTGTAGAACTGCTATTTACAATTTTATTAATAACGAGAGGGTTAAAATAGATGGCGCTTTAAAACAGTTGAATAGACATCTATGTGGGTTTTGAGATATGATGTATATTTAAAAATATAACCATTATAAATATTGCGTATATTTTATTCACATTTAAAACTAGCATTTTAAACTTATATACATATAAACATTTACTACACTCATGTCTTAGTGTTTTTAAATAATATTCCAATTAACACTTTTAAGATATTGAAGATAGTTTATTCTAAAAAAACTATAAACTTTATTAAGTTTTTTCACTATTTTCATTTTAGCATGAATTATATAGACCGCGAGCCACACAGAAAAAAAAAATAGTTCTCCAACCAAGTAAATACTCTTGTGTCAAGACATTTTGTGTTTCCTATATAAGGAAACAATAAAATTCTTGGGTCAAGATATAAAATATTTCAAAGTTTATATTTTAAGCTAAAAATTAAATTCTCTATCCGAGCTATAAAAAGTTTTTTTTTTTAAAAAGCTCATTATTCTCACCAAGAGTGTTTACGTTTTGTTTTAAGTATTGTATTTTTTAAATTAAACCTAACTGTCTTAGTGCAATACTTAAAGAACTTGTGCCAAGAAACTTTGTTTCTTGGGGTTAGATACTCATAATTGAATTGAGAATTATATTTCTCCATAAAAACAAGAAAAAGTATTGGTTCAATAGTGCGTTACTCAATTTGAAATATGATATTATTTATATCTAGAGCTGAAATCTCTTAGCGCCAAGTTTAGTATGTCTTGAATAAAGAATGAATTTTCTTAAACCGGCATGGTTTTCGTCATTCGTTGAAATCTTTGTAGTTTTCAATAATCCTCTTCATCTTCTTCTTCCTCGCGTTGTCCCGGCATTTTGCCACGGCTCATGGGAGCCTGGGGTCCGCTTGGAAACTAATCCCGAGAATTGGCGTAGGCACTAGTTAAACTAGAGGCCTTATTAGGATTAGCCCGGTTACCTCACGATGTTTTTCTTCTTCACCGAAAAGCGACTGGTGAATATCAAATGTTCGTACAGAAATTCCGAAAAACTCATCGGTACGAGCCGGGGTTTGAACCCGCGACCTCCGGATTGCAAGTCATACGCTCTTACCGCTAGGCCACCAGCGCTTTTGTCCCCTTCATCAAATTTATTGATAATATTTTATGTAAAAGTCTCTAACCAAAGTTTTGGTGCTTTTTCTTTTAAATAGCTTTGGCTCTTGACTGTATATTGACAACATCAAACCAAGAATTAATCGCTCTTGCGTAAAAACTTAAGTCTCAAAGCAACATTTTGGTGCTTCTTCTTTGAAATAGCTTTGGCTCTTGACTGTAGGTTGAAAACATCAAACCAAGAATTTATCGCTCTTGTCTAAAAACTTAAAATCTCAAAGGAAAATTTTGGTGCTTCTCCTTTGAAATAGCTTTGGCTCTTGACTGTAGGTTGAAAACATCAAACCAAGAATTAATGGCTCTTGTATAAAAACTTAAAAGTCTCAACCAAAGTTTTGGTGCTTCTTTTTTAAAATAGCTTTAGCTCTTGACTGTATATTGAAAACATCAAACCAAGAATTAATCGCTCTTGCCTAAAAACTTAAAAGTCTCAAAGGAAAATGTTGGTGCTTCTTCTTTGGAATTTGGTAATATTTTTGGTTTGAGGTAGAGTTACTCAAGATAAAACCGTTTTTTAAGAGCGTGCTATATCTCTTTCTAAGACTTTTTTTTCTTGCGGCGAATAATTAATATCTTAACTCAAATCACTACCATTCGCTTTAAAAATGTGTAAATATAAAACTAAATAATTTTTATTCTCCTTTAAAAAATTATGTTGTTTTTAATCAAGACATATTTATTGGACTAAGCAATTTATTATTTTATTTAAGCAACCGTGCGCAAGAGAGTTTTGCGTTTTGAATTAAGATATCTTTTTTATCTGTGCAGGAACAGATTTCCATGACCAATCGCCTCCCGGCCGAAAACTCGTGTAGTGGTTAACCACTAGGTATGATGAACCCTCGTGGACGTCATCTGCCGCTCCGTTGGTGGGTTGAGGAATGGCAGCTACTACACTACACGTAAAACAAACAAAAAAATTGTCATCGCCTCCCGTTTGATACTTTGTCAAATGATAGTTTAGATGCTATTGTTAGTTAAAAAAAACGTCAGCCGTTTATATCGCGGTGGTAAGAACATCAGCTGGTCTGTATTACCACTTATTGTATTATTTTTTTCCTCTGAAGGCTAGTACTTAAATAGAATTTAAGTATGGCTCATGATTTCATTTTCTTTATGCTGTTAGTATGTATGTTAACATTATGTACTTAATAATGAACCTCCAGGTCTATGATTCTGAAGTATGTTAAGTACTCTACATTGTACTTCAAATTCATTTGTATATGTGACTGTTTGTGTTCTAAATAAAATAAAAAATAAAAACTTTTTTTTTAATGTTCGGAAAATCTTTAAAGACTGGACAAATATTATGATAATAAACAAAATATCCTTCATGTGCATATGATTGCATCACATTTCACAAAATAAACTCTCTTTTTACGTTTCCATCGTCAGCTATCCATCAATAGATGGCGTGCAAAGTTGATTGTTATAGCGACATCTAGTATTTTTTTACGGAACTTGCTGCCCATGTTGTTTCCTTTACACAAGAAATCGTCAGATAACAAGCAAAACTCACTTATTTATAAAAAAATAAAAATCAACCTTATATTAGTCGTAATATGGTTCATTATGGCTATGAACTTGTGGTTATTAGTGAGTTTTGCTTGTTACCTGACGATTAATATAGGGAGCTTGCATGAACTGTAGGAGGCAGCACAGGAGCCGTCAGATTTTTGGCACGAGGCGTAAATGTGATGTTTTTTGTTCCGATGTAGCCCACAAGATGGCAGAACCTACTATGCACAAGAAAACACGTGACGTGTACATGTGCATGTTTATGGTTCCGATTCAGGCCACAAGATGGCAGACCCTCCAACGCGCACGGTCCCTATACTAACAATCAAAGAGAATTTGAAAAAAGGATTGCCAAAGAAAACTTTGTACCCACAGTAAATTTACTGCTGTCTTTCGACACATGATTAAAACTTTTAGAACGCCATTTGACTTCGATCCTTCAATCCATTTCAAATTCTCTTTGATATAATACGAGGAATGTTAAACACGGCTTAGTATTATAAACTTCAGTAGTGTTGCTTGAGGGTACTTTCAACTAACAATTTAGGTAAAAATATCGTTATTTATGGAATATGGAATTTATCAAAGAGAATTTGAAATAGAGATGGATTGAAGGATCGAAGTCGAATTATCACTATTATCAGAATGGAAATTGTACAACAAATCCATTAAAAAGCGAAACTTTCATTGCTTATTGTAAAAAAAGATAAAAACGTTGCACTCTTTTTAGAACAACAACTCACTTACAGAGCATAAGAAATGAAAAAGTATTAAGTGCCGCTGGTTTATAGCCATTTTTTTATTTAGCCTGCTTTCGAAGTTAACTGCAATGCACCTTAACCTTTTGACTATCACAGTCGACTGTGGCCGTCATCGAAGTCTTGCCTAGGACGCCGCCGACAGCTTCACCAATGCATTAGGGACTTACGTGGGACTCCGTAAAGTTCAATTTCGCTTAAATAATCGCGATCGCCTGGCGTCCGGGACAAGGCATTCAAAAGGTGAATGGTAATAGCCATTGATAAAATATCTGTTGGTTGCTGCAAAGTGTGAGTGTGTGATTGGCAACCAAGATGCCGACAAAGTGCACCCTTAATAAGCCGCCAGAGGGCGCCGTAAACTCTTACGAGTTGAGAAAGTTCGACCCATGCCGCCGTGCCCGGGTGGCCGAGAGATCTGCCTGTCGCAAATTCCAAGATTCGAGGCCTTGATCACTTTTTTTTGTTATAACATTTATTTCAGTACTTAACTAGTTGATAATGTAAATATAAACAATAATAAAATAACTAACAGTCCAAGTTTAGTCCTCTCCAGCTGGCACAGCATCTTCTAGCCTCTTGATGTATTTGACTCGGAGCTCTGTCACGGGATCACCTTTCAGTTGGTCCTGGAAATGTTATATTGCTTGATTTAATCATTTTATTTTTAAATACAACCTAGAGTCCCACAATTCAATAAAAATTGGCAGTCAAATTTGAATCAATGGTATTAGAAAATTAAATTGAATTTTGTTGATTTTAAAATCAAACAAAAAACAAGTAACTTCTCCATTAAATAATAATTCAAATTTAATTGGAGGTAATTTGTACTAGTATTAGGACTATGGGACGCTAGAAGTTAAAGCACTATTAAGGATAGGAAATAATAATAATATCTAGTGGCGATTTATTTATGAATATTTTGAATCTCTTAATGAATGTACCTATGGAGTTGCAGGCGTCCATAGGTTACGGTAACTGCTTACCATCAGGCGGGCCGTATGATTGTTTGCCACCGACGTAGTATTAAAAATAATGCATTATTACCATTCCAAACATGGCGGAAGTTGATAACTCAAGATATAAAATTGAAGAAATTTAAACCTTATGTAATTCTATTTTATGTTCAAATTTCTTCAATTTTATATTTCGAATTATCAACAACTTTTTCAAACAGTGTTCATTCTCATTTTAAAACTAAATTCAGTTTATCTGAAGCTACATAAATTAATTACAGGCATAGATATACCTTATCTTATTCTACGTACAAAATTTCAGCCCAATCTAGCTAGTCATTATCAAATGAGAACATAAATGTGTTTGTATGGAGAACTGAGCTTGCTGAGGACCCTTAAGGTGCATCCACACCACAGTTATCTTTTATGGACTAACAGTGGAGCAAAACTATGCAGCAGAAGTATAGGCAAGATACCGTTGAAGAGTAGTACACAAGTATTTACCTGAACAAACCAGCACTGCACTTCCAACTGCACCATTTGCAATGCGCCTCGAATAGCCCCCGGTATCAGCATGCAGTATTTAAGTCCATTGTTGGGCATCTCCACCCACTCGCTCAAAGGACACTGGTCCCAGACCAGCGAGAACTCATCTCCGGAACTGCTCCAGCTGGTTACTGTCGGCTGCATGTTTAGGTATAACCTTGAATATTGAAAAATGGTTTGCTGTTAAATATTAAATAAATATAAATATTATAGAAACCGTGACGAGTGGCGGAAAACAGGGGAGGCCTTTGCCCAGCAGTGGGACACAATATAGGCTATATAAAAAAAAAAAAAAAAAAAATTATAGAAGACAAATGAATGAACTTAGCCCTAAATAAGGGCTGTTGTTTTTTCTGTTTTTAAAAATTATGTTGTGAATCATTAAAATACATACAACCATTGCATAAAATACCATTTTAAAATTGATCGCATTATGATGGCTAGGTCAGGTTTGACTTTTTCATGATGTGGTCAATGGATCATTTCATGATATGATTGCCACACCATGATTCAAAGATCTGGTCAGAAAATGTACATATACAGTGAAAACTGATCTTATTTAATTAGCAGGCATTACTGATCCTTATGTCCAGTGGTTAGCAAGACAATATAATGACTGTGTAGTAAAAAAGCTATAGAAAGGGTTGTAAAATAGCTAGCTAGTGTAAGTAAAGATATTGCAAATCTACAGAAATTCAATTTTAAATACAAACTCTTATTGCTATTCTTATAAATATCCACTTTTATATGATTTCCTTAGATTTAAAATAAATAAATTTTATGAAGACTTCTTATTACTTTGATCAACTTGTTTTTATGAATATACAACACCAAGAACACCAGCTTATCTTCGCTTACTACTTAGTAAGAACTTCCTCATTTTAACACCTTTTTGCACTCCTTCCTATGACTGTTAACCAGGTTTACTTAGTTGATTCCATTACTAATGAGGTCAAATTACCTAAACGCCTGCTGAATTTTATCAGCAGTCTCCCTCATTTCCAGGCAGCGGGTAGACGTCGTTCGGGCTAAGAAGTCCTCAATAAGACGAACACCCATGTTATACCCGATTCTCTCGAGCTGCTTATTTACATCATCCGTATTGTCAATCTCCTTCAACATCTGAGACACTAGTGCGCCGTAGGTGAGCGTCAACAGTTCTGAATTCTGTAAATTTAACAAGAATATTATTGTTTGTAAGCCACGACACGACAACGGTATAAAGTGAGCCGCTGATACTTACAACTTTCTTAGCATCCAGTCTAGAGGTCTGACGAGACATTTTTAGCGCCGCTTTAGTATATGAATTTATTTGAAAAGTATTCGTAATCGAATATACGTCTTAAATATGTATTTCAAAAGGGAAATCTCAAATTAATCATAAACAGAGCCGCCCATATGTCAAATTATCTGTCACTGTCAATTTACGGTATTTCTAGTGTTACCAGATGAAAATGGTTTACATTTTCAGCGTTTAAAAGTAATACTTGAACAGCTTATTGACGATGCACATGGTAACTCCAATGTAGTGTGACCAAGTTATACATTTTACTCATTTTCTCATGTAATTTTGTAATGATTGGTTTCTTTTAAGTTCATGTGGAACAAACTGTACGTCATGATGGGACGTCGCTCTTCTGGAAGGCGCTCTTCAAAATGAAATATGATACATATACCATGTACAGAAAATATAATTAAAAAATATGAAATTAAAAATTATTTTTTAAATCCACAGTAGTTAACAATTTACATAACGGCTTACTTTGAAGCTTGGTTGGGGTTCTGACACACGAAGTAGATGCATTTGCGTTATCTAGTGTATCTATTATATCTGTGGCCTGGGCTATAACCGCGAAAATCGAAGTTCGTCAATTGCCGCCATTTTTCTCTGTCACTGTAATTACGTCTTAGTGAGAGTAAGAGAGAAAGATCCCCGCAATTTGCGAATTTCGACTTTCGCGGTAGGCCCCCTGACTCTATTACTTTTACAAATAAAGATGTTATCGCCTAAGTTTACTTTAAAAATTATCTGCCGGCTCTGCCGCACACTAATTGTTTTTCATAAAGAGATTTTTTGTGAAGCTAATAGCTACCTAGGTAATAAGCGAATTGTAAATCCTTTGACCCATGGTGTGGTTTTATCCGTAACTGTTGTGACTTACTGTATTTTATATAGTGTAAGTGAAATTTAGAGATTTCTAAAAATTACCTGGCAACATTAAAACAAGCTTGCATTGTTTTGTTTATCGAAGACGTCAAGTTTTTTAAAATGTGTTGGGAAGGAAACCGTTTACGAGTAAATTGCGATGGTTTGGTTGTATGTTAAAATTTGTTCTGGGCGATATATTAGAAAGCGTTTATTGAAATAATGGAAGATGAAGCTGCTAGTGGAAGTAACGCAGGTTTATCGAAATTGTTAAACGATTCGGACGAAAAACCACGATCGGCTGTGAACTCAGTGGTTCTTGACTATTACAAAAAATTTGGAAGGAAAAGGGATTTAGAGCAGTATTTTTCTTTATCAACGGCACAGAGTGATATTAGAGATCCGAGGAGTTTTTTTTGGCGAAGGATGAAGGAGCAAAGTGATACTTCGGACTCGGGTGAAAAAAAGAGTGAATCTTCAAACGAAATTTGCAGGATTTCGATTAAATGCTCCATCCCAGAGAGATCTGAAACGGAGGTAAGTAATTATTGCAATTACATTTACACTGTGATTTTAGTATTAGGTATTCAAGTATTTTTTTTTAGTACAACAGGTGTGTTGTACTCCTTTACAACTTGTGGTGACAAGTTACCTGATTGCTCTTCATGGGGCCTTATATTTTGTGTTCTTCGTCATAATACTGCATATTATGCATACAACTGTATGTTTAAACTGCCACTTTAACCCCTTTGAACTTACTAATAGTCTAGGCTGATTTGATTGAGATGAACCTATCCAGTTTTATAACTTTCTCTTTGGATTTCAACAACTGTGTTGTATGCATAATTAATAGACCACAATTTGACTTCTGATCCTCATAGTGGTGTTCTTAGGTTAGGTTTCAAGGAACCCAATAGTGCCTGGCTGAAAAGTGATGCTGTTACCCCCACTTTAATTTCCTTTTCCAATGCTCGCTTTGTGTGGATCCGCCTAATTGCAATAGATTATACATATAATAGCATGCTCCATCTTGACATAGGCAATATCATGGTGATATGCTACTATAAGACCGATTACATACCTGTATTTACAAATAAAACCTATTGATTCATTAAAGCGGTTCTTCCCTCTTAAGTTGGTTAATTCATTTGTGTTTTGAAAATGAACTGTGTAAATTTGATGTATTTATTGTACTTAATTCATACACATAATATGAGTCTATATCCTACACAAAAACACTTACTTGCATATAACTTCAATAGAAATGGCTTAATTGTTTAGACTAATTACAGGTCCTAAACTATGTCCAAATTTTTTGCAATTCACTTGGAGATATCCAAGTGGGGTAGGTATGTGCAGGCAGAATAATGTAAATAATTTATGGAACAATGTCATAAAATTACAGAGACGGGTATCACCATCGAATGATGAGTCGGAGTCCCCACCGATCATCACTGATGTCTTACCAGCCGCTTCACTTTCTGGAGATGAATCTGTTGATGACAATCATTCACAAAAATGTAAGTAGTTTTGTTTTTTTTTTCTTTTCTCTTTTCAAGTTAATTAATGTAATCAATAAAAATTTGTAAAATTACAAAAAAACATTACACAAAAATAACATTTTCTATACAAGCTTTTGTTGCCAACCGTAACAGTTATTTCTACCATTTATCTAGATGACTTTAATCCCAACCACAATGAAGTTTGGTATTCCCATTTTTCCCTGCACAGCATGTATGGGAATATAGTTTGTGTCTTCCACAGTCAAGGCATGCATCTTTGTGAATGACACAATCTATAGGTGCATTCATATGAATTTAAAAGTAAAGTAGAAAAAGTTTATTGCCAAAACTAGGAATAATTTTTCCTTAAACAAATTATTAAAAAAGAGAATAAACAAGACATTAACCTATTGACTGCCACAATCGGCTCTGGCCGTCATCGGAAAGTCTTGCCAAGGACGCCAACGTCGGCTACAGCCCACAGCTTCGCCAATTGAATAGGAAATTTCGCGGAACTCCATAAAGTTCAGTTTCGCTTAAATAATCGCGTGTGCCTGGCGTCCGGGGCGCGGCATATTCCTTCGCCGTCTGGCGTTCAAGAGGTTAAACATAACATAATAGGTACCTACATAATTTAATTTAATTTCATATTGTATGTATGTATGTATGTATATACTTTATTGTACATAGAAATAAAAACACGAAAAACACAGTTACAGAGTAAATTAAATACAACAAAGGCAAAAAAATGTCATGGCAATGGGTACCATTCTCAGCCTGAGATATGTGATATATATCCAGTTCTGATTTACAGCCTGGTCTCTATTTTTTTTTTCTCTCGGTTGGGCCTGTTTCCAAGGGCTAGCAATAGATATTACCAAGGATTTGCAATATGTCCAAGATTGTATGAAGTTGCTTGATTAAAGTGTTCTTGAATTATACAATTGAATTTGCAAATTGTATTGTTAGTTCAATTCAATAGTCAGTAATACTGCAATGTTCTGCTGCCAGTGTGCAGTACTAGCACAACCGAAATCCATAGAGTAGCGTAACTTATAATATACTATGGTGTAAACAGTCTGTGACAAGTTTTCACAGATTATTTGTAAGGAATAAATATGACATTGATGCATCAAGGCTGTTTGTTTACTGTTTGTGATAGCGCCCCCTATGCAGAGTTTTGCGTAAGCCCTATTTAAAATTTCAAGATAAATTTGTTAGAGACCTATTTATCCCTTGCTAAGTGACTATACCCTTTGACCTGATAACAGGCATAGTTAATTTTAGAGTTCCTGGGAGGATAATAATTTGTCAAATATTTAAATTTAATATTTGTCTTATTTAACTACTTCCCCACATTCTGTCACTCCAATAGTTAATCTAGCTCAAATATTTAATTATTGATTTCAGCTGCTGATGCAACTTTAGACACCTCCATGAACAAGCCATTATCACCAACAAGTAGTATAACCTCACAGCGGAAGCTAGAGTGGGATTCTTTGGCAGACGTTGGTTATGGTAATGAAAGTGACAAGAAAACCTCTGCTTCAAGTCTAAGCACCCTGGAAAGAGAAGTTCTGGCACAGAAACAACACTTTACTCTTGATTATAAACAAAATAGTGACTTAGGAATCCCTACCGCCCATTCCACTCCAGTAGACCCAAATGACAGTAACCCTAAAGCCAAAAAGGGACTGGGAAAGAAAACAATATCAATTTCAAGAAAAGATGTTGATTTGGTTGAAGTAAATGTACCACGCAATATGGAAAATGTTCAACCAATCAATGTTAACTTGACAAAACAATTTTCTGTCAATTTGCAAAAAGATGGTGGCATGACTATTGACAATGTGAAAAAAGATATTTCTATTTCACCAGAAAAAAAAATTGATACTGAAATAAACACAGGAGTAAAGTTTGATAAAGAAATACAAACATCTTTACTGAGATCCAAAGAAAAAGATAAAAGCTCTACTGATTGTTTAGAGAGAGCTTCTACTTCTGCACCTAAAATTCCGATTATGATAGGCTTAAACACACTGCGACGGAAGCAAAGGCGGAAAAAAATAAGGAAGTCAAAGACAAAACTGAAAAGTAAACAGAAACTTATTAGAAGAAAACAAGTCTTAGCTGAGAAAGACAAAAGTGGTGAACAAGTATCAGAAGCTGAAAGTTTTGAATACATGCCAGGGCACATGTATAATCAAAATCAATTAAAAAAACAAGATTCAAATAGATCTATCAATAACAATAATGTGGGCAACAAATCAAGCCTTGAATCAAGTGCGGTTCATACTACGGATTCAAGCAAAGAATCAAAATATTCTTTTAGCAAAGACCTTGATAAGACTTTAAATGTTCTCAAATCAACATTGAAAGATAAATATGATTCTAACTTAAAAAAGAAGCTTGTGACAGAAATAATTCATAGACTTCTAAAATCAAACTATGGAGAGGGTGAAACTACACCTGAATTTTTATCTGTTTTGAGTTTGACTAATAAAAAATCTCCAACAACCAGTACTTCAGAAGGAGATAACACTGAAGGAAAACTAGTACAATCAAATCCCAAAAAATCAATACTTAGATCAAGTAAATTTGATCCTCGAAATGTAGCTTCCACTTCGCAAAGCGCACCTAACTTACCATCTGTAGTAGAAAGTGACAAACCTGTAACATCATATTTATCAAAAATAGTGTCTTCAACTACTACTGACACTGACTTATCTAACAATTCAGCAAAAGAAGGAACATCCTCTGATACGGTATTTGCTAAAACATCATCACAAGAACTTTATAAAAAATATATTAGTGCTCTTAAAAAAGAAGAGGCATATAAACAGCATTTGCGTGATAAAGAATTGTTTTTGAAACAAAAACTTGTTAGAACAGAACCTGTGAAAAAAGTGCCGGCGCGCCTTGATATAAACAAGAATAGTAATTTAAAGGACCTGATTAAAGATCTCACTAGAAACAACTATGATGATGGTTCAGGTGATGCAAGTATACTAGAAGGAGGGAGTTCAAATTTCGATATTGTTAGACAACGAGTCCTTAGAAAACACCGAAGTCATTCTGTATTTACTTTGTCTTCTGGTAATTCTGATATGCAAGACCGGACAACTAATGCCAAAATTAGATTGCAGAAAAATAATGTGAATTCACCAAGAGCAGAACCTAATAACTGGGATAGAAACTTAGCTGGTTCTTGCAATAGACCTGCTGTAACAGACAGTTCAGTTCAAGTAAATATGAATGTTCATGATAAACCAATGTCATGTAATCCACCTAAAGTAGCTGAAGAAGAAAAATATGTTTGTTTATGCACTGAAAGGACACGAACTTGTCACCACAGTCCTGATGAAGTTGAGGTATATAAGTGCCCTATCTCAAAGCCAGTAATGTCTAAAATTTGTGTAACTAATCAACAATTGTGTGGAGTTCATTCTGCTAGTTCATCATTAAAAGATGATATAAATAGTAAGTCTTGTAGTAAACATCCAAGAAAAGATAAACCCATAGCTGAATGCACAAGATGTTTACAAACTAAACTTAGTGTCCATCCGAAAATTTCTGACCCCTCAGAGTCAGATTTAAATATCATAGATAGTGCAGAATGTGTTAAACTGATTAATGAGCTATATAGGAAAGTTTCAAAGACTAGTTCAGAATGTCGATGTTCAACTGAAAAAGACTGCAATTCATATACATGCAAATCGTCGAAGGATAACATGCGTTGCAATGATAGAGGTGAACAAGATAATCTTATTGAAGAGTTAAACCAAATAACGCCTTTGATAGATCAGAAACCTATAGAAGAGAATGTTATTCAAGGTTGTGTTGGTTGCCACAAAACGTTTACAAATCAGCCTGAAAATATTGCAGATAATATAGTAATTCCTATACAAGGAACTAATATGACGCTGAAATTGAGCATAGGTGGAAAGGCACTAAAAGTTCAAAATGAAGAAATACCAAAAGCCAGAGTGGACATTTTTGGTAATGTAAACACGCTTGATAGAGAAATGATCACAGATAAAATAAAACCCAATTTAAAGGGTATGTCTACTTTAGCTGAGAATTCTGAACCTTTCCTGGCTAATACTTCCAACATGGTATATAAACCCAAACAGGGTTTTAAAACCAACCAAGAAAAAGTATTTTCATCCCAAGAACCTACACATAGCAAGTGTAATACTGAAAAAGAAGATGAGATACAGAGAAAAAATAATTATGGTATTTTAACTGATTCCGGGCTTGCTGGTCGCAGTACTTACCCAAAGAAGGTTCAAATCAATGAAAAGAAACCTCTATTACGTTCTAACACTGACACAGGGCATCTAGGAGCAAGTTACGGTATTCAAACAGAATCCATTTTCACCAAGGACAAAGAAACTCATCCTTATTTTAAGACTCAAAGGAATCAAGATATTGAATCAAAATCCATGGGTGATGGTGGATCGCAACCACAATCGATGAAGAGCACACCCAGTCAAAATAGTGTATCTGAAAGCTCAAAATCCAGCACTGGAGAAAGGTTTCATAGTTTTAATACTTCTAAAAATAAATATTCAGCTGAATGGCAGAAGTTAAAGGAGCAAAAGGGCTACGATACTATGACCGACGAAGGAAAGCCCAGAGATCTTATCTTAGAGGCTATTAAGGATATTACTAAACGGTATTCGAAAAGCGATACGGATAAGCGTAATAAGAAGAAATGTTTTAAAGAAATCATAAGTGCATTAAGTTATCTTTTGGATACTGATGAAAGTGGTGATGGGGACCAAGAATTTTCACAAAGCTCTAAGGGAGTTCATTGTTCAAAGGAACAAAGTTCCCAGTTTGAGAGTGCTAACGATTTTCGTAAAGATGCAGAGGGAAACAAGGAAAAAGGTGGTAATATCCCGGTTTTAACTGCAAATGCATTTCCGCAAAAAAGCAATACTTATGAGAGAACTATGAAAACAGAGTGTTCAAGCCGCGAGAGTAGACAAAGGAGACGTTTTAGCGAGGCTAATGGAATCGCCAACCCAGATAGTGTATTTCGTAAAATAGAGAAAGCACCCGTTAAGTTTACCTGCGACAAAGGATGTGGCTGTGACGGTACCTCTGAATGCAATGACTGCACTGGGCCATCTTTAAAAACGCATCCGGGTAATGGTGGTGGAAAATCTCCGAGGTCAGGAAAGAATCCAAAAATTGAAGTAAACGAAAAAAATGCGCCCTGCTTTACAGTAGCTCAACCAAAGAATTCTGGTCAAGAAGCCTATACTGTAGAGGCCACCCAAAAATCTGTCGAGAAGAAATCTTGTGCATATGATTCTTTGAAATCCACAAAAGAGAGTGGTAATTCACCAAATAATGTAACAACGTGTGATATGGGTTGTGGGTGTGATGGATTCTCAGAATGCAAAGATTGTGAAGATCCTGACTCACGTCAACATGGCGGCAGCAGTCGAAGTGACAAAGAATCTGCGAGACCTAAAAAGCATGAATCTAGGGGTAATTCACCAACGAAAAATACTTGCGATAAAGGTTGCGGTTGCGATGGTTCTTCGGATTGTAAAGATTGTATGGAGCCCCATTCTCCAAAACGCAAAAGCTCACGCAGAGAGTCAGAAAAAATTAAAAACCTTCAAGTACTATGCGGTTCACCAAAGAAAATGAAAAGAACGTGCGATAAAAGTAGTGGATGCGATATTTCGTCAGAGTGCAATGACTGTAATTGTGATTCTCCAAAATCTCCACCTGGAGAATGTGGAAAAGAATCCAGAAAGCCTAGAAAAGTAGATAGATGTACATCACCTAAGAAAACAGTCACTTGTGATAAAGGGTGTGGTGGTGATGGCTCACCAGAGTGCAGTGAATGTGTTAAATCCCAATCCTCAAGATATGGGATTGGAAAATGTAGAGAAGCATCTGTGAAGCCTAAAAAACAAGAGAGATGCACTTCACCAAAGAAAACGGAAACTTGTGACAAGGGGTGTGGATGTGATGGCTTATCAGACTGCAGCGAATGTGTCGAATCCAACTCTTTGAAATGTAGAACTGACGGTAGAGACAGGAAACCTAAGAAACAAAATAGAAGCACTTCACCTCGTAAACCAGAAGCCATTGACAAACGTTGCATGTATAGTAGTTTATCAGAGCGCGAAGATTTATCAAAACCTAAACAACAAATCAGATATAACTCACCCAAAAAACTACGAACTACGTGCGATAGAAGTTGCGGCTGCGTTGGTACTTCAGAATGCAAGGAATGCAGTCATAAAACTGGTACATGTGACAAAGAAAGGAACAAAAGACAAGACGCGAAGAAATTCGTAAATAAATGCGTTCAGTCCACCGTAAGACGAGTGAAATCTTTATACTCTCATCACTGTGATGATTCCTCAGATATTCCCGTTTCTACAGACCCACCGTGTTGTTCTACTGACTCTCCTACGACTAAGCTTGTACATAAGATTAAAAAGGAATGCGAGAAATATCAAAAGCGTTGCAAAGCTTGTAAGAAATGTCAAGCGTCCAGCACAACAACGGTAAGTTGCGATCATTGTAGACGTGCGGAGAAGTCCCACTACAGACATCATAGATGCAGATGTCATAGAAGTAAATCCACGGAAAAAATTAAAAAGAAATGTGTCGCATACAATTTAATTGTTCAAACGTCAGATAGTTTAATAAGTGAGGAAGCAGTTTTTGAACGATATCGCCCATTGCAGAATGTTATAGTGAGAGTCCCCAAATATAAGCAAGCGAACGTGCCTTTCAAAGAAGCTTGTGCTAAAATAGAACAAAAGATGCCGTATTGTGATACACGCTTTGAACCTAAAGGCAGGTCTCAAAGTTGGCCCAATGAGTGCGGAATTTCTAGCACGGATGACGTCAAAATAGCTAATGCGTGTACTGTCAGGGATTACTTGGAAAGAAATCGACCTGACTTTGTTGACAGATGCGAAACCCGTCAAAATTGCATCAGAATGACAAGCGAGTCTAGGTAAGTTCATGAGTACTGTATTTTGAAATTGTAGATAGCCCAAGAACTTACCAATATTTCTTACTTCAGAAATGAAATCCAGCCTGTCACCCCTCGTATGAATATGGTCATAGTTCATACCCCAAATTGCACGGGTTGCACCAGGCAAACAGACATGTATTGTGAAGGTATTTGATTCGTTAACTGCTCCGCACCTAGTTTAGAAAATATTGTAATACAATAGCACTTTAGTTAGAGTCAAAGAGCTATTGATTATAGAAGAGATGTATAGTATAACCCCCTTATTCAGAAACGTCTACTAAAGTTAACAAGCCGCTAATAATCGTTTGTCCCTTTCCAACGTATTGGTATGATGGAAAGGGACAAACGATTATTAGTGGCTTGTTAACTTTAGTAGACGTTTATGAATAAGGGGATAAGGATTAATCGTGCCCCATTGGGGTCTCTATTGTTTCCCATAAAGTTTTAAGTCATAAGGTATTGTTTGTCCGCATTTTCGTTAGCCATAATTTGGTTTTTCTCAGATATGCGTAACTTTTAAGGATTGCCATAAAACAAACCTAACGTAACCTATCTATAGGATAACCTAAGGAAATTCCAGAAAAGTTAACGGATCCAGAGTTATGACTAATGATAATATGACTATCATTACATTTTGACTTTCAATAATTATGCGAAACAAAGGGATCCGGCCCCATTGACATATATCTAAGGACGGGCCTTACTGGCAATAAAAATGGGGCCAGTATAGCGGTGTAACGCACACGAATTCGAGCCAATCGTGCAGTCTATCGCCAACTAGTTGCGTTAGACTGTACGATTGGCTCGAACTCGTGAATGACACCACTGAACTAGCATCATTCTTAGTGCCCGTAAGGCACGTCCGTGTCGTGCCCCCGGGTTTGACAGTAAAACTAGATGTCGCAATATGGCAGCATTGTTTTGTGGTACCGGAATCGTTAAACGTCACCTTTGAGACCAGCGTTACCGCGTGTACGTATATGTACAGTCAGCATCAATAGTAGCGGATGAAATAACGCACCAAAGGTATCTGATATTCAGGATAACTTTTTCAAATATAGATAAATCTCTAAAATTCACGCTCTAAAGTATATCTTTTACTGTCTTTATTGTTCTACATTTAGAAGCATCACACATCATTTGACACCTTGTTTGATCCGCTACTTTTGATGCAGACTGTACGAAGCGTACAGCGACATCTTTTTAAGCTGTGAAATTGAAAGCACGATTTTTTTAGACTACAAGTCTTCTACTATTAATAACTCTTTGGTTAGTAGGTTTATTGATCCACTTTACATAAACATAAATTTGTCAGTGATTAAAAACAAAGATTCTGTTTTAGAGGGCTTGAAATTGTGTAACAGGTATTGGTAAGTTCGCACCTTATTTTCCTTGTTGTATTGTATTCTATCGCGTAAGTTATAGTACCTTGTGCAACGTGGGGGGTTAGTGAAATCTTGGATACGAGGGTGGTAATTCCCGACAGCAGTAGGCTGAAGGGAAATAAACACCCGAGTTTGCAATATTGTTATCCCCGGAGTTACACACAATGTTTTCCATCACACTTGCGATGAAAAAACTAAATTTTAAGCGAAATTATTCTTCAATACGGTGACATATCAAACATTCGTCCGCCATTTTGTAATTTCTTGACAGGTTAGGCATCGAAGGCATAGACCTATTCGGCATTCAGCCACGATTGAAAATTATGTAAAAATATTTTAAACTGCTGTTAAATTAAATAATTTTAAACATAAACAAAAATATTGAATTATAAACATCAATATTTTAAGAGTGAAACTCATTTATGCTATTTGGTTTGTATGAATAAGTGACATAAAAAAAATGCTATAACTCCCTAGGGAGCTATAGGCTTCTTTTTTCACAATCCATAACTTCCGCGGGAACAATATAGGCCTTTGTCCTTCAGTACACCTGAATGAAATAAGATCTTTTTCGAGCGAGTGTGATGAAAAACATATTATTGACCTTATTCTGGAAATAAACATGTTACATTATTGCTTAAATAAAAATAAAACTCCAATTTGTAAATAAATTAAATAAAAATAGTCTACTATTTTGTGTCACATCACCTATGAGGAAATGATTATGTTCCAAGTTATTATTAAAGCTGAAAAAATTATATGCAAAAAAGGAATAAAATCGTGTCTTAGAACAGGTACAGTGAACCGTCTAAGTATTTCAAAGGTAGCGTTAAGAGCCATCTTGTTAAATGTTCCCTTCAATATGATGAAATGCTGTAAATTAATTATAATCTGTAAATTTTCCAGAGCAAAGGAACGCTCAGAACTGCGAGAACAATTGGTGGGACTGGGGTCCTTGCCAACATTGAACGATGAAGAGTTAATATATCTAGCGAAGCAACTTGGCTTAAGACGTACACGACGTAAGTTAAGAAATAAGAACTAAACATAGAGTACTCCATACATCAGTTTTGGTACCAAAACGCTTATTATTTTCGTAGCCAACATCTAGCATCGAGTAGTGGAAGTATCAGTACTGCGTTTACGTTGGATGTGTTAATAATTAGATTTTTATTTTGTTCAGCACTGCAACAGAAAATTATCAGCGAACGAGATATGAAGAAACATTCTGAGAAGATATACAAATCGCTGCCTGAAGTAGTACAAAAAAAAGAAGAGGCTAAAAAGGAGAATATTAAGAAGACTAACTTGCTGATGGCGAATATTTTTAAAAAGGTAAATGTATGGCAAGTAAAAATGTTCGTGCTGAAAAATTCTTAATGTGTAGTTTAAAACACCGGTTTCGGTTCACTATTTAAAACATAAACTTTGGTTGTAGTTTGCCTGCTTTTGGCACTTGTTTTTATAAATGATTTACCAGTTACTTAAGTAATAATCACTATAAACATACGAGTTATTTGAGATACCATTTAAATACTATATACAATGTTATAACATTACATTTAAAATACCTATAGTTCTTAGACATGTTTATATCAGAAATCGGTTCATCTGTTTGTATGTTAGGGGTTTTTTACAGGCTGTCTCCCATCATGGGGCATTAAATGCAGGGTTCGATTCTACTCGCCAAATCGAACTACTTTTACAATGGTTCAAACCCCGAAATTGCGGAAAAAGAAAAAATTTGGCTTTTCCATAGAAAACATCGTCATCTGATCAGCCAAAAAGTATTTTTCGGGGTTGGTCCCATAATAAAAGTAACTCAGTAGCGAGTAGAATCAAGCCCCAAAAGAGCGTACTCCCATCTTAAAGGCCGGCAACGCACTGACAACCCCTCTGGTGTTGCAGGTGTCCATGGGCGGCGCTAATCGCTTACCATCAGGTGATCCGTCTGCTTGTTTGCCTCCTCTATCATAAAAAAAAGAAGAACCGATTTTGATAAAACATGTAAAGAACTAGCGCTAGAAAACCTGCTTTTAATTAAAAAAAAGTGGCGGTGACATAATCGGACAGACAGACGGATATGACGAATCTATAAGGGTTCCGTTTTTTGCCATTTGGCTACGGAACCCTAAAAACTGCATCCAATCGGTTCACCTATTTAAGAGCTACGAGAGTCTGACAACAAAACAGACGCACACATAGCGTTTAAACTTATAACACCCTTAATTTTGCGTCGAGGATTAAAAATGGCGGACTTAATGCGTTAATGAAAACAGAAACTGATACTTGTAATCTTATATCTATTTATTTATGTCACTGTTATTATATTAATTTTTATATATAATTATTTCAGAATCTACAAAAGAAAGCACTGAGCGGTGATGTAAACATATCGAACTACAGCCAAGTTGTGAAAATTTGACACATGCTAAGTAAGATTATTGTTATATTTCAATGAGTTTACTAAAGCGTTTAAAAAGTAATAAGTAAATATTTGTCGTTTTTATGACGTGTATTTTATACTACGTGTTAGATTGGTTCTATTTTTGATGTTTTGACAAATAAATTTATTTCATGAGACTTTTGCATTTTAAATAAGTATGAACTTATTAATATTGACACAGTTCATCTCTGGTAAACGACCAAATGTATAATTAATTAATTACTCGATCGATTCATTTACGCCACAATAGCGAATCGAAAACGGAGTAATTCTTATTTATCTTTAATTTGCTAGCATTTGTATAGCAATCTCCTTGAGTTTTCTCCGATGGATCTTTGTGGATGCTGTTTGTGGTATTGCGTCCAAGAATATAACGCCTCCCCTCAGTTGTTTTGTTTCTGCCAAATTATCTGAAAGTAATAAAAATGTTAGCCGAACTGTGATACTCGTACACATGTCATGATTCTTAATTACAATTTGTTAGCCCAGTGCCGTTAAAGGTAGTTTATTAATGAATTAATGTATTATTATTATTCTATTAAAGACAACAAATGGTCCAATCAGTGTTAGTTGATTGATACGTAGGGTATGTTAGTACTTAATAGGCGGGTCCACACAGAGCGAGCATACGCGCGAGGCAATTTCCTCACGCACAAACCGGCCAGTGTAGACGTGCCTCGGCCAAGGAGGCGCGCTCGGGCGAGGAAAACGCGCGAAACCAAGGAAACTACGTAAGCGACCGGTTAGTCTCCATGCTTGTCTGGTATACCGGACACGACCACGTCTAACCCCTGAGTGCCGGAAGATTGTTCTCACATACCTTTGACCAGCTGTTTGATCTCCTCGGCACTGACGTCGTGCCCAGGCCGCCGAACCACGCAAGCGACCGGTAAGTCCCCACGCTTGTCCGGTATACCAGTCACTGCTACGTCTAGAACTCCTGGGTGCCGGCGGATAGTTTTTTCTAGTTCTCCTGGGGAGATCTGTTGACCATAAAAAAATAGATATATACCTAGTACCTATATATAAAAAAATATCTTTAACCCAAAAAAAAAATTTATTTCAATTTTATCCTGGAGCCTAAATGACGTACATTGAGGTTCTAAAGTGCTGTTCTAAGATACTGGGTGAGAGGGGGTTGGCAGATTAACCACATTAACACGGATACTCATACTGCTTGACCGAAATCACCAAAAATGTAATTTATGAATTATGATAGGCTCAGCCTAGTTTAGGTTCTGCCAGATGGTCTGGTGTGGTTTTCAAATAAACTTGCCAGCCAACAATGACAGAGCAAGATCTCTTGCAACCGGTTATCTCAGAGCGCCCAATACGCGAAGTGCGACTATCGTGAACGCTATTCGCATTATTAGTGCCTGAAAAAGGAGACCAAGGCCATCCGAAACATGTCACGCGAGTGCCTAAAATACGCGAGTTAACCATATAATTAATCTTATAGTTAAGCCTGGTTCTTAGATAATGAGTAAAAGCATACTTGCTTGTTTACTTACTTGATGATTCATATACTTAAGCAGTAGTTTAATTCGCTCCACATAGAAAAAGTTATAATTGTCATCCCTATAGAACATATCGCCTGTTTTGAACCAACGGTCTTCGGCGAACGCCTCTGCTGTCGCTTCAGGGTTTCTGTAGTATTCTTTTATTATACCAGGGCCTTTGACCCATAGCTCCCCGTTCTTGTATGGTTCGTAGATATCCTCTTGGGTCTCCACATCTATCAACTGTAATTGGAAGTAATAGGATATTTGTTATAAAAAGAAGTGAGTGCTTCACTCTTCACATATGAAGCGTTTATGAAGTCCGTGAGTCGTGACCATAAGGCCATAAGGCCGTTCTCCTGTATAACTATGCACTATGTCGCTAGCCGCTATTCATGGATACATCCATCAAGTTTGATTTTTCTAATTTAGGTAAGTAAAATTTGCGGCCTTGCTTTCAGTGTGTGCTTGAGTGTGTAGTCCATCTGATAGGTTTAAAAGAATTTTTAAGTGATTTGTGATCGTTCTAAATACGTGAATTTATCAACTCACCCTGTACTGCAAACAACCCATAGGTTTCCCAACAGCGGCAGAGCCGGGGTTCAAGCCTTCATTTATGAACACCAATGATGTGACCTCGCTCATTCCATAGCCATTTAGTACCTCTGTACGTGGCGCTTTTTTCTAAAACAATAGTACTGTGTATTATCATCGTCCGCAACGGTTAACTGTCAATTTGTAAACCTTATTGCAAAGACACAAGGTCCAACGATGGTCACCGTTAGTACCTTAATCTCCTGTATCAGGTCAGCAGTAACGGCGCTGCCTCCTATAATGATTGTCTCGAAACAGCTGAAGTCGCACTCCTCACTCCCCTCCGGTGTTAGAAGCGTGGTCATAAACGTCGGACTGACTATCTTGAAGGTTGGCTGCAACAAAGTGTAGCTGATCAAATAATATATCTTCCAAAGGGCCAAAATATTTGAACAAAGATTTTACTCTGAAGTGCGTAAGTACGTAAGGTCTTGTATATAATTTTGTCCTAATTGTACCTTACCTACATGCTACCACACTTTCAGCTTCAAACAAAACCACCTATGTAGGTGTACGAGAAGTGGCGTGCGACCAGCGACGATTTCGGCGAGGCATAAAACGTTGCGTCGAGCGTCCAGGAGATTTGAAAAGCGGGCATGGAGACCTAATGAATATGTTTGCATTAGTTTAACATGGACGCCGCTCTAAAGTAGGTACCTTGTAATTGTTGATAAGCTCATAAGTGTGCTTTTGTGTCAAAGTCTTCGATGACTGCAGCCTGGTAATTCGCATGATCGGAGATGTCAAGAACATTGCTATCGCCGTGAGCCACTGTAACGGTGATATGATGAATATCATCTTGGTAGGGCTTGGGAACTTCGTGTACCGAATCCTAGAAAAGTGTGAAGAAAAATTTACATTGAATTCAGAAAAAACATTGGCACGATCAAGTTGATCAATGTCTCACATAATCCTCGAAATTATTTATTTTGGTGGCTCATTATTGGAACTTGGCCTATCCATGAGAGAGATTTTGTCGAATATTGGTTGAAAACTAACACGTCTTTACACAAAAATAGTGATGTGAAGCTCTTAACTTACCTACTTAAATACCTATTTCGACAACAATCTTTCTTCGTCCACAATCTGCAAACCGTTATATATTTATACCATACCATATAGGTACATATATATTCTTTTGTATGACCACGCATAACTTTTTATAAACTTGTCTTCGTCTCCTCAGAAAAAGTTACTACTTACCAGTCGTATGATGTCGTGATTGCTAAATTCTTATGAGTGGCGGCGGCACTTTTCGGTAATCCAGTAGATCCACTAGTGGCTAACAGCAATGCAATGGTAACTTCTGGGTCAAAATCTGTTGGCCTAAAAGAGACAAAGTAACATTACTTGATTCTAATAAGGATGGAAAAAAACTATTTACAACAAAAAAATTGTGTTTTTTTGTTCCTTGTTCATATTTAGATGCAGTCAGCGTTAATTCCCTCTGACCTTTACCAGATTCACCTAGACAGGGGGCTACTCCAGCTGATACTGCAACACTACAAACAGTCGGCCTGCCTGTTACCAATCTGTAGTTGTATTCTATTCAGACCGCATTTTATTTCGACTCTGGAATTAGTAACATTCAACTTATAGAGACTTACTTAAACTCATCAACAGGGCTTTTACCCCCATACTTCTCCAAGAATTCAGGGAAGCTAAGCTGGTGGCTTGAATCAAAGGTGACTATGAAGGCATCAGACTCGATTCCGTTAAGAGCTAGCTGCACATCTGGGGCCCGGTCGCTTTGGCAAAATACCACTTTGGGTCTGGTCACTTCGAAAGTTCGTTGGAGTTCATCTACAAAGAGTTTTTTGGACTTTATAACCTTTTTCAATACAGAGAGAAGAGAAAAATGTGTAGGTATGTAATCTATGGGTCACTACGACGGTTACGCTTTAATCGTCATCCTCGCCGTCAATTTCTAATCAAAGTAATAAATAATGTAAGTGCGAGACAACGGTGGACAATAACAGTGCAACCAGTGATGACCGAACGTTAATTAGAATTGACTATAAATCATTACAAATTGAACCGTAAACTTTACAGTTTACGGTTCAATTTGTAATAATTTCCCGTTCCCGTTCGTTACGGTTTACGGTTCAATTTGTAATGGTTAATTGTCAATTCTAATTAACGTTCGGCCAACACTGAGTGCAACCACCATATCCAGGATACTTACCAATACCCAGAGTCCTGTCAATAGGAGACACAATGACTCCCAGGTAGAGCGCCGCGTAGAACGGTATGGCCAGGTCGATGTGGTTCGGAGCCATGAGGGTGATGACGTCACCGTGCTGGAGACCCAGGCTCTTGAGGGCGATGGCGCATCGAGCTGTCCTCTTGAGTACTGATCCATTGGTTTCGGTTTCACCCGTCGCCCCGTCTATCTAAAGGAAACTTGAAATATATTTCGCTACGAGAAAATAATATAATGTATATGAGAGGAATATGAAAAAAAAATACTTGCTAAAGCTCCTTTTGGATAGACGTTCCATATATTATTATAAAATAACTAATGGTTTGTAGACTCAAATTAAGTTTGTTCAGAAGTTTCATCAATCCTGTATCAGAAATCTCACTGTTGATAACTGGCAGATCACATCTGCAACTGTTTCTTAACAAGAACCGGTCCGGACTCTGAACCGGACTCCCATATCAGCTCATCATTTAGACATGACATAGGTATGCCACTTTCTCGAGTTAAATTGTTCTCTTATCGCTTTCTCTATTTCTCTCTATCTACATGCTATACCGCGTGCGCCCGTGAGGGACAGAACATACGCAATGCGACAAAATTATAAAAACCCGTTTTAACATTCCTGACAATATACCAAAAACAAGCTACGTAATTTGGTCGAGTTATTTGTTGCCCACTATAAACAATACTAAAATTTCCGGTGGGGAATAAAAAGGTTTAACTGTGACAAGGAAAAACAATAATAAGGCTGCTACTCCTACTGAAAGATACATAAGACTATCCCGTTCTGTCAGTTCCCCCCACCACTCATTTCCAATCCATACTAAATACTAGATTCATGTGTCAGGGTGTATGGTGTAAGGCCCATAGCGAGTGGCCGTGCGCACGCGGGATCGTGGATATCATTGTTGTTGAATTGTTATTTTTATCGGGAAAAAAAGTACTTAGGTAGGTAATTGAAGAGTTCGACCACAAATAAAATTAGTATTAAGTGCGCATTTTCAGAAGCAATTTTCATCTTAATAGCTTTTGTGAAAAATATGTAACAAAATTTTTTGGTGCCTTTTAGACCTATGCTCTTGATTTTTTCTATCGAGCAAAAGTTGTTTAATCAGGTTTCGTATCGCTCAAGTTACTAGAAAAAGTCCTCAAAATGTATATTCATTAACCAAATGCAAACGATTGCGAGAGGTCTTAGCTTTCTACTAGGGCATCCAATATCGGACGATTATCAATATCATACCGGAATTGAATTTCAATATTTGCCTTCAATATGTGTATCGAGACACTCACCATGAGGTCGTCAGTGGCGGTCTTAGGGGCTGGCGAGCAGGGCAGTCGCCCGGGGCCTCGCAATAACCCGGTCAGAAGTTTACATGGGCCTCGCAGAGCAGATTTGTACAAGGGCCGGGCCACCCGGGGCCTCGCGAAGGTTAAGTAAGGCCGCTACTTCGTATACTTACCTACCTACCTACGCTCTGCAACTTTAACAAATTATCAATTTAAAAACCTTTTATGTCACTGACTTCTCGAAGGTCTATCATCTCGTCGATCTAGTTTAGGTACCTACGTTGCTTAATCGATTAATTTCGCCGTGACACACTTCTTCGTGATTCGTGCATATGATAACTGATGAAACTCTAAAAAATGCCTCGCTTAGCATACCAGCTTTAGGTCAACGAGGGCACGATCCCAAAGGTAACTTAAGGTCAACATAAAACTTTAAAGGAGAAAAAATGCAACTTTGCACGCTGATTCCAAAGTACAAAGATACCCGTTCTGAGCGTATACAATCGCCATCAGATATAACGGAACGACCAAAGCTTATCAAGGCGTTAGAGTACATGTTCAGATATTTATAAGCACCTCGGCCGCTCCGATATATCTGATGGCGGCTGTACGTCATGGTGAAAATGATTCTAACCTGTAATACGAAATCCGGGTCATCCTTAAGGCTCTGCAGCAGAATTTTCCCAAGATGGTGTTTGTCGGAGGATGTCCCTGACTCCGCGACCACCCTAGACGTCAGCTCGCTCATGAACCAGTGCACGGAGTCATTCACTCGTCTTGACGGATACATTCTGTGGACAAATTATTCTTGTATTGGGAATGGACATACTAAGTATTCGATGAGAGGAAACGAATAACGCAGCTATAGCTTTCGGTAAGAAATCGCTGGACGGTACGACGGGTTAAATTAAAATTGTACCCTGCAAATGAATATGGTATTTTATTAATTCAATAACAGGAAAATTAAATGAAATGAAAATCTTTATTTCAGGCAACTAATATTATAATAATAATAAACAAACAAACAATAAAATAACAAACATAATATAACTTACTATGTACTTAAACTAAAGGTATAAAAATTGGCCCAAATCGCCGTCAATGGTGCCCAGAAGGCTGGCCCTATCTCCCCGCTGTATGACGATACTTATATGTTGTGCAGTATAGTGGCCAGCCCTCTGATCGCCCGAGGCCTCTATTAGGCGCGTCGACAAATCTTTAATACAGCCGATGCGCACTTGGCCCCCATGGTTTCAACGCCAAACGCCTCAAACATGTACTCGTAGCTGCTTCCTAGTGCGGCATATTTGCGGCGCGTCGAGGATGCCGCTGCGCCAGCGGCAACTTTGGTGCTCGGGACATGGGACGGTGCCAGGGTATCAACATCAACGCATCAGTGTCAGTTTTGTAACGATAATTATTAAGCATTAAGTTTGTATGGCGATACTTACGCGCAAATTGTTTAAAACTTATAACTTTATTATTCTCCGTCTTATACCTACCTAAATCTTCTCGCAAGTTTCGTATAGCGCGCAATAATTATCTTTTATTTCCTTCTAATTACCGTTTTTTCTTGGCTTACACCTTATTCAACTAAGCTAAATCTTCGCTTTTGAAATAACTCCTAGAGTAAAACCACCACACCACTTGGACCCCGTAGAGTAAAATCAAACGTTGAAAAACCACTTCGCAACTTAATTTAAACTTTTTTGCATTTTCAAATATAAGCTTATAAAAAAACACCTTAAGCCGGTAGAATGTTCGGAAAACGACTGCGAATCATCATTTCCCACTCATGCCCAATATACTAGTCATACCGACTTTTCTCGTTTGACTGTGCTACTACTAATCTTAATGAGAATTCTAAGGGCCGGTTACTTAATCAATCGACCTACTTAATATTAGTATCTAATCTACGTAGTAACGTGGTATGGCCGTATATATTACCGTGATATTTACTTTTCACCACAACAGCTGGTAAAGGCTCTTTTGATGATTTACAAACTCATGAGAAAGTTGCTTTTTATCCACATGTGGAGCAAAGTAATCAGATGCAAATTTTGAGTTGTTTCCTTATGTTAAGCTGGTAGAATTGACTTTTAAATTATTATTTTTATTTGGATTGAATTTGTTTTTATTTTTTCGATATTTCATCGTTAGTATTTTCCTCGCGTTGGTGTGGTGAAAATGTTTGTGTTTCACTT